>NC_134645.1:97350649-97970923 GCF_030463565.1 Pelecanus crispus
TTATTTCTTTCCATAGATGGAGCACGCAGGCCAAGGACTCTGACCCACGTGCATTTTGTTTTTGAAAGCTTAGGAACATTTCTAGTTGGATTCCTCATTTTGCTTTTTGTTCCTAGAGTGAGGTATAAAATTGCCATGGCCCTTGTGTTGCAGCGACAGGACAATCTGTTCTACACAAGCAGAGGGGGGCCTCCGGGCACTGGGATCGGAAAATACCTCAGTGGCAAATCTGCCAGCAACATTGATCAACACACTGCAGACTGCAAAAAAAAGAAAAAGAAAGAAGAAGTATAAGTTTGGGTCAGACTCACTGACAGCTTGACAGTAGGAGAGGCTCAGCCATCGACTCCCTGAGTCACAGGAGGCTGCATTTGGCTCGCAAGCTGCCCTTAGAGCATCTTTTTGCCTGTAAGAAGAAAATTCCTTGGATACAGGTGATGGAGTGTCAGCAGTTCTTCAGTATGGTTTTTAACTTTCTTACTGCACCCTATTTCCATCACATCCCCATACAGTTGACCAGGTTTAAGCAACCCTCAGGATGGGACAGTATGAAAGTAATTTTTTACATTAATTGACTTTCCTTGTTGGTATTTCCACTGTTTACAGCAGATAATAAAACTCTCCAATAGCATTTACTTGAGATCTTACAGCAATATAAATACACCATTCAGACCAGACAGGGTCTGCTGCATCACACTCAAATTGTTCTTGATCAAGACCAAACTGAAAAATCATGCCTAGACAAATGGCACATGAACATACCCAGAATTTAAGGAAAACTGGTGCTGATTCAACATCCACAAATGCTAAGGCTGTCTGATTAGTCAGACCGTGAGGCCAAAGAAACAAGTAACATCAAACTCACAGCTTTCCAGCATATGCTTTGCAAAGACAGGATGTTGCCAATAAAAGGACCTCCATATTTGAGTCTGGTTTAAAAGTCACCCAATTCCCACCAAGTTTCCATAAATACAACATCATCAGTTGCATAACTTGCAGCTATTTTCTTATAAACACCAGTTATTTAAGGCATATTTTCTGGCATCACAAAGGTAGCTTCCTTTGTTACACACTGTTAAAACACAAAACATAAAGCGCACATGTAAGTATTTATGCTTTACAATAATTTTTTCATCCAAGGAGTCAGCATATTAAAATACCATACCCATCTGAGGGAAAAGGTGCTACAGAAAGATATATTGGACTGGATGATCTTAAAGGTCTTTTCCAACCTAAACGATTCTATGATTCTATGTGCTGAAAATTAAAATGTGCCTGGATTGTCTGGCCTTGTATACAAGTCAGAACTGACTTGATCATTGTGTCACTCTAACAACCTTTTTTAAGTGTTTCAGATGAGCAGCACTGTGTCGGAATAGTCCCAGGACCAAGTCCCAGGATTCAGCAGCTACAGTTTCAGGCAACTTTGCTCCCCAATGCCACGAGAGGCTGGCACGAACAGAAGTCTTGGAAATACCAGAGCAGAGCTGATGCAGGTTTTTTTAGCATTGTTTCAAGATATGGTTTAGCTCCTTAGATTCCTTTTACAGTTGAGATACTGCAGAAATCTCTGAACATTTGGTCATATGCCTTATGCTGGTTTCTATAGCATGACATGCTCCCTGCTCTATCTCAGGTAGATCCCGGCTGTGCTGTACTGTGAATGCAACATGGGACCAGATTGGCCCATGGGGCCAAAGAATAGAAAAGGAATTTAGGAAGGGGCACAAAAAAATGGTAATCCAGTAAATGATACTCATGTAGGCTTATTCTGTGGTCAAAGGAGAGCTGGCTACCTGGCTTATGGTGAGTTGAGATGAAGTATTCTCTGGAAGGGCCTCTGTCTCTCTAGCAACAATGAAGAGAGTCTGAACAACTAATTTTCAGTGGTTATTTTTAGATGGTTGGAAATAGTGAGATGAATCCCACCTCCTAGGATGATCATTTCTGGCACAGAAGAACTCGCAATGAGTCTAGCCTCATTCATTGAGTCTATATAGGAGAGACCTAGGAGAGGGCTCAGGAGTGTATGATGGGACCCTATCCTAAATTCAGGATTCAGCTGAGAGAGAGGAATGAAAATGGAAGAACAATTAAGTAATATGTTCCCTTCTGCCAATTATCTGTTCCAAAGCTGAAATACAACGCAAGAGCATCACCAAGTGACTGCAGATTAAAAGTGTATTTTAAACATAACTGTAGTGTATATTCAAAGATTTCCCTTTGGGTATTTTCAGACATCTCCATCCTTTCCCATTGTCTTTTTTATGCTTTGTATTCACACCAGAAGCAATCATTCTCTAAACTGATTCTGGCTTCATTCCTCTAGCAATATTTACAATACAGATTTGAGACAAAAAAAGAGAACACCAGAAGAGTCTTTCAGCATGTCACGAAAACATTTCTCCTGGTACTACAAGACAATACAGCGCTGCATGCAGCACTGTGGCAGGTATCAGTTTATCTTGTGGTTGGCTGGGAAACTGGAAAAAGATCAAGGAGAAACTCCTTAATCTGAAGGAAACTCCTGGAGTATTATTCTTTCACCTCTAATTCTTCTTTTTTGTAACATTAGTTTGGCTGCTTTCAACACTTAAAGAAAACCTTCAAAAACTGACAGAACACTTAATGGAAAATCCATGGAAAGCTGTCTTATGCATGTGGGCAGTTTGGTTTCCTCTCCATTAATGCTGCCTGAGGGAATCAGGTAGCCACTGCCTATGTTTTGACCTCACTGGTTTCTCATGCAGTCGTGCTGTGAGAGGCTAAAGCTTTAACATCGCTGTTGTTAATGGGAATGGCTTGTACTACATGTTTGTTGACAAATAACTACATACAAAAACTAATGAGATCAGAGCTATAAAATAAATTCATTATATCTCTAATGGCAAGAAAAACAACTTTCAATTTTGCCAAGTTGTGCATCTCACTATCTCAGATAAAAGTCTAAAGTATTTTTCATTTCTTATACAGTAAGATTCACTAAATAATGTCATTTTGAAAATGTAGGCACCTGACAAGGAAAAGCTGTTAACAAAAGCAAACAGACAAAAAAAGGTAGAGCAAATTTAAGTTGGTAGGGTTCAAATCCTGCTATCCTTGTAGAAAGCAAACTAACTCATCCTTTCTTGGTTCTGCTAATAGCCTTTGTGAAACACACCACTTTGCAGCAGTTCCTGGGGAGGTAATGTCCTTACTACAAAAACCTTTATCACAGTTATTTACCAGCTGCTGTCAGTCCTCACATAATCAAATCTGAAGTCTGACTAAGCAAGGTTATAGGCAGGTGTGAGAGAGGAAGGCAGCCATAACAAGTGGGAGCACAAAGGAGGACTGCTTAAAAGTAAAAACTGAGCTATTCAGCTCTCTGGACAAATAAAGGTTGAAACATGCTGATGACAAAGCTTGACCTACTATTTAGTCTTGAACAGTAGAAGGCATATTTCATAACCATTACACAACTGTGACGTATGTATAGCCCTGATGCAAAGTCCCCATTGCCTTTGTATTGTAACTCTGCCAGCAAAGTAAGTACAGAAGGTAACTCCTAATTTGGATGCTGCAGATCTCTAAGTCTGCAATGAAAAAGGTTGAGGCTTTACTACAGTAATTTAGATTTGCCACATGCTTAAGGCACATCCACAGAATTACTGTGGCTCAATTGACTTGTAATAACTTGCCAAATTCCACCAATTTGGTTGCTTGTCTGAACCCTAAGGCTGCTCTGCTGTGACTTACCTAGACAGGTGCAGAGCTTGTGAGAAGCTGCCACACCTCTTCTGACAAAGATGGCACAGTCAACACGCACACTAAAAACTGGAAGGGTGGGGGGAAACAACAACGTTTTGATTTTTATTCCATGTTCCAAACAGGGCATACTGAGAAAAACCCCTGCACAAAAACCACAACTGACAAACTCTATGAAATCACTTGGTATCCTGCTCACTGCTGATCTAATTAACTCAGCTGTACTTTGCCATCCAAATATGAAAAATGTTGGCTTTACTTTGTTGGAAAGTGAAAAATGAATAAGCAACGATGAGAACTCGGCAAAGTGCAAGCAGACATTGTCCAAACTTCCTTGCACTGTCCCGGCAACACTGACTTGCAGCAATGTGCCCTCAGGCTGCCAATAATGATGAATTTTAGCATTCCCCTGTTATTTTTATATGGGCAAAACAATCCCATTCTTTTTTGGTTTGGTTTTTTTTTGTGTGTGTGACCTTCTTAGAGTTTGCGTCACAATCTCCCATTCTGAAAAATCTCAGAAGGAACAGTTGATTCCTGGAGTATTGTTTGTAAAAGATAACCTTGCTAAACATTGCCCTGGCAGTGGAAAACTCATCCTCAAACTCTTTATTGCCCCAGACTCCTATTATCAAATTATAATATAATCTTATTAAAGATAATTAATATGGAGAATCAGTAATATGGTTACTACACACCTCATTTCAGGCCTTATTGCGGATCTGAATGCTAACTTAAATTCATACCTTGAAGAAGAATCATATTTATTCTGCCAAACATTGTTTAGGGCAAGAACAATGTTTGAAAAAATCTCTCAACTTTGTCTTATATCTCTTAGGCATCTTTGATATTTAGATACGAAAGCTTTCCCTCACAGCCTGACTTCAACAGAAGGTTGCTGCTAGTAAGCCCCTTTCATGTTTCTTTCCAGCTGTCTAAAGGCAGATTGTCCTGGCAGAGCAACACGTTTCATTCTTAAACATCTATCCAGCTATTTCTACCTCCTTTTCTCAGTAAATGGATTCAAAGGGGTTTTGTAGTTAATATCTTAGGAGTGTATTGCAGCTTTTGCAGAAAATGTTCCGCTTCACTCCCCCACCTCTCCTTTCTGTCCCCGCAGTCTGCAGTATCACAGTGTCTGCCTGCAAGTACATGGCGCTTCCCTAACCTCGGGCAGGAGCAATTTGTAGCATTCGTCTGTCGGGCACCTCTGGGGAGTGCTCTGCCATCACACTCCCCCATCTTGCTTGTTTTCTGCACTATCCTGTTACCATGAATGAGCTGAGCTGTGTACGCATGGCACTTAAGACCTGCTTGAGCTGATCAAGTGGTTTACTTTTGTCTCTTCCAGCAGCTGCTTCAGCTCTCCAGCAATACCACCCCTGTGTTTCCACCCGTCTCTCATCTTTTTGCTATGTTCTTTGTTTTATGCAAACTTCTTGCTGCTTTTCTTCCTGGACTTGATCTGAGGAGCTGCTGCTTGTTGTGGCTGCTTTCCTGTCTCACACACCTATGCATTACTTTGCTTATTCAGACTCTAGATTTGATCACCTGGGGACCGGCAGCATTTACTGCGGCAGTGTCGTGGTTTAGCCCCAGCCAGCAACTAAGCACCATGCAGCCACTCGCTCGCTCCCCCTGCCCCGGTGGGATCGGGGAGAGAACTGGAAGAGTAACAGTGAGAAAACTCCTGGGTTGAGATAAGAACAGTTTAATAATTGAAATAAAGTAAAATAGTAATTATAATAATAACAATATAATAATAGTAATAATATACAAAGCAAGTGATGCGCAATGCAATTGCTCACCACCCACCAACCAATAGCCAGACAGTTCCCAAGCAGCGATCGCCACTCCCCAGCCAACCCCCCACAGCTTATATACTGAGCAATGACGTCGTATGGTATGGAATAGCCCTTTGGTCAGTTTGGATCAACTATTCTGGCTGTGCCCCCTCCCAGTTTCTTGTGCACCTGGCAGAGCATGGGAAGCTGAAAAGTCCTTGACTAGCATAAGCAGTACTTAGCAACAACTAAAACATCAGCGTGTTATCAGCGTTATTCTCATCCTAAATCCAAAACACAGCACTATGCCTGCTACTAGGAAGAAAATTAACTCTACCCCAGCCAAAACCAGGACAGGTGTTATAACAACATCCATCCAGTCCTTAGGGGTCTTGCCATTTTATTTACTGTCCCCAGACAGCCCATCATGATCATAGAATCATAGAATCGTTTAGGTTCGAAAAGACCTTTAAGATCATCCAGTCCAACCATTAACCTACACTACCAAGTCTACTCTAAACCAATCAAGGGTAGACGATGTCTCAGACAGCCTTGAGGTGGGGTCCTGACAGTGTGGCAGGATCTTTTAGAGTGCCCAAACAAGTTTCGCAGTTCCCCAAAAATACATTGGTGATGTATGTAGATGGGACCCAGTCATCTGTGTGCGCTTCAGGGATAGCTCTGACTGAGGCTTTCCTGACCTCAAAAAGGTGACCTGGTGGCCAGCAACTTCTCCCTTAGGAGACCTCCTGACTCTTCTTGGTCTCCCTGTTTATCACACCAAGTCAAGATGGACCATCTCAGGGCAGTGGAGTTTCTCCCCATCTTCCCTTATGGAGCAGATACCGTTCTTGGTGCTTTGTAAATCAGCATTTTAACTGCTGATCTAGTCTCTTCATTCACATTTTCTGCCGGTGCATAACTTTTCCTAATTGTCATTTTCAAGAATGGAGAGAAACAATTAGCTGCTAATTGGCTTCCACTGTAGCAGTAGCATTTTTCAGGAGACATAATTAATGTCCCTCTTCATGGATGCCTCCCTAGATTGAGTGAAACTTCTTCCTTTTTTTTTTAGTCACTTTTTATCACCTTCATACCAGCCACTTTTCCTCAGTGCAAGGGCAGTACTGTATCTCGGTTTTCATTTCTGGACCACTTTTGTCATTGCAGGCTTTGTACTAACATTTTGGAGACCTATTCCTATCATTTGCAATAGTTTGCTTTGTCTTAGACATCTCAGTCTTTCCTCTGCTTCCTGGTGCCTGTCCCAAAGAATCCTTCCACAACAGACTTATTTTTAAATAAATTGCTGCCTGGGGAGACTACATCCCTGGGCTGAAACACTTCTTGGGTTTCTGTACAAGAATACCATGCTGGTTCATCTTTCTATTCACAGTTTGAAGGACCACTGGGACCTTCAAAGAAGGATCTTCACCCGACCCTTATTCTTTCATCTATCTAAGTTGAGGTGGCCTTATAGCATGAGGAAAAACCCACACCATATAGTTTCTAGGACTGTGGGAACATATAAGCCTTCCCATTATTCCAAGGACACTCTTCAGGGAAAGGGGTATCAGAATAAATCCTAAAGATAGCTTACATAGGGAGATTATTAGCAACTCATTTTCTAGCAGATTCTTTCCATGTGAGTGGTCAAAAAGTAAAAAAAAGCCTTTGATTTTTTTCTGTGGTTGTCATTAAGGAGGGTTTTCAGAATAAAGTAAACTTTTTGTACTTCCTAGCCCCAGAGCCAAATCTAAAACAAAATTATGTAAAAGGAAGCTATATATTTTTGGTCAAAGGAAGAGCCCAGAGTACTTGTCTTGAGAAAGTCTGCTCTCAGATGATTTTACATGCAAAGCCTAACCTTGCTGGCTAGCTAAAAAGGAAATGTGGCTTTGCAGCGTGTTGAACAAACTTTGAAGCCAAAAGCACTATTATTTCCCATCTCCTAGAGGGACCTGGACTATTATGTGAGAAGATCTAAAGCTTTCTGGTGACCCCCTAAGCTAGGGCTCGTGCAACGGTGAAACTGCTCAGGGATAGAGTGGGGTTGGGTTGTCTCCTTGATTACTGTGCATTCCCAAAGACCTGGGAGAAATAATTGTCACCAGCAGACCGTCTAATGATCTTGGACCAACAAAGAAGACCCACCTGAGAGGTCACAGCTCGGAAAATCCCACTGACGGTTTGAAGGTAAGTGTTAAGCTAGAACAAATTAAACAACAGTTTTCCAGTGAACCTCTTTAAATACGAGTATGTTCCAACTTATGAATAACTACAGAGGACCAAAGGTGTTGTATCATATCTTCCAGCATACATCATGTGTTAAGTCTCAATAGGCAGATTTATCCAATTTTGTTTGATCTCTGCTGTCTGGAACACACTACACCTGTGAGACAGACCTCATGTGCAAAGCAAGACTTGTAAATGAAAGCCAAATGTGGCTGGAAATAGTGCTTGCAAGTCAGAACGTGTATTTAGCTAGTGCTTTCTCCCAGACTTTTGCTGCTGATTTCTTTGGTCTCCTTTTGAGCAAGTTATGTGTGTATGGCTTCTTAGGTCTCGTTACTGACAATTTTCTCAGCACTAAACTCCAGTCAATACCAAGAGACTCAGTTTATTAACTACCTATTTACACCTCTTTGTTATGCCAGCCACTTCTCTTAGAAATAAAAAACAAGTTTAATTTGTACAGCTCAGTCATAGCAGCTTCCTGGGGGAAGATGAGGCTTCAGTATTTGTAATCACATGTGTTCCTCTCATTACCAGCATAAGGCCAGTGGTCACCTGAAACTGTCCCTTGGTCTCTCCCAAGACCATTACTAGGAAGTATGGCTTGACACCCACCACCTAACAGAACAGGAGGGTATTTAATATGAGGAGGCACATTTCTCAATTTTCACTCATGTATTCTATAAGGAAGGTGAGGCTTTCAAGTTTTATGACTGACTGGGATCTTTTTTTTCTTTCCTATTTTGTCCAGTCTGCAAACACAAATCTGATGCACACATTATTAATTTTGCCAGCTGATTATTTAGCTCCCACTAATCCAGTGTTAGAAAGTGTAAGAGCTATGCAAGCCCATGAAATTCAGCTGCAAGTACTGGGTACAAATTAATTGTACCAAAACAAAAAAAGCCGCCTTCAGAAAATTTTTCATAACTTTTCTTAAGACACAAAGCTTCTTCTGAGCATGAAGCAATTGCAACTGATCATCAAGAAAAGGCTGAACCCAGATGCCCTAGCAGATTTTGTACTTAAAATATTGCCCAGTTGCCTCCATGTACTATTCAGAAAAGCTGACTTGTCGTATACAAAACCCCTCAAATCTGAACTGCCCTTGTTGTTATAGTCATATGTGTATGTGAAAGGGAGTCTCAATCTTCTGAAAACTCAGGTTCTAACTCAGCAAGGGAAGTATGTGAACAAGCCTCCTAAAATTATAGTTATGCAGCCAGGAAAGAAAGTACCATTCTGATCTGGTGTCTAAATAATTTCTCCTATGGCATTCCATGGCAGAGGCAAATCCTACATATTTTTCTTGGAACAGAGTCAGTATTGAAGAAGGTGCAAACAGTACTGATGAGGACACAAGCAGCAGAAAATACTGAAACAGCCTACTACCCAGACCACAACTTTTAGAAACAGATAGCCACATTTTCTTGTGATACAATGGCCACAAATTCCACAGAAGTCAGGTCAGGAATGAAAGTCAGTGTGAGCAATTTACAGTATCACAGCATTTGTCAGGTATGGTGGGAAGAATATCCTTTTCTGCAGTCATTATCTCCAATGGCTTTTTTGGCCTTTGTCTGGAACACCTGCAGCCCAAAATGAATGATTGCTGAAAGCAGGAATACCACACAATTTTTTTAAATACCATGTTTCATGGAATACACCCTATTTGTCTTCATATGTTGGCATCAGGGAGAAAGATGTTTACTTCAGCTATGTAAAATATTGCAGAAAGGCATTTTTTGCTGCGTACACGTATCACAGCTAAATAAGGTGCTTGTTTCTGTGTCTCTAGAAAATCAGTAACACCATGGACTGAAGGGGGAGGTGTGAGGGGTGGAGGAGTTGGGGGGGATTAAGCTCTTTTTATACGCTACTCAGATGTTGCTTAAAAATTTTTTAAGATCTGGTGAGTCAAAGGTCAATTGGGGGTTAGATGTGGTAGTGGAAAAATATCTGGCTGGCATAGTCCATGGAATGTGTTGCAATTGCTTTCAAAATCTCTGGAAATCCAAAGCTGAGGAATTTTATAGAAATTAAGGAGTTATTGGCAACATTTTTGACAGAAGACAGCTCAGTGGAAATATCCTCATCCTGAAAAACTCCTGATGACTTTTCTGGCTCATTTATTTTTATTGCATGGCGATAGACTGACATCTAGTGGATATGGTCCTCTCAGGAATGCTGGGCCTAACCAGGACTGGGGAGAAATTGTCTGATCTAATCTTTTTTTATTTTTTAATGGAAAAGTACATTCTTGACTAGGCAAAAACTTCCCTGGAAGTTTTTCTCTTGCTTTTTCATAGGAAAACATAATTCCTTCATCATTTGCCTTTTTGAAGCAATTCTCCCCAACATTTGACATTTTTGACTGAAACCTAGCCTGCAGTTTTCTTTTTTTTTTTTGATGAAATTTTAATTTTTTTCAGTTTCACATTGAAATTTTCCAAGCAGCCACATCCCCAGTCTCTGTCCCTCTGAGATATCCATTGCTGCTCTACTGTGTAAATCCTCATTGCTCTGATGGTTCAGAGTATGGAGGAGTCACAGTTGTAGAGTTGATCACTTGACTTTGCTTACACCCACAAGAAATCTTGCTTAATAACCTTTCGATTTGGACCGAGGACACAACTCCCAGCCTGGGAGCCTGTGAAAAGGGTGAGGATTTATCCCCCAGGGAGAGGTTCATGGGCAGAGCAGGACTACAAAGCTCATTTCTTAGCAGCTAGTGTGTGGCTGAGTGGTGCTGGGGCACAGCATCCCCTGCGTGATGTCTGCTTTGTGGCCCAAGAAAACACATGAAAATTAAAGCCTCTGTTGCTTTCCCTCTCCCAGTGACATGTCGCTTCCTAAGGTGCTGGGTTTCTCTCCAAGTGATGACTTTATGAATCCTCTTATAATCAAAGCCATCTTTCCCCTTTGTTCTGCGCTTCTGATCTGCCATTCCCACCCCCAGGTGTGATTAATTCCTTTGCTTACCAAAGGGTTTTTGCTCTCAAAGCTCTCTCCTGTGGCATGACAGGGGGCTTGGCCAAGCCCCCCGGCCACCCCACTGCAGGAAGGCTGGACAACCCCCAAGGCCACCCCTGGAGAGGAGCCCAATGCACACCATGGGGGTGAAGCCTGGCTTCCCTGCAATCTGTGAACAGGAATGGTTTGGGGTTTCTTGTTTTCCAGTGAGCATTGTGCTGTGTTAAACCACAAGAGAAACTAGGCAAAGGAAACGGAGAGGAGTCAACAGAGCTGCAAGGTAAGGGGCTGGGAGGTGTGTGACCGGCCATGGGAGGGTATTCAGTGTGAGCAGGCAGGAAAGCCCTCCTTGTCTCCATCCTCAGCTCTAAAATAGGGAATACAACTGGCTGCCAGCTGCCTATTGTCTTGATCTGCTGGGCTGGTGAGATATCTTTGTGCCTGAGAGAAGACCAGACTAGTAATGGTCACCCCTGAATGACTGAAAAGACAGCAAGTCCCTCTCCATACCAGGGAAATGACACCAGCAATGAGAACCAGCTGTGGTGGGGGTTCAGCAACCCAGTTTCCAACAGTACAGGTCATGAACCAGAAGACCCAGGTGCCTGGGTATAAAATTGGAGGAAGGCTGGCGGGACAGAGAGCTGCCTGCCATCCCCTGCACCAGAGCCACAGGCAGCGAGCCCCGGCTACAGCTGCAGCAAGGGCTGCACTACTCGTTGGGAAACACACTCATGGATAGCTCTTACTGGCTGCTTTACTCTTTTCCCACTGCAAATGCCAGCAATCCAGTATTCAATTGCCTTTACTTCATCAGGATTGCTGCTTGAAAGAAATAATATATTTAATGCTAGGGTTGTAAAATATATACTCTATGGACTCAGCTGTTCACAAAGTCTGAGCAAAAGAGCTTTGTTCAGATAGGAGACTGTGAAATACTGGTGAGAAGTTTCACTGAGTTTCTTTCACTCCTCAGATTTATTCAACTAATAATTTTATTCAGCAGACTGATTTGACTATAAGCCTGTGTTGTTTAAGAGCAGCTGGATAATAAATCACATCACATAGAAGAGTTACTGTTCCCTGCTTTAAAGGAAAGTACAAGCAAGACCTGTCTTAGAAAAAAGCACGCAGACATTATACCAAATGATGTGGTAGTTCAACTGTTGCAGAAAAATGTGTCTGGAAGAAATAATACATACATTACCAAACAAATTTGATTTGATTTGCATACATACGCAAAAATTGTTGTGGTTTGCGAGTCTTCTTATCACCTGCTTTCTGTACTACAGCAAAGATTTTTCCAGGCTTGTTTTGATGCATTTGTTATAGTGTTATTTCATTCCTGGAACTAGAGGAAAAATGAATGAGGCGCAAATTTACAGCACTGCTGCAGCTGGGAATTTCACCTTGATGGTGAAAAGTGGTTGGATCCAACCTTGGACAGAGACCGGCAAGAGGTCTAACAGGTGCTCACCCACAGTATTTGTAAACCTCCTTTTCTTCAGCCTGAAAAAGAAACTGAATCTGTCCTGAATGTATTTTAAAGCATAAACAAATGTGATAATACTGAGACATTGCCATTTTCCCATTACTCATTGGTCCGGATAATTCAAGATAAACCATTATATTCATTAGAATTTGCTGTGATTACTATCATTAGCCGTAGTAGCCACGATAACAGTTCAGGTATCTTTTAAATACTGGAAGACCAAATGTCTTGGTATACAAACCTTCTTAAAATGTGGCAGCATTTTCTCAGATGGAAGCAGGCGGCGGTGGCCGAGCAGGTCAGCGCAGGCTGGCACGCTGCCCAGCCACAGGCCCAGACGTCCCGCTAGCGCTCAAATTGTCCTCCTGGCATTTCCCCTCAGCCTTCAGAGCAGAAACTCATGTTTGCATTCAAAGGCAGATTGTCTTTGCTGCTTGGCCCCAGTCCCTGCAGCAGCAGAGTATCCTAATTATATTTGCAGACTCAGAGCAGTGCTATTTTGCCATCGCGGCAAGCCTGATGTCAGGCTGTCTGAGGGGCAGCACACAGGTTAAATAAGGCTACTGTGCATGCCATTTTCCTTCCCCATCCAGGAGTAACAGTGAATGTTTGCAGTCTCATCCTCCCCGAAAGCTCAGTGGCCCTTTCACTGGTGGCAAATTCCTCAACACCAGTCTCATCAGGATCAAACAGAAACAGAGCTTTCTGGGCTCAGAAAAAAATAAAGACCAAAGCCCTGCCAAGCACTGTGTCTGGTGCAGTTCCTCCCTAAATACCCATGGGAATAGGATGGGAAACCAGGGGAATGTAATGCCAGTTTTTGCACTGTTACTCCATCCTCCATAACTGTAAAATGCTACAGATAGGATGCCCATTTAGTGAGATATGTAAGAAGCAAAAAGCAGGAAAAGCAAATTTACTTTTCTTTGTTAAACTGAAAGTCTATAAACAGGATCTATCTCACTTTTTTTGCCTCCAACGCATTCAACTACTGATACTAAAAAACATCCCCATCTGAGCTGGGCACCTATTTCTGGCAACCCAGTCTGACTTCTCCTTTGCCTGCGGACACACAGCCCTCCACAGAAAATGATCCCCTCCTGATTAAATATCGACGCTAAGCAGATGAGCCTTGTCTGCTGCACAGCTCTTCCCTGGGCCACGCTTCCAGCATGATGCAGCTCCAGAGGGCAGAGCCCCCAGCCAAGGACCGCACCAGCCCCTTGGTGGGGGGTGCAGCTCTGGGACCCCCAGCTCCAATCCTGCCTGCTCCGTAAGCAGCGGCAGCCACGGAGTCTGCCCAGACCATGCCTCAGGGGGCTTGGCAGAGCTCTGCTACCATCTTCAGCTGCACCCCAAGTTGCAAAGAAAGCCAAGGGGAGCCCAGAGCTCCCACCTGCCAGCCCTGCTCAAAAGGTGTACTTGTCACTCAGAGGACTTTGAAACAGGCTGGGTTGTTGTTACCATTGACTGGAACCAGCCTAGCATTGGTTTCTTATCAATGGCACAGACTGCAGATGGCTTTGGCTCTCAGGCAGGCCAGTCTATCCACCCCTCATCAGGTTTGAACTGGACACACATTAGGATCAAGTCTAGAGAGGGTCTCGGGTGCTCTGAGCCTCACAACATCTAAGTTTTAGGTGCAGTTCACCATGCAATGCATAAGGTGAGCTAGGCACCTTGGGACAGGAGCTTCAAGAAAAACCCAGCACTGAGTGGGAAACCAACAAATCTCACCAGTGCTTTCAGGACAGGGGCTTCTGCTCTTCCCCCATTGCTTCTGGTACCACACCCTGATTTTTTAGGATTTTCCCCCATCCACTCAGAAGTCATAACCCTGAAGACAGGAGCCTAAATATTTCTTTTTACAAATGGAGCAATGGGTCACTCGCTTACTCCCTTTACCTCTGCTCCTCATTCCTACCCCTCTGTGCAGAGGTGGCAGAAATGAAACCCAGTTGCCTCCTCTGCTCCCCTCCCACCGCACTGTCCTCTAGCTAAGGATAGGATGCTCATAAAAGAGGGACTGAGATGTTGCCTTGCCAGCATTATTCTCAGATACGTGGAGCATCCACAACTCTGAAGGCCTCCAGACTGTATTAATGAACAACCATGGAATGTGGTGAGGGCGATATACCAGTGACAGCCTGCTTTAAAATCACTGTCTCCACTGACCAGAGCTGTCAGTTGCATTACGTAGCATTTTGGGACACTGAGGGGTTGGCTCTGGGTAGGTGATACTGGCTGCTTGTGCCGAGGAGTCGGAAGAGCCACACTTTCTGCTCATTTCCTGACAGGTGTGTGCCTGCCTTCAGCTCTTTGGTTTTGCAATTGGTCAGCATCCCAGCCGCCAGGCGAAGATTAGCAACTGCTATAGCAAAGTTTGCTTTTTTCCACTTACCAGATGGCTAAAGGATTGTGCCTTTTTTTTCTTTTTTTTTTTGGATATGGACTTTGCAACTGTCTTTTGAGCATGTGTCAGCTGGAGGTGAGATGACGGTGCAGTGCTCTTCACAGGGCAATGGTTCAGTTCTGTTTGGAGGCTGCAGCTAACCAGCTCAGCCTCCTACTTCTGCTGAGGTATTTCCCTTCATGAAGATACCAAATGTGGGCTTCCCACAGACTCGCACTGGCAAAGGGCTGTCTGCCAGACTGGGTTTTTAAAACCAGTCTTAAGAAGCCAGGTCTTTCCTAAGAGATGTCCTCTTCTCCCCATGGCGGCTGGTCAGATCTGCCTTAGCAATGTGCTATTGCTGAGCCCCACTGTTGTAGGAGCAGGACCACAGCAAGAAATTATCTACTAGGGCTCAATGTCTGGGAAATTATTTCCCCCCTGCTCCGAGCCACATACAGTCATTAGTCTCCGAGAGAGAATCGTATTCCTCGCCTGTGAGGAGGTGGGTGGGGAACCAAGGGACGTAAAACTCTGCAGATGGCAGAGGGGTGAACTCATTTCCTTCCTTCTGATCTAGCCGTGTTTTGGGGCTATGCTCAAGGAAATGCAAAGTGATGTTTTTAATACACTTCAAAGTCTGCCAAAGGTGCCAGAGCATTGGGAGCGCTTTCTCTTATGAACAGCTATATAAATAAAAAGTCACACATGAAAAGAAAGGAGAAGCAGGTTCTCAAGACTTTTGAAAAACAGGTTTCTACCCTTGCTGCTACTGTAGTTGGCAAAACCAACCTGCTTCTGAATGCCCAGGTGAGAAATTGCAGCTCTCATTTGTGCCAGTGGGCTTTATGGAATGAAATTCTAGGGAGACATTTTTTACCCAGGAACAGTAAAACATATCCCTAGTTTGAACTGTCATCCCAACACCAATTTCATTAGGGGCACAGGATGGGAATTTTGGGGCATAAGAACTCCTGCTGTTAGGGAGCAGGCATGGTAGGGGAGTGGTTATTGAAGTGCAACGTTGGTTTAGCTGTGAGACCAAAGCAGCACAATGGCTGACGTGAAACTTTTAAGAACAGGTTGGACAAATATCTGTCTGGCATGACAAGTGGTCATGGAAGCAATGGAAATAATGATCGGCTAAAGTTCCTAGCAGCCCTGTTTTCTATCATTTCTGGGATGCTCTGTGATTCTTTGGTCAAGCGTATAGCACACTTTTTAATTATGACTGTGGCAAATCTAGACATAACCAATAAAACAGTTAGGATTGTAATATTAGAGCTGTTTGTGTAGCATTTGGCTAGAGTAGGCCTGGGAAGATATGTGTGTAAGGGAAATATGTGATATGCTGGGTGGTCTTTGCTCATCCTCCAAATATGCCTTATGTTCCTAATTTGTTGACTACCTCTATTAATTATAATATTTATTTGAAACAGTTTTAAAAGCATAAAGCATTATGTCAATGGAAAAAGCTACTAGAGGTCTGTTGCAATTTTTCCATTTATGCCTCATTTGTAAAAATTACATCAGACCGAGGAAAAGGAAAATGAGCCAAACAGAAAGGCATGCAAAACAGAAAGACGTGCACACAATAGGTGAAGAACAAACAGGGCAGCACACTACTGATCCCCTCTCTCAGTTACAGGACACACTGCAGTGTGCCCTGAAGGTCTGTCCTCGCTGATCTTGGACCGCAGAGGGGAATGGCACTGACAAAGGGTCCTGATGGAAAATGCCATATCCACCTGCCTTCATTGTTTACATCTCCAACAGCACAGCAGTAAATGGGACAATGGTATTTCAGGTGGGATCACTGAATGACTCCTGGCTACCTGAAATGTTCTGGAGCTCATTTATTACCCCACTGTTATCCCTGAAGTGGAAGTGGTGGAGTCTCCACGCTACAAGCGTGTCTCTGCCTCTGAGCCATTTTCATTAACAGGCACGCTCCCATGCTCCCAAGGGCAGCTGTCCCACAGAAAGTGTGTTGCACTGCATTCATCCTGCAAGGGCATTGAACTGATGAGACGAGATAAAGTGGCATCCTAAGAGAAGACTCACTTCTGGCTGGAAATCAAAAGAAAAAAGTGATCATGACAAACAGCATTGTTTAATTGTTTAGAAAAAACTAAGCATCCAAGACCCATAAAAAAGCCAGTAAAACACACCATTGGTGATCACCTCTTCTTGGAGTTGTCTCTTCTGGCTGCTTTTTGTGGCCTAGCCCATAATCCTAAATGATAAATTTAGGCTGGATGTTAGCAGAAGGTTTCTAACAAGCAGAACAATGCAGATGGAGATGAGATTCCCAACACAAGGACTACATGGAATGGGGGACAGCAAATTAAGTGGGCTCCCAGACTGTTCTTGGAGGAGCCCAGTGAGCTACTGGAAGGGATTATTTAATGCAGCTGGCCTCAGGTCAACGATCTGGAGAGCCTCGTCCAGGGCTGTGTCCCCAGCATCCTCTTGGTCTCAGCAGGATCACAAGGAGGCCTCCCACTGCTGCAAGCCTCCACGCACCCCTCCCCAAGCAGACATGGACCCAGCCATCACCTCCTCCCACCCCAGCTGAAGGCAGCAGAAGCTACAGCAGTTCAACACTCCTGGAAACCTGGCCTTGAAGTCACCTCTGTGACTTCAACTGCTCTGGAAGCCAGCAGGTGCAATGGCTTTCACCCCTTTCTCCTTCAGAAATTAATCGTTCTGATTATGTCTTCCTTGAAAAGGGACTAACATTTATCCTCATGGGGTCTTCAGGCAGATTAGTATTAAAAAAAAAAAAAGCACTGCATAGCTGACAAGTATTAGAATAAATGGTGTGAACAGTAGAACAGCATGTGCTGGGAAAGAGAAGCATCCAGGAGGATTTTCAAGTTGGCAATTATGCAACTTAGCAGAGGCTGCTGGTGACAGCACAGCGATCATCTGGTCCTCTTCATAAAACAAGAAAAAAACCCTACACCATTTCAGCTGGACAAGGGAAAAGGAACAGAGATCTATACTGTCTATACTTTCCAAAACCTTTAAATCTGAAGAGGATAGACTGAGCTCAGTTGCTGTTGATAAAAGAATGGAACTGGAGAACTATTACAGATGTTTACTGCAAAATGCTGAGGCTTGCATTGTCTTCACCACAGATGGCAAAAAATAAGGAAGACAAAAGCCGTATCTGAAAGACTCCAGAGAAAATAAGGGCAATAGTCATCAAAGCACTGGTTACCCATTGTTATTTGTTCAGAGTCCTTCATATTTCTAGAGTAGCAAGATGAGCTACAGAGAAAAAAAAAAGGTGCGGTGAAAGAGATAAACAAAGATATGCTTTCCAATTATGTTCTGAAGAGAGTTAGAAAACCCACACGATAGAACTGAAAGGAAAGAGAGAGAAGAGGAGAGAATATGAACTGCTGAGAGTATGCCAAAATATTAGTCATCCCTTGAGTCTACCCTGAAAGGTTAGTGTTATTTTTAAGAACACATTCCTTTAAGGAAAAGAATAATTTCCTAGCAGAGGTAATTTCTGGATGGTCATAAACTCTCTCAAGGGAAACAGAAGCCCCAACAATGAAGTCAACAAAAGCTAGGCAGAGGAAGAGGGGCAGGAAATCTGCACAGGAGTCCACAGGTCATCCACAAGAGTGACCTGCTACTGGAAGGGAAGAAATACAGAAAAGCCTGGCAGAGAGCAGCTGTGGAGTAGGTAAAGATCTGGGTGGGAAAACATCTACAAGGAAGGAGAGTAGAAAATAGGTATGTGATTCCTGGAGATCACCTCAGGTTAGGTGGCAGTAGAGAAGGCCAACTCACTCTTGTTTAGTTCAGGTTTGCTTAATTTGAACTATATGAGATTTTACTGGGGGTGAAGAAGGCAGACCAAAATGTTGTCACCTACCCTTTAACCCACAATACAGAATTTGTGAATTTTCAGGTTTGAAAAATTTTCAGGGTATCTCTAGCAACACTTAATGAATTAACTGTTAGGGAGACGAGACAGTCACTCCCTCTGTTTCCATACCAGACTCCCAGGCCAGCATTTTCTCCAGGCAGCCTCAAGTTGTGCTGGAACCTGACCAGTTCAGTGAAGAAAACACCACTGACTTTGCGAGTTGAAAACACCATTTTTTCATATTTTAATTTACTAAAAGACTATGTGTTTCATTGCTCTGGAATTGTAAGTGGCAGCATGTTGCCCAGCAGACAAAGGAAAGCATGATTCCTGAGCTAGATGGCAGGTCTTATCCATCCCTGAAAGGAAATAAGACTGTGAACAGAGCTCATCTGTCTGAATATGCACTATGCCAGCACCTCATCTAGAAGCCTCCAAAGTTACGAGTTTCTGAGTGCTCCTAAGCCCCTCTGACATGGCTGGGAGTTAAGGCTGCCCAGCATCTCTGGATGAAACTCTAAGTACCATGACAATTTGATCTGTCATCATCTGGAGAACACACCACTCTTCTCACTGAGTGGCAAAGGCTGATACTTCTTGGCTCACTGGGACCACCTAATGTGTTAAACAACTTTTATTGCTAGGCATTCTTTAAAATTGGAAAAAATTAATAGGCTCAGTCATTCGATATGCTATGAGGTAAAGATGCTATTTTTCAAGGTAAGTGATGACACTCCATATGAATTCAGGAAGGAAGAAAGAAATCCTGTAATGTTAGTCTCTAAATTCAGTTTATCAATTCTAAGTAATGGGTCATTGCTATAATCAATAGACATAAAGACTCCTGAAACAAAGTAGCTGTCATTGATTGCAAGACTTGCAGCTAAGTTTTTCTAATGTGTTCAAGTTTCTTTTGCTGTCTGCCTTCTCAATAGTTAACCTTCTCTAAGTCTGTTTTTCAGTCTATATACAGCTGAAAGGAGGGACTTTTTTACCAGACAGTGTACCTAGCGCCAAGACCATTTTCAGCACATTTTAAGTATATTCATATTGTGGGAATCTGTGAGAAAATCTTTGTGCAAGGAAATACAGTTTGGAGCTCTGTTGCTTTAGCTTAATCCATAGGGTCAGTCCTGAAATGGGATCCACGTGATTCCTAGCATGGATGGAAACATTTTGTTGTGCAGGGACTAACTTGGGTGAGAAGCTTTAATTTAACACTACCTCATTCATGCTCTTGAGAAGTCAGATCATGACGTTATGTGATGTTGATACACCAAGAGAATTGAAACCAATTTCTAATGTACAGTTCATCAATAGTCTGACTGGAGCTGCCTATTGATAGCAATGTATTCATATGCTAATACTAAAAATGTTCTTCATTGTTTTATGAGTTTGGAGGCATGAAACTGGAATTATAAAAACTGATAAACACATACTAGGCCAAAACCATCTGTTTCTCCTTGGGAGGTTTTGGGCCTGGGGTTTTGTTTTGCAGTAGTTGTTTCTTCTGAAGCAACTATCTCAATATTGCCTCTCACCAGAATCCAAAGCTTTATTTTAATTTGAATGCCACTTCTTCCAGTCTTCTTATGACTTTGGTGCAGTCTTGATTTCTTTGAGGTTTTTAAGGACAAAAAAAAAAAAATTGTGTTACCATAAGGTATGATTTTTTGGCTTAATAGTTTTTACCCAGAGCTCAGAAATTTAAAGAACTTTTTTGGGGAAGAGTTTCTTTAATCCTCAATTAGAATTTCTGGTCCAAAGAAAATCAGCCCATAAAAGGATAACAACAGCTGAATATTTAGGTATTTATTTGGCAATGCAGGTTTCATGCAATGTAGGTCTTAAAACTCAGCCTTTCACATAACAGGTGTGTTTAGAGCTCCATCATATCAGACATTGTCTAATCCGTAACAAGAGAAATAGGCACTACCATAACTGGACTCTTCTAGACAATACTGCGAGAAAAACAGTATCTTTTTCAATATTATCAAAAGGGTTCAGAAAAGTGCAAAGACCCTCCCATCCCCTGCCAAGTTTCTGAAATATCAAAGAATAGATCAGTCTTGAGTTTAAGGTATTTTTAGTAAATAAGGTCAGGAAGATCATTTAAGGAAAACTATCACAATTCAGTGAATCTGGAATATTTGAATCAAACTTGAAGCTCAGCTTACTGAAATTTCCAAGCTTCTGCTAGGTGAGTTAGACTTCGCAATTTTTCTACATTTCCAGCAATGTTTTATGGTCTGTTCCCTAACTTTATGGTGAATTACAACTTTTACAGAATGAAATCATTGCCATAAAGTGCTGAATGATGACATTGCAAAGATATGTAGTGCACTCATCATGAAACACTCTCAAAATAGAAATCTCCCAAGAGTATCTTGGTTTGAAAATTCACATTCAGCATCAAAACCAAAAAGAAGAGAAAGAGAAAACCAGGCAATTCTGAGAAATTTCTGCCAGTATCTCCTGGAATTATATCAACATGATCAATATTCCTTCTTTTATCCCAATGCACTGGCAATAATAAACCTCAGGACAAATCAGCCATCTGAGCCATCTTGAACTCTCGAAACTGGGCACTCAGGAGGCCCTTGTGCTTGTGCCTCATTTTGGCAGTAAAACATGCCTTCTGAATATGTATGTCTGGGGATCCGCATCCACTTCTTGCTTATTTTCCTGTTGTTTCAAAATTCAGCCCTTGAAAACAAATGCTCAGCTTTCATAACAGCTTCTAATAGACCTCTGGGCTTGTGAAAAAGTACAAAATTATTATAGCACCAACTGTTTATCAAAAATACTATCTTCTAGTTCCAGATGTTCATACACATCACATATCACATACAGAGCAGTACATAGAGCATTCTGAAGTACGGCCAGATGAGCACATAACTTTTTTACCTATACAGGAATGTATGTTACCCTTCACTCAGACCCAAATATTTCCCAGTATAGTTGGCTGATAAAGATTTTCCCAGTCCTAAAATACTTTGCTTCCTAAGCCCTTGCAATGAGGTCAATCTCTTGGAGGCATAAAACTGTTGGCTTTATTACAGTACTCGGCAGTATGTGTGCCTAAGATGCAGGAGCTCTCTGGAGCTAACTCTGAATTGAGCTGCTTTATCATCTCTCCCAAGCTGCAAAAAATCAAGTATTAAATGACTGGAGAAATTGTACAGTTCTGATATTTCCAAATTTCAGGACAGAAACTCGGAAACTTTAATGAAGTTCAGGTTTGATTCAAATTTTCCAATTTTATTAAATCTGGAATCCTCTCGCTCTCCTAACCACCCCCATTGTTCTTCTGGACTTCCTCTGTTTCTGAATCACCTCCAGCATGGCAACACAGTTCCAGAATACCATGGTCATCCTTTCTATTTATGAATACGGTATTGGCTGAACAGGAGACAAAGCCAGCAATTTTAGGGTGCTTTTAATTTCTTTCATTTCTCAGTTTCTTATGTGATTTTTCCATTCACCAGTTCTGCACATGGAGGTGGAGCAGCAGTCATCCAAAAGGGAGAAAAGCTAATCAGGAGAGTGTCACTTCTATTTAATTAACTTTTCCTTTTAAAAAGCACTATTACGTCTGCAGAGCTTTGACATTCAATTACATTTAAAACCTACTGTTTTCCATGGAGAGAATTGAATGCAATGATGAAATTTCTCTTATGGGTAACATTTCTTTTTAATCCATTTTAATGACATTTCCAGAATAACTATTTAGTTACATGGGGGAGTAATAAAAACAGAGGCAGACAATTTTTTTTTTAATGTGTAAACCAAGAGGCATTCTGTCACCCCCAAATTTGCAATCACTTCAAAAGTTTATAGCTGAACTCAAATCCTACCATGGTTCCTCCTCTGACCCTTAAAACTGATCATGACACCACTAAGGGTCCTACTCAAAGCAATCTTAATAACCTTAATGTGCCTTTAAAGTACCAATTATGCAAAGCAGTATAAGCCCCATTTAATTACACAGCTAAAGTAAGTTTATAGTTGTCAATGCTTTGTAGCTTTAATGAGATTCAAAGAGAAGATGAGAGGATCTGGTCCAGGGTGTTACCTACACCTGGACTCAACCAGACACATACTATGAATCAAGATTGATGTACCTGCTGCTTTCTAGTTGTCTTGCTATTTCCTCATGTTCCTTCATCTATCCCCATCCGTCTGTGTCCCCCCTGTTTCATGTGTTGATAGTGAGTCTTCTGAAGTAGGGACCATTATTTTTGCTTCATGATTGTATGATGACTATAGGCTGCCCAGAGAGGTGGTGGAGTCACCATCCCTGGAAGTGTTCAAAAAACGGGTAGATGTGGCACTTTGGGATATGGTTTAGTCTAGTCTACCCTTGATTGGTTTAGGTGGGCTTGGTAGTGTAGGTTAATGGTTGGACTGGATGATCTTAAAGGTCTTTTCCAACCTAGACGATTCTATGATTCTATGATTCTATGCCTGGTACAGGTGGGTCATGGCCACTGAGAAGGACTCCTTAGCTGTCCCAGCTAACAGTAATGATACAGTCAATGACAACTACAGGGGCATCAAGTCCTGACCTACCTGAGCATGTTGAAGTGACAACCATTCCTCCACCGCACCTTTTAAAATTGGATATTGTGTGTGCATGCCTGAAGTTTCACATACCCCCCAAAAAAAACAACGAAGCAGCTATTTAATGATCTGACTACAATATTTTTTGTTGACAAGTTTTCAGTTAGGTTACACCCAGCTGAGGCTGGACACCATATTCCACTAGGTTAGTACCTGAAAGGCTGTCCAGAAGGTTGATCTGAAGTAGAATCTGGTTTCAGAAAACCTGTTTAGTAAATCAGTGCATCATTTACAATCAGTTACAGGAAGTTTTTCAAAATGGGAATTTGCTGCTCATAGTAGCTGGGAACTAAACTGCTGCTTGGGCTTTTGAAAATCTCTTTCTTTGCAACATCTTTAAGTGAATGTATCTGAAATACTTTACCTGATACACTTTTATAAAACCAGCTATAAATTCTTTCTATAATTATATTTAAAAGAAAATCCTGTTTAAAAAAATCTTTGGGCACTGAACTGCATATTCTTTCTTTAATTAAGGGATCTAATTTTGTATCAGGAGTCTACACAAAACCTGCTGAAATACTTGTGGATCATCCAGAAGCTTGAAAAGAAACTCGGTAAGTTCCTGTGGTTTTGGGACTCTGGAATAGGACAGTTTGGGCATAGGATCCAGTGAAAATGGACTGTGGCTGAGTATGCATTTTCTCTAAACTAGTGGCATTTCCCAAGTCAGCTAAAAAAGTGGGATTTTCAATCACAAATTATATGTGAACCTCTTCTGCTTGAGCATCAGCCTCCTTCATAAAACATGATGGTACATAAGCTTTGTATGCTCTGCTGTGAGTAATAAAAGGAAAAAAATCTAACAGCATAGTCATTTGATCTTTCTGCCTCCTTTATTTTCTCTGCTTAACTTCATGTATGGAAAGACTTGCACAAAAACTGACTACTCTAATAAAACCAGATAAAATCCAATACAGCATGCTGAGGAGTAGAACTAGAGTTACACTGGGCTGTTTGTTGGCATCAGGAAAAAGAGGATTAAAAAAACTTTTGTCACCTGGTTCTCAGACCCTGCCAGGCTCACTCACTAGGCATTACCCAAGTTATGCTGATACTGTACGTGCAGATTTTTTCATTTTGACTATTGGCAATGTTTTTTCCAATGTGAACCTACCAGTAAGCTCTTATAATCATAGTTAGGTCACTGGACAGCAGTGATCTCATTTTCAAAGGAGTAGATCACTTACAGCTCCCTGGGACTCTGGGATTTTCAGAAACCAAGAACTGAAACTCATCTCTACTTGTGATTCTGAATTATTCAACATAAGTACTTGAAGATGGCCTAAAAAACCAAAATATGTGCAGCTGGTGGCTGAGCCTTAGATTCACACTTTGAGAAGATGCCTCAGCTGAGACTCATTGGTGGCCTCCAAAAAAAATCCCACGCCTGGCTCTGTCTGTGCTCTAAGTGCTGCAAGGTGTGCACCATTTTGTGCTAATGTTTAGATTACTGCTCTCACTAAGAAATAATAATTTAAAAAAAAAAGGTTAATAACACAGCAGTTGATTTCTAAAATGGATGCAATCAGTTGTTTCCCAGATGGTAAAACTACAATGGCTCAAGGGCAGCAATTCTGGTATTTGCATTGTGGCTTCTTTCATGGGCATCTGCACCCCATAAGAATGGAAATACAGAAAGTATCTGATGAGCGTGCGTACCTCATCAACACTCATTTGGAGATGTTGAGTTGAACTCCTGCCAGGTTATAAGACCTACATCATTGGAGATTTCACAGATTTGGGAGGATTTCAAATTTAAAGTGTTTATATGTGCAGCTGCAAGCTGTAGAACAGAAAATAACAAACTGCTGTGCTTCTATTCAAGCCATACACATGTGGATATGAAAAACTAGTAACTTGCAGAGGTCAAAAGTCTTTCCCTACAGTTATCGCTTCTTCCACATAATCCTGCAGGTTGAGTTTGGTTGATTTCTGCTCAACAAGTGTGCGTTACCCACTATGTTCTCTGTCATTCTCTCAGTCACTGGAAATGGTGATTAGCAGCTCTAGCAAGCAGTGCTGATGAACAACAAGGATAGACTCCCTTCTGTAAATTTTAATGGGATATTTGAAAAGACGCAGAGCAGTGCCAAAGAATTTTTCAAGAGCTAAAAGATTAAAGATGTCAGGACATCTTTGAGTTGCCTTTATGGAGGTAGTGAGTATTCTCACCAGGAAAAGAGAAATTCCCTATTTGTTTTATTACCCGTGTCATCAATCTCCATCTTGCAATTGTGTCGGCCTCCCAAGGAACAGGGGTTGTTTCTGTTTTGAATAATCAGGCCAAAGGTTGTCAGCTGTCATTGCCAACAGCCATGTCCAGCAGCCAGTGTCTCCTACCTAGATTGATGCCCTACAGTAGTCTGTTGCATGGTTGACCCCTTCAAGGTTCAATCCTCAACACAATCTTTCCTGGAGAAGCAGTTTGTTGATAAATATGAGACAACCACCCATTATACTGCACTTTCCAGCACACCAGTGAATGTATTACATCTGATAGATATTGAGTCACTTAAATAAGAGGCCTTTTTCCCCCACCACCTCCGTGCCAGGGAACAGCAAGAGCAGGGCTGCTCGCTAAGAAAGTTCATGAGGACTCCTAAGCCTAAGACACCCTAGAAAGCCCCTCACTCTTGTGGTCTTGTGTAGTCCTGAATTCCTAAGGTCCTTGCACAGCCGGCCACAGCACTTAAAATGTGGCAAAACTGTAAGTACAGCAAGAAATATGATAATTGGGACTATGCCAGCCTCATCTATACATGTATTTTAAAGGTACTGGGTGTAGAGCTGTGCTTCTGCCTAACAGCCTACCTTCAGCACACACTTAATTCAGTGATAAATAGTTCATTTGTTCAACATCTGTTTGGACAAGCAAACATGAGATCTGGTTTCATGGAAAAGTGTATCTAAAAATCAAAGTGTTTTTGTTATCTTGGTTATCACAATCTTGCTTTCTGTGAGTGTTATTATGTGGCCAACGTATATTCAGTATCATTTTTCTGATTTTCTAACCTCTAGCATTTTGATTTTATCCTTGGGGAAGGAAATGGTGAAGAAGTAGGAAAGTTCAGCAGAAATATGATATGGAGGACAAAGCTTGGCACAGAATCGTAGCCATTAATGAAAACACTCCCCGGGTAGCTTGCTCGTACTCTGTAAAGCTGAATCTGCATGCTGTGATCTAACAACACAGCTGTAACCAGCACAGTCACAAAGACATCATTTAAATTTATAATAATGGGGAGCTGGGCTTTGAAACCTATAAAACCTATGATATGATTCAGCCTCACCTTAGGAACATCCTGGGAAAAAGGTACCTGGTGTATGTTTATGCAACTCAGATCTGTAGTTAAGTTGCCTGCTCACATTTATTAGGTATAGACAACCCCTAAAAGACTCAGAAATTCAGATCACTGTATCTGATATGCCTTCTTATAGGATGCCTGATCCTATACTTTCCAGTGAGCCATTTTCAAGAGTGACTGTTTCATTCTGCAAATAGTGTGAACCGTGTTATAAATTAGAAGTCTGATGTCCTGGTGGTCCCACTGTGCTTTTAAAAGTCAGCATTGACTTACGGAGGGAATTATAGGCTAGATTTTCATTTACACGGCATAACCCCACTGTAACTCCAGTGAATTTAAAGCAGCTTTTCAGCACTTACCTTAGCATCAGCGGAAAGTTACGCCTTGCACTTCTCAGGAGGTCTCTTATAAAAGCTGTCCAATGCTGTGTCATTGCAGCAGAACTTGCAGGCATCCACTCATAACAAAACAGCACTGGAAAGGATATCAAGAGATTAATTATTCCATCTCCACCACCTACTCATACAGACCCAGGTCATTATTAGCAGATATTTGTCTAACTTGCTCTTAGAGTATCTTGCTGAAGAAGCAGGCTGTCTCCTACAACAGCATATCCCGCAGTTTGTTTGTCCTGAACCTATTGAGAAGGTTCTCCCTGATATTTAAACTGAAACTTTCTGCAATTTAATCACCAGCTTCTAATCTTACCTCTCATGGTCATAGCAAACAAATTATTCTCCTCAACTTTTCAAGAGTTTTTGATATAGCTAGACACAGTTGACAGAGAAACATCTTATCCTACATTCCTACCTCCAGGGGCTTCAGGCAACCCTAATTCATTTAACCTTCCCATGGCGGCTGTGCTTTCTAGCCAACCCCTGTTTGTCTGTCCCTGGGAATTCCACAGCCAGACCACTGGTTTCCTGTCACAGACCTCAACAAAACATGGCCACGACATTCCCAGTAGTTGAGAAGTGGAAGGGTGTCACGCATCTCCCAAGCTGTACTCTTGTTTATACATCAGAGTCTGTTGTTTGCCTTTTTCCACTGCAGCTTGACGTTGTTGACTCTTGCTCAGCTTGTTTATGCTAACATGTCCTGTTCCTTGACATCCTTCAGTGATCTACATTCCACGTACACCGCCCATGACGCAGAGCAAGAGATTCATGTTCAGGTCAATACAATGCATCTTGAATACATGTAGGAATGTGTTTTGCGACCTGTAAAACAGGCCATGTAATGCCAGTCTGAAGAGTCAGTTTTGCTGCCAGAATAAATTTGCACAGAATAAATAGTGATCTATACACTGATCTAGCACCAACAGTCTAACATCAGCCTGATTAAAGTTTTGCTCCTTCTCCCCCTCTTGCTTTCCTTCTTCCACACAGCCAGCTATTCCTCTGTCTCTCAGACAGACTCATGTCCCATTGCCAAAAGTATATTTTGGCCGATGAGCAGGCTGGCTGCTGCTCCGGGTGGGAGATGGCCACTCTCATGCCTGGGCATTGGGGCAGGACAGTGCAGATACCAAGTGCTGCCTGCCAGGCTGCTCTTGCTCCAAGCAGCCACCTTTGCTCACCGCCCCTCTCCTTGTCACCCCATGCCTGCAGCTGCCTGGGCTTGGGGAGCACAAGGTGGCTATCAGCTTTGCTTGCAGTTCACGCAACTTGTTTTCAAGCACCTCTGATAAAAAGGGCCAGGTACAAACCTCCTGCAAGCCAGATCTGCCCCACCAGTTGCCAGGCAAAATGTGCTAATCTAGAGGGACTTGGGGTTTAGGTTTGTGTTTCAGAGTGTTCTTGTATTTGACCTCATGCAGCATTATCCAATCCTACTTATTGTAAATGTAGAAGAATAACGTCATTATGAATGAGTGGAAAAAGAATGAAACTAGAGAAACAGCTGAGGCAGAGGTGGATAGGTCCCACTAGGCTTTGTTTTCTGTATAATGCACTGTTAAATGTCTCATACTCCTTTGGTGAGAGGTACCATTTTGAGACCACACACTGTGCTTCCTCACAAAGAATTCACACCTTTTTTTTTTTTTTTTTTGCTTTGCTTCTCCTGTATCTTGTAATAAAAGTCTTCTAGGCTGTGGTTGGTCTCTGTGTATTGGAAACATGGAGTCGGTGAAGGAACCATGAAGACTGTAGCATCCCATTTTAAATGGAACAAGTAGAATATGAAGCAATGGCAAACTCCTTACAACTGTCTCAACATAATTTGATGTTGTTTAACATTAAAAGTATTCATATTTTTATTATTCTAATTAAGATCCCACTAAAACCAAGAAGGGAGAACCAACAAACCTAAGCTGCATGTGAACTACTGACCAAGGAAAATGATCATGCACAGGAACAAGACACATAAATCACACTGACTCTCATCTAACATCCATCCAAGCCATTCATCTTTAAAGGATCACTATGGTGATGATGCGTAGGTCATTCCTGAAATCAAACTGCAAACTATAAAGGAAAAATCATATGGCATCTTGCTGATAACATGCTTTTGTACTGAACTTAGAATACAATGTACAGAGACATCTCTGGCTTAATCAGTGGTCCACTGAGGTAGAGTTGGCTGCTATCTTTTTTCTCCATATGAAACCACAGAGCTTTCTCAGTACATTATTTCCACATGTGCTTATATTACTATCCCTGCCCCTTGATCCAGCATTTTAATAAGCATTCATCTCTAAAAAAAAAAAATAAAGAAATGTCTATCCACTTACCTAAAGTATCGCTCAGCCCAGTCCTCCCTTTCCATCAACATGAGCCAGAAGAATCCCCAGGGAAATCCATAGTCTCCCTGGTAGGAGGCTCTTGTGAATCAGATCAAGAGGCTCTTTTTTGTATCATTTTATTCCTCTTTATTAGAAATATGATTTCTCATTCTTTGCTCCAGGATATTAAAATCCTCTCTTGCCTAAGTAGCAGTGCCTATGGGCTCGGCTGGTTTCAAGACATGAACACCCTGCTAGTACCAGACAGTCGTGTGCCTCCACAGCAAAGGAAACAGGATACTGAGGTCTGAGAGCGAGCACCACCAAGTTGCGCTTCCTCTGCAAGTGGTAACAGGTATTTTAAAGGTGTCCATGGGTCAGAAAAAAAGAGGAGTCAACACTTCTGTACCACTTACACATGCATCTGCCTGACGTTTCCAGTACTGCTCGTGTAGGAAAAGACAGTATGTTACATCAATATTTACACTTAAACTCAAGCTCTGATTGTTTCTATGTTTTATCTTGTAGCCAGCACCAAAACCACCTTTCTAGGAGCTGGTCCATAGTCTACATGCCTCATCTTCCCAATTTACTTTTTTTAGGGGTAATACCAATATCGAAACCAAAATTTTTAAAACTAATACTTTGATTGACAGCCAAAGTTAATTTAAGATGTTGTTTCATGTTACATTTATAAAATCTTGGGTTTGTTCATATTTAATACAAAAATATTTTGAAATTAAACAATTATTGACAAAATTGAAATTCAAATTTCCATGTATGTGACTCAGTCTGGAGACCACAGTACCAAGTGTCTCCAATCAGACTGAAAAATTAACTTCCTGTTATCTACCACCCTACAAATTCTAAACTGTCTGAAAAATTAACTGTATATTAATATATTCTAATAATAAAATATATTGAGCAGCATTGTAAAAAGCTCGGTGGGTTTCCCTTTTCTTACAGGCTTTCACAAACAGTGGATCAGTTTTATTGCATTTTCAGTGACTGTAACAAAAGTGTTGGCCTAGAAGATACACTTCTAGGTTTATTAATCTGTTCATATATCAGCTGTGAGATTATGGCAAACAATAGTGCATAAAACTACATAAAATATATTATAAAGTAAAACTACAAAGCAATCCTTGTAGACAGCTTGGAAGGAATCAGCGGTATGGATTTCACAAAAGACTTAAAATTGAAGACAAATGAGGAAAATAAAACAGGATACCAAATGCAACAAATAGTACCTAAAGTACAAGACAAAACCTAAATGTAAATTGCCAGTAGGAATATAAACACAAAGCAAGTTTTGCATCTAAATAAACCTGTTCCGCTATGCAACTGTTTATTCAAGTGTTTGCTATGGCCTTATGGAACTAGAGTCAAAGGTAGGTTTCTGGACCCAGATAAATAAAAGTAATAAATAAAACAAATGAGAAATCATGTCCATGCCCCAGGCAGGATTTACAACAGCTCCTCCATGAACTGCCGCAGTGTCTTACATCAGCCTTTGTTAGTCTCCCAGTCCAGTGTAAGCATTCCTAGCTCACTTGCACCTAACTGCTTAAAAGCCCCACTATCAGGCTTCACACTCTTTCAGTTGTCCAGCTACAACAGCTGGATTTCATATCTTAGGCTTCCATGATATTATTTAGCCTAGAAGCTAATTTCAGAAACTTAAGTATTCAAGATCCTTTTGATTCTTTTTATTAATAGCTACACTAAATGCTCCCTGCTGTTATTTAAATATTATTATTATAATAATAACCTCTATGATAAACTGTTATCACATTACCTGTCTATTCTGTAGATTAAACCACTGCTTTCTTTAACCCCTTCCTCACACATCTCATCTGTGAGATCATTTCGGCTGCCATTTCCATATGGAGCCCCTTGTCACTGGAGTGCTGTGCCCATTTCGGAGCAGCTGCTCCAGTTGAGACTACAGCAAGGTTGGCTGGAGAAACATTGCTTTTCAGACAACACTCCTGTTTACACAACCCAGCAAGTTTCCTTCTTTTGCAATAGCTTGGCCAGCGTTCAGTGAATGATCTATTTGCATCCCAGCTTTTCTTCTGCAGAATTTCTACCTTGTTCATCATTCCGCAGTCTGCATCTGTGCAGCCGAGCACTGTCTTTCCTGAGCACAGAACTTCGCTGTTACCTCTGCTGAAGTGGAACCGATGCTTTTAGAGCGTCTCTTCATTTTGTCAAGGTCAACTTGAATTCTGGTCTCTGCAGTGCTGGAAGTCTATTGCTGCCTGCAAATTCAGTAAGGCTCTTTTCTAGCTTTCCAAACAGGACCCCAACACACCCCTGTGAAACTTGACTCAAGGTAACTTTCCCTTCTGGGGCTTCAAAAGATCGGCCAGACCTGCATAATCCTTCCTCCGCTGCAACCATCAGTTAATTTAAGGCTTTCGAAGCCCAGAAGAGGATGATAAGCAAGTGGCAGTTCCATCCAGAGATCCTTGCACCAGAAGGACTTAGGGTTTGCTTTATAGTAGGTAACAGCAGAAACACATCCAGCCCAGTAGTGAGCATGAGGATGCTTCCAAAGAAAGGTAGGAAAATTTAGCTGCACAATACTCTATATTACATCCGATTTGTTCCTAATCTCTCACAGCTCAAGGCTAGTTTAAAGTCTGATGCATGAGGGTTTAACTTCTTTGCCCAGGTAAGTACAGCTGTACTCAGTCACAGTATGCTCAGAGGTAAAATCAACCCTGGAAGTCATGGCTGTGTTAGACTGCATTTTTTTTCACATGGAAAATACCTTACCACAAAGGTGGTCACTGTATGAAGCAGCTCCACATCTCTCATGGGGCACGTCTCGCTCAGGGGCTGCTCTCCCTCTGACGGAGTCCCAGGACTTTCTATATCATGCCAGGGACTTGGGTCATTCCCAAGAGAAGCTAAAAGGTGCAGTGGTGGTTCGTAACTAACCCTTTCTTACCCTTACATGTATATCTCATGTTTCCCCCCAACTTATTGAGCTTGAGGGATCTTAAGGTACTTTCACTAGGATATCAGTCTCCCTCTATAGCAGAAGCACAATAAATAAATAAATCAAATAGGAGATCATTTAGGTGCTCTGACTTACACTTTTCAGAAACCCATCTCCTTCCATCAATTTTTTGGACAGTATAGGAAGATTCACCTCCTTGGTTACTCCCCTAAGGTCACAGTCCTGTCACCCCTCAGGGCTATGCTGTATTTACCGGGACTGCAGTAACATGCTAGCAACAAGAAGTAAACTCAAAGGAAAGGATTCAAAGGGAAAACAAGAAAAGGATAATTTGCAGAGCATGCAAAGCCTGCAAACAGCATCCACCATATTAGAAATTTAGGTTCTCCACATTCAGCAGTCACAGCTTGCCACAGTTCTCATTGCCATTAAAGACTACCACTCCTCAGTCCCTAATGTGCTAATAATAGGGAAAAAGGAGGCAGAAAGGGAGCAAGAACAAATGGCAGACATTGGGCAAACATCGTCTTGAGCGTAAGGGAAAATATTTTTAGAAAACAGAAAAACCATAAAACCATATTCCACTTTGGGAAGTGCTTTTCTATTAAAGGAACATCAGCATAAGTTATGTGTTAAAGACAAGAACACACAACTAAGACATATGGCAATAAGATTAAGCAGAGTATTTTTATTGCTTTATTATCTTCTCATACTGGGCAAAAAATAAACGCACGAACCTGCAGCTCTTAAAGCAGTTACACATACGGGAGGAAAAAAGCAAGAAACAAGACTGAAACGTTCTATATCTTTTATCATCTGCTGCCCTACGGAAATAGGTGTATTTTCTACAAGTTCTGAGGATTGCGGGCAGACCTCTAGGTGAGCAAAACAAATGACAGAATGGGATTTTTTTCAAAGCTAATACAGTAATTTTGCTTCAGTGGATTCTTGATCTGTACATAGGTTTTAAATTCTATCAAAATAAAATATTTCCAAATTTATACTCCTAGGCTTTACTGTACTTCCCCATAAAAGGACATTATTGGAACACACAGCGAGACACCCTATTGCAGCAAACTTGTACCGACACAGGAAAAGGCAGGCTTTACCTAGATGGCAAGAGGCTTGCAGTCTCACTAGAAGGGAAGAGACAGCAGCAGATACACACAGGCAGAGGGCACAAGCAACAGGGAGGAGGTGCTGGTCATCACAATAGCTCCATGGGAGCATAAGGCTTCTCAGTGCTCGCATGCACCATCACGTGAAAAATCACAGCAAAGGAGGCCTGCTGGAGGGGTTTGCAGGTGCACTGATCTGGCTGGGATGGAGTTAATTTTCTTCATAGTAGCCCGTATGGTGCTGTGTTTCAGGTTTGTGACCAGAACAGTGTTGATAACACCCTGATGTTTTAGCAGCGTCAAGGCCTTCTCTTTTCTTATGCTGGTCTGCTAGGAAGTAGGCTGGGGGTGGGCAAGAGGTTGGGAGATTGGGACAGCTGACCCAAACTGACCCAAGGTATGTTCCATACCATATAATGTCATGCTCAGCAATAAAACTGGAGGTACTTTCCAAAGTAGCTGTTGCTCAGAGACCGGCTGGGCATCGTTCTGCTGGTGGGAGGGGGTCAGTGATTGCCTTTGCATCACTTTCTTTTTCTCCCCCCTGACCCCCCCGCCATTTTCCCCTTCCTCTATTAAACTGTCTTTACCTCAACCCATGAGTTTTTCTCTCTTTGCCCTCCCAATTCTCTCCCCCATCCCATTGGGGGTGGGAAGCGAGTGAGCAGCTGGTGGATGCTTAGTTGCTGGCTGATGTCAACCCACCACAGCATGAAAGTAGTGTTACAGCTTTATAAGTGCATGCTTTTATATGCAAAGCCATGCATGCGTCAACCCCTGGGGTATGCCACCAGTGACTGCCCTCCAACCTGGTTTTGTGCTGCTGATCACATCCCTTTCAGCCTGGCTGTTCAGCCAGTTTTCAGTCTACCTCAGTGCCAACCCATTTAGCCCATACTTCATCAGTTTATCTATGAGGATGTTAGGAGAGAAAGCCTTACTAAAGTCTATACAAACATCCATTGTTTATTCTCATCCACGCAGTCAGTCCTCTCATCATAGAAAGCTACCAGGTGGGTTAAACATGATTTCAACTTCATAAATCTGTGCTGACAAGTTCCAAGTGTCCTCTATCCACCCTGAGTTTGAGTTGATAGCTGTTTATCTGTAAGTAAGACCAAAAAGGATTTTAGTCTTGACAGGCAACAAAAGCTCTGAAGGAAAGCGCAGATCTGTAAGACATCAGCACAGGGATGGCTGCTGAGCTCATGGGCGAGATCACCGAGAGGTCTGGGTAAAAGAGGTAAGGCTGAGCAGAACCTGACCTCAAAACCAAAATGGTCCAGGAAGCTTTTCCAAGGGCAGGCACGAAGAACGGTGAGAGAATTCTGAGGAGAATTAGGGAAAGGTAGCATCATGAAAGCCAAACTTCTAAAGCATGAAAAACAACAGTTAAAATAGCAGTTCACCTGAAAAAAAAAAGTTGCACATCAATTCAATTAGGTTTTTTATAAAATACTTTGGTATAAAGATTACTTGGAGCTCTCTTATTGCCACCTCAGGCCCCACACAGCAATAAGCTCTGTATCTGAAAGGTTTGCTCCTGTTCACAGAAACAGTACGGTTCCTGAGGTTCTCCATGACCACAAAGGGCCTGCCTTGAGTTCATCACATCATCTTAGGCATACTACTTCTGTTGACATTAATGGCAAGCTTCCAATAACTTCATGTTGACTAAAATAATATGCTTTTAAAATGTGGTGACCCCTAGTTGGGAAAATCCCAAACAATGATCTGTAAGGTCATGGTTAGCAGCCTGCCCATGGAAGTCACCGGTGAACCACTTCAAATTATGAGCTTTAAAACACAGCCTCTAAGACATGCTGAGGATGGGCAGTGGTCAACACAGTACAGAAACTGCGATCTACTACAGGTGGCTGAATTGTTAAACAAGCAAACACTAGACATATATTATTAAAAGTCATCTTTAATACCATTTAAAAATAGCTATTGCAAACTTTATTTGAAGAAAAATAAATCAATGACAATTTTCCAAAATCCTGTGAAACAGTCTAGTTCCTTAACATTTGTTCTACTATTTGAAAAGACAGAAGCAATTTGCATAGCTGGCATGTTAGTTCACCTCTGTTTGCTCAAAACAGCTCATAAAAGCACTTTTTTCTACCATTTCTGATTTGATCAAAAGTGGAAATGCGTATGACGATCCTAAACTAGATCAAAGTGGGTATCTGACTATGTCTCAAGGCAGCCAAGAATTTTAGTTCAAATCGCTTAAGGCCTGATATGAAAAAAGAAGAGATACAATAGCCAGTAGCACAACTAATGTATGGTACATTACACCTGCTTCTATGATACTCCCTTTGAGCCAGCATTTTCTATATTTTCTTCCTCATATTAGTATCCCACCCATCCTACCAATACTAAAAACCACAACAAAAAAAATCAATTCGTAACATAACACCGTAAGATCTGAGCAAGGCTGATGAAGCTTTTGGATAAGCACTAAGGAATACAGAAACAAAATGTATGATTTTAAATTAAAGAGAAATCTTAACACTGGAGTTCTGCTGACTCAAATGTAGCACATAAGCAATTAATGCTCATACACATCTGAAAATAACGAGCTATCCATTAGGAAAAATAATCACTGGATTGATCTAATACAGCACACTGTCAGACTTTATTGCATAGAATAGCATTAGTGCAATGGTATTTCCAAGTGGCAGACAAAAATATAATAAACTGAGTAAGAAACAACATTGAACTCAAATATTTTGACATGGGGAAAAGAAGAATCTAATAATAACTCAAAAGACCTGATCAAATAACTGCAGTTATATTTTATGGATCAATTACTAGTGAGAACATCTAATTTCAAATTTCTAATTTCTGTGTATTTAGAGGACTAAACATATAACGATGGTTCACTGCATAAAGACTGATGGTAGAAGAAGAAAGACTGTAACTGTTTATTGGCCATTAGAATTAAAACTGAATACTCTTTCTCAAGTGTTTGAGATGGACAGAAAAATTATGCCATTAGGCACTAGTTGCTTTCCAAATATAATCTTTCCTAAAAACCTAACTGTATGTTTTGAAAAACAGGACATCACACAATGTTGTTGGTTTGGGCACTTTGTGAAGATCTTGTATGTTTTTAATTGCACATACATTGCACACTGTAGTACAGGGAGCCTACATAATGGCTATGTATAGACATATGCTTTCTACAGGAATCTGCTTAAACCAAATATTGTCAATATTCACACCAACTTGAACAACACATTTGCAGAAATACTGCTAGGATAATATTGATTTTCAACAGTACCTTTCAAGGCAAAAGAGAGGCACATAGCATTGGATCTTGGCTTTTCTGTCTCTCCTGCACCAGTCTGGCCACTTCCCCCTTTACCACGTGCCACTTATGTGCACAAGCCACAAGCTCCTGCTTGTGAAGTAAATGGGAGCATGGTGGTGCCACACTGGGAACCAAACCAGCCATCGAGCTGGTCCAGCATGCAGACTCCGAGGTGCTATAAACCTGTTAGGCAGCACTCATTCCCTGTTCTGTACAACAGCATTCGGTATAGGTTTCTAGATGACACACACAGACAAACTTGTAGACAAAACATCAGCTAAGATCATGGATGACAGCAAGGGTAGAATTTGGGGAGGGAGATCCTTTAAAATGCACTATGGTTTTGTTTTAAACTCAATCCTAAATAAATGGTTATTTCTTACTGATTTAATAGTGTATTAATGGCTCTGCACAGACTATGTTCATTGACAGCATGTGGCTGAAAAGTGCATGGGAAGTACCAGAGAATACTGAAATAACAAACAAAGAGCAACCACGCAAAAATGTTCAGGCAATACAACATGAAGACTGCATCACAAAATACCTTTTCCTGACTGCTTTTTGCACCATGCCTTAAAGCTCCTTAAAGACCTTGTTCCTAAAGATCTTTTGCTAAAAGATGTCCTAGTAACTGAGTGAGAGCATGGCCCCTCTAACACCAAAAACTGACTTTACAGAGCAATGGAAAAAATATATATGCTGAGCATTTGTGTAAAGGTTCCTACATGACAATGAGGAAAATAAAAAAAGTCACTATCCCACATAATATTCCCTTTCCTCTGTTCCACTCACTGCCAACACACAACAGAAAATTTATCCTCTGCAACTCATTCGAAGCACTAGCCGCAACTGCAAAGTGACAAAAGGCATCAGTGTCAGAAAGTTCAAGGCCACCTAGTGCAAATATTTGTTTGACGTCATGTGATGTACACTGTTCCTTTAAAATAGTTTAGTACAGAGGCAGATTTCGATGTCTGTAATGATATGCCTGCTATATAGAAAAAAGTAAAATAAAAGAGGATGTTTGTTCACTGACTCCGACAATTTCCATGACATGGTGCATTATGACTGATGCTTCTTAGTAGGGCATGCAAGGCAGCCAAGAGTCATTTAAAAACATGTGTTGTTTGTCTCAAAAACAAATGTAAGGGAATACAAATAAAAGCTGCCCTGTCTGAAATTAGGCTGAGCAGTTTAAATCCATTTTTCTTGAGGATATTCAGGATGCTGGGACTGCCTGCAAAATTAAACTAATTTATTCCTACTATCTACTGCAAAGGAGTAGTTTACCTCCAGTACATCTTGTCTAGAAAATAAGCCTCTTTATCCTAACATTAATCAGGTATCAATGTCCCTACATGTAGTAAAAACTGAAAGTATGTGAGCTTTGGGTTCTTGAAATGGAGGCAAATGACATGTCAAAGCTCCTGTCCCCAAAGGCAAAAGAGGACCTGCTTTCACAGTTCACCCACAGCAAAACACATCCCAGTTCAGAGTGTGAATGTTTTCCAGATCTTACACTTGACACAATTCAATCTGTGCTCCCATAAAGGGTAAAGGATTTGAGATGCAAAGATATATTTTGGTTTGCACCTTGGTTTCTGGATTCATGTAACCAAGGGCATGACTTACAGAGGGTCAGATCCTGCATCCTATTGACTAAGTAGTGCTTTGGATTTCAATAAATACGCTATTACTTCATGTGGGTCAGAGAGCAGCACGGGCACTTGTGTTAAGACACTAAACCACTATTCAAGGGGCTAGATCCAAAGTGCACTAAAGGCAAGTGAAAAGCATGAACCGACTACAACGAATCAGGCCTAAGCTCTGCCAGAGAGACAGAACAGAACTCCAAGTTTGTGAAAAACATTGTAAATTCTAAATACAGCTGAAGTAAAACAAATAACCCCACCTAAAATAGTTTTGCAGTTAAAAACCTATACATCGGTATTAGAAGGCACCCAGTTCAGGAAGTTCAGGCCTCTTCCCATGCTACCATGCACTAATTTCCTTTTTAAACAAAAGTATAGATGAGCATAAAATACAAAAATATACATTTTAAGCAGTAGCAGAATTTGAATGAGAATTAGAAATTGCTCAAGGAAAGGGACTGCCTTATGCACAAATGTGCACATGTATACACTCCATCTCAAAAAGGTATGAAAGAAAGGAAATCAATAGCCTTAAAATTTCTGTTAGCTGGTATGACAGCTATTAACTTCATTTTAGTAACTAGGAATGTTATCAGCTTGGCTTCCTTATCAAAAAGAAGTAAGCATTAGATATTACAGGCAGTGTTCAAGAAGGATAAATAGGCTGCCAGACAGGAAAGACGTTCATACGCTCACTCAGGAGGGAAGAGCTCCCACGCTCACACGATTCCACATTCATAGACACCTGAAATTCTCCCCATGTGCAAAAGAGCAGGTCTGGGAGGAAAAGTGCCTGCTGCTCTTCACCGTCCCTCTCCTCCATCCCACTTCAGCAAAGCACTTAAGCATACCAGGATGGGCTTAAAAGTTAGGCAAGCATGTCAGTTGTTTTGCTGGACTGAATGTAAGTCCAGCCCACACCTCCTAAAAGCCTTGCCAACCAACAGCAGGAGTTGCATGCACAGATGGTGTTCAGGGCCAACCAGCTGATATGGCACAGAGAGCAGTAAACAGCTGTTTAGGGTTATGCCACTTAAATCGTTGATAAGACAACACTGCGAATGCAAGACATCAATGATGCCCCAGAGTGACATTTCTAGAAGACTTCCGAAAACCAGAAAAGGATCAAAGTAATCTTCATCCTGCTGGCCATAAATATGCCAGTGGACACCAGCATTGTCATATGGAAAGAGAATTAGGATTGAATAGCCCTGGAAAAAATGTCTCAAACATAGACTCCATCTTTGATACATTTACAGTAAAAGCCTTTCAGAGTAAAATGCATGAGAACATCCTGAGGCCTTATTTTCAAACATGATTAGCTTACGAATTGGCAAAAAATCTAGCTCCTCTGTAATGATAAAAAAAGACTGACAATTTTCTGGAGCATTCAGCAGTTTGTGAATGCAGCACTTTTTGGCTCTTGGATCTGCTCTGAAGCCAGCTCCTTCTATTTTTCTTATTATTCCCCAGGAGAGCATACAGCAAAATTCAATATTAACATCAAGTGTCATGTCTGCAGAACGGAACAAAGCGAGCGCTGATACTAAGCTCCCAACACTCTGCTTACCAAAACCCCAGTGGAGAAGCAGATAGTGTTTCAGAAAAGCATGGTAAACTAACATTAAGTCCCTAAAAACCAAGCACAATTGAAAGCTGGGGTGAAAAGGGAGTGGAAACATGGAGCTAGGTTTGTATTTTCTCAGACTGCTTTCTTGGTTAACTCTGTGCTTCTTCAGAAAATAACTTCAGTATGAAACTAACACTTGGAAAGTTTTTCCAGCAGACACTTAAAGAATTTTTCTGGCACAGCCAGAAATTTACCATATGGGCCAGCCCAGCTCTCCCCAAACGCAGCAGGAGTTTGGTCACTGTAATCACTAAAGACGGGCTGGTATCTGAACATAAAATTTTCTTTGGATAATTTATGGAAACCTCAGATGTGAAACATAATCTGTTTCCTTTTACAGCACCCAACCGCACAGCAAGTTTACATGGAGGACAAATAGCACACAGAACAAGGAGGCCAACGAAGAGTGCTGAAGCAAGGCTGGAGAACCATCTCGGTGGCAAAGACTGCAATCACTTTCACAGAAGTCACAAGGGGTTATACTTTGCATTACTGCTGAATTGTAGCTTCTCACCGCTCTTCTCCCTGTTCAGAAAGGTTAGTTAACATTAGTCAATGAACTTCTGAGAACTGACCAACAAATTACCTTCACAAAGAAAGCATTTTTAAAGGATGCACTAAACTCTGATGCAGATCTCATCATACACTGCAAAATACTTCCCAGAGTGGTGGGTGTTTAAGCCTAAGCATTCATCTTTGTTCTTTTCCCAAAACATCAAAACGTTCTCATTATCATTCAGGCAAATGCTTAGTGAAAGGCACACTTTCATAGACTCAATCTCAACTGTCAGACCCAATCTGTTCAGAAACCTCGGTCAAACATTTTAAAAGGAATTTTGCCCCTACCTACGCAGTAACCCCCCTGACAAAGGAATCGGGATGCTTTACCTGGCAGGTTACTGGCTATGACATTTGAGAGCTAGGTCTCTCACAACTGACGCTTTCTCTCTCACTATTATGTTTGGGAGCTTCAGCTTCCTGAATCTGGGACTGCCCACCTCACCTACCTCCTGCTCCTGTATTTTGCTCCCCAGTTTCCTGAAGGGTTGCTACAGACCTGAACAGACTAGAAGCCTGGAAAGCCATATTCATTTCAAAAACATCAGTGTATGGTAATTGCTGACAGAACAAGCTTTTGTGAAGTTTCATTCCCATAGTGGGTTTTGTGGTTTGAAGGTTGTCATTCCAACTAGGGACACTGTACTTTCTTTTTTTATTAGTAGTATTTTTTAACTGAAATTATATTCAGTTTCTTTTCAAGCCTCAAGATTTTTAAAAAATAAAAATAGAAGATGCATCTTTATGGGGCATAATGCTTACCCAACAGTGACACCCAACTAGCTCTGAACCAAGTCAGGTAAGAGAAGCAGCACAGTCATTTGAACATGCTGAGCAGCTGTGTATATTAACCCTGGCAGATCTCCTTGTTGGCACTGCTATATTGGCATCCAACCCAGTTCTTATACCTATACCAGCTGTAACATCTGCCACACAGATGTAACTTTTTGATAAATGCGAGAGCATGAGGAATCCTTAGACATCGCCGAGCTCTGAATATGACGTGAATCTTACTGCCACCATCACATAAAATATACACCTGCAGCTTGGGTCACCAGCTATGAGAGTGATGGAAAATAATAGATTAAAATAAAAGCATGTTCCTGTATTAGATAGGAAGGAGTTCTTTCAGAAGAACTCAGAATCATGGCATATGTATATATGTTGACCAATAATATGTCTGTGCTAAATAGTAATAGGAATGGTGTCTTGTAAAATAATATTTGAAGCAATCTTTTTCTTAAAGTTGAAGCCTTCTATTGCAGCACTGATTACATCATACAAATTTTAGTCCTTATGGATATTAATATCTTTAAATTAATATTGATGTATTGAGAATTTATAGACACTAGATGTATTTAAACAGAATAAAAGTATTTACACATGTGCATTTATATGTGACTTTTTTATACACGTATTCATTAGCCTATCTAACAGGATTCTTACAAAAAAATAGGTCCTGACCTCTTCTCCTAGTCATTGCAGCATGTGGAAATTCATTTTGGCCATAGATTCTAAGTGTTATGTGTTTTTCTCAAATAAAAATTACTTTAATTTGTTAAGCCACTAGGACTTAAAACATGCTCTAGGTTAATGGACAGTTTTGTTACATCTGCTAATTTCCTATCTACCCTAAAGGAGGGTAGATTTAGGCTGGATATAAGGAAGAAATTTTTTACAGGGAGGGTGGTGAGGCACTGGAACAGGTTGCCCAGAGACGTAGTGGAGGCCCCATCCCTAGAAACATTCAAGGTCAGGTTGGATGGGGCTCTGAGCAACTTGATCTGGTTAAGGCTGTCCCTGCTTACTGCAGGGGGGTTGGGCTAGATGACCTCTAAAGGTCCCTTCCAACCCAAAGCATTCTATGATTCTATTTTAGTTTAAACTTCTGTGATTGAACAAACATTTCAGCCTACATAGAATAAATGTGATCTTCACCTAGCTAAAGTAGAACACATCATAGCATATTTGGTTGCCTTCTGTCTTGTGCTAAAACAAACCAGTGTGAAGATAATTGCCTATAAAACTTTTTTATGCTTATCTCAAACCAAGCCCAAATCCTTAATAATGTTTCAGCTGGCTGGTGTAATGAAAACCACTCTAATATCTTCTCCAGCAGCTTGTAATCTTTCTTTGCTTTTATTTTGCCCAAGAGCTTTGTACATTGCTGCCTTTCTCTAAAACACACTCTATAAAAAAAAAAAAAACCAACCACCAAAAACCCAACCAAAAACAAATCAGAAAACTTTGAAACTGTTTTTCCCAGGTACATCTTTTTTACATAACTATACAACCAAAACACTGGCATTTTCTCCAGTGAAGGACTCTTAGATTAAATAAGAAACAGATGAAAAAGACACTTGAAAGATAATCATTAACTTGGTAAGTGAACCACAGTGAAGTTCCTGCTTCATTTTGGTAGTTTTGGGAACACATTGGGCCAGATTGAAGCCCATTTATACCAGCTGACAATTAAGTTATGACAATTCACACCAGCTGAGGAACCAACCCATTAGGACAGTAAACATGTATATGGAAAAACACTACTATTTGTTAGAATATTTGGCATGTCAGTGTCCAAAAAGGCAGCAGTTCAATGAAAAAAGTAAATTTCAGTGCAATGTGGCTTTCTCTTCACTATAATTTGCCCTATTTCCACAAAAATAAACTTTCTTTTAAACTTCTGAATCACTAAGATCCATTTGGAATGACTGACACTTACTAGGTTCATAGTAATCCACTATAGTCACTGAAGCATCTTGGATATTTGCCACTTTGAAGTCTCTCACAGCCGGAATATCCACACAAACCTGTGTTTCATTTAGCTAGAAAAACATAAGAGAAACATCCTGAGAAGTCTGGTGATGGGGGTTTCATGGAAGAGGTAAGGAATTCTAGCTCAGTGGTAGTCCCCTTCATTTCTAAAGACTTGGAGTCAGGATGCATATAAAGATACTTATTTCATTTGTAGTTATTTTGGCCGAATTACAGACTTCTTGAAAGGTCTACCTTCTTATATATGATTTTTAAGAGGCTTAATCTAGAAACCCCTTACAAATATAACTGAGTTGTACCTACCCAATCAGTCCCACTAAAAACAGTGGAACTATTAATTCAATGTGAATAGCAGGTGTTGACTTCCCCAAATACAATCCATAATGTCTTTTCAATTTTAAACCAAACAATGGCAGAGTCAAGATTAACATCACTACAAACACATTTCTTTGTTATTTTCAACTTACAGAGTCTAAGTATAGGTTGACTTTTCCATTGTCCTTTTCCATCTTCTTAACTCTATTGTCTAATGGAATGAAATCTGGTGACACAGAGAAACCACTGAGTAAGCCAACCTCCATGAGGACCATACCACTACTGGGAGCTGTGCCAGAACCCAAGTACCTTTCCAAAACACAGAGACAAAGAAACTTTTAGTAGAAATACAGTAGTCCACTCTCCAAAGACTTAAATCCCAACCATGGAAGCAATACTGCTTAAGAATACTTAAGAAACAAATGGAACAAAATGCCCACAAGAAAATTTCTAATGATGAAGAGTTAAGAATTGATTTCTCTATTATTCTGCTTGATAATTTCAACTACATATGCAAAAGCAGGTTTAGCACTGAGAGAACTACAGTACATAAACCATATGAGAGACTACACTGACACCACTAGGAGCTTTCCATTGGCATCAGGTGCCAGGTTTCCATATATGTGCAGGTTTACATCACAAATATGCAGGAAATACTGCAATTAAACACGTTTCAAAAGAAGTAATTAAGAAACTGTTGTAGGAACTCTTGAACTGAAATATACATATTTCCTCTTATGGACGGATTGTTTTGCTTTTATTCATTTTTGGAGGGTGAGATAAAGGTATACACCAAAAATGTCTCCCAAATCTTTTCATATTTCCTTCATAGAGATTGATGGTTCCGTTAACAAAGTCATCATCAGATTATTTCTCAAAGGTTGAGTTTTAAAATGCATAGCCATGTTATTCATCCAGTTTTGGAAAAAGAAGGTTTAATAAGTTGAGTTCTTTCTTTTTTCCTAAATAATACTTATTATTACATATTCTTCCAATATGAGAATCAGATGCTGGACTAAAAAGCTGTGCTCTTTTGAGCAAGCCTTACATACTATGGTGCACAGCAGAACTAGCAAAATATATTTATGGTGTTCTGTGCTACAAGTGATACTTAAATGACCTGCAAAAGATTGTATTGCTTTAAACAAAGTAGGTGGCAGAAGAGGTTTCCTGCCCTTGGCATGGAGGGTCAATGATTATTGTTATAATAGAATAGAAGTGTCTCCAAACCTCATTTTGAAGGTTTGACAGTAGTTGAAAGTAATTGGATAAAACTGTTTCTTTGTAGACCTGGATGGTTTAAAAAAGGGAAGGCTTGCTTTCAAAGCAATGCTGTTAAGCCTGGCAGCATGGCTGATTGAACGCAGATATGACTTTGAAAGAAATACAGCACAACTGCTGACTTCAGTTGGCTCATGAGATTAGAAACAAATGAAACCATCTGTTGGATGATGTGCTGTGCCAAAGCAGATGCTATTGAAAACAAATAACTGAATTGGAACTGGATGTAATTATTTCTGCATAATTACCAATAAGAGGGGAGGAAAATACCCAAGCTGTCTAGCCAGCCTGGGATGCTACCAAAATACCAACAGGTAACCAAACCAGCTTGGTATTGTCAAGAAGTGAGTAAGATATATCCCTAGAAGTTATGAGGATCTGGCTGTCTTAACAAAGAAGACAGACAGCCTTAGGGGTGGCTCCTGGTATCATCTCTTCAACTCCATAGTCTCCTAAAAAAGAAAAAAAATCACTATGCAAGAAGAATGACCAGTAAGAGAATGAAAGAAGACTTGAAACTTGTACCCGAAGAGAACTGAGAACCTTTTGAATTGAATTTTATGTTTCAGCTCTTCAGCAACATGAGATCTGTGTGAGACTCTCTCATAGATGATGCAAAGAGGAGAAAATAAATACCAAGCTAGTGTAGGCAGAAAGCATAAACAAGAGAGCGAGTAGAACCATCAGCAATCAGCTTCCCATGCCTGGAAATGGTATGCGGGCAACAAGACCAACCAGAGAAGAAAGCGGCAGCCCTGGGGATTTGCCTCTCAGACAGTGAGTTAGCTCCTCTAACCAAGAATCAGTTCAATTTGAATGAGACATTATCTGTCCCAGTGTCATAAATGATACCCAGTTGAGATGACCATGGCCAATCACTATCAAGCCGGTTGAAAGAAGGCAGAATATTCTGCAGATTAGAGAAAGAAAAAAATTGCGAAGCTGCAGCCTCCATTACCTGACTATGCATACCCACAGCTAGCTAAACTGGTTGAGATTTCAGCAGTCTTTCTGTATTTGCCTACTTGGTTTCTCTACCAGAAAGCCACATCACACTGTAAAGATTATGAGTGGACCAACTTTAAACTAATTCAGGAATTTAATACAGATAATGCATATATTATATACAATATATAGGGGGAAAAAGAAGAGGATGACTAGTCTACCAAGCCAAGCAACCAGAGACAAAGTCTCAGCCTAAAGAATAGAAACATGGATTTACTAGAACTTATACCAGTCCACTTTCCATGATGAGTTGATGGATCTTAATGTTCCAAATACTCTCCTGGGGCAGTTTTATAATGCCACTAGATTTTTCCCCTATCATTTGAATACTTTACAATTAAAACATCATCACCCTAGAGCCTTCCCAGAGGGATGAAGCCCTTCCTGTCTGTATTCCTGAGCCAAAGGTCTTAGCTAGAAAATCAGAATGCTCAGCCAAGACTTATCCCAGACCCATCATGTAAGCCTTTTACTTGTCAGGAGTTTGTGCTAGACTTTAGAAAGCTGTTGACACTTCATAGAAAACTTTTAAAGAGAAAAAGCTCATTCTATTTCAAGAGCTCTCATGTATTCTAGTGTCCCTGCCCACCATCTGTATCACTGAATTGGTTACCAGAAACACATAAAAACAGGGCTCTGGCTTTGTGCCTGCTGACTATTTCCCAAATTAAATCAATCCTCTCTGTACTGAAATCATATTCGCTATAGCTGATTATTAGTATGATGGTGTCACCTAGAGGCTCCATCTCCAGTCACAGCTCCTTGTGGTAGGCAGAGCATAAAATTAGTTCTAGGCATATGGTGTTTAAAGTTTAAATAAATAACAAAAAGAGGATGTGGAGGAAAGGAATGCAAGAGTAATCATGGCAGATCAGGTGGTACTTTGCAAATCTTGCATTTACAAGGAACCCATTGTAATATCACAAGAAGAAAAAAGTGTTTCTAGAGGAAGTATTCACAAACAGATGAAATCGTAAAATACAAAGAATGTAGTCATCTCAACATTCTTGTATATAATAAAAGATAGAAGATAAAAAACATAAATATATGTAGATATAATGTCCCATCGGGTTTTCTGTGAAATATGCAGTGCTCTAAGTACAATAAGAAGTGCATACTGAAGAAATTGCCAGAGAACAAACAACTTCATATATTTCTTTTAAATACATGTATAAACACTTTCACAGCAAGTAAAAATGAGGCAGCAAAGCAGAGAAACAACTTGGTCTAATGACTGGCTGACGTAGGAATACACAATATGACTGTTCAATGTCACCTGTTCTCATCTGATCCAAATTCCATCCAGGTAACATCTGGTGGCTGTTCTGTGGTCTCTGAGATGATGCTTCAGCACTCTGAGTTCAGTTCTTAGTAGGTGTTTACTGAACAAGAAACATCATCCTAGATGCACCCCTCCCTCCCTTATTCAGCAGAAAGAATAGAATTAGACTGGCCAAAAAACTCATCACCTCTTTCAACTCTAGAATGATGCTTACATTATATTGTATTACCAAATTCACAACTGTAAGGCATATTGGTAAATGAAAGACCACAAAGATACTTGCAAAATAAGACAAAACCCCAGCTGAATTTATCATTATGTAAACATGGATTTTGACTCCTGCCAAAATTGTTCCAAGCAAAGTTTATTAACAGACATGACCAAAGAATGATTACTTCTATTGCATGGTGTTTTCAGCACTTCAGAACTTCCTTCTCTTTTTACAAAAAAAAAAGAAGTATCTATTTCTAGATCAAAGCAAAGCATTCTGTTCATGAAAGGTAAAGAGTAATGGGCAGTTGTCACAGTCTGTTACTAGAAGTTAGAATGTGGAAGACATCGGTTCCATTTTCAAGTCTGTCCACAGCTCTCCATACAGCTAAGCAGCACTTGCTCCGAAGAGCCTTTAAGGGTTTTTTTGTATTTCACACAAACTCTTGAATATCCCTCTGTCATTTAGGGTACCACTATCTTTATGCATACCAGTAAAAAAATATGACCTGGCCAGCAACAATTTTGCACAAAAGATCTATCACTCTATTTATTGACTTATGAATTGCTTCTTAGTTTAACTACACCCATTTTTACAAATTCTTTTATTCTCTTTAGTTATATGTTTATATCCCATACATTAGCAACTCCACACAAACAAAGGGGTAATTCAGCTCATTTTAAATCATTTTAAAGCTGTACAGACAAAGAGGTGTATGAGATGCTCCAACTGAATTACCTACCTTGTGCACACATTCAAGGTCAAATGGTTTTTATCGTCTTTGTCATCCTTTACATCAACATTCAAGTCAAAGGCTTCTTGTTTTCGGACAGATCTGAGCCTCTGATCAGTGTGTTTTGTGTTGTAAATAACATTGAGCTGTGGATTGCAAGTAGAGGCATTAGATGACATGCATAAAGCAAATCTGTGTGGTTAAAACACTACGTTTGTAACAGTCTAACGCCAGAGGAGTGCTCACATGAGACAGGATACATGGCCTTGTATTTGACAGTTGCACACATGAGATTTACAGGAATTCTCTGAAAGAAATATCCTTTCCGAACACTTGGTAATGCAGCAGCACCAATGCAATTAGCAGGACACAACTGAGGCAAACACAAGGGAGCTCCAGGACAACCAGCAATTTTCTCCCTAGTTGCTGTCTGCTGGTTTATAATGTGTGCAGCTACTTCCTGACAGTGTGAAATGGGATGAATAAAGGCAAACTTCAGAGACTGACACCCACTGGGTTAAAAGAGACAGGCTGTGTATGAAAGCAGAGGAACAGCAAATACATAGCGTATGTCCAGAATTTGTCTTCAGTCTTCATGTCATAGCATACATACACTCAAAACAGATGAGGAATAGCATGCTACTCCAAGCTCAGAACAACAGTTTTCTTGCAGTTAAGTAAGTAATTTCATCAGCTGGTTCATCTCTGCAAAGACAAAGCTACAGTCATCAGTCTGCCTCAAGGACAGAGCTTTCACTCTTTCTGCTCAACAACTGCCACGCTGTGCTAAGTGAGCCAAGCAAGGAAGTATAACTGGATGTCCAATGGAAGACAGTAACATTAATACAAAATAAGCTCATCTGTTAGGCACAGTTTGAAGTTTCCAATTCTTCTAGTGTAGATGTGTATAAGATGCTTGAAACAGTGGTAGAAAAGTGGTAAAACCACAAGCCCTTAAAAGAGATCTGAATAATTAGGAGATAGCCTGATTATCTCAATATCCTGTAAAATTACCAATGCCAACAGCCAAAGCAGAAATGCTGGAGCTGGAATTGAGCAACCAGTGAGTACTCTCACATTATCAGCCACGACAGAAAATTATGCCGTAAAAAACCAGGCTGTACTGCCTACAGAATTGAACTTGATGAGGTAAAGAAACAGATGAATCATTACCTGCAGTGTTTCTTTAAAGCTGCCTTGGTACCAGACTGGAGGATGACAAGTGCAACAGCAATTTTTACAAGAGTACTGGGGGTCTAGAGAACTGTGGATATCAAGTAAACTTGGTATCTGTACCAGAAAACACAGTCAAAACTATAATAAAGAGTCAAATTATTGGATAAATAAGTAAATATGACATGTTGGATAATAGGTTGTTGCTATAAACCCACCAGCTACCCAAATCAAATGAAAAAATGTGGACAACGGAGCTCTGTCTAATATAAGCTACCTGGATGTTACATTGGCATGTAGCTGGTTAGGAAGATTATTAGCCAAAGGTACCGGAACAAGAGAAGCTGCCAAGGGATAAAGGGCTGTTAAAAGACAGGAATAGAGGGTAGGAATGAATGTTCATACATGAAAGGAGCGGAGTCCTAAACTAATCTGTGCTGGGTGACCAGCGTTAAACACATCCATACATGATGTAGAAAACAGGGTAAATCTGATGTGATAAAGTTTGCTGATTATACTAATGTATTTGAGGTAGTAAAGACTAGGATTACTGCAAAGAGTTGCAGAATGAAAGAATTTTTATGAACATAATAATGGGTTTTGAACTGATTACTACCAGATATGTTTACCATTTAAGAAATGGTAAAAAAGATGAAAAATCAGCCATAAACAGGTAAGTTGGAAGAAGGACACAGTAAAGGTCTACAGAATAATGACCTGCATGGGAAAGATGAAGGAAACAGCTTCTCATGCAATGCAAGATTAAACTGTGGAATTCCTGCCCACAAGATGCCGCAGATACTAAACTGTACAAGCATTCAAGGGCAAAATAGACAACTTCATGGAGTCAAAATTTTCTAAGCCCGCAGAAACTATCTCCAGCTGAAGGTTTTGAATAATACATGGTAAGAGGTGGAAGACAGTCAGGTAGTATATTACATGTATTTATCTTATACTCCCTCCTGAGCATCCACCTCTGGCTGTTGTGGAAAACAGAACATTGGGCTAGACTGAGCTTTGCTCTGACCCAACAGAGTCCCTCTTATGCCTTCTTTCCAAACACAAGAACTAGGGGAGCAGACTCAAGAGGAGAAAGAGGTAGTGCTTCTTCATGCAATACACCATTATCTGCAGAACTACTTGCTGCAAGAAGCTGTGGTTCTTAAAAGCTTAGAAATATTTAAAAAGTTTTTCGTTCATTTATGGAAGGAAAAAAAGCTATCAGGAAATATCTACCAAGCCAGAGAGAGCACACAGAGATGACCTGTGCATTGGGAAGGTCCTGTGTTGCAAACTGGTGAAGGCCAAGAGGATATACCAGTGAGATATCACTTCATGCTTGCCCTGTCTAGTAGCCTTCATTGGTCATCCTCTCTCTACTGGCCGCTATGGGATACAGCATAATGAAGTATATCAGTTGTCCCAGCACACCTGCTCTAGCATACTCGTGTACCTATACCCAATAAAAGACACCAAAAATTAAATTTAACTTTGAGAAAACATTCTAAGGTGCTTCAGGCTGATTAACACCCAATGTGACGTTGATGGCAACTGCAGCATCCCTTTGCTGTGGCACAAATGGGACACCACCTCTGACAAAGGACAAGGGAATGGGTTGCTGACTCAGCACTTCAGTGTGATGAATCAGAAAGCTCAACTTTCAAAACCTTAGAAAGACAAAATCAAATTCTTCAAGAAACTAAGAAAAAAATCTACTATCAAAGAATAGTTGGCATTATTTGGTGAAACAGTGATTTTCACCAACGACAGAACAGTAAGTTTGCATACAGTTTTTGCATCCAAATAATCACTACCTGTTCCTTTAGTCATCAAGATAAAACAAATGGCAGGGCAGGGGGGGGATCTTCTTTGATTTTGGTAGAAAGATTATCAGAAAGTGGCTCAAATAGCTCCCCTTGCAAGACCCCAACATGCACTTTGCTTGGCTAAGGAAAAGAGAATGAAGAGCGTTTCTGGAAAATCACAGTCCCTTTACAACATTTTCTGGCAGCAAATGGAAAACTGTCAGTCCAAATTTCAAGGTATGACAGGGGCTTGTCCAAGTTATAGGTTAGCAAGTCAGTTATAGGCCAGCAAGACTGTGCAAACAGAGGAGTCTTTAATTTCTGATTTTTGCTTTTGCTGTTACGTCTCTCACTCCTTGACATGAAAGTTATGCTCTTTCTTTCAATCTACACACGATTGCCATTGCCGTGCCCTGCATTGCTGAATTTAGCATGCTGTATGAGTACAGAGCCAATCCTGTACAGGCGCTCAGGACAACCACGGTGCAACAGTGAAGATTTATCCTGTAAAACTGCTCCGCAGGAGACGGCAGTACCAAGGATGAAGCCAATTTAGAAAGCCTGCCAGTTAAAGGCATGCAGAAAGTTTGGTAAAGACAAGCTGGCAGTGCCTCAAAGATCTGTCATCACAGAAACAAAGCTGTTTTAACTTTTGCCAGATAAAGCCAATGAATGGGAATTTACTGCCAATGCAGGATGTCTGAAACCACATACTGAACAGGTCAATCAGCTAGTATTTTTATGGCATAAGTTATTGCTGTTATGGTCTGAATTTCCTTTCCTGATTTCTCATGACAATGAAGGAAAAATCTTTTTCACAACACAGTTTAATTAAAGCTGCCTTCTTTATACACTCTTACTTTGGGGACAGAAGGCTATTATACAGAAACTAGCATTAAATTAACAAAACGAGCAACTGCATTTCTTCTTCACCCTTTTAAGAAGCAGCTGCCAAAGCGAAAGGCAAAACTGGTCCAGTCTTGTCATATTGCAACCAGCTCTGGTAAGAGGACCAAAAAGAGAAAACGAGAAGATAATCTTCTGCATGAGAGAGATGCTTGTAATAGTACCTGACCCAATCAAGTGAACTACGTTTCAAAAAAACATGACTCATTTATAATGCCCTAATCAATGTCTCTTTCCTTATCCTTTTTGTTCTTCAACTAGCAGCACAAATGTGCTTGACCAAGGGCATGAATTCAATGAAATCATCTCCAATATTTTTCTGCCCCTCTTTGACTACTTAGTATCCACTCAAATTGTGACAAAGAAAATATGTGTGCATTTCGCAGCGTACCTTTTTCAGTACCATCACACTGAATAACATTCAGTCCCTTGCCTAAGTCTAGTAAAAATACACTGAGTGGAAAAAACAGTCCATGTGTTTCAGCAACAAGTAACAGGTAATTCTCACTTTTTTCCTCACTCCCTCTCTATATATGACCGGGAGATCAGGGAGATCTTGTTCACTTATCCACTTTGCCCATACCCATCCTCCTTGAGCCTGCCCACCCTCCCCTCATTGCTAGTCCTGGATTTCAGTGGCATTTTCCTTCCATCCAGAAGGCATGGGCCATGCCAAATTTTTGAGGCATTTGCCAAGCCCAGTTCACAGTGGTTCCAGACAGCAGAGAGGTGTTTCTTCCAAGACTTTCAGCAGGTCACCTAGGGAAGATCGCTTCTTCGACTCCCTTCTCTAGAGTGCCTTTCATATATCCTAACCCTACAATCTCTTTCCTCTTGCAGAGTCAGTGTCTTAGGTCATCTGGCACTTAGGGACATGGTTTAATGGTGGACTTGGCAGTGTTAGGTTTACGGTTGGACTCGATGATCTTAAAGGTCTTTTCCAACCTAAATGATTCTATGACAGTATGTGCCCACATAATGAAGGGATGAGCTAGGAGACTTTGTTGACAGCAGGACCACAAAGCTACAAGTAAATGTCTGCTTTTGCAATTATACTATCCAAAATAAATACATTTTATGAGATCCTGCAGGGTCCAGAGTGAATGCACTGCCAACTCGCACACACAGTGAGATTTCACAGAAAAATAAGGGCTTTTTTCCTAAGAATCCATTCTGTTGGGAAAGCAGCCTTTTCCATTAATGGACCGAATCTTGTGTTTTGTGATATTTAAATGAATTACTGTTTTGACATGCTACATTTGGTCAGGAAGTCAAATCCCAGAACAGTGAATCTCACCACTGTACTTTGGCGGGCCTAAGACAATGAAACCCAGCTGAAGAAATGTGATCACAGTGTCATATGCTATCTAATTTATTAAATGCGACCCAGATCTAGCTTGTGTCTGGGAAAAAGAGAAATCTCATTCAAATGGCATCAGTGCTCTTTCTTTTAGAATACCAGACCTGCCAAAGAAGCAGACGGAAAGAATATATCCCAGCAAAGAAAAGGTTTTGGAGAAGATACTCCAGTATGTTAAGTACAATATTTTGAATCAAGTCACAGCATCTCTGACTCAAAGCTGCAGGAAAAAAGGCAACAGCACAGTGACCTAAATGAAGAAGATAACCTGGCATTGGTTCTTGAACACTAGCTGTTTGGGAGCACATTTGCATGTTCATACAACAAATCAGAAACATAAACCATGGTGCTATACACCCCCAAGGAGCCCTCTAATCACAGAGTCAACTACTGGCTATTCTGGGTGGAAGACTTCTGCTCAGTCTTCACCAGACATGCCGGTTTGTATGTGAAATTTTCTTGCTGGCAAAAGCCTAATTGGAACTAGTGTGCTTCCACAAAAGGCATTCACTTCAACAGATTAGCATCTTCCAGCAAGAAACAATTTGCTGAAAAGTTTTTGATCAGCTTGCCTGACAAATTAGTTGACTTAATATCAGGGAGTATTTCTCAACAATGAGTAAGTTTAAGTAGTCTTAACTGTTCTGGAGCCCCAGTTTGTTACATTCCACATACACACACACACACTGAAACCACAGATGTGTGAACGCAGTCCTGCTGAGATGTTCATTCCTATCTTGGCTTGCAGGTCTGAATCTAAACTATCCTCTGAAATTTTTGAACTTTGCTGTAAACTTCATTTGTACTTCTGGGAATTAATAAACACGGGTCATGATTTATGGCACTGCAGGTTTTGCAGACTGGTGCTGAATCAATAAGGTGTATCTCTAGCTGCTGTTCACTGCTGACAGGCAGCTGTGAAGATTTCTCTGTGAAGGTCTTTTATCCAAAAATGTATTTACCAACCATCACCATGCTTTTTTGTTTCCCAGATGCACAAGAACACTGAAGTGAAGGTCAGGTTGGAAGGAACTTGAGAAGGAATCTGACCTGGCACAAAACTTTGAGACCATTAAAGGCAGCCTAAGTTCAGTTTTCCAAAATATGACTAGAAGGAGTCTAGTAGGAACTCACTCTGGTTTTGCAATACACTCAGCAATTATGAGTTTATCTATATACTTCCAATAAAATGAGTCTCTCATGCTCAGAGACTAATATTTCTGTATTATCCATAGCTTTTCAAAGTTATTCTCTTTCACCTGTGTGGTTCTAAGCCACTATCATGGACAGGACAGCAGGGAAGGGAGACCCATTAGTGGCCATATCAAATCAGATCCAATACTGTCGTCTTCTCACATGATATTTCTCATATGGTTAGAGAAAATCCTGGACACGGAATTTCTTCAGAACATAATCTCTGATATGGGGGAAGAACAAGTAGTTGAAAAGCATAAAAAGGCTATTTAGGGTTTGCATAAATATTTACAGAGGACAGGGCTGCTTTGATACGGCTCTGGCCCATGGAAGTGCCCCAGAATTGTCAATCATCCAGCAGCACTTAAAAGGCCAGGCCACTGGGCATAAACAATCACGTGAACATGTCCATTCACACAATATTTGGTTCACAGCATTCTTCAATTAGTAAAGTGCTTTGGTACTGATTTAAGACATTTCAGAAGATTGTTCTTATTAACATGTTTTATAAAGCTTCCAAACTATACCTTCCTTATAGAGAGCATATCTTTAGCAAGAATAACTGCACTGCGTACCTGAAAGACAGCAAATCCTGTTCCCTCCGCTGTCACTGTAATTGTCATTGGTTGTACAGCGGCAATCTGAAAGAAAGATGAGTAAAACAGTATTTTCAAAGTACTTTCAGTCAGCAGACTTTACAAAAGCATTCCTCACTTTCTACAGTACCTCCTTGGTCTGAAGCAGAAAACGGTTTCGAGTATCAATTGAAAATGTTTCTGGTGTTTCCAAAGAAGGTGCTGTCACTGTCACATCCATTTCTGTTTTGCTTGCAGTAGTGACTGTTGCGAATAGACTCAAGGCTTGCAGAGCCACCACTGTGTCCTGTTGAGAGAAACAAATCCTTCTGTATTAAACAGAAGAAGCCTGCACAGTGAACTACCTGTGTACAGGCCATGCCTTGGGGAGCTCACAGTCCCTGCATTGTCCCATTTGTTGATTATGATGGAGTCCTCATGCAGCCACCTCCACATTCCCATTGGGATTCCATTGGCATGAAGGATCCCAGCACAGGGACAACAGGACAACAAGTTAGCTACTGTGGCATGCAATGGAGAATGAGGTGGGAGCCAGCTAAGGAAGTTTTCCTCTTGTGCAAGGTATGTGGAAGACCTGACACGCCAGTAGACACAACAGTCAGAATCACACACCACATAGACTGTGAAGAGAAAGCCAATGAGGAAAGTAATGATACTGCTACTTTCTAGATTTATTTAGTGACTATGCATTAAATATCCAGTTCTGCACAGGAGTTATTCAGGGTACCTTGATCACTGAAGCAAAAGCTATAGGTCTGAAAAACTATGAACATTTACTTAAAAAAAGCCTGAAACGAGGTTTTATCAGACCCTGGCAACAATTTCAAAGGGGTTCAGCCTAGTTTTTATACTCCACATTTGATCAAAAGGTTTTGTGCAATTGTTTAACCACTGCAGAATATGCTTATAAGCACATTATTTTATATATATAAAAAAATATTTTTTGTTTGTCTTTCTGTATGATTGCAGGCTTAGCTCTCCAGGTTTTGAACATAAGAGGCAGTTTTTGAACATTTGGTCCAGCACAGTTTAGTGAATGAGAATTTTAACATCTACTATTTTCTGGAAAAAAAATACAGTAATTAATTATATGTCTCTAATGCTTCTCAGGGATTTTTGCTGTTCGTGTAGTTCATTTTGCACCTATTTTTAACCAGTGACAGTGAAGGAATTGGCCTTGCAGGCTTGGCCTACAGAGGTGTTTTATTCATTCTTAGGTCACTTCTAGTAACAAAATTCTAACATAACAGAAGCTCATTAACTCTGACATGGTGACTGTGCCATACCTTAAGGTACCAGTACATGCTCCTATTCACTCTAAATGATTAGAAACCACTTTCCTTCCCATGCCATGTCCTTGTCTGAGATGAGCTGCTTCACTGATTAAAATCCAGAAAGATCAGCTGATTAGCAACAGTGACAAAGTTGCTGGTACACTGAACCAGTACAGCTGGGATCCCAACTCCAGTGCTTAACGTGGTGTGACAGAATAGATGCAACTAATGGGCTACAGGAAGATTTAATAGTCTGGAGTAAGTGGCAGACTTTTTCAGTAGGAGGCCAATATTTACCCTGAAAGAATGTCTTCAGTTACTCCTTTGCAGAAGACAGTGACAACGCATCCGAATGACTAGGCACTTACTCATACTACTCATATATCAGTTTCTGAAGCCCAAATTTACAAAACTTCTTTCACACTGAAGTGAATGAAACTACAGCGACCTATCACATCTCTATATCTGATCCATCTTATAGACCTAAGGAGCTATGAGATCTTGTTGGAGAATCTGATCTTACACATCTGAAAGCAGAAATATACCTGCCCTTACCTAAGCTGTGGAAACCAAGGAATCCCTTGAAGCGTCTTTTGCAAGCCCTTACAATTACATTTCTCACATTTACATTTCTCACCCTAAATTAAGACAGAGTTCAAGATGTCTAGAAATGCTTTCTACCATTGCTGAAGGTAACTTCAGAGCTCTTCCACATCATAGGTACAAATGACTCTCAGAAACACAAATGAAAAACAAGAGGGCAAAGAACCACCTACAGAGAAGATAAACGTGCCCCCGGGCATGCTCTAAAGCAGAAGGCATACCCAAGGCTTTTCACCAGGAGACATTCACAGCTGAAGCATGAGGTACATGGCTCAGTATGACAATCCTGCATCTAATACACAACCTGAAAAGTTAGGGAATACAGTCTCAACCTAGACCCATACGCCCCTCTTGCCCAGCAGGCTTTGCAGAATTTGCTACTCTTCCCTACCATTTAAATCTACATTCATATATACGCTATTTTTTGTATGGATTGTTTTCCTGTGTATGAGATATGTACATTTTAAGCTCAAACATAAGCATTATAAAGCAAAATATACTCATTGCAAATACATAGTAAGCTATACCACATATAGAAATTGCAGTGAGTTATCATATACCCTAACTTACAAAACATCACACATGCAACTGATTACTTTCCTCCTTATTGTTTAACAATATATTAAGTTTCTAATGTAATAAACTCATGGAAGGAAACACTTCAAACATTTTTTTTTAAGGCAATCTTAGAAGTTAACAAAAACTATGGGGTCATTTCCACAAATTAAAAACGGCATCTAGAGAGACACTGGAGTAATTTTGAAATCAAAATAGTTTAGACTATGGAAGAACAAAAGGATTAAATCCATTTCTTAACTTCACCCTCAGGGGTAAATGGTACACTGCTGGACTTTCAAATTTTCAAGTAAAACTGGTTTCTGGAGAATAGAGAAAGGCTTTTTCAACTCATTGAGTGCTTCAATCAGCCTCTTCAAATAATAAGCAAGAATTAACACATTAGAAAAATACTAGAACTTCAGGGGAACCAGGCTGGTTCTTAAATTGTGTTTTATTTAGTAGAACTAATTTCTCTCAGCTTAATACCAACAAACATTTGAAAATAATGAAGGATAGTCTGTACAGCTTGGTACCAAGCAGCATGATGAAATGTGACCAGCATTTGTAGTTAATTTAAAAGCTAGTTTAAATTAATGCAATCCAAAGTACTATATAAATTTTCTGGATGCCAGCACAGCTTACAAGATGTGGTTTCAGTAACATGGAAACCTCCTGGAGATAATGTAGATCTTCCAAATTTCATGGGCCATCAAAAATCTACATAATAATGAGGACAAAGTGCATTATTAAGTTAAGACCAACTGCCAACAGAGGCACTAGGTTAGGCTGTTTCTCTAAAACCTACTCCCTTTTCTTATCTTAAGTTAAAATAGCCTTTCAGGAGTTTGAGGACCCACATATGGAAAGAATAGAAAGACGTTTCTCTCCTTGGAAAGAAAGTAAGCACAGATATTTATCACACTTGCTTGGAAAATCTGATTAATTATTTTTCCATGGGCATCACTACTTAATTTAAGATCTTTTGTTATTAATATTTTATATAATCAAGGTGACCCTCTAATTCTGTTTTTTATTATACTTGCCAAAATACTAAAACTGGTAGTCCAGCTTTAAGATGCCAATATCGCAAAGAATGCAAACCTGCATGTAACCAAGGCTGTTACAGCAAAACAAAACTCAGTAATTGTGATGTAAAAAACAAATGGTCCCTTTTTTCTTTTTCTTTTTTTAATATACAGTGCTCATTTAGAAAGTATAACAAAGCCCCTTGAGACAAGATATTACCTGAGTAGATGAAAATCCCCCAAGGTGATTTCTTTGCCGACTTAACCATTTCATAATAGGGATCCCCTCTGCTAATCTGTCTTGATGAAAGTGTGAGAGCAGAGCATATGCTGCAAGTTCAATATCAATGGACCGTGGCTGCCATGAATCAGAAATTTCAGAAGCAGGTGTTATCCAGAAACTAAATTCTCCTGCAAAAGGAACCAATAATAACCTCAGATCCATGGACTGAAGTCTTTGGACTTCTGGGAAAGACTTAAGGGAAACATCCTAATTACCGCTTATGTATGGGATCTAGCAAGGTTCTTTAAAATTGTGTTAATGTTTAGGCGTATGTCCCATAAATGACTGACTTAAGCACTTCTTCAGCCATCAGCCATGGCTGATCTAGATACAAAATAGTCACTCCCATTGATTTCAGTGAACTTTACATCAATCCTTTTGTTGTCAGCCTGAAGTGCTCACGTAAAGGAGCCCTTGTGGAAAGGCCACCTTGTTGCCGGAGTGCTCCTTTCTCTTCAGGACTAGAGAAGGCATCGCAGGCAGCACAGCTGCTCACTAGGCTCATTCTTGAGTGAAGGCTTCCAAAAAAGTGACTTCCTCCCTTCCCAAAACTGACTGTCCAAAAGGCCTAACTCAGTAAACACAGAGCAACACCCAAGAGGCTCCATTTCCAAGCTAGAACATTAATTCCTTTGGATTTTTCAAGAGGACAGCTACTATTTTGAACCAAACCCTTGCATTTTTGATACTCCATATGGTCTGTTCTTCCCCCAAAACAGGGAACAAAGTTCAGTCGTGCCGAACTTGGAAGAGGTTAAACATAATGAGATGATGGGTCCCTGCAGAAAATGCAACACACCTCTGTATTGTCTTACAGAGAGTCCAATCCTTCAAACCGCGCCCCCACCACCTCCTGATCTATCTGAACTACTTTGGAATAGCTAACCCCATCCATCTCTCTTTAATCAGGCTGATCTTGCAAGTGCACATAACAACATGGAAAAACTGCTAAGTAATGTTCTTCAACAGCACGATGGTACTCCCATCAGGAACATGGTAATTGAGACTGAAAGGTCTAGCTTTGTTGTGAGTTGTTATTCATTTATGGACACTTTTCATTAAGGCTGTCTTGGAAGTTCTTAGCTTATTCTCTATATCATACTCAAAACAGGTTTGAATTTAGAAGAAGGATTCTCTTAATCTCTAATTCTATATGCAGCGTAGATATATGATAGATATTTTTAAATTTGACAAAAATCTATACAACTGTATAAGATAGTGCGCAATACCTTGGTGTTCTGCCCTCTGGTTCAGTATATTCAGTGCTTCCTTTGCTTTTGTACTTTTTGCCCAGGACAATGCGTATGTCACAAGTGCCAAAGTGTAATTATCTGAAATGCCTTCTTCTAATTTATCTTCTAGAAAGTTTGTAGCCCTCTTTATGACATAAACATGCTGGAAATGAAGATCATATTGAAGAATGTAGAGTGAATAAAATATATATTGAAATATTATAATTTAAAAGAAAAATTTGTACAGAAACATTACTATCACCAAACAATAACCAAGAAATACTGAAAATCTCTTTCAGAGTCACAGGCACGAACCTCAAAGGCAAACCTTTTGATCTGGCACTGTCTTTTATGAATGTGAGTAATCTCAATTAAATCAGTTGGAATGACTTAATATCTCTAAGGATAGTTCCCCCCATAAATTTCTTTGCAAGTTCTTGGACTAAAGCCACAACAATATTCTTGCTAAAAGCAACTGCCTTTAGATTTTGCAAAGGCACATAAAAGTGAAGGGCCTAACAGCACAACTTTGTATTGTCTCAGGTAGATAAACTAAAGTACAGGGAAGTTTAACAAAATCAGGTTAAATTTTGTCTCTGTTCAGATGTCCCTCTATTTCCTTAAACTACCAAGTGTTTGCCAGGTAGTATGACAATTTATGAAGTGTTCCGGTAACTATGAATTCTATTTATGAATTCCAATACCTGTTTATCTGGGAACCCTAGGAGGGATGACATGATGTAAGCTGTGAGAGTGACTGGGTTATTGGTGCCTCCTTGAAGATCACTGTGTAACACTTTCCCAGGCTCATGAAATTCTCCACTTAATTTCTGATGCTGGACAATCCATTTAGCTGTATCCATGAGTACATCTTGGTCAATATCTATGAATGGACGAGCTTGAAGGAAACATCTTAATACAAAAGCTGATAACCTTGGGGAAAAGGTTAATCAAATATGACAAAATTAGCAACATATTACAGCTTCTTCTGTTTAAGATGATGTAAGAATATTGTGATGCGTAAGGTGTTCTACACACACTTCCCAAGCACAGAGGAAAACACATGCCTCAACCAGACAAGCAAGTAGACTAAGCTTAATCCACCAAAAAACGAAGCTATGTCCTTGTTCCTAAAGATCATCCCTTTTGCAGCTCTTATGTTTCAAAAATAAACACAGAGTATAGACTCCAAGTCTGCCAGCACACGTTTATCTTTATTCAAATGTCGCTTTCCTGCCTTCTGCTGCTAGGCTGAAGTGGCAAAAATCATAGTTTACACAGTAATGCAGTTAGGAGTGTGATGTTAATTATCATGATTACCCCTGTAATTATACCATTGAAACAACCTTTGATGTTTTATTCATTAATAATCCCAAGTTCTGCTTTGACTCCTTTCTTTGCCAAACATGCATTTATGCAACCTGACACTGCACTACTTAAGCACTAGAGTTGCCAGTATAGTTAAATTATCTTCATTTTCCAGTCCATCAATACTCAGTCTAAGGCAAATCCTGCTGATGTCAATGAAAGATGCTCACTGACTCCAGAAGGAGTGACTCAGTCAGTGGTACAGTAACTGTCATGGTTCTATTTAAAGTCAGCAGCATGTACTGAAATACATAAATATATTTAAACTAACTGAACACGGATTAGCTGAACAAAGTCTGGAACATGTCTCTGTTATCTATCTAGCTTCCACTACTATGCTCACTCTGCCTCTCAGGGTAAAATTCAGCACTGAAAAGGCTTTTTTAGCTGTATTTACAATCTCAAAAAAAGCAGGTGTAAGAGAGGTAAGTAGGACAAATTTTTACCATCAGTAACTCTGTTTATCCCCTAGGAAATGCCTCAGTCAGTCTTCTGCCTCAAGTATAGAGAGAACTGAAAATCTGTTTGAAGCAATGATGATCACATAGCCCTAAATGGTTTCAGTCAACTGCAAGAATCAGTCATTTAATTATTATTCTTCGTTCCTTTGAGGAAAGCAACAGAAAAGGTTTTAGACCAAGCTGTTCCCCTGACTAAAATAATTCATCATTCATCTTTTGCAAAATTAAAAAGCCCTGCCCTAATAATGGACTTGACAGCACATTATCCAGCAGAATGACCTTAGAGTTGGCCTAAACATCTAATGAAAACCAGGCAGAAGGCTAATACAGCTGGAAATTTTTACCAGCTTCACAAAAAATTTTTAGTCACAGGGAAAATATCTAAAATACTCAAATTCCACAGTGAATCTGGCAGAACTACTTACCATGTGCTCCCAGAGGGATCTTCATTTCCAAAGGCACTAAAAGAGCCATCATCCCTCTGAAAAAGCAGCTCTCTCTGGTAGCCTGAAGTGGAAAAGCAGAGACAGGTATTGAACACTTTCCTCTCATGTGGGTTCCAGCACAAACTGTCTGTTGATGTGAAGCGAGGCACTTTCTAAGGCTGAGAAGGGCAGAACTTGAGCTTGTATTTCATAAAAAAATCTCCCAAATATGTGGGAACACACAAAACTGTGCAGAAGATGATGAGAAAGCGGGCAGCAGTAACGCGAAGGATCCATCTACAAAAGCAGAACTGGAAGCTCCTGCTCCTGCTCCTGCTCATCTGCCACCAAACACGACAGCGCAGTGCAGAGAGACACATTCCCACATAACTCAGTGGCTCCGGGAGCACAGCAGCAAGCACAGAGCAAAGCAGCAGCTATAGTTTAGTGCTTCATCACTTTGGGGAGCTGGAGTTGTGCACCTACAGAAACACTCTATCTTTCCAGCAAAAGGAAGGACAAGGAAAAATGAAGTATTTTCCACCTGGAAGGGCAAGGGTACAGCAAAGCTACGAATGCTGCTCAGAAAGAGACCCTTTCAGCAGCTTGCTTTTGCCAAATCAAAGGACTAGCTATCAGAAAAAGCATGCTGGAAGAAGCTGTTCTGAAATGAGTGAAAATTTTCAAAAGACCTGAAGTTCCTGAAATCCTGAGAAGCACCCATTTAAAATGTATCAAAAGATTTTTCAGTATCCAGAACAAGTGCAGCTTTCTCCTGACTGCTGAACATCTATAATAAAAGGGCCCCAAGGGCTCACTGGCTGCTCATGACCACCAGCAGCATCCTTACTCAACAGCTGACTTCAGTGCAGAATGAATGCTCATTAATGTTACAAATGAAGAGCTTCCTATGATGTGCTGCTCACTGTAGTTTCTGATATCTAAAGCCTTCCTTCCATTTTGCTTGCCATTTGTGTATGCAGAACAATAATTGTATTTATTTATAGCATTTCACAAGACATCTTTTCTTCTTTCCCCCCACCTTGTCTTTTTCCTTGGCTTTACTCTTTTGGTTATTTTAATTAAGTAAGTATATTCATTAGTCTAACACTTGACAGATACAGACACAATACTGAATCAGCCAGGCAGAAGGAAAACCCTCAGGAAACCATCATTAAGTCCTACAGGAATGAATGAATTTACAAATATGTCTTGTGAGGTCCATCCAACTACAACTGTTCCCCTGTGTGCTAGCTTCATAGAAGCTAGAATGGGGCTGCTTTCAATTTGTGCTGGAAACAGCATTGATAACACAGGGATGTTTTCGCTATTGCTGAGCAGTGCTTACACACAGTCAAGGCCTTTTCTGCCTCTCCCACCACCCCACCAGCGAGTAGGCTGGGGGTGCATAAGAAGCTGGGAGAGGACACAGCCGGGACAGCTGACCCCAACTGACCAAAGGGATATTTCACACCAGATGATGTCATGCTCAGCATATAAAGCTGGGGGAAGAAGAAGGAAGAGGGGGGGGGGGGGGGCGTTTGGAGTGATGGCGTTTGTCTTCCCAAATAAGCGTTACGCGTGATGGAGCCCTGCTTTCCTGGAGATGGCTGAACACCTGCCTGCCCATGGGAAGCAGTGAATGAATTCCTTCCTTTGCTCTGCTTATGTGTGTGGCTTTTGTTTTACCTATTAAACTGTCTTTATCTCAACCCATGAGTTTTCTCACTTTTCGCCTTCTGATTCTCTCCCCCATCCTACGAGGGAGGGAGTGAGCGAGCAGCTGTGTGGTGCTTAGTTGCCAGCTGGGGTTAAATGACACCCTGCAAAATGTTCCTTGCTTTCACTGATAAAGGATTAATCACCCGCTTACATACTATCCTGAATATAGATACATAGTGACTGAACCACAGCCTTAATTACTGAGGAAAAATGGCCTGGCCCCTCAATCTAATTTACAGTGTAAGATGAAATCCTAGTCAGGGTCTCTCTATAATAGAAGAGATATAGATATAAAGATGTGAATCTGAACTGCTACAGTATACCAGTGCACCTTCCCATATAAACTCTTAGCCCTTACCCCAGTAGCATCAGGCTTAGTTTCTGTCTCTTTAGAAGAGTTTGAAATTACAATTTCAAATATAGGGGGTTTATAACATATTTAGCACAATGACAGTGGTTAATTACATGATTAAAACTGGTCATTCTTTCCCATACAGATGACAAATCTGTCATCTCAGTTAATGATTTTGAAGAGTCAAGCACTCTTTAGTGGGAGGGAAAAAGAAGGAATGAGTGGCATTTCTCACCAAGGAAAGCAAAAGTCACTGTCAACGTTTAATAATGCGCTATGAGGAACATGAATACATGTATATATACAAATAGATCGCTTCCTCTTCAAAACTATCTGACTGCAAGGCCTGAAAACTGAGATCTGCTTTGCAGAACAGGCAATATACAGCAATAAGTAGTATAACCACCACGCCGCTTGTAAAAGCACTAAACCAAGACCAATAGCCTGCTTAACAAAGAATGCTGAGCAGCCCTTACACAGGGATGAATTTATCTCAGAATTTGTTAAGACTGGGAGGGATCAGAAGAATGAGCAGAACCAGAGGGAGGACGGAGCAATCACTCAGCTATTTCCTACAGTCTGCTTGCTTTCTTCTCAACGCCAACCCCACTGCAGTCACGCAAAAGTCTCCAAACACGAGCGTATCTAAGACAGGGAAGCCTGCAGAGATGCTGGAACAGGAGACCTGGGCGCTGTGAACTACCATGTTCGTTCCAACGGACAGTCAATCAGACATGAAAAATGATAGTTCAAATGTCAACACATACAAGTGGAAAGGCAAGAAAAAGAAGGTTCCTATTACAAAGATGTACACTAGTACTCCCAGAGGACTGGCTGGAACCCAAGAGATGTAGGAGGCTCGCTGAGCAAGGCTGAAAGAGGAGTGCATCAGGAGGACTTCAGAAATGTGTGAAAGACTAAATGGTCTCGCATTTCAAACAGCTTGGAAATACCGCTCAGACTCGTTGCTTGCTTTGGGTCTAGCACCAAAGTTTTCAGACTAACCAGGGTTTTTTTTATTTCTGAAGAAGTGATTTCAAGATGGGATCTGTCATTCCCACAACTGAAGGAATTTTTTTAAAAGGCAGCTTTTCTCTTGCTTTGCCTTCGTTCTAGGTAAATAAAAACTGCTAAAAGAAAGATCATATAGCAATCTCTGCTAGCTATATGATCCCTTCTTCTCACAAGCATTTAGCCTTAAAATTAATTGCATACTTCAGATTATGAGGTCACTTTTCCAAATATTTAGTGAATCCTGACATGTGAAATAAAGTTTGGTTTAAATTAAACTTCATGACAATCCTTTCAAAAACTGAGCTTATAAAATTTACATTTCAAACTAAAGATAAATTTCAACTTTAAGATTACAACAAGTGAAATCAATTGTTAAAATAAAGCAAAAAAACAGAATTTTTTTAGATTGTGGTTCTTTTCTATCTTAAGGTTACAAATATTTCATTATACTCACTGTTTTGGCTACTACAGTGTTAAAAACACATACCTAAATTCAAAGCCCCAGGAACAAGTTAAGTAACACAATGATTTGTATATAAGTGACATTTAATCCTGTAATTTTCACTTGATTTGAAATAACTTTAATAAATCTGTTACTGGAAAACTTCAGAAAATTATGGTAGCAAAACTCAGGCTTCAAAGAGTGGTAGATTGCTTACAAACTTCAGAGTAGTTGTTTACATAACATATCTCTTCTCCCCCACCTTACTTTTCAACTAAACCATGTAGTAGGAAGGGTTTAAAAAAATCACTTAACTGCTTTTGACAGAAAATTGGGATCTTGATGAAAGGAAAATTTATTTGAGCTGTGTCTTTTCTAAGGGAAACGTCAACAACTTTAAAAAAAATCAAATACAAAAAAAAAAAATCAAAGATTTACAGAGAGTAAACAAAGTTTGAAAATGTCATCATGGTGCCTCAGTGGGGGTGTAGCTCACATGAGGACGGTCTCATTCCTCTCTGTGGACCAGCCTCTCAGCATGCAGACTCACATGTGGCAAGCATGGTACATCGCAATTAGACACTGTCTGATCCAAAAGGCACAGAGAAGCATAGTGCAACTATGTTCTCCACACTTTGTGATGCCCTGGAGTATTTCCTGATTAAAATATACAACAATTTCCAACTAAAATTTTCCAGCTTTTGATTTCCAGCAGAGTTCACTTCTGACCAAGTCTAAAACTTCAGTGGGTGAAAGCCAGCCACCAGAGCAAACGCCACTCCTTGAGCTCTACAGGGACAAGGCAGGATGGGGATGGTGTCACTGAAGACAGATACATAGGTGGGATGAATATGGTTCACTCTGCCCACTGACTAATTTTCAACCTCAGTGCCTCAAGCAGAGGTCAGAAATGTTTGCTCATACATGGTTTTATCAAAGGAGAAATAACAGCCGCCTAGGAAATCCATATGAATTACATTCTAAAATGCATTTTTCATCTAAAAAAAAGGAACTATATACAACCAACATGTTTTTTCTAAGCAAATTTGCCTTTGTAAACAAAATCATTTGCTCTTTAATTCTGTCAGCCCAGAAGAAAGAGGAAAAGAAAGAGAAGATGGGCTTTTCTTCCAGTTCTCATGACACCAACAGAGCAGTATTTCAAATACCAAATGCAGAGTCACAGATATTTTTTTACTAGTAAGAGTTCTTAAAGATCTAACATCTTTCTTTTAAGCATACAGACCTTTTCTCATAAATGATACAGCTTTTGACTTAATATCCTCTCTCAGCTGCCTGGTTTTAGTCAGGTATTGCAAAACATAAACATTTGGAGCAAAATTGATCATATTCTGTTCACCACAGCCATAAGGCATCTTAATCAATGATGACAAACCATTGATAGAAGGCCCAAGTAAATCACCTGGAAGATAAAATTTAATAGAAATAAATTAAAGCTTATTGCAAATAAATGCATACATCACACATAAAGGGTGGTATCATCTAAACAGGGAGAAAATATGATACATTAGGAATGTTTGTACTAAACACCACTAACCAGCCAGAAAAGATACTTCCATCTTCTGATCAACTTTGTGCCCACTGACCCATCTCCCCACAGACCTTTCCAACTACAGAATAATTTCAAACAGCCACCATTTAAAAAAAAAAAAAAACAAACCAAAAGATACAAAAGATATTTAATCCAGGAAAATGTTTCAGTAATGGTACATCTTTGAAACTTCCTGTATTTCTTCTCTAACCCACATCAAAGCCTAGGTGTCACAAAAAAACCCAGTCAGTCGGGTTTTAGGTTTTATTCTGCAGACAAACAGAATTAAAACAGGATATTAGCCAACTTTGCAGGACCTTTCTTACTAAAATCCCACTCTCTCTCTAACTCTGAAAATGGATAGTCAATGCCATAATATCATAAATTAAATAAATTAAAGGAGTAACACACTCCATCCATAAGGTCTTCCTATACTTAGTCTAATGCATGATGGTAAATTATTTTGAATTAATGATTCAACTATTAATATAGCAATTAATTAAAAATTAATGCAGTTCCCTAAAAACCTATGAAGCAACAGCCATACTGGTCAAAATCTTTTAAGGTTCCTTCAGCAGGGGCTCTGAGAGAAGCTCTGGCAAATCCTGCTAGGGTAGCTCAGGTTATTACACACCAGCCTCCCTGCTCTACTTGACAGAGTTTACTACTTCTAGTTATTATTGGCAACTGCTCTGTTCTTTAAAAACCACATATGCCTGCAGTGCAGAAGATGCCAGCAGCTGGATTATGGACACATATATCTTAGATACTGAGTTCAACAAGAGCCCAGCAGGCAAAAAACTATTTAAAAAAAAATATAGCTGACCAGTAAATAATAAAGATGGAAACAGAATAAAATAATCCTTACCAACAGCAGTGACCTGCACTCTCTCACTGCCACTTACAACATCAGAAAGGAAAAGTGAAATCCAAAGTTTTTGACACTGCTTGTGGTTTATTCCGAGTCAAATCCAAAAGGACTGTCTGAGAATATGTCTGTTCCAATCCTTCAGCCTATCAAAATTAAGACAGGATTATTGTAATGTCCAACAGTTTGTTGTTTTTTAGGACAGGATTTGTGTGCTTACTGTACTGAGGGATCTAAAACACTGTATGGTATTTTGTGCTGCTTGCTAACACATCAAGAACCTGAGCTATTGGCCCGTCCAAACTCCTACAGAAATGTTTTCTCCTTATAATCATAGAATCATAGAATCGTTTAGGTTGGAAAAGACCTTTAAGATCATCCAGTCCAACCATTAACCTACACTACCAAGTCTACTCTAAGCCAATCAAGGGTAGACTAGACTAAACCATGTCCCGAAGTGCCACATCTACCCGTTAAAGACCTACCTCCATGATTTGCTTCTCAAGACCATGTGTCAATTACAAAAATACACCTGCAAAGTCAATGAGAGCACCTCCAATTCCAGTGAGCTCCACACCAAGCACAGAGCTCCATGGCCAAGCATATGCCAAGGCCAGAGGTGGAACCTTTCATGCTGTCTGCAATCCTACAGCCTGTCATACAAGGAGGACTTAAACTGAAGTTAGGTACATGACCATAAAGGTCATGCAAAGTCCCTTGAGAAAAACTGTCCTTGAAGCAGAGAAAATAAATGGGTTTCTTTCCTCAGCCTACACCTTAGTCTAACAGGCTTTTATTCTGTTCTGCACAACAACTGAACTTCAACAGAAAGGGCAGTAAGTGGCTCCAGATGAAAACAGCTCACAACCCGGCACAACAGTGGTTTTAAGCGGTCTAAGGCGAGGCCAAGAGAGCTGGCCCTGTTCAGCCTGGAGAAGGCTCAGGGGGATCTCATCAATGTGTATAAATACCTGAAGGGAGAATGTAAAGACGACGGAGCTACGTTCTTCTCAGTGGTGCCCAATAGCAGAATACGAGGCAACACACATAAATTGAAATAAAGGGGATTTCCTTTTAAACATAAAAACATGCTTTTTTAACTGCGAGGGTGTTCAAACACTGGAATAAGCTGCCCAGAGAGGCTATGAAGTCCCTCTCCTTGGGGATATTAAAAACCTGATTGTACATGGTTCTGAACATTCTGCTGCAGTTGACCCTGCCCTGAGCAGGAAAGTTGGACTACTCCCTTCCAACCTCAACCATTCTCTGATTCTCAATGATCTTAAGCATGAGGTGTACAAATGTCTACCACCTTCCACTGAAATGGAGTCTAACATGAATCAGACTTAGATGTCCAAAGTTAGGCAAGTCTTATCAGCTTCTGGTTTATCAGAAAGTCTGAGGGCTAAATTTCCGCCACTAGCAAAATACAGAAATGTTCGTGCAAAATACAGAAATATTCATACAAAATAGGCTTTGAACTAAAGCCAGCTGCATGGCAACATTGATCATACTTATGCATAACAGAGTTATTTGGTCCACTCTCCACAGATTATTAAGCTAGCTGTAGCACCAGGGGTTCACTGATGCACAAATAGGTTTCACCTTGCTTTCAGAAGCATCTGTTGTAGAACAAATCTATGTGTTCATTCCTGGAAGGGGATCTAAAGAATTTTAAAGGAGAAATTACTTTAAAAGAAGTGTTTTCTACTTAAAGCCACCTGACCCAAAACCAACCTTACAGAACAAGAGGCAGACAAGTAAATTGGTTTGCCTTTTTGCTGCACTCTGTTGTTTATTTTAGGAACAATTTATTTCAGGAACAAGCCAAGCTGCAGACTGTTTACCTTTACTAAAACTTTCTGGATGATAGCATCAGAAGCAGCAGATGATATTGCTGTCACTTTGATTGGAATCTCTCCCAGCTGTTTTGGCTTGATTGGGAATTGAACAGTTTTCCCATCTTCACTTGGTACAGATATAGACTGTTGATTTTCTGTAGCATTTATTTCATTGGATGTTAGAATAATTTCAAAAGCATCATTCATATCCAGGATCACAGTAACCTGTAAATACAGTAACATTTGCAATACAAAGTGTTAATTTTGAAAAACTGCTTTCAGAAGCTGACACCTTTTTTGTGTATAGAGAAATAGCTTTATGGTCCACTCACTGAAGAAAATATTGAAGTTCTCACAAGAGAAAGACATCGTCTCCACCAGTGATGAAAACCCTGCGGTGTCTAGTAACATTCAAGTACAAAGAGACTGTTATTTTACCTCAGCTTCTTCTTTCAAATAATTAAAGATGTTCACTTCCAAAATGAACTGCTCTCCTCTGATCACAGAGTATGGAAGGTTCAGAAAAATGAAGAAAGGTTGAAAAGCTTCTAGCTGTAAAACAAAATCAGCAGTGAACCCCTACAATCAGATACTAGCAAGAAAATGACTATACAACTTGTCTTCTAATCCCTTTTAAATTCAGATGACAGAGTACGTTTACTTGTACTCTACAGTTAACAAAATGTATTTCTGCAGGGCTGAAGCAGAAGCCAAAGATGCTTCTGGTCGTTAGCACCTTTGTGGGAACTCAGCAGTGCCTTTCAGATGAGAGCTGCTGACAGCTTTGACAGGACAAGTTCCAACAGAGGCACCTGAATTGGGACTAAGAGTCTATCATCTGGCAAGTTTGGAAGCTGTGATGTGTCCTGAGATCTCTTTAAGGTAACTGGGAATTGTTTTGAGTGCACAAGTAATGGATGATTAAGAATCTGTCAGTTGCCCTATCTCCATGTCAATACAGAAACCCATGTTGGAATACAAAAGAACTCTCCCGAATTCTGTAATTCACCAGCACCTTAGAATGATGTGTTATTTTGTATGAGTAATCTTGGCATGAGTTCTTTAGTTATATTTCTAAAAATACATCTTTTCTTAATTAGAAGAAAAACTGCAGAAATATACCAGCAAGCAGTTACTTTTATCTGTGAACAGAGGTTTTTGGATGAAGTCTTGGCTCCAAGAAGTCAGTGGTAAGTTCTCATCAAGCTGAATGGGATCAAAATTTCACTGTTTATGAACATCTGTACAATAAGAATGGCTGAAGCATGATATCCTTTATTACTGAAATGTCAACTAAAAATGGTTTTAATTTGGTTTTCATTAAAAAAATTCTTCCAAGTGTTTTGAGTTTCAGATCCAAAAACCCCTCAGCTTGCTTTCTAGCTAGCAAATATGCCAACATTTTCTTTTTAAAACTTTGAAAAGTTGTTTGCTAAAGCTTTCAGTGTCAAAAACTTCTTTAGATATTAGACATTAGAGAAGTTCTGAGGGAGAATTTTTGGTTAGTTCTTAGTCCAGGTTTTCCCTATGTACCTATTTGTCTTTTTTTTTTTGCTTTTCTCTAAAACACTTGCAATACTGAAGTTTTACACTCAAGAATATTCTGGTATATTACAATAAAATACGATAGGGTAAAATTATCAACACTCCATGTAGTAGAAGTCAAATAAAAACAAGATGCAAAGCAGTAAATGACATTAAGCACACAGATGTCACTTATTTATTTCCCCATTACCGTTTCCATGCATTTCTTTTATTTGCCTCTCTGTATGGTACTGATTAACATGTTTCAGCCATATGGAACTCTAAGCGCAATCTAAACATCCCAACAAGGGTGAAGTACTGAACAGTACATGTGGGTGATTATAGTTAAATAATAATCTCAACATCTGTTCTGCTTGCAGCCTTCTCAAATTTGAGGATGAGAGGCCAAGTATATATTTTCATACAGTTTGAATCAGAAAACTATTCCTCTTTCTGTCCCATCTCTGCCAAACTGAGTGAAAGAAATGAGAATCATGATTCCAGTCTCAAAGGAGCCTTAGCCGCAAAATCCAGATCAGGCTCCAAATTCTGTGGTGGAGTTATGATCAGGATGTTCAAAGCACATGGTCTGTGTCTGGTGTAGCAGCCAACTATGAAATCTGGACCTAGATCTCGCTTTGGATCCCAAAAGTTGCCCCTCCCCAAGAATCTGAGGGCATGAGAACTTAATGGGTAAGTGGCTGTCTCCAAGCTATGCTTGCACTAGTCCTGGCATCAAGCTGTAAATCTATGACCCAGTACTGCACAGTCTCAACCTTTCTAACCTTAGGCACTTAAGTGGAGCTGTCTCAGCCAGGAACATAGTTTCTCTAGGGTCTTTACATAATGAATGGAAGGAGACAACTACCTTCAGAGGATTATTCAACATATATAAAATACTAGCTAAATGAGACTTCAAAAGTAATTCCTATTTTAAAGAAGCTAAATAACTCTCTCTAAGTAGCTGTTTCCATGAATACAGAGTGAGCCTAGGACAACCACACTTGAATGTTGGGAAACTCAGGTTAGAGATCTAACCTGAGGAGTGCTGAATTTAGCTTAAATTGCTAAACTTCTCAAACACTTGGAAGCACAAAAAGAGCATCAGGAGAAAGGAACTTGGCAGCAAGAAGCATCTCATCCACCACTGGCTCTCAGTGTCCACTCTGCTCCTCAAGCTAAGTCACCCAAAAAGTAGCACCTATGTTTTGTCCAAGCCTGGTTTTGACAGATAAATGAAAGCAAGGCGAGAATTTAATCTTTAAGCAATTCTCCTATCCTCCCTCCTGGGGTTAAGTGTCAGCAGTAGCATGATCTTTCCAGCAGACAACATGCCTCTCCCATCGCAGCCACCTCTTCCCAGCTAGTCGGTGCAAACCTCTCTGCATGCACTATCAACTCATGGAAAGCCCTCCTGGCAGAGCCAGGAAAACATAGAAACACGCTGTCCTCAGGCAGTCATTCCCCCCTTTTTACATACAAAGATTCTGAAGTGGGCACATCCTGAAAGTGCTCTAACAAAACAACTGCTCCAAAGGAAATAGGCACCCAAGTATCTGTGCAATGTCTGAGACATTCATAGGAGCAGGAAGGGGAGGCAGATACAGTATCACATATGTTTTCAGTGATGATGTCTTCTTTACAGTTTCAATACACACGGCCTCTCAATCACTTTATTAGTATAAGGAGATGAATGCTGTTAGAACTAAAATACAGCTTCCAGTAATAACCTACAGTGCTACTAGCATTTAAAGGAGAACTGTCTAGTGCCATGGTACCTCCACTGGAGCAGTCGTCATTCCAAGCCCATTGTTTTCAGACATCACAAAAGCACTGGCTACCCAGGATGTGATGGTATCAGGTACAACGACTTCCATTGTGGTGTCTGTGTCAGATCTGATGGCAGAAGGAGAGAGCAGACTTCAAAAGCATCCATTTACAGACATCAGTAAGTAGACATGAATGTTTAAAATGCATCACAACTTAAGTCCAAACTCTTGGCCGGAAAAGCTGTTGATTATCTGTTTTTCTTTTCCTAATCATTTAGAAATATTTGTGATGGGATCAAAATGATTAAAAAAAATTAAAATTACTTTAAATCACATGAATTGAAGGTAATTACATTGAATCACATTACATGTAATCAACTTTTACAGATCCTTTAAAACAATCCCAGATGATGGCTGCTTCCCGAACTTCTCGGCTGTGAAAGAATACAAGATTTGTGCTTCATGACACAGGTCAGATTTCACCATCATTTGACAGTTTGAACTGCTCACTGAATTAAGTGTAGACAGGAACAGATTTCCCTTTCTGGGCTAAAACCCATCTTCTCACATACTGTAGTGGAAAAGACTGGGTCTCCCTATCTGTTATCTCCACATCTGTAAAAGGAAGAGAGTTTCTTTTGTCTCCAGGATTTTTATCTAGTTTCTCTTGAAACTACAAGGCCTTCAGTCAGCCATTGTCCTATTTTGTGCAGTTGTACAACGCCTCATTTGGTGGGTCTCCAATCTTACTTGTGGCCTCTAGGTGGTAGTAGAATATAAATAATAATACATTTTTAAGCAGTGTTCTTCAGCATCAGTGCAGAATGCTACTAAAACCTACAAAATAACAATGGCAAGTATAATCAGTTTCCATTTGCTTCTAATCTTATACCTAGTTTTAGTGTCAATCCAAAGCCAAGTCTCTGGAAAATGTGTCCTCACATATGGATTGCTGAAATCAGGAGGTCCATTTTTAGATACTGGCATATCACCACCGAAACCATCTTCTATGGATATCATTCCATCATCTACAAAATAAAAAATATTGTGCTACTTATAAATATCTAGGTTTAAGAAAAATCAAATTAATACACTTAAGAAAAGTCCAATTAATACAGTGTTTGGAGTATAATCTATAGCTTTGTTACATTTGGTAACACTACTCCATGACATTAGGAACTATTTCTTTTTTCTTGCTTGTTTGTTTTTAAGAATAAAAAAAGTTTCACACAAACTTAAATTTCTACATGGCCTCTCTGGAGTGCTTATGGAACTAGTGTAATATGGCTACACATGATAAACCACTGCAACATATATCAACTGGAACTGCAAATAAAAACTCCATTCACCCTCAGGCCTTTAAGGGGTAGCGTCACTCAGGACAGCAGCAAAACCTAATTTTTTAAAATACTAGTCATATGCATTTTGTATGTCTTGAACCTCAGAAATGGTAATGGTTTGCAAGGCTGGATGCAGCCTGTATGCAGTACAGTAAGTAGGACTAATAGGGGCCCTAACCCATGGACCTCCTTCCCCACTCAGTAAATTAGATTTGGCTACATTTATTTTTATTACTTACAAAGATAATGTTCCTCATCCTCCTCAAGAATTGCATCAGTTGATACCCAAAGGCTGCATTTCTGGATAAAATTTATACAGTATATCTCAATACAGGACATTCAGGACATCAACAGCGCTTATCTATTTTTCTTTTGTTTCTTTTTAAGAAACAAAAATCATAATAAAGCAATCATAGGACTAAAGCAAGTAATATACAGGAACCAACAAACTGAGATCATCTGAATCTGAATATTGCCTTAATGACTGAAAACTTCAAAGGGAAGACAATATCAAGCATAAACCAATCCATATTTATGAAAGTATAAACACATTTCTTTGCATTCAGGGTATTTACATATTGAGAAATTTCACAATTCAAAACCCATATAAGCCATGAAAACAGTACATTGTCTACAGTCCCAAACTTTAAAAAGGGCATTTTCTTCTAGCAAGTGATGTGCAAATCACTAAGCAGTAAAAAAACCCAGCTTAGAATTTAGAAAAAAAGTACCTGAAAGACACCAAAAGAACCTTTGACCAGGGGGAAATACTGCACTGTGCTGTATAAATTGAGCTCATGGAAGACCTAAGACAAGAAAAACAAAATCATCCAAAGAGTGAATGCAAACTCACATTTTTCAGAACTTTCACTGTTGTGGATGCTAATTCACAGAGTTGTACCTCAAGCAGCAGCTCGCTTAGCTCTTATGTCAAAGAGAAAAGAATCTGTGACAGGATGAAGGGGATTAGGCTGCAATTGTTTCAGGATTAATGGAAGAGTGACCAAGACTATATACCTAAAATAGGAGCCTACAGCCCACTGATATTCTATGGCAATTACGCTACGTCATTTGAGCACTTTAGGAATGATGTATATTGTCAGCTCTTTCAAACTGTTGATGCATGAGAGCTTCTGCAGTTAAAGGGAATTCAAAAAGATGAATAATTTATTCTGCTCTTCAAAAAATAAAATTCTTTATTTTATATTACTAATTTTAAAGAGCACAAAGCACAAATCATTAGGGAGTTTTTCTGACTTTTTTGCCTTTCCTGAAAGAAGAAACTGCCACATGTTAACTGAGCAGTTTATCAAATGGAAGAACAATAAAGTATTAATTGGAATCAGAAATGCTGGGCCTATTACCTTGTAAGCCTTACAGTCTTTTCCACTCGTGTTGGTAAACTACTTGCAGAAGTAAAGGAATATTTGCATAATTAAGGACTAAAAGTCCTGCCCAAAGAACATTACTCATTCAGCATATAAACTGTAACATTTCCATAAACATACATCTTTCATACACACAATAATGAAAACCTTTTTTCCCATTTACTTACAGAATCTTCTGTTATGTCACTACTTTGTCCTAGAAGCTTTGTACTTTTATCAACAACTGCAAGTCCAATTACTGATCCTGGTTCTGTTGTACTGATTTTAAGGGAGACTTTCTCAGATGGCTTGACCTTATCTTTGCTCCAAGAGATTTTAATCTAGAAAAAAAAACAAACAAACAAACAGCACTGGTTTAAATTATACAGTGATATTTACAGCCACTAACAGCTCCAAGGAAGCATTTTCTTAGCTTAATTGGCTGTAATTGAGAGTCTGGATTTGCTTTTCCTGGGACCTTTGGGAAAATACTGTGGCATTCATTTTGCTCTCTTGCTCTCCTAGCTCATCAGTTCCTTGGACTGGTGGGAAGTCAGCATCAGGATCCGTTGTCATTTCAACCAGCTCTTAGTATACAAGCAGCAATCTCTTGAGCCACAAGGATACAACCAGTTTCTACAGCTGACAGCAGTAAAAGAAACGCATTCACTGTTTATCAATGCACAACACAGCGTGTAACATAGTTAGGGAAAGACTATTTTGGGAAAAAATTCAGCCCTCAAAGATTATAAATAAGTGTTCCACAGTGCAATCAATACAGAAAAGGGATATATGTAATAGGTACATGGGTACGGAAGAAGGAAATGAATAGGCTAATACAGCATCAGCATGCCTTCCCTGGGATACTGAAGAAAGGGTCATCTGCTGTAAGGTCTCTCTTATGCATCCCATCTCCATAGCATCAGATGATAATGCAGATTTTCTCTTTAAAATGAACAATTTTACTCTTTTTTCCTCACCACTACTAAAAAGTCTTGAGGTAGAATTCAGCTCCACACTTAAGTTACCTACATTTAGCTGTCCATGTTTCAGTTCAGTGTTTAAGCTCCCATCACACACAGAGTCAAAAGAAATAATGGGGACTAGATAGCAGTTTGGCTCAGCATGAAGCATAAATCCAAGCGGTGGTGAAGAAAACAGTCCTACAGGTTCCGCTGACTGTACTGGCTGCAGGTGGGATTCAGTTACATAAACACTGGCACTTAGTGACATTTGAGACATTCAAAGGTATCTAAGACATCTCCAGTGGTGCTGCCAGACAGGACATGTAATTTACCCTTCTGGAGTAGGCACTGGAGTCCAGGAAGAATAACTTAAAATCACACTCTTTTGGGGCAACTATTTTCTGTAAACTGAGTTTAGGCACATAACTCACAGAGATGAGACTCAGTTGCCTGAAGGCACCTGGAACCACTTGAGATGTCCCACAGCACGCTGTCTGACCCTCAGCTCCCATTCCAGGAAGGGGTATGTCTCCCATAGGACCTTTCAAACATCCACCCTTCCCATGATGACATCTTGAATACCCTGTGGCCTCTTGGACAACACTAGATGTCTGAGCTTAAGCAACTGAATCCTGAACCTCCATGTAAATACATGTATTTAGATGTCTGAATCTACAGCCCCATCACACCCTTCCTCTGATAAATCTGTGTAATGGTATCTTCCAAGCACATTCAGCATGAAAATCACAGAGCAACAGTAAACACACTAATGCTGCCAACATAAATGGGATTAGCACCATGTACTTCACTGTAAATGGGCATCAGACTGATTCATGCAGAAAAATGGTTTGTTTCTGGATATGCTGTGGCACTGGAGCTCTGTATATTTAATTTTACCAACTCATTTACAGAAATTAAATGCTTGGCAAGGCTACAGATTAGAGAGACAGCAGCTTTCCACAGTACTGAATTCATTTCAGTGGCTAGCATTGAAATGGCAAAATGGAAATAGCTTGAAATTTTGAAGCTTTTGAGATCAGTTCTTTCCTTATCTTACATTTTTTCACTATCCAGTGAAATATAGCAAACACAGTAAGGCTGATCTTAAACTCTCATAATTTATCGTCTCAATTTTTCATCCTCTCTATATATGCACTAGGATCGTGTTTTTCATCCATAAACTACATTTAATCAAATTGGTATTTTCAAGATCAGGCCTTACCTCATTGCTACAAAATACAATGCAATCTTATTTGTGGACACTGCAACCAGTGGAAAGATTTAAATTTGTTTCCGGAAGGCTGAACCAAACTGTTATGCCTTCCTCATTAGAAATATCTTCTTATGTCTACAAAACTCCCAAGTTTCAACTAAACTATCTAATTTGCTTTCTATTAATTTAGATTCTTTAGACACTGGTACGTAATAACTATAATCAACAAACGTGTGCCTGCAGCTCTCTCGCCATCCTGCCTCTCCACTTCCTTATCCTGTGATAATAATGCTCATATCCTGAGTTTGGATAAATCATGAAGTGAATGGAGAAATTTTCCATGCAGGGGTAAGACAAACAGTCCCCCTACTGATGTCTGGTTATAAGTGTTAAAGTTTCCATAGGGAAGGAAGAATCTGAACCCATCAAGAGCCTTTGGGTGGTCTCAGCTGTCAAAGTCACAGTGCATCTTTTATTTGCACAAAGGACCAAATCTCATCCTGGTAAGTAAGCTGGAAAAATCAATTCATTGCTGCAATAGTAGTTTTCGCACTCCTCTTCAAGCTTTTTTGAGTTAAAGTATGCATGGTCACATGAAACACAAACACTGGTCATGTTCACGGATGACACATCACATACAATGTGACCACTGCCTGGCTAGAACAAGGTCTTCATAAACATTTATAGTTTCACACTTAGAGCACTTATGAGTACCTTTCCACTATACTGGCCAGAGCAACCTTTAGCTCAGTAATTGGCCAAACTATTAAAAACACAAGGAGATGCTGTGCGTCTGTTTATGTGGGAAACAAAGGGCTAGAAGAAATTTCTTTCAGATATGCAATAGCTGGACCCTAAATGCACTGGTATTATCAAGTCTTTCCAAGGACTGACACAAACCTCAGATGAGATCCTCAGTGAGGAAGTTTTTACGTTTACAATCCTATGATCTAAAATACTGTCTACCATGCAACAAACAGACAAAAACATGATCCTGACTCAAGTTCAACACTTACCTTGTCATCCAAAACAGGCTGAATGGGGACAGTGAGAGCATCATTTACAACCACTCCAAGCTCATCAACGTAGAATACAAGTATACATGCCGAAGGAGCCCAGGAATTTTCTGCTGTTAAACTGAATGTTTTTGCAGCCTTTGTGCCAAATGCCATAATTTGTTCCTTAGATAACACCTGAAAGGGAAAAATTAAATACTCAGTCTGTTGATATCTCAGTATGTCATAAGTTCTGCAATTCCTTCTACAAATAGCTGTTAAAAGAAGAGACATATAGCTGTGATATTGGTTTTTTCACTAAGTGGTTGACCAGTTCTATGAGACTGGGTATGGAACAGATGGGTAATACAATATTTAAATATTAGAAATAGATTTTTTTTCATGCTTTAATTCCTGTATCACTATGGACAAGTAAAGAACTACGAGTGTACAGCACAAAATATGCTATGAGAACATAAAAATATAACAGTAACATGGCTGGGTCATGTGGGTCATCTATAATAGCATTTGAGTTTCATCAGGAATACAATTTTAAAAGCAAATCTCCCAAACACCTCTACTTACCAGACTTGGGTTTGCACCGTGGAAAGTGTGAACTGGAGCCCACTAACGTGTTCCAGTTAAAAATAGGCATTCATTTTACCAGACCAGATTAGAGCTAGTCTGAAGGTACCTTGAAACACCTGGAGTTCAGGCCCACAGCATCAACTTTTTCACTCTAACTCTGTTCCTATTAGACCATACCACTTACTAATGAAGACAGAGCCATGAAGGGCAGTTCCCTGCCTTTGACTGCATGGACCTGATTTTTTTTAAATCTTCTAGAGAGCGTTTCTATTTTAGAAAATACACACGAATGCCCACATTTTATATTGTCCAAAAGTTTTCCTTATTCAGTTTACTATTAAAGCCTCTGAAAGAAAAAGAATTGCAGTTATCATGATCATTATGGTGTAGACTGTGCGCAAGACAGGCATGTGTTAAGGACAGGATGGGAGACTGATGATGGTATATATAACAAACCCTTCAATCCAGATGCTGTACAATACAGTACAGCAGCCGAGCCGTTAAACAAGCCATTACCCAAGCCATTATTTTAAAATGCTTCCTACGAAGTTCCCTTGTTAACAATGCCACCCTGCCCAATGGACCATCTGTTTCCTCAGCAGGCAGGTCTTCTCCTCACCTTGTGCCTGCAGGCTCAGCCCTGACAGTCCTGAACCTGTGCCCCCTGCTTGCACCTGCATCTGCAGGACCTGCTAACAAGCCCCAGCTTGGGCTGCTCCTGGGACATCCCTGTCCCTTTTCCCATCGTGGGTGCTCTGCACAGTCACAGACAGTATTGCTCTCACAGTTGCGCCTTGTCTCACACATCTGCAAGCAGAGGTAACCCAACACCCAAATCAGAGATGCGCTTCTCCCAGAGAGCACCTCCTTGCAGTGCCAGAGGCATTTCTGCTAGGTAGCGAAATGGAGCGCTCTTCAAAAAGGACCATCCTAGGGGAAAGGAAGTTTTTGGGCCACCTCTTTCACAAAGCACAATAAAAAATGCCTAATCTCTCTAACATTCAATCACATTCCACTCACTGGAGTATTTCTCAAGTTGGTAAAAGTCATCTTGGATTGTCCCCATACATAAAACCAGTAACTTACCAGATAGTGGAACTCTCTCACTGGCTTGTTGCTTGCAATGCTCAGCTCAAAAGGCTTCCCAGCCTAGGAAAAGCATACGATTCATATGGATCAGCATGGAAACATGATGAGTAACTTGAACGGTTCTTACCTTGCCAAGTTTTGTCTCAGACTGTACCTTTATATCCTGGCTCTTTGTTTTAACCTGGAGATAGGTCTGGCTGGGGGAGGTGAAAACATCATAAACACCTATGTCGGTCTTACTGCTGAGGAACTCTGCCTGCGAGACAATGCAAAACAAAGCTCTTATCAAAACAGCAAAATCTGTGTGCTGCTCACTTATATGGTATTGTTTACAAGAGCATGGTAGCCTCAATGGCAGTACAGGACCACTTGTCCGCTTGCTTTGGGTATCTGTTTTGTTTTTTCCCTTGCTATCTTGATGCAATTATTAGATCACATTTAGACAGGATCTATCACTTTCTTTCCAGCTCTAACACGACTATGAGGTAAGGAAAATAAGAGTAGGTGACATATCAGCTGTTGCAGATGGCAGGAACAGCGTATCATTGATCACAGACCGCTCAATTTGGTGTGTCGCTGCTCCAAAGCAACATATTACAAAGCAATACCTGAACTCTCAGAGTTTTTGTACCGGACAGGATTGGAAACTCAATATCAATTATTCCATTTTCTGGGACCGTGTAATTCAGGACATGAACTGTCAGATTTCTCTCCTCTGTTGCCTCATTCTCAAGGTGAGAAAGTGAAGAGTGGTGAAAAAGCAGGTCTGACTGTTGTGCCGTGATTGTAACAAGATTCTGCCTCTCTTCAGCTGTCAGCTGGTTGCTATCAGAACGTGTCACCTTTAGCTAAAAACAAAAATAAAGAAAACACCCATCAAACAGGGTAAAGCTAAAATGCACAGCGCATGACATAACAATGTATTTGCACTCACATCATATCAAAAAAACAAGGGTATCCTCAGATTTCTCACACATCAGTTATTTTTAATCCCTTGTGAACACTGCAGGTAGGCAAGTCAGCCAAGAACAAAATTATTCATAACTCCAGGGATTAAAAAAAGAGCAAAAGCAAAGCAGATAGAACTGAAAGGTGACCTGTCTTTCAGCTCTCCCAATTACTCTTCTTGTTGAAAATGCTTGTCTTATACATATCCTACCTACAGTCTGAATACTTAATTTTATCACTTGTATCTCACCACCACAACAAAGGACAAGCTAACATTATATCATGTACAGGAAAATGTGTCAGATGAGCAGAGATGGTGCCGAGTCAGATGTCTTTATGGATTCATCAAATGAGCTGAAGAAATGACTTAAAACAAGACCAAAATTGACAGTCTGCGACTTCTTCACTCCAGCATCCATCAATCAGCACTACAACTTACATCAACCTCTATTCCCACATTCAAGCAGATTCTCACCCATAGTAAAACCATTCTCCTTCTGCATTATACACTCCAAAAATCAACTTCTACATTTAAAAGCACTGAACTAATGTTTCGTTTCTCTTTGTCAGTCCAGAGGTCTGTCACTCCATTACTTCTCCTCCTCTGCCATTATTTTCCTATCCGCTCTCTGTACAGCATGCACAGATCTCCACTTACTAGTAATAGCAGCAGTTGTTCCTTCACACTCCTCTGGGAGCATAACTGATACCTTCTTCTCTGCCAGCTGCAAGCATTACTAAATGCCTCAGCTACCTCTCACTCAGCTCATCTTTGGAAGAGGAAGAAGAAGCAGGTCAGAGCTGGAGTCAAACTGGGATGCTGGCAAGGAAAATGAAAAGGACGAAAACCAAAGACCCAAACGATCAGGCTAGCACAAAGCTATGGCTTGAGCCAATCTACTGTGAAAGTGTATATTCAGCCTATTTTGTTGGTATTTAGGTCTGATTTCTATACAGTAAAGGCTTGAGAATTGTAACATTGATTCCCCTTTTCAAGCAAAATGCAGTTATGCAATATGCAACCTCTGCTAAATGTAGAAATACTGAACACAAACTATGGACAGCATGAAGAACATGAAATACTTCTGTGAGAGGACTGCAGCTGGTATGAGAAAGACAGGACAGAAGGCAGAAAAGACACTTTCACTTGAGAGCAATGTGGTTTGACAAGTTTTACTGAATTTTGTAACAGATGTTTAATTATATTTATGTGCATTATATAAAGTATATATTTGTGTGTGTATATATACACACTTCCATATATAAATATTATTAGGAGGGTTGGGACTCAATAACTACTCTATTGTTTTAAAGCACAGTTACCTAACAGAAAACAATCAGCCAGAAACTGAAAAGATTTCTCTTCTATAAGAATGCTGACAAACTACTCAAACATATCCTGCCAAGACCACAGCATTCCCTGCCACTTTATCCTTTTCTAGAGCAAACGCCTCTAAGTTTAGTATTTGCCACTATGTACCATGAAAAAGAGGTAATTTGAAAGCAAATCTGTAAATTATACTTAAAAATTTGAGGCAAACTATGGCATCTAAGCAAAAATACAGGAGAAGCATTCACATTTGTTTATGCACAAATCGTAATAAACCAAAAGAACTTACAGTAGCTATGAAGTTCAGAGAAGGTTTTATAACTCTAGAGTAGTCCATAAATTCAATAAAATAGACACTTTGCTTTGGAAATATGATGGTACTTGAATTTTGGGAGATTCCTGTTGAATAATTGTATGTGTTTAGATAACATGCTTTTAACATACATATTCCTTTAGAAGCAATACTATTTACAGTCCATGATTTTTAAATAATTCTGTCATATTTTTCACCATTTTCACTCCTATCACTCTTCATCCTTCCAGCTAAGGATCAGTAAAAAGGTGGTGTACGTACTGGTACTGTCTTCCACAATGCTAAATAAGCCATACCCCGTAGTGCTCTACTCCACACAGACTATGTCAGAATGACAGAAGGAAGAAACTTAAGAATCCCAAATCAGCCAACTTCACCTTGCCAGGGTTTCTACAGAAAGTCTATAATGAAACCTAGCTTCTGGGACAGGCAGAAATTTTGTACAAATGACTTTTTTCTAATATGCATGGTGTAGTGGAACATGAACTCGCCAAAAGGCTCAGTTTGTCAATCAGCCAGTCTAGAAGAGGGCAGACAGTGGACAACATGGGGCCAGAGAACTCTTTCTACTGATGTGGTTTACAAACAAACAAGTAAGGTAAGTTTGTGATTAAACTTGCATTCATAAGACTCAGGCTAATGCTAGCAATTGTTTATGTCTACTCTTCTCATCAAAAGCAATCAAACATTGACTGCACGTATTTCTTTAGCATAGAACTGTATTCAGCTGAGTTAACAGCTGGTTAAACTATTTAATATCTACGCAAGCAACAGTTCAGATAATATATTTTTTTCAGATAACATATTTGCACGTAGATGGTTTGTACTGCCATCAGCATACAATGCTTTTCTAGCACTCCAAGCCCTTCCGCATAGCGGTAAGCTCTTCCAACACTGCCTACTCTTTGGATTTCTGTCAGAAGACATCACACAGCCACATACCTGTGAGTGACTCGGTGACCACTGCGATAATCTCTATTGGTTCTACGTAATCACTGTCACCTTGGTGCCACGACTGATCAGCGTTCAAGTTTTGCAACATAAGCTTGTTACAGGTTACATTCACAGATCCATTTATCTGCAATATAGGGAAAAAAAAAAATCTTGAGCCAGCAAAGTCAAGGATAACTTTCCATCTAAAATAGCTTGTTTCTGGTTAAGTCCTGTAGCTGTCCCCACACACAAGTTCTGGAGTGTCAACACCAGGAAATTATGAACGCTGACCTTTATTTTTTGCTTTCAGTAACCATTTTTACTAAATCCAGTAGAAGTTAATTACTTTTTAGAGTCAACAACGCCTTATGGAGAAAGTTACTTTTTTTTTTCTAATATCTACAATTATCCGCTTCTACATGGCTAGAGCAGTGGTGCCTATGCTTTACAGAAAAAACACAATGAACAGGTCTGAGGAGGGGAGTATACCCTATCCAATATTCTTGAGCTCAGAGTTTCTGTAGGCTAAATGCTGCTGAAGGCAATGAAGTCAGCCAGCTGCTGAAGTCAGCCAACAGAAAACAACAGGCACACCATTTAGCAAACATTGAACCTGTTTTAAACATAGTCCATAGCTCAAAAGTAAAATGCCTGATTCTGCAAAAGGATGCCATGAATTTATCACCACTTTTAAGTCTGCAGATCAAAACTGCATGCCTTGTTAAATTTCATGCTCCAGGTTACAACTAGTACAGTAACTCAGATGTATTTACTAGGCAAACCACTTTGGTCTCTACCATGCTAGAGCTCCACCTAGACAACCGCAGTGGTCTCCTCTGGCCTTGTAACACAGGGCTGAGTGTGCAGGGGCACACACAGGGCCAGGGAGCCTTCCTGGGTATGGGTCCTCCATCACTTATGCTGCTACAGCAGCTCCTGGGAAGTTTTTCTACCTGGGCCAACTAGCACTCTCCAAAATAACTTCCAGACACAGTATGAGGGATCACAGCAGCCAAGTATCATTCCCAACAAGCAGTCTGAATGTAGACACTTTATTCTGGAAATTAAAGAGAGTTTAACATTATCCATTCAAGTCACCCCATAGCCCATGCCAGCTGAACTCAGCACCCGAGAATGGTCCCAGGCATATTTAACCTACAAAAGGAGACACAGGCTTGAAGTCTACAATGCTACAAACTGCTAAGGGAAGACTCACCTCCATTGTGGTTGTTATATTTCTCTTGTTTGTCCAGTAAGAGACAGAAAGGCAAGTGACCGTTACAGTTCCCTTTACTGGCTTTCCATATGTGTACCTGAAACACATCAAAGTCAAAGTCAAACAATGCACCACCTCCGAGGCTTGGGCTCCTGAAAAGCCCTCGAGCCAAAAAGTTCTACTACAATATTCTTCCCTAGCCTCAAACATAGCTAGAACACATTTGTACTTTGAAACATGGAGTTTTCAACACTGAGACCAGTTTATCGACACTGAAGTCAGAAGCCCAAAACCTGGAGAACATACACAGTGCTGCTCTTTCCTGCACAAGAGCTGTATAAACCTATTCCTATTATTATGGGCAGTACAATGTAGGAAAATTAACTATATTAAGCTAAGCTGGAAGCAAGTTATTGAATAGAACACCAATGCAGCATCATAAATAATATGCAGTAGAGTTAAAATGGGACGTGGGAAGTGCAAGTGTTCTGCTTCCCAAATGCTGCTAACACAAAATGAGAGATCTCAAGATATTTGTACTCAAATCATTTAATAATCACAGTCCAAAGAAATCATGGCATTATTACATGGCAAACATAGTTTGCAGCTGCAGCAAATCTGAAAACTGTAACATATTCTATGATTCTATGATATTCACTTCTTAGACTGCCATTAGTAACCTTTATTTTATTAATAATAAAATAAAAATTTTGTATAAATGTTTCCAAGTTATGCATAGCCATGACATTATCAGATTCAGACAGAGAAGGGGGGGAACCCAAAATCATTCTAGTCAATCAGCAGTAATACATTCAGATGTGATAGCTTTAAGCTCTTTAAATCATTATGGATTTGATTGGCAGCTACTTAAGAAATATCAAAGCAGAAAAGCAGAGGGAAAGAATAATCAAATAGCATAGTTACAGGAAGAACTCTGACAACACTGCCTTGCACCTGAAATCAGTCTTTCCAAACAGACCTAATTACAGTAATAAGCTGCCATTAACCTTGAAATTATACTGCCATTGGGTAGCATCCCTGTACTTAATCTAATAATACTGCAGAGATGAGAAAGGAAAAGGGTTTTATGACATCTACATGTGTAAGGGACATATAAACTCTTCATATACAGAGGCATTATGCCTATAAAAACAGTCACCAGGAAAGAAGTCATGCCCTATAAATAATTATGACGTATCAGCAAAACGTTGGCACTGCTGGGATTCAATCTCAGAGGTGCCTTGCTTGATCTGCTATTTACAAACAGAGAAGGACTCGTGGGAGATGTCGTGGTCGGAGGCCATCTTGGGCTTAGCGACCATGATATGATAGAGTTTTCGATTCTTGACGAAGTAAGGAGGAGGGCCAGAAAAACCGCTACCATGGACTTCCAGAGGGCAGACTTGAACTATTGAGGGAGCTGGCAGAGGAGCTTTCCAAGCCACTCTCCATCATCTGTCAGCAGTCCTGGTTAACAGGGGAGGTCCCTCATGACTGGAGGCTTGCCAATGTAACGCCCATCTACAAGAAGGGCCGGAAAGAGGATCCAGGGAACTACAGGCCTGTCAGCCTGACCTCGGTGCCGGGAAAGATTATGGAGAGGTTCATCTTGAGTATGCTCAACAGGCATGTGCAGGTCAAACAGGGGATCGGGCCCAGCCAGCATGGGTTCATGAAAGGCAGGTCCTGCTTGACCAACCTGATCTCCTTGTATGACCTGATGACCTGCCTGGTGGATGAAGGAAAGGCTGTGGATGTCATTTACCTGGACTTTAGCAAAGCCTTTGACACAGTCTCCCATAATATTCTCCTTGGGAAGCTGGCAGCTCATGGCTTGGATGGGCATAGTCTTCCCTGGGTAAAAAAACTGGTTGGGTGGCTGAGCCCAGAGAGTAGTGGTGAATGGAGTTCAGTCCAGTTGGCAGCCGGTCACGAGCGGTGTTCCCCAGGGCTCAGATTTGGAGCCACTCTTGTTTAATATCTTTATCAATGACCTGGATGAGGGGATTGAGTGCACCCTCAGTAAGTTTGCAGATGACACCAAGTTGGGTGGGAGTGTCGATCTGCTGGAGGGTAGGAAGGCCCTGCAGAGGGACCTGGACAGACTGGATCGATGGGCCGAGGCCGACTGTATGAGGTTCAACAAGGCCAAGTGCCAGGTCCTGCACTTCAGTCACAACAACCCCATGCAATGCTACAGGCTTGGGGAAGAGTGGCTGGAAGGCTGCCCAGCAGAAAAGGACCTGGGGGTGTTGGTCGACAGCTGGCTGAACATGAGCCAGCAGTGTGCCCAGGTGGCCAAGAAGGCCAACAGCATCCTGGCTTGTCTCAGGAATAGTGTGGCCAGCAGGAGCAAGGAGGTGATTGTCCCCCTGTACTCAGCGCTGGTGAGGCCGCACCTGGAATACTGTGTCCAGTTTTGGGCCCCTCAATACAAGAAAGACATTGAGGTGCTGGAGCATGTTCAGAGAAGGGCAACAAAGCTGGTGAAGGGTCTGGAGCACAGGCCTCATGAGGAGTGGCTGAGGGAACTGGGATTGTTTAGTCTGGAGAAGAGGAGGCTGAGGGGAGACCTTATTGCTCTCTACAACTGCCTGAAAGGAGGTTGTAGTGAGGTGGGTGTTGGTCTCTTCTCCCAAGTAGTTAGCGATAGGATGAGAGGAAATGGGCTCAAGCTGCGCCAGGGGAGGTTTAGGTTGGATATTAGGAAAAATTTCTTCATGGAAAGGGTAGTTAAGCATTGGAACAGGCTGCCCAGAGAAGTGGTGGAGTCACCATCCCTAGAGGTGTTCAAAAAACGGGTAGATGTGGCACTTTGGGACATGGTTTAGTCTAGTCTACCCTTGACTGTTTTAGTGTGGACTTTGTAATGTTAGGTTAATGGTTGGTCTGGATGATCTTAAAGGTCTTTTCCAACCTAAACGATTCTATGATTCTATGATTCTAACAATTTACTTACTTTGCAGTGACAACACCAGTTACATCTTCCTCTCTCAAAGAGTAGTATAATGGTGTTATTATCATAACATCAAATTTTGGTAAAACTGAAAAAAAAAATTTACAGAAAGCATTAAATTCACACAGGAAATAGTATCTTTTTCTTTTTTTAAGAATAAGGGTAGAACATGTAATATGGTAAAGACTGCTACAGTTTCCTAGGGAATATAAGGTAACATATATTTTAAATCCAAGCCTATACATGCCCCAGACTAAGACTTTTTGTTGAAAGGAGAACACCAAGCATCATAAAAGCAGCCTGCACACAAGCTTGTAAGACTGAAATATAAAACATTTAGCTTATTCAGCCTTTACAGAATCATCAGCAAGCTTCATGATCAGACATTATACAGATCTTTTGGGATGAACACATTGCCTGCATGATCCTGGAAAAACAGGGACAATAACTGCATCTCATAGGCTTAAGATAAGTATTTTAAAGATTGCATGACATCCAGACACTACGGTAGTAGGTCATTAAAACTACCAAAGATAAACAGGGCAGCTGATAAGATTATGTTTTTCCCAGGACACAGAGTCAGTCTCACAGAAGCAAGAGATTTGGAAATTAGACTTCTGGAGCATTCATAAGGTTCGTGCTAGCCAAGGGAAGCTAGTCTAAATTAATGGAGAATCAACTACCAATTTTGGTCACTACTAAATGCCCTTAAATAACACTTACCATATTCCATCACTTTAAAGCTTTGATAATGAACTTGACCCTATTGAAAAAAAAACATATGAGAAAATACATACCATTGTGGTTAGATTAGCAAGTTTAACATACTTCTAGGCCAAATCCCACCCATATTCAAGTTAAATTACAATTTCTGGTATGATGTGATTTTAAATCATGGCTCAACCACTACCAGCTCCTGTTACAAAGCTCCTGTAGGAATCAGTAGTATGTATTTGCACCACAGAAGGACACAGAAGCTCACATGTGGCAGTTTGTTAGCCTGTATAAGAGCTTGTGCAGCTTCCGATCTGCAGACATATACATATGGCTGGTTTCTGTATAAAAAAACAAATATCTGAGCTAGCTAGCATAAAACTAGCTAGCATAAGTGCTCACAGTGATGAACCATGACTGACCTACTAGCAATATCTTTGCTAGCTCATTTAAAATTAACTCAAGTATCTCTATACAAAAGAGAAGCTCCTACAGTGTCTATCTAGAGGACAAGACGATTTCAAAAGCATGTATAATCTTAAAGTTCTTCATTTACTCAAAAGGCAGCTAAAATTTTGTTACAGTCTACAGTGCGTGCATACTTCAGCAGAGATACTCTTGGGTTATACCTTCCTGTCTTTTTATTTGTTAGTTAAAAATCAATGGAAGAAATAAACAACTATACAATATATTGTTACTTGTGTTCTCTTCTGTTTTCGAATTTTTCTAATTCTTTCACTTATTTCCTGATTTTCCTTAGAAAGGTATCTGAAAGCATATTCTGGCATTTCTTTGAGAAGTGGTACATCAGGCCTTACACGGCACGTTATTGGGAAATTAATTTAAAGTTTTTTTCACTCTCTGAACATTAAAAATTCAGCAGCTATTTCTGTTCTTCAGTACAATGACAGTTGACCAAAAAGTCATGGTAGTCAGCCACATAAATTTTGCTTTTTGTTGTCTTACTCAGTCGTTCTTCCTTGCTAAAATGTGAGTAAATCAAGTTGTGCCAGGGGATGTTTAAATTGGATATTAGGAAAAATTTCTTCACCGAAAGGGTTCAAGCATTGGAACAGGCTGCCCAGGCAAATGGTTGAGTCACCGTCCCTGGAGGTATTTAAAAGACATGTAGATGTGGTGCTTAGGGACATGGTTTAGTGGTGGACTTGGCAGTGCTAGGTTAACAGTTGGAGTCAATGATCTTAAGGGTCTTTTCCAACCTAAATGATTCTATGATTCTAACCAAGCACGTACGTCATTTGTCTGCAGACCAGACATATAACCCTCATTCAATGATTTTTCTCACAGCATCATACCAAAAGCTGCCATTGGCAGGGAAATGGCATGAGGTGATTTACCAGTAGCACCTAGAACTGGAGCTCTGAATCTCAGCTGATCTGCTTGACACAGGGATTACACTGGAGCAATGATTTTCCAAGAGGAAAATCTGAGCTCAGCTGGGCTGGAAGAATGGGCTGAGAAACCAAAGGAGTCTCCACTTCACAAAGGACAGGAAGGGAGAGGCTCCTTTTGAAAGCCTATTTTGCCTCTTCGCTTAAGAGTCTTCTGGGAAATAGGGGAAAGATCAAGAAAGACAACAGTCTGTCACTAGGAGGTGGCTATTTTGAAAGGTTAATATTGCCAGCTGCTGCTCAATTGCATGATGAGGTTATGTTGATGTGGAGCTCAGAAGTCTGACTACTTTGATTATTCCTGAGAACAGTGACACCACTACAAGTTATCATATGTGCTGGAGTATCTCAGTGAACATGGTTTGAAATGTGGGGCAAAGGAGACTGAATATGGATAACCAATTGTCAGGTAGCATCAAGATATGTCAGATGGGAATGAGTGTCTGTGGCAAGAGAGGATAAACTGAGAACTCCTGTGGGAAAAAACCCTAGGACCAGGATCCAAGCTGGAAACAATTATAACTGATCTCCCTTACTTGATCAACAACTTCGCAATTAGACATCTCAGACCAAGCCCCTTATACCTCTATATTTACACTTTTCCTAGTAAAAGACTTCTATCAAAGTAAAAAACAGACTGCTACCGATTTCATGATTAATTCACTGATCACCAAAATAATTGCCGTTATCTCTATTCCTACGTTTCAAAAGATATATGCAGGATCTGCTATTTTCACATTTGTGCAGATCATAATCCTTACAACACAAAATGCTACAGCACTGACATGCAGTCCACTATCAGATTACTATCAAGTAATCTTAGGAACAGGTACCTTAGGAAAATGACCTGTAGTGAATTTATCTCATGTCTGGTTCTCTGTACATCTTTTATTTCCAATGTTAAGCATATATATGTCACCCTTGCCATAAAGCAAACCTTGAACAGAACATTACCCCAGCTGGCACAATGAAAAAGCATCTCCCTTGAAAATGAGATTTCGTTTCACATTACCTTAGAAGTCCAAAAAAAGAATTAATTAAAAGCTAAGAGAACTGTAAGCAGTAGAAAACAGAGATTAAAGTGAGACTAGCACTCTTGGCTGCACTTTCTCTAAAATGACAACCTTTATGACAGGAAGTAAGCTGTGCTTCACAGTGCAGGGAAAAGAAAAGACCCTACTAGGTCATCTTGATATCTTGAACACTAAGCCATATTTCCCACTAACACACACTTTTCAGCCAAACTGGTTTGGACTAGGACAAGTAACAGCACTTCAACCACTCTGTACCATTTTAGATCTTCAGCGCAGGGCTGTCTCTCTGGTAAATATTGTTCAAATATTTTGGAGTGGAAGTTGTTAAACCAGTTTCCGGGAGTGGTAGCTTTTAAGACAAGCAGTTACTTATATATATAACCCAAGAGAGATTTTTTTTTTTAAGATAGGAAAATAACACCATGCCTATTCCACTTGTTTCCAGCGCTGCTTTATTCTAGCAGTTTTTGTTTTCCATGCCTTGTCCTTCTTCTTAAAAACACTCACCCTTCCAGACTATTAGAATTTTGCTCTAAATCAGCATTTCTTAAACTGCAAAACATCTATTACATTCTGTGCACGTTGCCCAGAGTATTAAGACAGTGCCAAAAAGAGATCCATGTAAGTATTCTGAGATCATAAGGAAGATGGAGCCTTTCTGCAGTTGAGCCTTAGATGCTGTGGATCCTGATCTAACAATTACTAACAACTACAGTCCAGATTTTGCTCTGCTATGATGAACCAGTCCTGTTTGAAGTCATTTGGGTGTAATCCGACAAGTGAGATCACAGGAATTGTTCCCCCAATATTTTTTCTTCTTCTTTGGCAATCAAAGTCCCTGAAACAAATCTGGTCTAGGTCTATTTTCTTATTTGTTTCTGACATTTACATACGTCACAAGTTATAGCATCAGGAAAGACTCTGGGTGTGGTCTCAGGGCTTTGCCCTGAAAAAGCACAGTGCTGGCACCGGCTGTATTCCCATGGCTACACCGCCATCTCACGGCCTGTGTCAGAAACACTCCTCCGCTTCTGCTTTGCAGCTAAATAAAACAGATTTTTATCTAGACAGAATTAACAGAAGCATTTCATGATCACTTTTGTGCTTTATTTTCACATGCAGGAAATAAACCCCAAAATCAAATTCTGTATGAATTCGCAAACTTCTGTTCAAATCCACCAGCACGGTCTCCAGAAACTAAGCAGAGTCCCACTAATGTCACCAGTATTCACACTGTCAGATCCTGATTAAACATCAGTGCTCATTTGCGGATTACTGAATACACAGCCAATTCCAAAGGTTTTACATACAGTCTGATTTTGAAGGAGGGTGACACTTTTTTTAAGTAATGATACAGCCTCAGACTCAGTGGATCAAATGTGAAATCTGTAGCTGACCTAGCAGTAAAACATCACTGAATTCACTGTGGATACACTGTAACATACATAAAACCTCAAAAGTTAAAAAATTCAAAGGGTAAACTATATAATCAACCCCAGTTGATTTCGAAAGTTGCTCTACAGCCGAAGCTTTTAAAAATATAATACTCTTCAAAAATATTTTAGAAAGCCCTCGTTGCACCTGAAACATTACTACTCTTCAATATTTGATCATAAATTTCCAAATAACAACTTCCATAAATTACATTACAAAACATCTTATAACTAGGAACAACTTCTGGACGGACAAGCCTACTACTAAAACTCAGCAACTAAACGCCTTTCAGCACCAAGCTCCACAACAGGAAATATACCATATCCAACTAAAATACAAGGTGGAGAACTGGGAACCAGACTGTAATTACTCTGTCTTGAGTTTTCTTGGAACAGCTGTACTAACACCTGAACTCTTATTAAAAAGTAGTACAGGATGTTTAACACCAGCAAGCAGCCAGAACCTGATTTAAAACAGGATTCAGAGGCAGTACTTCCAGGAATCCAAACTCAGTACACTTGGGAACTGATCTGTAGCCACTGGAAGGGAAATGTAATTTACTGACTTAACGACACTCTTTAAAGACAAGAGGGAAACCTGAGATAGAAAGGCTGGACAGCTGACTATTTAGCGAGAAAGCTCAGATCGTGGCATCAGGATAGCTAAGTCATGCAGAGATCAGCCTGGGTTTTCCATCTGAAGACGTTCCTAAAGCCTTGAGTAGATCCATAAGCTGCACTGGATCCCATGTGGACCCAGGGCTAGCAGACTAGTTAGGGATAGGTAGGCATATCTATTAAAAATGCCAGACACATACTAAGTATTCCGTAGCAGTAAATCCACGTTCTCAGTGACCTCTGTTATCAGGAAGGGATTGGTGAATCCATACAACTTTATACATGACACAGAAAAAACCTGTACCTCCCTTGGACAGCAGATCAGCTGCAGAACAGCGAGGAATATCCAGGCAATAGCTAGGAATAGCCACTCGGAGTGATCCGCGTCACTCACTAGCTTTCACTGAACACCAACCAAACCTCCACCACATCACCTACATGCAACCACTTGTCTTAAACCTCTAACTGAATCCCATCCCATGTGACCTTGTATTTCAGGGCATAAGCTCACTTGTAACCAAGAGAATCAGAAAGAGTTTCCCATCAGAAAAGTTCTTTTCCTTTATTCTCCAAGGTTTCTTGCAGGTTTCATTAATCCAATAACATGCTACCAGAAAAATGACAGTCTGTGAGACAACCCACTAGATAGACCTAGTGTCATAGTGTGAATATTGCAATAGTTATTTAATATATTCTGCACAATATAGCCTTATCCAACATAACATGCTGTGTAGGCACATGCTACAGAAATAATGCATATTGCCTTGTTATTATATTCTTTTAACATAGAATTTGAAAATTAAAGCAGAGCAGGTGTGAATGATGGAGGAAAAGGAGTCTGAAGTAAACAACGTAAGCTTCTATGTGTGGGGCTTGGGGCTGCTGTTTTATTCCCAGAATTGTAAGAATAGACAGTTTTTTCTGGACCCCAAAGCCTACAACTATTTTTTTTTTATATAATATACTGTTCTTTTTCTCCTCTATTTTAATTTTTTAATTTCCAATTCAAAGAGTTTAATGACAGAAGGAACCATTTAGCCTGACCTGCTTTTATCCCAGGTTTGGTTACTCAAATACTCAGCAACTCCAGCAATCTGCATTATTATAATGAATCTTCCAAAAAGGCAACCATTCCTGATGCTAAAACATTGAGTAACAGAGAAGCCCTCACTCCTTTTTTTTTTTTTTTAATTTGTTCCAGTGATTAAGAGCCTCATTGATGAAAGACATACATATGCCAAAAGGAATTTGTTTGGCTTCAATTTCTATGAGTTGGTTCATACTATGCCCTTCTATGACTTGAGAGACGTTCCCACCCTGCCATACATTTTCCACGCTCATTAACCTTCTGTAGTACACACTAGACAGCTAAAATTTAGAATACCATCTCCTATGGTCTACTAACATCTCACTTCACTTGTCTGTTTTCACACAGCTGTTTCATTAGCCCAGATGAATCTAAAGCATTTTTCTTTCAATTTTACAATTATTTTTTTCCTTTTCTTTCTGTTTTTGTTTCAGGAGGGAGTGGCACTCATATTCAGATCCTGAAAACAGCTGCTGCAGTTCCTTCAGAAGTGTCCTCCTGACTTAAGGATTACTGAAGACTTTGCAGAAAGTGCAAGCAAAGTTTCACAAATACTTTTTTGCCTGGCAAGCAAGCTGTTGAAGGAGCTCACCACTGTCACCAGCCTTTGTTCCCATGTCTGAGCCACACTTCCCCACCTCCTGAAAAGCACCTGTGCAGCGGCGAGTGGGCTGTGCTGTCAACCAGATCAGTGAGCTGGTCTGGGTTAGGCACAGAAAAACACAGAGATGCTTTTCAGTCTGGGTCACTTCCCCAGCGTGCTTTAGATCTCAGCCTATAGCTGCCTCAGCATGACTGAGAAGCTATTGAACAGCAGCGCAGGGATGGGAAGGAGCAGCCAAGCACAGGGACGAGGGCAGGAACAACTTAAAACATTTTTCCCATCAAAGACAATAGTAACGACTCCACCCACATGAGAATGTGTTTGAAAAGTCCAGTCCCGACACTCACTTGAGCACCACCCTCACCTACCTCAGCCTATAGAAATCTATCAAGCCTATAACTGGTACTGGTAAATATTACTTCCAAGTAATAATACGCAATCACATGAGTTTTTCTGCTTTCTACCCCATCACCTCCCTTATTAGAGACATTAAGCAGTCCTGTTTGTACTTGCTAAATGTCTCTGAACGGCCACTGCAAGCCAAGTCGGAAATGCAGTTCCTAAATTACAGGCATTTAAAGCAGGCTGAATAAATCTGACACACAGAGTTTTGAACAGCTAAACCTCCACCTATTTTTGCAACATGTTCCATGGTGTATGAGGAGTGTACAGCTTAAAGGATTGGACTGATAGAACTATAACAATAGCAACGTGCAAACTAGATCATACCAGTTTTGTTATGGAATAGTTCTACTTTACTATTCAGCCTTTCTATTTTGCATAGTTATTTTTTCCTCAGTAACCCCTCAGTCATTGTGAATTGCTGAAACACCCTAAAACTAGGCAGGATTTGTAAATAACAGTCTTTGATTCCACATCCCTTGAGACAGTGACTGGCTGCACAGCAGGGCACAATGAGTTTCTGTATACTCACAAAATAAATATAAGGGCATTTCACTTGAAAAAAAAATTAGTACTCCGTAAGATCTTTCTTTTACATTAATATTAAACCCCCTCACTTTTAAAATAACTTTTGTATTTTAGAATCAAAACACAGACCTTAGGATAAAATATATATGCTTTTTTTTATATCTTTCCTTACAAAACCATATACTGCTGAAAATCTTGTGAGGTTTGCATAATACATTGGGTTTGCCATGAGGGAAGAATTTCCTTTTGTCATGGTCCATGCTTATTTCTAGTTTTGCTTCACCAAAGTAAACACAATTTTATTCACATCTATCAGGAGAAATTAAATCTCTCTGTGATTTGGAAATGTTAATACTCACATTCACTTCCACCTCTATGGACCAGTCTCCTAGTGGAGGGTTCATTGATAACTGAAATTTTTTGGAAACTACGCCCAAATCACCCTCCTCCATCAACCACTGCTGAATCAATTTCTTCCGAGGGTCCTAGGAGAAAAGACAGGCTGCATGTTAAATGCGAGTGGTCTTCTCAAGATTTAGGTAGCAATACATATGATCTTTATTTGTCACATAAAGTTGGAACATATGACAAATTCCAATGTATAATTAGGTTCCTGTGGATACTTACTCGGATATATATATTCAGAGACGCTTTGTAAGGTTTGAGATCAGGATAGAATGTGACAATCCGAAACATCACATCTTGTCCCGGTTTATACATAGATTTATCAGTCTGGATGAATACGGAGATGCTCTTTGACATGTACATCAAGCTGGTGCGGTTAGAGAAGATGCGCTGGCCATCAGCATGGCCTTCCACCAGTAATTCATAATTCCCAGAAGCACTGTTCAAAGGCAGCTAAAAAGAAAATAATGACTCTCTGTTAACTATCCAAAATATTCTTGAAGATAATATTATTCCAAAAACATTTGACATATGGATCTGACATATTCCTGAACTTGTCAACTTAATGTAAATTCTCAAAAAGAGAAAGAGGATTTCATGGCTTTAAAGTGTCATTTCCACAATTACCTGAAAACGTTTTAGCAGAAGCAACTTTTCAACATATTTGCATGTAATTTTCAGTAGTAATCAGGTTTTCACCTATGTAAGTGTCTACGTATTCATATGCCATTCATAGACTCACACACACACACACTGTGCTCTCCCTTTTCACAGTTATTTAGAAATTTCTTGTGTTTGATTTTGGGGGCTAATTTTTTCTGATTTCATCACTTTTTGGTAATTAATTTTCCAAAAATAGAAGAGCTGAAGAAGCTATATGTGGGCAAGATGAGCAGGACAGTAAGAAAACCTTGCACTTCTTTTTACAAGCTTCACCTTCATGTCCTATGGGGTAGAAAAATCAAATTCAGAATTAAGATTTCATGAGGTGAGGTACTGTTTTTCAATAGAAACCTCACTGATTTTGTCTCATTTCAGTTTAATGATCCATAATTACAACACATATTGCAATTCATCTAGAAAGTAAAATAATTATTCTAAGTAATAAAGGAAGAGGCATTTTATCTGGTTAACTTATTTAGGATAGACATTGAAGGCTCCTTCAGTGCTGGCAGTAAACACAGACATCACTGGCAAGGAAATTTAGACCACGTAAGATCAGAATAACCATGCACAGGTCTCTCTCTCTCTCTGTCTCTCCAGTGGACAGAGGACATCTAGAGCTCATAACTCAGATGCATCAGTTCACTTCCTAAAGTTATGTGGGAGGAATCCCAGCCACAGGGGTCAAAAGGCTTGAAGCAAAGCTGCTGCAGTACACAGGAGTTTCACCCCAAGGAGAGCCTACCCAGACAACGAATGACCCCAGGGACATCCCAGCCCAGATGCCAACTTCTGTACTGCCATCTGCTTAGGAGTGTCTCTTTGAAGAAGGAAAAGGGTTTTAACACAACACACAGCTGGTTCCAACAAGTAGCCGTGCTAAAAAGCTCAAGAGTCACATGCTTCTGTTTGCAGTTACAACAGTAAATCTGGAGTAAAACCTCTCAAGTCAAGACAACTAAAACAGATAGGCTTGCATTTTTCAGCATGACATATGGAAATGGAGCACTCCTCTTGCACTGGTAATGAAAATTACAGCTGTTAACTCACCAGGCACAGCACTTCAAAAGTACCCTACCAAGCTCTATAATGAAAGGCTGTCATGCTGTCAGAACTCAATTTAAGAGCACACAGTGAGGTAACGGAAATTCCCAAACAGGGAAAAACGTCACAGGGTGATAAATGAGGTAGATGCAAATGTCTGTATCGAGCAAATTCCCTTCTCTGTGTATTTACCTATAAAGAGGAATCAACTACAATTTCATCCCTCTCTGTTGACTTTCTGTTTTTAAAAACAAGCCAGGAAAAAGAAGAACAGGAAGGGGAAAAATAAATAGGCTCTCTTTTTCACCCATGAACAGGTGTATGATGACACAGGAAGAAGAGATTCCCCCTTTAAAATCTGGACTTATATAACTAAATTTTAGGTGCAAAGCACCACACTGAAATACATCCTGCATTTTCTTCAGCTGCAGGTTTTTGTATACACATTGCCAAGAACATATGATTCACATATTTCAACACTCTCCAACTTCCACGCCAAGTATTCTGGAATATATTAAATAGGAGGAACAGCCTTAGTTACTGCATCTGTCAAATATTACCTCAAAATTATTCATTTACAAATATTACCATTTATTAAAGAAGGTGTATTCCCTAAAAAGCAGACAGGATTCCCTACAAGAAGTCCAGGAAACATTATAAACATTCAATATCAAAATGGGGGGGAAAATAAGCTTGTCTTGTCTCATCATAGCAGTGAATTGGGCTCTTACAGCATTGTTTTAACATACTTGCAAGGATTGTCTTTGATTTCTTCTTTAAAAGTCTATAAATGCCATTTAGAAACCTCATCTATTTTTCTGTCTCTTTTTCCTGTCATGAATAATGATAGATAGCGTAAGTTGCTCACTTGATTTTTATACTTTTTATATTTCAAAAGATCCTTCCTTCCTGCAACATGGTGACAAAACTGCCTGTTGTACCTTTCTTGATGTAAAAGCCAGAGGCAATGAAGTTTGCATTGCCACAGCAGTGTATTAGGATAGCTGAGGTACAAAGTAACCCACTTTCAGGTTCACACATCTATGCTAACAGAAACTGTATTAACACAGTATTTCCAGAAGGTCACTGCTACACTAATGGTAACTATTTCCCTCAGCCCCACCAACTCCTTCTGTAAAGGGTTGTTTCTCAACCCAAATATGAGCAAGGCAGCTTTTAACAGTAGGTAGTAGTAGGAACTTGCTGTGAAAATATTTTATCTTAGTCAATACACCCCCCAAGTGAATGGTATTACTGTCCCCATTTTGGCACTCCTAACGTAAGAGAGAAAAAGGCCATCCCACGTACCTCTCCTGACCACACCACCCACCATCACGAGCACCTCAGACAAGGAAGCTACTCTTTCCTCTGGAAAAGATGACGGCAGAAACCAGAAACTCATTACCCACCTTCTGCTACCAGGCAACTACACTTTGGGCAAAACCATGGCTACACAAATGAAAACAACACCTTACTATTAAAAAAATGAGTCAGTTTTCATCACTTCAGATAGTGGTGAGAGAGGGAGGAATTCACCTCACCTAGTTTTAGGTGCTTGAACACTTTAAGACCTGACCAGATTATATTAAGGAACTGGTTAATTTAATCTTTTTTTTTTTAAACTGAATTTTCTATGTTTGCTAATTTACAGTTCATACAGACGCATTTCAACCTAACAGTCCTCATAATGTTGAGCTCCTCATTAATTATCCATCTATCAAACATTTCCAGATTATTTCATAGGATATACAGTTTATTTGAGATCAGAATTTAAACCCACTGGATTTAGGGATACTCAGAGATGTTTAAAAAAATAAAGACTTTGGTAAAACTGTTTTCCTGACACAAATACATAATTCTTTAGATCAGGTTTTCAAGATGAACATCCAGGAATATAAATTCAGGATTCATACTCAACACACAATTCAGTATTACACATTTTTGTTGACAATTTGTCTTATTATGTACTTTCACTGAACGTGCATTTCCAAATCCTTAAGAAGACTGTGTATAAATACATTTTTATTTTAGTATTTCTCAATTATTGCTTTGCATAATTTTTTGAGCTCTAATTAGCCCTTATGGTGTATTTGAAATAGAGATGTAGCTATCAGCCAGTCAAAAAAACCACAAAGCAAAGCTCTGTGTTCAAGTTTTATGATAGCTTGTGCTGATGCTGGAAATCAGCTCCCAAATCCTGTAATTACTTGTTACAAGCTGCAGAGCACTTGATCTGAAAACTTCTTGGCTTATTGGTCAGTAAATACACTCATCTGAGAGTGTGAAAATAGCTAGGATCACATAAAAAAGACATTATTTCATCAACACCAACTGACGAAAAGTTACAAAGAGTCAAAATTTTCTGAGGAAGGAGGAAAGAAATACTTACTACTGGAAGAACAAGAGTCCCAAAGGAATCTGGATAAAAAAGAAGAAATACCACACTGTCAGAAACCTTATAAAAACTTACCAAAACACCAGCATTATCAGGTTAATCAGAAGAGCAGTGCTCCTCCCCCATTCCCACACTGCCCGTAATACCCATCAGATACCACAACCAAATTCCCTTAATGCAGCTACTCTGGAGCTCAGGACACACGGACCCTCCAGATAACACACATGCAATGGCTGCGACCAGCTCACCACCATGCGCACGCTTATCGGCCAGCTGATTGCTGCCAAACACCATATGGACATGAAACTAAAAAATATACAGTCTGGAGCAACTGCTGCATTAGTCACTATTGACATACTGTGTTTATACTTCATTCAACATCTCATTCCCCACATTTATTCCTCCCAAGTCCTGTCAAGGCCACTGTCAGCCACCATTAGGTTATGGGATAAGCAGCTCATCTCCACAGACACATGAAGAAGCACGAAGGAAGGACAGCAGGTGGGGGAACCCCGATAACACCAAGCCCCATTCCAGGGGAGCACTCAGCTCGTCACACACCCATCACCACAAGCCCAGAGGCACACCAGCAGGGGGTAACCCCAATACCCCAGTAAGAGACACGATCCCCCCCCACCATCAGGCTACCAGATTCAGCAACTCCCTAACAACCACTACCATCCCAAATCTGCTAAAAGAACCAGACAGAGCAGAACAGCCCCGAAAAACTGAAATGCAGTGCTCCATTAAATAATGGTCTGAGGGTGCCAGTGGTGTCCCAGCTGGGAGCTACCTGAACAAGGAGGGTATGGTTTGGCACTGCTGTCCTTGAGAATGACTTCCCTCTCGGGTACCACTGCCCTAAGACCAAAGCATCCATCTGCTTCTGCAAAGAAGTTGATTCTGCAACTCCTTCACATGTAAGAGAAAACCAGGATATTTTGTATTAATCTCCTCTGCAGTTTAGTAGGTGACTACTTTTTGTAGTCATATTTATCAAGATTAACAACTTCTTCAGAAGGAATAAAAAAGGAAAATACTTTAAACTGCACATTATTAGAAAAAGGCACAACGGAAAAAAACTGCCTTAATCCTGGCCATTCCCTCTAGCGCTAACCTCCTACCTGCTGGTTTCACTGCTATGAAACAAATCCAGCAGCATGGCTGTATGTCTGTGCTGAGCCATTACCTCTGTGATAACCTAAAGCTGCTTCTTCACTGGGCACCAGCTCTCAGCTTCCTCTTCACCAGATACATCCACTCCACCCCTTCCTCCCTTACATGGTTGATAGAAGATGTGCGATACCTTTTGCAGAGCTGCAGAAGTATGAACTTCAGTCTACAGCAACATTACTTCTCTGTTCAGTGGGGGCTGATGTCCATGTTCTCCACATGAACATTTTCCTTTACGTTGACATAGACTGAAACACCTTTACAATCTATTCAATTCTCTAGTCCACCTGAGTTATTATTTTCCATTGATTCTGCAGCTCAGATAAAGGCTAAAATTTTCAAAACATGCACAGGATTTACCACCCTTAAGCAAAGGAGCACCCAGAATTAACCATCCTTACTGCATTACATCACCATGGGAATAAGTAACCAACATACTACTGTATGCAGGTTAATATAACTTACTATTTTAACTATTTTAGATAATGTGGCCTCAAACATTTTTAGAATCCAAATGAATGTGCTGTTAAGGTCCTGGCTATCATTACATCATGGAGCCACTAGTACCACAGCTTTTATTTTAATTATGCAATGGATTTTAGAATGGAATGGATTGGAATGGATTGGAATGGAATAGAATAGAAGGGAAGGGAAGGGAAAGGGAAAGGGAAAGGGAAAGGGAAAGGGAAAGGGAAAGGGAAAGGGAAAGGGAAAGGGAAAGGGAAAGGGAAAGGGAAAGGGAAAGGGAAAGGGAAAGGGAAAGGGAAAGGGAAAGGGAAAGGGAAAGGGAAAGGGAAAGGGAAAGGGAAAGGGAAAGGGAAAGGGAAAGGGAAAGGGAAAGGGAAAGGGAAAGGGAAAGGGAAAGGGAAAGGGAAAGGAAAGGAAAGGAAAGGAAAGGAAAGGAAAGGAAAGGAAAGGAAAGGAAAGGAAAGGAAAGGAAAGGAAAGGAAAGGAAAGGAAAGGAAAGGAAAGGAAAGAAATTTCAGTTGGAAGGTATCTACAATGATTATCTAGTCAGCTGCCTGACCACTTCAGGGCTGACCAAAGGTTAAAGCATGTTATAAAGGGCATTGTCCAAATGCCTCTTAAACACTGACAGGCTTGGGGCATCGACCACCTCTCTAGAAAGCCTGTTCCAGTGCTTGACCCCCCTCTTAGTAAAGAAATGCTTCCTAATGTCCAGCCTAAACCTCCCCTGATGCAGCTTTGAACCATTCCAATGCATCCTCGTCACTGGATGCCAAGGAGAAGAGCTCAGCACCTCCCTCTCCACTTCCCCTCCTCAGGAAGCTGTAGAGAGCAATGCAGTTGCCCCTCAGCCTCCTTTTCTCCAAACTAGACAACCCCGAAGTCCTTAGCCACTCCTCGTAGGACATTTCTTCCAGCCCTGTCACCAGCTTTGTTGCCCTCTGGATGCATTTAAGAACCTTCACATCCTCCTTAAATTGCGGGGCCCAGAACTGCACACAGTATTCAAGGTGAGGCTGCACCAACGCAGAATACAGCGGGATAATCACCTCTTTTGACTGGCTGGTTGTGCTGTGTTCGATGCATGCCCAGATGCGGTTTGCCCTCTTGGCTGCCAGGGCACACTGCTGACTCATATTGACTCATCTTTTGCTGGTTCCATTCAGTTAGACCTTTTTATATCTCCTAAAAAGCAATGGGTTTATACCTATCTTTTACTCATTTGTTTCATGGAGTAAGCAAAAAGAAATTTAATTAATTTATTTAATTTATGTCCTTCTTGATCCTGGACATAAAAGCATTCCAAGATGAAGCAATCACTTGACCTCTGAACTCCAATAAACGTTAATTTTAAAAGTCAAGGAATTGTTTCCTTTGTCAGTGGTGAACAGAAAGAAGTCTCGATTGTTGTCCTGCCTACTTCCATAGCACTAAAGGAAAAATCCCATCCAGCATGTACCATCTATTCAAATTATAACCTGGGTTAAACCAAATGACTCGCATCCCACAAATGAAGTTTGTGGGTAGCACACTCCAGTACTTCATTCTGGTATTCAAAAGCTTAACGGGGATGGGTGGCATCGGGCCCTAAGCAACACAGTTCTTTCCACATGTTTATGCTACCATTAAAGCCGCAATTTTTTTCCTGTCATCCCTCTCTCCTCTTCACTCAAGAAGCAGCCCATGCAGTCGTTGACTCTGAGCAACGCCACCAGCCTTTGAGGTTTTCCAGCCAGGAGTCTCAGGCAAAATACACACTTCTTTTCCCAGTAGCCAGCGGAGAGGGCACCCTGCCCCACTGCACGGTGGCAGGGAGCCCCACACCCGGCCAAGCTTGCTTGGCACACAGGGCTACAGGACAACCGCCAGCTACAGGAGAGCAATTACACAGTCCTGCAGAGTACCCGATTCACGGGCAACGTAAACCCCTCTGACTCACTGATACATTTATTCCCAACATCTACCCAAACAACTCCATGCCCAAACAATCGCACTAAAAGAGACATCATTTTAGCTAAAGGAAACTTATGTATTCCTAACTCAGGAGAGACAGACTTACTGTTAACTAGGAAGATTTTAAGGGATTATGATATTTCACCGGTAAAGGAGGCTGGATGTAGGGTTACTAGCAACAACAGAGATAGTATAAAGCTACCTCTTGAAATTTCTCTCAGTTGTATACTAAAAGCCTTATTCCTCTAGTTCCCATCTCTCTGTGAAATAAGGCTGTGCTAAAGCTGGGTTTCGTATGACCACAACCCATGACACTATGTCACCAGGAAAAAAAAAAAAACAAACCTTTGTCACTGCTGATAATTGGTTGTTAACAAGGAACAGGAACTTAGTTTTATCTACCACACACGCGTGAGTGGATATGCTCATGGTAAGTATTGCTACACTAGCTTTAATCTATCCAACACAGCTAATTATAGCAACAGCTATAGCAGTGACTTCAGTACGTTGGGAGACACCAAGCACAAATCTGATATTCATACCACAGCCCACACCACGGGCTTTCTATGTGCATCTTTACCCAGACCACTGCAAACACACTAGTACGCACACACCGCAAGGGCAGAGCACCGAAGGGGACTGCTACATACCGCCCTGCGCAGCATTTAACAGCTTTCCAAGTAACCTTTCATATAACAGGGAACATACTTTGCAGCTTTCTCATCAGGGCGGTGCCTGCTTGCCTCCACCTATTTTTGAGAACAACGAGCATGCAAAAGACAGAAATCCTAAGGTAGAAATACTGCGTTTCTTCCATGTTCCCAGGCCTAGGAGACCTAATGTCATGTCTGAGCCAGATACAGCCATGAGGCAAAGGGGGAAGCAGTTGGGGAGGAAGGAGATTTAAATCACAGTCAATTCTCCTTCATGCAAGTCAGAAAGCATTTACCTTCAGAAGCGGTGTTAGGGAGCTACAGCCTCCCTGGCTGCCTTGATAAAGCCCACAGCGCCGTCTCATTCCCAGCCAGTGAAAATTATAAAAGAGGCTCCGGGGCATGAGGTAATCTTCCAATTCATGTCACTACGTAATTATTTTGTTAGGAACTGAGCAGCCTGGGCAGATCCAAAACTCTTCGGCATTGCAGTGAATTTCCCTGTCATGCAAGATTTTCCCATGTTCTCAGAGACTACCAAACTGCAATCAACCCCCTGGAGCTCTGCTCAGCTACGCCCAGGGATGGCTTTGGATGCACTCAAGCGAGAGCCATAGGCAAAATATTTCCTTTATGCCAATGCTGAATTGCTGAAATTCACCACATTTTTCTGTCCACTTGATGAATTAAAGTTCTATTTAATCGTACAGCAATCTCAAGTTTATAAGGGGTTAACCACAGTCCAACAGCTAGCCCGTGGCACTGCTCTAGTGGAAGCTCTGCTGTCATGCAGCTGGACACTTTTACCCATGTGCAGTGTGTAACACTTCCACATGATTTACACATGACATCAAATGGCAACAGTTGTCACGCTCCTTCGGCACATTCCTGCAAGGGATCCCTTCAGTTACTAAATACAGCTCCCAGCGATGACAGGTAACTAACTCCAGGCAGTAGAGAGTTCTTGGCATTTAGGACAGTCCAGTAGAAAAGGAACCAAAGGCAGTGTGGTAGTGACATGTCACCAGAATAGGTGGCAGTGGGAAATTAAGGCATCTTTTTAATGTACCTTGCCACCATGCCATTTGTTGGAGGTCTAATAGTTTTGTTATCAGCAAAGCAAATAGGAAAAAAATTCTACAGAGCCAAATATATGCATGTTTTTTTAGACTTATGGAGAGTTGCACAAACAATGGCATCTTACATTCTTCCCATTGCATGGGCCTGACCCAAACCCAGAAACTTACGCTACCCCTTCTTGAGCTGACACCACCAGCACTAGGACTAGACGTAAATGTTTCAGCTTCCACTCCCCAAAAAGGACAAAGGTTCCAGAAAAATGACTGTATGGCTCAGGACAGCGAACTAGAGCTTGTGCCAATATAAATCAGTACAGAAACACTTCAGTCTCTAACTAATTTACACAAACTCAGGTCTTGACTCTATATTCTAGCTCATGTGGCAGGTATCGCTACAAATAGGCTTTCTCACTTCACCTTTTTTACCTACGTCCTCATTCCTTCTTAGTCCTGTGTGAGAACGGAAAAGAAATAACTGGAGTCTCTTCAGATTGATTTACTGAAATGATGCCACGTCTTTCTTCTGGCAGCTGTGTTCACATATCCGTGCTTAGGAAGTGTTTACAGAAAGGCATTTTCTTTGCAGTGGTAAATGGAATTTTTTCTACTACGGAGTCTATTTCAAAAACTCACATCAGAGAAATAAAAAATAATGTTCTTCAATGTCCTTCCAGAATTTTCTTCCTATCCAAAATATATCCTTTTTCTGTGGTTTTTTTTTTTAAAAAAAAAAGAAAGCATAAAAAACAAGGCCTAAACTGTCCAGGGAGTGAAAAATGTTTTTTCTTCATGAAAGAAGGTCTGCAAATCTGTCAAGTTCACAGTTTTCTTTAGATGTGTTATACTCCTCATCTATTCTCCTAAAATTAGCACCCAAATTAGCACTGGTTAGTAACACATGTAGCCCAAAATACATAGGGTGAGCCACTGCTGTTAAGTTATGGCTAAATTTGGGCCAGATGATAAGAAGGAGGGGCAATACAGCACTCAAACACATGCAAAAGGGATTGCTAGCAGACATCAGTATACGGGCTGACATCCAAAGCCAAATGAAGCCAACAGCCCTGTAGCAAAGGGGCATATACTGGCTCCACAAAGCCTCCTAAACCTTTCCTGCCTGCCAGCACTACATACACTTCCCTCCACAGCCACACATTACCCTACTCCCTATTTCCACCGCCCCGTATCCTTTTCAATCCTTTTTGCAACTTGGGAGGCTAAAAGCAGTCATAAATTATAAAGGGAGAGAGAGAGGCAAGGTAGCAGTGCTGCCTATGGAGAAAGGCGTAAAGGGACAAGAGGAATAATCTGAGCTAGACCAGAACTTATCACCTGAGGGTCCGGTCAAGAGACAGGGCACTGCAGCTCTAGAGGATAGGAGAAAGGCAACACGCACAGACGTTTTTGCAATTAAAGCCACATTTTACCAAACGCTGCAGTTGCTAGCAAGTTCTAGCTTCAGTCTGCAATGCAGAGTGTAGGGCTATTTTCCTGAAAACCAGGACAGTTCATGACAAAAAAATCTTCTCCAGCTAACTCCAAAGGTTTTTCCCCAATCTGCTTTTACTCTGCAATGAGAAGAGTGGTGGAAACCCAACCATAGAAAGCACAACCAGAAACACCCATGGCCAGGACAGACTAGATACAGATTTACCAGAAAGTATGAAGAGGAGGGGTGCTGTCCTTCCTCTCCTCTACCCCCTCACCACGGCACTCCCTGTGTCTTCCTACTTCACATGGCAAAGGAGTCACAGTACCTCCCTGCTTGTCCCTTTTACCGGTTCAGCCCTTCTTCTCTTACCAGCACTGCCAGATCCACCCCTGAAGAAAACTACCATCTCCCACCCCCTCAGACAGACAGACAGACAGACAGACACTGCCGATGCTGGGCGACCCTTCCCTTGCCCTGCCGCATCCACGATCCCTTCCACAAGCAAGGACCGAGTTTCCTGCAGACTGGCCCTTCTAATTTCTTTTTAGACTTAGGTCATAATTCAGGCATTTAATTCTCCACTCAGCCTTCTACAGTAAAACAACCAGCTCTATGCATTATACTATTATAACCACTTTCATCAGAGTGGGCAGAGAGCGGCCAGTTGCAAGAACACAATACTTAAAACACTCTGTGGTTTATCTGACACACTGCATGCTGGGTAGGAAAACAAAACTGTTTCATATTTCTAAAACTAAATCATCTCTTTGAGCAGAGACCTTCTGACAGCTATCCAGCAGCTACCATCCCAGACACTTAAACACAAGTACAGGCTCTTTTCAACTTTTTGCCCAAGACCACCCTCTAAGAGCCATCCACGGACTTTCTGTCATACGCATGATATTATCACTGCCTACCATACCCAGAATACTATATTCCCATGAATTACAAATTTACAGCTATCAGCAAGACAAATTTTGAATACTACAGAGAAAACTTTCTTGACATCAGATCCAGCCTATGAAACTACGCAGACAATTCAGACTTAAGCCTTTTACGTAACTAAATGGGAAATTCAATTAATTCACTTAGTTTTCCCTTGGTGACTATAAACTAACACACAAAATCACAGGCATCTGCACATCCTGCTTTCAAGGCACTACTGGCCATCATTATTATCTGTTCTGATGTCCATGAAATAAACACAGACAAAGCCACTATTACTGCAATTTAAAGCTGATGCAGTTTTTATTCCGACTTAAAACATAGGGAAATCATACTAGGACAAAATGTGGCTAAGCCTGTCTATGCCAGAGATTTGGTAGTATTAATACCACCCTCATCACATCAATTGCTGCAACTGGAGCAAAATTCCAAAGGCAAATCACCTCTCAAACTCATTCACTGCAAATAAGACATTCAGGAACTATTTAAGTTTCCTTTTAGAGGGAGTGAACGAAGGTTTGTTTTCATATTGGTTTTCTTCCATTTTCTGGAATGCAATCAGAGTCTGTGATGACCAAGCCACATAACTTTTCTGAGATCACAAAATTATTTATATATATATAAAAATATTACGAGAGATTTCCTTCATTGGTAAATAAAGGCGATATAAATCCCTAATCATACAAAATAAGCACCTGGACCTCACAGCTACACCTCCAGGAACCTGGAGAAGTTGGGGAGAAGAGGTCTGTCACTCTGGCCATGTTTTCTACACACATACTTATTTGGACTGCAGTGAATCTAGGTGAACAAGCATCATCTCTTGCCATGAGCTATTCAACCTCTGCAGATAGGATCTCAAGTCTGCCTTCACAAACAGGTAGTCAGGGATAGCAGAGCATGGGAACCAGCAACACTGCCAGTGCAGATAGTTGTAAGAGTCTCATGAAAAGAGAAGTCACCTGTATATGACTGGAGACCCATGAATTTCCCAACTGCTTCCTGCCCCTGCAGGTACTTCTATAACCCTGAACACTTCAACTTGGATCTCTTTCTAATTAGACACCACTAAGGACATCACCCTAGACCCATCTGGAGACCCTTCTCTTTAAAGGTACCTTTTATGTACCTGAAGGGTAATAACCAGGTGCATAGCACACTTCTCCTGACACTTCACCCCAATTCCTCCCATCTCTCCCCAAATGCTTTCCACGTTGTGGGAGAGACTCACAGGGTCAAACCAAAAGTCTGTTTAGCCCAAGGTCCCATCTCCAGCAATGGTCAAGGACAGACATCTGAACAGCAAAGAAACAGAACAAGTACACAGAGACTTGTCCTTGGGTACTCTTCCCAGACTATGCAATCTGAGGCTTGGGGCTTGAAAAGTCAAAATTAGTGTCTTTATACTGGGCCAGTCCTTGAAGGACTTTTGTCTCATGAATTTGTGCAATCACATTTCCCATCCACAACACCTGGGACATGGAGTTCCACAATTTATTTCCATCTCATGTGAAGGCCCACCTTCTTCTGTCTGGTTTGAACTTGTCTCCTGAGAGATCTCCAATCTTTCCCTCTGCTCTGCCTGGAATTTTTCCAGTTGCTTCACAGCCTCCGTGAGGAGTGCCCCAAATCAGGCACAGCATTCCCCAGGATGCCTAATTAGAGCTGTGAAGATTACTAGTATACTTTCTCACAGCTTACAGAAAATATTTCTGTGTATATATTTGAGTACGCGTTTGCCTTCTTTTTTGAGCACCACAGTATTTCTTACAAGCTTTCCCCTTTTGGTACCTCTAAACCATCATGCACCTCCCCACACACACATCCTTTTCTGCAGGACTGCTGCCTCACCTTGTTCCACATTCAGTAAACGCACACTCTTTTATTCCTCAACAAGAGCAGAACTATGCAGTTGCTCTAGTGAATCACATTCCAGTTTTTCCCCTAATCATTTCCCGTATTCCCAAAATGAGTTAAAAATCTAATCCTTCCTCCCAGCATCCTTGCCACCTCTTCACTAATCGAATAAACATTCTCCCTTTTTCATCCACATCAGTCATACTGAACAATACAGTTTCAGGGCAACCCATTTCCAGTTTGAGAATGAACCACTCAGACCTACTTTGTGAATACCATTTTCCATCCAGCCACAAATGTATTTAATAAACGTTCCATGCTGTCCCTGCTTCCCCGGCTGGCTTGTCAGAGTGCCACGCCAGACTATCAAAAGCCTTACTAAAGTCAAAATATAACAATATCCCGCTTCTTCTCCACCTATAACCCCTGCAAGCCCATGGTGGAACACATTTTATTTGCAGGTTTTCAATCTGCCAGAACATCTCTCTTCACTCAGGCTCTCAAAACTTCACTAACAGTTTTAAAATTCTTTCAATCAATTCCCTAATTATTCTACAGGCAACTTTATTAGGCCTAAACATCTACTTTACCAAAGTACTGTTTAACCTGTTCCTCTCCTTTTCTTGCCTTAATTCTTAACCTTTTTCCATGGCAGTTAGTTGATCCTCTTAGTGAAGACTGAACACTTACTGCGTCTCAGCATCGCCAACCAATGCCCTTCTCATCAGAGTGAGTAGCAAGCCACATCCCTTGCTAGCTTTCTTGCTGCCAATATGATATTTGAAAATCCTGCCTTATTATCCTTCACATACTTTCCTACTCATGGTTTGGCCTTTCCGGTTTTTTTCTTTCTTACCCACGCTACTCCTTTAAGCTCAACCTTTGTAATCTGATCTCTTTTTCAGTTTATACACATGGTTTTCCTTTTTTCTGCTGTTTTTTGGCCAGTGATAAGATCATGTTTAGTTACTTTACCTTAGTTACTTACCCTTCTGCTGTGTTAGGGTAACGTGCACTTATCCCTTTAATATGAATCACTCAAGAGCTTTCTCCCTTTGCTTCCCTTCCTTCTTGTTTCTGATAGCATCTTACCTCCCAATTCCTGTTGTTTATTGGCATCACTTTTTTTTTTCCCCAAATTCACAGCCTTTACTTCATCCTTCTCTCTCCTACCTTTCCTAAAAGCTGTAAAGCCCCTCCAGTTCACAGTACCAACAGGGAACCCCACGCTGTTGCATGTAAGATTCCCTCCTCTGTAAGAGTTGCCCCATTGCCACCATTTCTGCTATGAGTAAATTATTCCACCCTTCTCAAGGTACTGTGAAACAGCCTGTAGGGCTCGATCTGCCACACTCTTCTCGGCTGGATATCGGTGAAGAACATGGTGACTGGAACAACTTTGCGTACGAACACATAAGCCATGAGCTACAGAAGGGCTCTTGCCCTCAAATCTCAAACAGCATCCAATCAATAAGATAAAGCTCAAGTACTGGATGGGATTGCTATTTCCATTTTTCTGCAGACTACTTAATGGGCCTGTTAGCAGGATGGATTCAACAACAGGCACAGAAACCGGTGGGTTTTTTTCTTATATGTACTCCAGCAATACAAAACCCCATAAGAGAGCACCCTCTACTAGCTCCCTTGTCTCTGGATCCAGCCCTAACACCTCCTTCCCCAAAACTTTTCCCTCATTCTGATTTTGCATAGGTTATCTGCATGTGGTGACTATTTGACAACTTATTTCTCATGAGGCACAGTTACACATACATTTGGAGCTAGAGTTTATGGACACAAAATCGTGGGACTCCTGCTCTCTTGCTGTTTGGCTTTTTAGGCATTGATGCATAATTAGGCAGAAAGGAGCTGTCCCACTAAAATGCCAGCAAAACCCTTTACCTCACAGATTTTCAGGATAGATTTGGTGGTCACCAATGAGTCAGTCATTTTATTCTGAGATAAGGTACAGAGGCAACTCAAGGTTAACAAAAGAGACTGGTGTACTTAGGCCACTCATTCACATTCAGCTGCTACTTTACAACTTACTATTCCTAGTGTTTTTCACTGTTTCACATACTAATGTGGTCAGAACCAAGTATGCAAAATATGCCTTCTCGTAAAAGCAGATTTTCCATTGTCTATATGGATGATCACTACATGTCTGAGCTTGACAGATGTTCTCACAAACTCTATCATGTTTCGTAAATCCTAGCTGAGTATTTACCACGTTCTGGCTCAGTAACCTCTGTTAACAAGTACATTTACTCCTGTCTAGAAGTACAGAAAAGCAGTGCTAATTAATTAACACGTACAAGTAACTTACAGAGAACCCAAACTATGCATGCTATTGGAAATCAGATTTTTCACTTCACAAAATAGTTCTCACTTGCCATGCCTTAAATACATTATGTAGTACCTTAAATACCAGAAGCTCTAACTAAATATTATTCTTAAGAATTAAAAATGTTCACGCAGTCGGGTAAATGACGACACCCCATTACACATGAAAGCTTTTCTTAAAACAAATCTGTTTTTTCAACTTACACGCTACTTACTCTTTCCAAATCATTCTAGCACCAAGAAGGAAAACAGACTTTTCAGAAGCTCTCGCAATTAAGCTATAAGGTTTCTCATACACTAACACACACTGCAATGTCTGGATAGCAAACCCTGTAAGACAAGACTTCTTGCCAATTCAAACTACATCTTTATTGATCAACGACTGGATAAATATGCATGGCAAGAGTCACCCTTCACTGTAATCACTGAAAATCAAGCCATTCATGCATAAAATTTAACTTGCCTGTCTGTTATCCCAATCTTTTTTTTGTTGTTGTTGACCCAGAAAACCCAACAGCTCAAATTGCACATAAGCCATTGTTATCTTCTGCAGTCATTTTCAATCAGGGTGAGGATCTTTTTGATACTGCATCTCCACAGAAAATGTGTCAAGGCTTGATACAGTGCACAGAAGCAGCTTTAGTTAGTGTTTGTGTTTTTCTGGAGTCCACTGCAGTCAATGGAAACCTATTCTCTCCTGGTGATGCACTGAGGTTTGTTTTTTTCTTTTTTTGGTTATGCTTGCTCACACAAAGTTTACCTGTAGCAGCAACATCCTGTTTGCAGACATTCAGTTGGTCTGTTTTCACTACATTTAATCTAATTAACTTAATTTCTGTACCAAAACATTGGTCTTAAATAATCTCCCTTGCTACAGTACATTAGGATTCTGGAATATTGAGCCAAGCTCAGAATATCAGCACTTCTTTAAATGCGTGTGCACGCACACTTTCTCCCTCACTCCAAAGAATACAAACTAGCCACTTATTAATAAATATATTTATTTTACCTTTTTTATATGAAAAGCACAATAAAGATGTGAACCAACCCCCACTGTTAAAACCTTTCTCTAATGGACACTTTCCCAAAAATCACTCCATTATCAAAATTCCACTTCCAGTAGCACTAAAACAGTGAATGCTTTATCAACCATCAGAGGGCAAGAATTCTCTTTCTTATATAAAGCTAGAGTTATATTATATAAAGAAAAAATAATTCAACGAGATCCTTTTATGGAGCTAACTCAGAAATTTAGACCAGTACATGTACCACACTGAGCTGTTGCTGAAGAACCAGAGCACGTCCTTAACTTTAAGCAACTGCAGATGCAATTTGCCAGACAAGTATGTAATAGCTCTTACACTTAGGTACTCAGCTGAACTCAGCCTGCAAGATTAAACAGTACTAATAAAAATGGTGTGCTCAGCCTGTCCTCTGTCCCCTGCATCCAATTCCCAGCTCTGCACCCATCTCAGTTTCATCAGCACAAATGTTTGCACACCAAACCAGGGGACCTGTCTGCCTAAAAAAATAGTCAACAAAATAAAAACTCTATTTTTCAGCGAGATCGGTTTCTCAAAGCAGTTAATCCCCTGCTTTTGCTGTCACCATGCAAGGAAAAATACAAAATACAGAGCCTAATTGAGCCAGCTTAGGCAACAGTGCCACTGAATTTGCAGCCTAACCAAGGTAGGTGATCAGTTCCAGCTTTCTGGATATTCAACATAGTCAACAACTTCAGCTACTCCCTGCCCCTCTTAATACTTATTTTGCATGGACACATGGCAAGAAAAGTCATCAAACTCATGTGCACCACGGGAACAGTGACATGACTGTATTAGCCACTCTGTGTAACTTAATGGGCCCACGTGACATATAAAGCAGCATTTTCTGGGCACTAATATATGCAGCAATTATGTCATTTAAAGAAGATTTTGTGCAGGTGGAAATATGTTTGGGTTTTTTCCTTCAACTGCAACAGCTGGCCTAACAAAATGTCCCCCAGTCTTCCTTCAGTCACATTCTTAAACTAACACAGCTACAACAATATAACTACGTATTTTATCTTAAGGTTGTTTTGTTCTTCAGTGAAGAATTTAAAGCTTTAGGATCTTATTTGGACAAACTGCTTTCTCTCTGACAAACTGCTTTCCGAGTAACAGAGAGAACTCTATTCACAATTGATCCACTCCTGTAGCAACTTCGGATACATGCCTTCAACACTCCATCCTCTGCTATAGGGCAGTTCCCTTGCTTCTGCCCCGTAACAGTTTTGCTTACGTATTTGTTCACAGAAAACAAAGGACTAACAAATTACATAACTTGACTTTAAAGAATAGATGGCCACATACTAAATTTTAAGATTTTTTTCAAGAGGAAATAGACTGCATGCTCAGCACCTTTTTTTTTTTTTTTTTTTTTGCTGTTCCATTTATCAAGTAAAAAAGCATGGAAATTCAAATATGTCTTTAAAAGACAGGAAAAATATTAGAAATTAACAATAAATCCATGCACTTCAAGTAACGCACTATAGCATTTCTCCTTTTTCCTCACTGTACCCATTCTGACACAGTGTCATACCTGTTCCTAATCACCCACCATTCCGTCTGACTGCAGCAACTCCCACTGTCAAGCATCATTCTCTGTGGTGTGCAGATAGAGACATCCACATATTTTCACATGCTTGGAATTACCAGTTGCTTGTCTGCTTTTTGATGTTGAAAAGGACAACAACAGACAGGTTGAAACTCATGCAAGACTCACTGAACTTGACGTTAAGCAGAACAGAAGCAGGAAATAAAAGCCAGTATAGTTAGAGAAAGAAAAGGAGAAGACAGATTTTCTTTTAAAAACAATAAATTGGTTGGTTTGAGTTTGTTTTGGTTTTGTATCAAAATACTGCCAGGAAAGGTTTGAAGAGGAATTGTGAACTTAACAAAAAGGCAAGCTCACTCCTAATAGCATAATAAACACATCAAAGTTATTTTCTCCACAGAATAAGAATGTTCCTTTATCCACTGCTGAATCCTCCTCTATGTCTAGTCCGATAGGCTTGGTCTGTACTTCTGAATAAGCAAAATCTAAATATGGTATGTAGTCTGTTATGGAGACTTAAGATTAAGGACCATAGGCATGACAGCCAGTCTGTTTTACTTGCATGCAGATTTTAGGTGCTAGCAAATCCATCCTCCTAAAGTATTGCCTTAGGCATACATCACCACAACTATTAGTGTTAGATTTGGACACTAACAAATCAAGTGTATAAATTTGATTTAAACAGGAATGAACACTTAGATGAATTTTTTTTTTAATTAGCAATAGCACTACAGGAAATTTGTCTCAGGTTGATGCTTTTTCACTGGCTGCTGGAGGGCATATACCTAATAACAACATAAAATTAGAGTGGATAACAAATACCCAACCTGAAGTAAAACGTGCCAATGCATAGTTCTGGAAAACTTTTTTAGAATATTTGAAATAGCAAGAGTTTTGATCAGATATGCTTTTTCTGCATCATGGGGCCATGAATTTTTTGATCTGGTCAAATGCACTCCATTACACACAAAACCTCAGTCTTCTCTACAGGTTGTGAAGAGAGGTGGGCTTTCATGAAGGCTTTGAGATGAAGGTGTGATGCTTCCTATTAAGGCATCTACATTAACTATAAGACATTAATAGAAAAATTAGTTGACACCAACAAGAAGAAAGCACATTATAGCAAGGTAGATTTTTCCAGGACCTCATACAGCCCCCAGACTCTCTATTTTTGACAAATAAAAAGCTAGAGTTTGTGTGTCATTTATATTGCCTCATACTAAGGCCAGTTTGAAAGCTGGATTATCTAGTCAAAATATTTTTTTTTTTCTCATGAGGGCAAATCTCAGGCAGGACATCTCTGTGCTTCTGTTCCCAGCTGGCCTTTATGATAAGGAGCAGTGATCAGGATATCTCAGTTTTCCAGCTACTCAGAACTGCCACCACCTCCTCTACTGCTGCCCAGGAGGCATACATTAAATAAGCCTTTGCTCTATGGTTTACTTATGGTTTACTAATAAATTGCTCTATGGTTTACTTATCTTCAATTCCCAACCCGTCCCATAATTCAGTTCTTGATCCTTAAAAATTTGTGTTTCTGCAAATGCACAGAGCTTCCAAATAACAGTGTGTGACACAGTCATCTCCACTTTTCTATTGTCCTCAGGTCCTCCCTTTCTTAGGGCATGAGAAGCAGCCAGCTCCAGATGCTTTATCACCTTGTTTGTTCCACCCTTACCGTTATCCCACTTGCTTCCACCCTGCACCTTAACAACAAGCCTACCAGTGAGCACCTCTTCCTCTACTTCTTCTTCAGCAGCCCCACGACGTTGACCAGACTACTTCCTGGCTCCTCAGAAACCCCACATCCATTGCACTTCGCTACTATGCGATTACTTTCAGAGTTTACAATGAGTTAGCACACCCATGCAACCACTCGCTATCCAGCTCCGTCGCCCACCTGCACACAGAGACAGCAGAGTAGAAGATTATTTTCCCACAAGTGACCTCTACTTGGTAAAATAAAGTTCCTGTTTTAGAACCTTTAGAACCACACAGAAGCTGTGATATTTTGGGACCAACAAAATATTTGTGGGACGCAAAACTAAATCCTTCCGAGCCAACTTAGAGCATGGTGCTAATAACGCCAAGTTCACAGGTTCAATCCCTGCTTACTGCAGGGGGGGTGGGCTCGATGATCTCTCGAGATCCCTTCCAACCCAAAGCATTCTATGATTCTATGAACTCCATTCTCTTACCTTTCTCGAACACCATTTCCCTGCTGAGGATGGTCTCGTTATCTCTGATCACTTCTCCCCTCACGGTGACCTGTGCTGGGCTGTCCGGCAGCAGAGCTACCCCAACTGTCACGTTCGCTCCAGGCCTGATGTTCCAGGGAACCGCCACCAGGAACGTAGGTCTGGAAAATCCAAACGGGCAGAGGGAGAAAGGGCAGGGAGTGAAATGCAATCCCCCCCAGAAAGTAAGAGCGTCCGCCGCACAGTAAGGCACGACACATGCTGCAAAGCTCTTCCCTTGCGCCCGGCGGCGGAGGCTGGAAGCGATGCTCACTCGCCAGGCGCCGCCGATCGCGCCCAGGGTTTGCGGGCCGGGGGGCAGGCAGCGCCGCTCCGCCCGCTCTCCGGACAGGCTGCCAGCCGGGCGCCGGGGAGCCCCCGGGGAAGCGCCCCGCGTAGCCCCGGCGCCGGGCGGGGAGGGGAGGCGCGGCGCCCCGCGCACCCGCCCGGCCCCGGCCCGCCCGGCCCCACGTACCCGGCCGCCGCGGAGCTGCAGAGGAGGAGGAGGAGGAGGAGGAGGAGGGGGAGGCGGACAGCGCCGCGGGTCCGCGCCATGGCGCTCCGTGCGCGCTGCCCGCAGCCCGCTGGCTCCGCCGCTCTGCGCGGGGCCGGGGCCGGGGCCGGGGCCGGGGCCGGGGCCGGGGCCGGGGCCGGGGCCGGGGCCGGGGCCGGGCGGGAGGCGCCTCGGCGGGCGGGGGAGGGAAGGGCGAGGCCGGCGCTGCCCCAGCGCCAGGCCCGCTCCGCCGGCGTCAGCCGCATGAGCAGCCGCGGGGGCGTTCCCCGGGGCGGCCCGGGGCAGCGGGGCGCGGTACGCGCGGAGCGTAACCCGCGTCGGCATCCGCGGGGCCGCGTCTGCTCCCCGCAGCCCTCGCACCCCGCACCGCCGGGCAGATGCAGCTGGGGAGCGGGTGGGGTTCGCAGACGAACATAACATCCTACAAAATAAACACGGAGAGTAATGCTTTCGGGCCGTGGCATCGAGCAGAGTGGCAGTCTGTTGTCGGGCACTGCCCGTTTATCGTAGAATCATAGAATCGTTTAGGTTGGAAAAGACCTTTAAGATCATCCAGTCCAACCATTAACCTACACTACCAAGTCCACCACTAAACCAATTAAAGGTAGAGTAGCAACCCCACGCCTCCTGGCTTAGTGGCTGGATCATTTATAATGGAAGTAAAAACTAGGAATCATTAAGGTTGGAAAGGACCTCTAAGATCATCATTCCAATCATCAACCCAACACCCCCATGCCCACTAAACCATGTCACAAAGTGCCACGTCTACCTGTTTTTTGAACTCTTCCAGGGATGGTGACTCCACCACCTCTCTGGGCAGCCTCTTCCAATGCTTGACTACCCTTTCCATGAAGAAATTCTTCCTAATATTTCCTACTAATTTTTCCTGCAGAGCCTTGGAGAGACTTGGAGAGCCCGCCGAGGCGCGCTGGCATGGGGCTCAGGCTCCGAGGCAAGTCGGGAAGGGTTCTGAGTCTGCATGGGGAGAACGATGCTGACAGAAATTCAAGGAGCCTTGTAGCGGCTTAAACGTGAACCGATTGGTAATGTAGCTCTGGCTGGACTGTCCTCTGTGCCCAATATCTGCAAAATAAGGTCATGTCTGCATATGCATCTTAACCCACTTTCAGAGTCCAAAAACTGCACTGAAGCAGCTTGGGTGAGATTCTGCTTCTTTAGTACGTTCATTGTAACTGTGCAGACTAGACACATCTAATGCTGTTTTGATTGATCTGAATTCTTTCATCCCTGCACCAGTCTAATACATTTAGAAATTCCACCCAGTTCTTGAAGTCTACCCCTTCAGAAGTGCTGGGCTGGCATCCTCTGCCTTGTGTTTCACAGACAAAATACAGTCAGTTATAGCCCTGAATAGAAGCATCATGTTTTGTTCTTACGAAAATCAGATATGAACAGTAAAGGTACATAAACACTGTGCTCTAACAGTATCCCAGGCAGTCATGCAGTCTTTTCACATCTTTTAAATTGCTTTTGTAAATTTTCATACCTCTGCCGATTCTTTTTGGAGCACCAGTCTTTGTAGTGACAGGAGAGAGGGTGCCACCTCTGTAGACTAGGGAAGGGGTGATATTACAGCAACCACAGCTGATGCCTGGAAGGTCAGTCTTGGCAGCTCCTCACCTGCAAAAGTGCACGATGAGGCAAAGTTTGAGAGGTATTTGCTGTTGTTAGTTGTAATTCCTTAACTCATTGCTTGTGGGAGACAGGCAGGGAAGATGAACAGTCACTGCCACTCCTTTTTTCTTGGAGATGGTGGGAAAAAGTGCTTACAAGTAGTGCTGCATCCCAAGCACCCCAGCCTCGGATGGTAAAGCTTCTCATAGTACACATTTCTCCAGTCTCTGGCACTGAGCCCAACTGGCACTCCACCATACCTGTCAATACTCATCAGCTCTCTTAGTCTCCGAAACAAGGTGGCCACGTCCAAACTTCCTATTGGGTATGGTCCACGCTAAGCCCCAAACTGCACCGTGAATTGTTCAAGAGAGCGCTTGCTGGCCAGGGCAAAACCATGCCCAGGTCAGCTTGAGGGTAGAGACAATTATCTTCCATTCTCAAGAACATTTGCTGGCACTGTTTAATTGGCTGTAGCTCAAAAGTCCATCAGTGAAAATGCTTCCAAATGTCACAGATTTTGCCCAGTTGTGCAGCGGTATTGTGGACTCCCATCTTCCCTTGTTTTTCCTAAGGGCTTGTTATTTAAAGATACTTTTGTATATGTATTTGATCTCTTCTTACACAAAAATACGAATAAAGGAATCCTACAGCAGGACGTAAGAGAAGGAATAGATTATTGATATTAGGATTTCATCTATCCTGAATAGATTTATCACTGATAAGAAATGGATAAACAGAAATTAAATGTTAGATGCCATTCCATAACAACATGCAAGCTCAATTTCTTACAGTTATATCCATGTACTTAGAGACAGGTTAAATTAATGGAGGACCATCCTACTACTTGGAGATCTCTGAACCTCCGAGTCTTCTGAACATACCCCCTTCATTCCCTTCCTAATCCAACATGGAGTTTCCTCTGCTGGAGTTATACCACCTTCTGATTCCTTCTGCCTTGTCAGAAGACATTTAAAGCCCCTTTTCATAATTTCATTTCCAAACAGGATATACTACGCTGTAGGTACTTGTAGAGGGTTTTCATGGTTAAACATACCATTTAGGAATCAAATGTGTTACATAAGGATTCAGTAAGTTCGCAGTTAACAAAAAACTTAAACACATAATAGCCCACTTCAGACATAATTTTAAGAATCACATCTTACTAGCATCTCAACAAGGTCTTGATTTACAAAAGTGCTCTGCAGCTGCTAATTTTCATTGTAACGTAAGTTGTGACTTCCCTGAAACACCACTTCAACTCCTACATTCTTTTATCAAATGTGGCCCTTCTTTGGTGCCCAAACAACACTAAATACTGAACAGGGAGTAGTCATACTGTGTGATGGTTCCCATGAGAAAGCCAGCCCCAGCAGCTCCCTTTCCCATTCTCCACTCAGCACCTCCCAGCTCTGCATCCCACAGCCCTCCCAGCCCTACTCTGCAGCCTGTGCCATACAGCTCTTTCTGGAGAGATGTTTACTTCTAACGCCTCTCATTTCAGTGGCTCCGTTTGCAACACAGCCCCACAAGCGGCTATTAGCACAGTATGTAGATAGGAAATTGTGGAGTGTGAGCAGATACGAGGTGAAATAAGGAAATTTTAAACCAACTTCAGCCCTATAGCCTATGTATGCTATAACTATACCATGTATCTCAAGCCTCCTCTGCACATTCCTCTGCAAACAAAGAATAAAAATTGCTCAGGAGTAATTGGAAAAGAAGCATAATTTATAGACAATTGGGTTAAGCGGATATCCTATTCACGCTCACTGAGTGTTAAACTATTTGTTCTGTTTGACTTGACTTGTGCATCAGGTAAGCATAATTTATCACGCAACCTTACTGATTACAGGACCGTTACATTCCCCTGCACTCTGTTAATCTGCACATTTCCATTTACGGTTTTCTACACTAGGGTTTTGTTATGCAGTTACATGTCACTGTTCAGTTTGATCTAGGTCAGACTGGTAACTCAAACAAAAACAAGCAGCACTTCAGTTTGCGCTAAACTGGTCAAATTTAAACTTAGGGGCGCCTAGATTTGAAAAGTTTTTGCATACCCACCGGTGTCTGTTATAGGGCACAAAACGTCCTCAGCTAAAAAATACCCATCCACCCAGAACAGGCCTATTAAACTGCTAGGAGATCTGTGTTTAACTAAACAAAAGACCTTAGCCGGGATACACATAATTTTCAAGACCACAGAAACAACCATTTGGCAGTGTCTCAGGCCTAAGTAGGTGTTAAATGCCTGGCTCTGACAAACCCCTGAGAGACTAATTTGTGCACAAAACTGGAAGCAGGGAACTGCACAGCAACTTATTGAGATCACCATGTGAGGGAAATTTGTTTTGGACCTGACTTCTGCATATTAGGAATAATTTTGAAATAGTATAACCTAGCATGAAAGGATTTAATAATCTTCAACTGCTCCAAGCCAGTGAAGTGGATACTCTGGAGACACAATCTGGGAGGTAAAACAGGTTGTCGTTGTGTTTGGCATGCCAACCAGGGAAGCTAGCTGAAAAATCCATCTCTGTTCAATTTTTGCGTTTTGGAGTTAAGCAAGCATTACCAGACTCAAGTTTTACACCCATCTGTGATATGTCACCATAATGAAAATTCCACTTTTACCACCTTCACTGCTCCCCAGGAACCTAATTTTGCTAATATTTCATGGTCTTTTACAAACAGAGCCTGTAAAGGCTGCAAAAGTCATCTACAGCACTGGCTACGGTCTCAGGCAGCTAACTATACTGTTGTCTGTTCCTATAAAACTTAGTTTAAGTCTAGCCTGAATACGTGTATCAGTATCAGTTGAAATCACACCTTTGAGATGCAGCCTAGGTATACACTAAGTAAAAATGTGTTTAAGTAAATACAGAGAGCCGGAATGGTTCCTTAAAGAGTCCAGAAAGCAACTTCTGCCTTGGTAAATAAGAAGGACCGCAGCACCTAGCAAGCACTACTAATTGTATGAAGATTGGCTGGAAATAAACATGTGCACAGCAAGGTCTGCTTTTCTCTAATATCACATGTAGAAAATAGTACTGTTTGGTAAATGTGAAAACCTAAGCACTACAGTACTTAAAATACTGGGGAAAGCCTCAGCAAAAATTAGAACAGCAAGGACTTGAATGGCCAATGCCCTCTCCTGCTTTTAGCATTAGACAGTGAAGTTGGCTGGTCAGACATTCAGCTGGATTCAGCAGGCATTCAACCAGATTGTGGTGCAAACAAAGCGTGTTTCCATGAAATGAGACAAATTCAGGGAAATCTGAAGAGCTATGTTATGTGGAAATTTGAACTAGAAGATCACTATAGTCTCTTCCAGCATAATACTCTCTCTTTTCAAAAGCTTAGCCAGTTGCCTTATGCATCACTGAACTCAAGGCCTGCAACAAAGCTCATTTAGGGGATGGATAAATCTTTTAATTAATCTCTATAGGCTCTGGATGAGGTCCTAGCAGAAACTGTGATTCAGCAGCTCATGGAACTAGGAAGGAAGCAAAAGTCTGTTTTATCACTTGTAGTGAGTGGACAAGAATTATAGTGAATACTAAAAATAGGTGGGTGGAAGATCATCCTGTGGTAGTAGGAGGGCACATTCCTTGCTTGGATGTAAGCCTGAAGAATTTGTGCTTGCTGGAAAGTACTGACAGAAGCATAGGATATAAAGCTCTCCCAAGAAGTGCTCAGTAATAACACTTCTGATGCTGGTTCTGATGATGGAATGTGTCAAAACATTTTACATTATGCTGACGAAGGGTGTGCCACACACTGAAACTTGCCCTGAGCTATCAGGGTGGAGTTTCATGAAAATCTGGTCTGCACTGCATTTAAGATCTTTTTTCCTAGTACCTGAAGTCATCTCTCTTGATAGATAACGTTACTTGCAAATTCACTTCCAACTTGAACTGTTACTCCAGGCATAGTGGGTAGGATTCACCTGGTCAAATGTGGACTCTGCAGTTGTCAGACTCTGCAGTTGACAGACAGTGGAGCAAAGTAGGCACTTTCCAGACCAGATTTATGTGACTCATTAAGACACCAACATTTGAATGAGCAGACATTCAAAAGTGGCCTTCTAAATGAATCAAGTGAATTCCAACCTAAAAGTACCAATTTCTATTAAATGTCTAAACAGGGAGTCAAGAGAAGTAGTTGAAATACATCTTGTTATCTCCAGAGCATGTAAAATGACTATAGCTTAAGTGTCCTTACTGAGTAGTCAATGAATCAAACCTAAAGATAGACATTAATTTTGACAAGCTTTGGATCAGGGCCTGTTTGAAGGTATCAGATTTTGCTTCTATTTGTTCAAAGGCTGGCATAAGAACAAGCAAGCAATGTCCAAATAGGAGAAAAGCTTTTTCTTTGTTAATGTAGCATAGAAAGAGCTCATTATCTTGAGCTTAAATATTTTCATAATATTTTAATTTTTATTATTAAAATATCTGTACACATTTTAACCATACCTATAACAATTAATGTGATCAAATCTGTAAATACTGTATTATTGCATTATATGTGTGCTTTCAAATACCACAACAAAGTAAAGCACTGTCTTTTAGGAAACACATCAAATGTAGAAGGATGTCATGGTTAAGACTTGATGAGGTTTTGAGAGATTCACTTTTAGAAATGAGCTTCAGAAAGAAAGGGAATTAAAGAAGGAATGACAAAATTACACTATGGGAAGTGTGAAAGTCTGAGGAGCAAATCTACAAATGATACACCTAAGAGTTCCCCTACAGCAAAGATAATTCTCAGTTACCAAGTTCCCTGGCCTTACAGCCCTTTTGAACTGACTGAGCAGTGCAGAAGGACCATAACAGAATGAAAATCAGGACCTTGCCCCCTGTCTTTCCCAGAACAATAGCTCTTGGCAGTTGATGGATCTCACAGAACGGTAATGAATTACTGCAAAATGACCCTATGCTCTTGTTGCTGATGTGCTGAAGGTCCTCCAAGGTGCAAGTAAATGTGGTATCCGTAACAGGTTTTTATGTGTAGCAAAATTTTCACATTTCCTCTGCAGGCATTCTCAGAGTAGACTGTTGGATTTACAGAAATCAATGGCACTGAAATCATTGCCTTCAGTGGCGTCAGGACTCAAAATTGTATTCTCCACCTCACTCAATTCTCTGTAACTTCGATATGAAGAACCGAGTTTTCTTGCATTATTTGCTGCATTTAGCCCTTAACTGTGATTGACATACTGTATCTTATCTGATACATATGAGCAGAACATTTAGGAAGCAGGTTCACATAATATCTTTTTTATGGCGAAGTAGCAGTTATGCCTTAATTTTATTTTGTTTTAGCATTTTTCTCTGATTGTAAAATGTTCAACCATACAGTAGGGGCATGTTAAAACATGTACAAACATGCTGTTTTTATGAAAGTGAGAGAAGTTAAAAATTTTTACAAATTATTTTGTAATGATTTGAGGTTGTCCTCAAAAATCTGTTTTCCTAGGGCAGTATTTTCACAATTGCATGTGATGAAATTCCATTTACGAAGCTTCATTAATCACTTTATCTTATCTGCCCTTATTCCCTTTGCTCTCTGAGGGTTTTCAAAAGGTCAGTGCAACCCCCCCTCATTGCAAATACTGCTGAAATGGCCAAGAAAAACCGTACTTTTATTAAACAATTTAGTGTGCATTAACACTATTTCATTTTAAAGAAGGTGAGATTTCCCTGACGATTCACTTATCTTAAACTACAGCCTATAATTAAACTGTAAATCTAAATTACAGCTTTTAAAAGGAATTTCTAGAACCAGTGTTTCCATAATGTCATAGAGTAGTATATCACAGCATTCTGGAGTACATGCATTCATACATTGTAACTTCACTTTTAATTAAGTACATTAAAAACTGGCAATTTTTTTACTGAATGTGTGTTTCTGTAATAGCTATTTACGACATTCATCCACCCATAAAAAAAGGGATGTTAGTACAGCAGTCTGTTTTATAGACCAGTGTATCCCTCTAGGCAGAGGCAGCTTCCTTTCAAAAGCAGGCTGACCTGAGAGCAATTCATAGTGTAGACAAACCTCATTTCCCACATTTTACACAAAAGTAAGTCAAGGTGTGGAGACAATGCCCTAAACCAATAGACAAAAGAGATGCATATGTTAACTCATCAGAGAGAGAAGACTGAGAGGGGCCTCCATGACACTTTCATAGAAAGAAAATAACAGGTGCTGATCTATGGGAGAAAAGTGTAAAAAGAACTAAACGTCAGGCATTAAAGTCAATCAAATGCAAATTAGAAATGAGGCACATACTATCCACAGAGGTTATCTTCCCGAGCACACTACCAAGAAAATCCATGACATACAGAAGATCAGGCTAGGGGATCTTCAGGCAGCATGATAAAAATCCATGAGGTTGCTCTTGAGCAGAGGGACCAAAATCATACACAGAGAGATGAATGTATCCCAGAAAGGACAGAGCAGGGATGTGTTCCCAGTCCCAAGGAAATTAAATAGAATTGAGAGAAGGGAAAGAAAAGCACCTAACAGTGGTGGAGACTATACTATTTCAGTCCTGGTTTCCTCTATCTTGGCATGTCCAGAAAAGGTGAACACCAGAAAAAAGATGACAGAATTAGAAGTAGTTGTTAAAATGAAAAGTTCTTGTAGGATGTGATCTCTTGCAGGACAGCTTTTTTCCCGTCTAAAAATGAAAACCAAACTTTCTGCTTGGAAATTGGTCAAAAGCAAAAATTATGACCATGTTTAAGTTTAGTTTGTCTTTTTTTTAAGTCTAAAAAGAAAGGAGGTAAAAAAAAATCCTTCACTTTCCAACCATCTCCTCCATTGTATCAAGAAGCAATAGCTATTTAGAGTAGAGGTAGGTAGTCATTAATTATGTAGGCAAAACCTCTCAGAACCTCCATTCTATTTTAGATGACATCCATTTGACAATCATATAACTTGAGAGTCAACCTCATGTTATGCAAGTTGTCTCTTACAGAATCAGTTCCTGTAGCAGCTAAAATGGCTTCTATAGACAGAAGTGATTAAGAATTATTTAAAAAAATACACTGAAACTGTTTATAAAACTTGCACAAAACTTTGTGTTTAGTTTAGACACTGGTAAATACCAGTTTTCTCTCCCTGAGGACTAACTCTTACCACATACTGCCTACAGGAAAGGAGGGAGGGTGAGGCGTCCCATCTCAGTGATTAACAAGGACCTGAGTAAAGGTTTCATGTTTCAAGTCACCAAATAAGCCTAAATAAGTCTAAATAAACTTAGCCCTTGAGTAATGCCACTATAGGATATTCATTCATGCTGTTCAAAAAGTAACTGTTCCATTGCCAACCACCCACAGCAGCACTCGTGTTTAAATGAAGAGGGTGTGGACCCAAGAGCTACATCTTTCCAAACCTTACTGTCGCAACCGAATGTTTGGAAATTGCTGTCATACGTCTGAAATGTGTCCTATATTGGACAACTTTCTAAGGCCTCCTAGCCATGTTTTTAGGATAAAGATTCACCCTGTGATTTTTCTGACCACTAACAGCAGTTCTGGGAGTTTCTTCTCTCCTTCTCATTTTGTACCTTAGCAGTAATTTACTTCAGATATTAAAAAAAACAAACAGACTATATTTAAAACACCTAGTGAATGTGATGGTTTTTTACTCCTGAGAGGGGTTGCAGGATCACAGGACCACAGGAAAATTCAGGGCAGAGGACTCAGGTCATCTAATCCAGCCTGCTGTTCAAAGCAGGGTGAGCAGTGAGGTTAGACAAGGTTACTCAGGGCTTTATCCAGAAAGATCCTGAAAAGCTGCAAGGATTGAGACTACAAAACCTGATGGCTAGATGATATAGATCTCAGGAGTTTGCAATTACATTTCTTACTATGCCTGAAACAGAGCTGTTAAAATTTTTCAACTGCATTTTACTTATGCTTAGCTGCAAGGCTCATGTATTTTCATCTTAATTGAAATAATGTAAACCACAACCAGGTTGCTATTTGAATGACTGCAGTAATTACTATTGCCTTGTTTCCCTTTCGCTAGTAAATAGAAATTTTGACAACAGGGCAAACAGCTCTTATACACTACATAATACAATCAAAATGAGAATTGGTGGTAAGGAAGCAGAGAGCGTGTGATACCACTGTTACAGCTCTCTCAGTGAGGTATGGCAGTATGGTATGTGTTGGACACTAGAAAGAGCTCTGAGTGAGCAGGTACAAAGGATTATGTGATAGGCATCAGGCCAGGATTCGATCCAACTGATATTCAATGTGTACATGGCCAGGCTGTCCCAAGAGTGATCCTGAGCAATGCTGACACCGAGTCAAGCCAGGGTTTACTCCCTGATGTGGGTCACAAAGAAAGTATACATATATTTTACATTTATCTTAAAAAATTCCAGCCCTTGAGGCTTGATGCTCCCCAGCAAATAGAAGGAAAAATACTTGTACGGTATTTAATGAACATATAAAAGTTATGAAAGACTGGAGAAGACTTTTCCACGCTAGCCAGGAAGAACAGTTCGCCTGCAGCTGTCCCAAGTGTAGGATAAGACAAAAAACAAACCTCATGAAGAAACTGAGAGTTCATAAGGGGTGTATTGTCCTACTTAGCTGAGAATTTTTAAGTCTGAATTTAAACATTTATATTACTTTCTAAATCCTGAGGTGGAGAGAGTGACAGCTCTAAGTCATACCATGGGATTAACAACTGCAAGATAACCTGGAGAGAGGTCCCAGAGAGATGTCCTGCAGCAGGCGAGGACATGGAGCCAGTTTGCAGGAGGGAAAAGACAAGGGCTTCGCAGAGGCCCCACCACTCCACAGCAGGATGAGGCTGAGCTTGCAGCAGGGTGCCAGAGACCCCCACGACGTTGGCACCTCTGAGGCACAGTTGGCTTCCACAGCCAGAGACCTGGATTATGTAGCAGCTTCTGCACCCTGCCACCAGTCACCATGCAGCACATGAAAAAGCTACGTAAAGGCTCCTCAGTTGCAAATGACTCATCTGAGACAGTATGAGCACTGCTGTGCAACTAGGTCAGCTTTTTAAAAGTTAACTAAATGGGACCCACCTCCTTTTCTCCCTCTCCCTTTCCTCTCTCTTTCTCTTCCTTTCCCTCTTTATTTCTTGTTTGTTTTGTAATAGTCCTGTTGTATTTTTATGTAAAGTTTTTATGTACCTCCTCTAGATGTAATAGCTGGGGATAGCTGCCAATATTTGCAAAAGAAAAAGCAGGTTGATTCTGTTATGAAAGTATTATAATTACCATAAACTTAGGCTTATTTTTGGAGCACAGAGTGACAAAATAGAGGCATAATTTTGGGCAACATTGTAACAAATTGCTTCAGTAAAAAGATATCACATTTACTCTTTCAAAATTCAACATTTTTCAAATCAACATCAAAGGTGAAGTGTCTTCACTGTTGCAAGAAGCTTTGTTTCTTTTTGCTCGGCACACCTAGATACCAAACATCTGAGAATCTTCAGACATGTCTTCCTTCGACACCTGCTGTTAAAAACTAGTAAAGTCATTCTCTATTTCCCCAACCGGTCTAAGGGATCTCACACTACCACACACATTTTCAAGTCTCCTACATTTTCAAGTCTCCTAGATTCATTGTTATGCAAGAGATACCAGTTATTCAGTACCTAATTCACAGGTTCTTACCTTATCTGGCATGCTGTGTTCCTTGAGCATAAAAACGTACATCATCCTGTCCTGCGTGATGGGTTCCATCCAGCTTTCTGAGATATCTGCAAAAATTATTTACTTAGTTACTGACAAGAGAAACATATTTTTCAGGATCTCTCACCTACTATGCATGATGCAAGTTTGCACGTCAGCACTTCTAAGATTAAGTAAAGTTTCTTCGTCACTGGAAATACTTTTGAAAAGTTTTATCATTAACTTTCACTACAGTTTGAAAGTTAGAAAACACTTAAGTGACAGCTGTAGCATGTGCTTGGACACTTCCAGGCTTTGGCAAATGCAGCTACCAATCAAGTTCCCAGCAGGCTTTCCCAGCAGGAACAGGACAAAACTCTATTGAGATAACCTGTGAGATACCAGCGTCTTTTATCCTCATCGTTCCATCTTTCATGACAGGATAACTCAGATTAATTTTGTTTTGCCACAGATCTGAAGAGCCTTAACATTGCAGTATTATATTGCACCACATCGTGGAGTGGAAACTTGAAAGAATCATTCTAGCCTGGCACCACGCAGGTACAAAGACATGGTTTCACAAGACTGAGCCACACAGCTGAAAGCGTAAGTCCAACATTTATGCACACAACTGGAATTCATAAAATACACCCCAAAACTTGTAGGCTCAAGAAGGGCTTGCATCACAACTCAGTGTATTCAAACATGCAGACACTATTCAGAGGATGTATCACCCTATGTTTGGTCTGTACAAGTCCTTCCCTCAGCATTTGCTGTTGACTGCTGTGAGAGACAGGATACTGAGGGAAATGGACCATTGTTCTGACGCACTATAGCTAGTCATATGTTTTTATAAGCCCATTGACAAAAAAATTGCACTTCTTAGTGAGCTCTCCAACATCCCTTAGTAGTCCATATATCCGCATCGAAGCATTTAAAGCCATTAACCCAGCAAATACAGAACTCATCTACAGGGCTGAGGGGCAGCGCTGATGGGGAATCTACTCTTTTCCCTAAGGACATTCATGGCTTCTACACATGAGGAAACAACTACAGGTAAAAAGAAAGAAGATTCCACAAAGCTCCGGTGCATTGTCTTGCCTAAGGTTCAGCATTCACTGCAGAGGTAAAACTAAATGCCACTGACAGAGGAGAAATAAATACGAGTCCATGTTTCCACGTATAGATGAGTGTCCTGAACAGAGGCCAGCTGTTTAATAGGAAATGTCCAGCATCATTACTACTCCCATTTCCTTTAGGAAGAATACCTTTAGATATCTAGACATCCAGATTGCCTGTACTTCCAATCTATACTTCCACTGGCTACCACAACACTGAAATTTAAGCGATACAAGGCCTAAGTCACTTCTCTGAATCTAGTTGAGCGTTGCCATATAACCCAGAGGAGTACTTTGTAGAGGACGCAATACATGCTTCCTTCCATAGAACCATAGAATGGTTTGCGTTGGAAGGGACCTTAAAGATCATCTAGTTCCAACCCCCCTGCCATGGGCAGGGACACCTTCCACTAGACCAGGTTGCTCAAAGCCCCATCCAACCTGGCCATGAACACTTCCAGGGATGGGGTATCCACAACTTCTCTGGGTAACCTCTTCCAGTGCCTCACCACCCTCATAGCGAAGAATTTCTTCCTTATATCTAATCTCAATCTACCCTCTTTCAGTCTAAAGCCATTACCCCTTGTCCTATTGTCGTGGTTTAGCCCCAGCCAGCAACTCAGCACCACGCAGTCGCTCGCTCACTCCCCCTACCCCGATGGGATGGGGGAGAGAATCGGAGGAGTAAGAGTGAGAAACACTCCTGGGTTGACATAAGAACAGTTTAAGAATTGAAATAAAGTAAAATAGTAATGATAATAATAACAATATAATAATGATAATAACAATAATAATATACAAAGCAAGTGATGCACAATGCAATTGCTCACCACCCGCCGACCGATACCCAGACAGTTCCCAAGCAGCGATCACTGCTCCCCGGCCAACCCCCCCAGTTTATATACTGAGCATGACGTCATATGGTATGGAATAGCCCTTTGGTCAGTTTGGATCAACTATTCTGGCTGTGCCCCCTCCCAGTTTCTTCTGTACCTGGCAGAGCATGGGAAGCTGAAAAGTCCTTGACTAGCATAAGCAGTACTTAGCAACAACTAAAAACATCAGGGTGTTATCAACATTCTTCTCCTACTAAATCCAAAACCCAGCACTATGCCTGCTACTAGGAAGAAAATTAACTCTATCCCAGCCGAAACCAGGACACCTATTACTACATGCCCTCAAAAAAATCCCTCTCCAGCTTTCTCATAGGTCCCCTTCAGGTACTGGAAGGCTGCTATAAGGTCTCCCCAGAGCCTTCTCTTCTCCAGGCTGAGCAACCCCAGCTCTCTCAGCCTGTCTTCATAGGAGAGGTGCTCCAGCCCTTGGATCATCTTTGTGGCCCTCCTCTGGACTCGCTCGAACAGATCCATGTCCTTTTTATGTTGGGGGCTCCAGAGCTGAATGCCGTACTTTATTCCATATGAAAGCGATGCTGCCAACTGAGGAAAGTCCCAAGCTTTTTACTGTCATGGCCAATGCCAAAAATTGAACTGCATGGAGTGCCTCTGCTAAAATATGATAAGAAAAGCAGGTATCATAAATATCTCCCCTCCCAACATAAACCCCCAGGGAAGAATATCCGCAGCGACAGGGAGCCCTGAGGCATTTGCAGCAGACAGAATATTTCCAGACAGATGAAAACACATTGTACTGCCAGAGTCACATAAAACATTTCTGATTTGGTCAGCATCATCTTATGCATGATTTAGTAATGATTTTATATTCAGTTTTACAGTAGAAGGACTGCACAGCTCAAGGCATCCTAATTATTTTCCTTTTTGACTGACTATAACTTGCTCTCTTGTGGGAAACCTGAGAAGTTTTTTGCTTGGATGCATGTGCATATCTTTTCTTGTCCTAATGATCTGATACCTTAACTTTATATTCTTCCATTTTGTAAATTATCACTCTAAACCATAAATATCCTTGTTAGGCATTTACAACATAAAAACACTGTATGCTGTACTGCATATAAGGGGACTTAGACAAATTTAAAAGTAGATATTTCAGTCTTCACTCATGGAACTCTGCTTATGTTACTTCCAGTTATTTAATAACAACCAGATGATTCTTATATTGTGAGTACGAGTTCTATTTCTCTGCTCCTCTTCTGTTCATCTTGAAAAACAAGACTTCAAAAGTCAGATTCTTTAAAAAGGCATAAATAAATAAGGGCATCTTGTAATATAAAATTAAAAAAGACTGAAAAAAGATGTGGGAACCCAGAAAGAGACAACTTTTTTATTATATCATATAAAACTTCATAACCTGACAGAAGAGACATTATCTTGCTCCATGAAGAAATGCTGCAACATAGGTTAGCATCACTGATATATTTTCCCAGGCCGCCACCTTCATTTTCTAAGCAACCTTCAGCATTTAGGGTTAAGGGTTGCTATTTAGTATAGGTACTGTTAAACAGTTTAAAATGTGTTCCTACATCATCGCAGCCGTATCCTGTCTGCACCACGGAATGAGAGCTTGCCCTAAGGAGCCATGGCACTGGAGGGAACAAGGGTGGAGTTTCTCTTAAGACCTAGGCACCATCCAAGGTTTCTTTTCCCAGCTGGACTTCAGAGGAGAGCGAGCCATCTGCTGCTCTACATGAGACATGCTGTAGCGTGTCTTTTTAGCTTGATTATCTGAAATGTCAGGGATTTAGGGAAGGAAGTGCAAACCTTTGCTGTTCTCCTGTCCCATGCTGTGGAGTCAGATGACAAGGGAAGCAGGGTGCTGAGCAGTGCTGTCCACCACCTCCCCAGCCTAGCACAGAGCACAGCTGCATACAGCATTGAAAGTAACAAGGGCAAAAGTGGTTGAATACAAACAACAGTCCTTCTTAGAAATAAAAATAAATAAAGTCAGAAAATACTGCAAATACTTCACATCAGGACTGCATCACAAGTATGACACAAAGCCTGGCAGAGCAGAGCACAGGCAACAACCAGCATTGCCTGGTAGGCTGGCCAGAGGCAAACCATGCCTGTTTACATACAGCTATACACAAAGACAGCCTCCAGGAATGATTCTTATCAGCCGTGACAAAGGCCAATGCTCTTCATATGCTCCTAAATCTGTATTTATGGGTGTCACCTTTTGACCCTGGGGCTGCAGCCTTGCAGTCAAGCTGCTTTTGGTGCAGCGTGTCGCTAAGTGAGTGAGGGTCTGCAAGATCCGTGAAGGAGGCAGCAGGGCAGAGAAATCCACGTTCCTTGCTATTGCAAGGTTTGGTGGCATTATCCCATACTGAGAGTGTAGGTAAATTTAAGATGCAACCTGCCTTGGTGAGAAGAAAGAAGAAAGAGGTTAAAAAAAGGGGGAAGCCTAGGAAAAGCTTTGTCTATCGCTCCAGTCCCTGAAGTCCCTCGTCCTCCCTGTGTTACGATGAGAGGCGTCTCAGGAGAGCTTGGGGTTCAGCCTATGGATGGAAGTGATCATACTCATGACCCTGTGCAGCACATCAGCCCTGGCCCGTACGCCCCCAGACTTCCTTCCTCACGGGCTGGGTGCTAGCGCATTGGGGTCTCTCTCTGGTGGTATGTACAGAAAGGCCAAGAAGCACACGGCATGTGTGAAATGCAAAGCTGAACTCTTCAAGTACTACAAACCAAATCTCCACTTCACATAACATGTTGCAAGGTATGTTTGATGTGTGCTTTGTCAGAATAAAGCAATTGGTTTTCCTTCTGTAATTTTGGCTGTGACTTCCAAGTAAGTTTGACTCACAGAAGACACCCTTAGGCTAAATTTCAGAACCAGAAGTCCTGGTTTGCTTCACATGTTCGCATAGATGTAATACCCTATGACCGGCACACAGCCGCAGTCATTCTATTGATACTTGCGAGCTCAGTACATCTACCTTGTGTGAAACGGTATAGCCGAATGTGCTGCCAGGAATCTTTTACATTCTTCCATTTTTCCAGTACGCAAAATTTTCCAGTAAGTTACTTACACACTGGTGTGATGGCATGGGGAAGTAGCAAAGCCAAGGGTTTCAGTGGATGGCCGGCGGAATCGTCAAAATGACTCGGCATGCAGCCCTGGCAAGGGCACCGACAAGCAGAGGCAGGCTCCTATGTAAAGGCCTGTGAAACTTAAAGACCTCTACCCTGTTGTTAGCCTTGACTGAGGCTGAAAACCACTGACTCCGAGAGGAAAAGCTGTGTTACACAGGCCACGGTGCTTATTCATTTATGTCGGTGCATTTCTCTGATTTTAAGGCCTCACTCCAGGAATCGGGCACCGCACACGCGCGCAGAATAACAAGGTCCTGCGCCGCGGATACTGTAATTTATCGCTGTAACGCTGCTCAAGCGGCCGGGCGTTTTAGTGGTTACAGCGAAACCCTGCACTGCGAGCCTGCCCCAATTCGGACATGGCTGCCACGCTTCCCCTGCACCGAGAAGCCGCCCGCCTTCGCTCGCGCGCCGCCACGCGCGGTCGCCAGGCCACGGCCGCCCTCAACGCGTAACGCTCCTCCGCGCCACGCAACCTGAAGCGCTTCTGTCGCAGCAAAGCTCGAAACGCATTCACAGCCGCCACCTCCCCGCGCCTGCGGAAGGCGTGAGTCGCCTGATGAGATGTGTCCTAAATACGAGGAACTTTTCCCAAAACAGGCGAGGCAGGCGGCACAGCGACACCCGCAGTCAGCCCTGCCGTTCGTCCCCAGCCGTCAGCCCGCCCCGCCCCGCCCTGCGGGAGGGAGCGGCCGCCTTGGCGCTGCAGGCGGGCGGGCCGCCGCCGCCCCTGCCCTCACCAAAGATGGCCGCCGAGGGCAGGCCGGCAGCCGCGCCAGGCTGCGGCTGAGGCTGTTTCCGCCCGCCAGCGCCCGTCACATGACCGCCGGGGGCTGCAGCTGCCGCTGCCCGGCACCGGCGGGGCAGAGCAGAGCAGAGCAGAGCAGAGCAGAGCGGGGTGGGCGGGCGGGCAGCGGCGCGGTGAGCCGCGCTCCCGTCCTCTCAGCGCTGGCTGCCGGCGGTCTGGCCCTGGGTGCGCTGCGCGGTCCGGGTGGCAGCGAGATGGAGACCGAGGAGGGAGAGGACCGCACCCCGCTGCTGAAGGAGTCGCAGCTCGGCACGGGTGAGAGGCGCGGGCGGCGGCACCGGGGGCAGCTGCCCCGGCGAGCCGTGCCCAGCCGGGCACCCCCCTCGCTGCGGATCTGCCGGCCCGGGGGCCGCGGAGCCCGGCGGCGCCGTGGGAGGCGGGCCGGGCCGTGGCGCCTCCCCGGCGGCACCGCGCCCCGTGTGTCGCGGCGTCGCGTTGCCATGGAGCCGCGGAACGGCGGGGCCCGGGCCGAGGGCGTCCCTGCGGGGCCGGGGCCGGGGCCGGGGCCGGTCCCTCGCCTGCCGCAGCCGTTGCTGGGCGGCGCGCGCGGCCGCCCTGTCAGGCCAACGGCCGCCCCGGCGGCGCCCGTCCCCGCGGCCTCGGGGGCTTCGCCTCCCGCCCCGCGCCGGTAAATGCGTTTGGTCTTGAGGACGCGGCGGTGCCGGAGAGCGTTAGGTTAAACGCGGCCCGGCCTCCTGACGGCGATTGGAACAGGCTGCCCGGAGAGGTGGTGGAGTCGCCGTCGCTGGAGGGGTTCAAAAAGCGGGTGGACGTGGCACTTTGGGTCATGGTTTAGTGGGCCATGGGGGTGTTGGGTTGATGGTTGGACTGATGATCTTAGAGGTCCTTTCCAACCTTAACGATTCCTGGTTTTACTTTCGTTAAAAAATAATCCAGCCACCAAGCCAGGAATCATGAAATTAATTATTACTCTACCTTTAATTGGTTTAGTGGTGGACTTGGTAGCGTTAAGTTTAATGGTTGGACTGGATGATCTTAAAGGTCTTTTCCAACCTTATATGATTCTATGATCAGGGCTTTGTCCTCAGCACTGACGGCGGGGAACAGGCGTGCAGCCCTGTTACCTAATTCACATCTAAACACCTGCCCTTGGCTTGGTGTCTCTTCAGGGGAGGCAACTGGGTAATTCCAGCTTAAATGCTGGCCCAGCTATTAACGATTGCTGGGGTCCACCGAGGTTATGGCAGAATTTCATTTTAAGCCAGAATCTGAGTAAGACTAATTGCTTGTTATGGAAGTGTGGAGAGGAAGGAAGGTGGAAGAAGGCACGAAGATAATTATAGGAGAGGAGGATCATTATGGGGTCAGGGCTTAACAACAGAGCTAATGTGTTTAGGGGGTTGTCTGTGCTGTTTGCTTTCCCAGAGCAGGCAAACTATAAAGAGTAAAGTAAGATTTTTGAGTTTCTTCAGTATGCATGGAAAAATACCCTAACCTATGTGGGAAACATATAACTGCAGCCACAAGGAGCCGCTAACAAAATGACTTAAAAGTGCCAGAAAGAGAGAAATTTAAGTTCAAGTCAGTTATTAAAGCAAGACTTTCTTAAGTTTGCACAATGCATCGTCCTCCAGTTGAGGTAGTTCACCTCACCCACAAGGAAAAATACAGCAGAAGAGCAACTTCCTTTAACTGCTGTGCAACTTGCAGCATAGACCTATTTTTTTAACTGCAATTTAAGAATCTTGTTCAATTATAGCTACAGTATTATAAGACATGCCCCTGAAATCAGAATTAACTGTAGATGTAGAACCCAAGACTGCCAATCGAGGTAAGTTCTTGAACAATTAGCTGCCTTAAACTTTAGGGGGGGTGAATGTCTGTGTCTCTTTGATTATGGTAATCTCCTGAAGAGGTGGGTGACTGAAACGCATCTGGAATCTTCTCGAATCTTCTGTTCTGGTAACTTGATCTAATGTTCTCAGGTATTGCATATGCACTTAGTGGAAAGACAGGGAAGCAATAATTTAGCAGCTATTTGTTTGAGACTTGCAGATCTACATGTTTGTTAGATTTTAATGATAAACTATTTACAGTTCAAAAAAATTTGACATTAGTGATCTTAAGTTCTTGCACATCTGTTTTGTGGAGCTTGCTCTCCAGACAAGGTGTATACCAGTAAGAAGCTTCCAGAGGAAGAGTAATGGATGTTCCAGTTAATCTGCATTTCCAAGGAAAGGTTACTTCGTCAGTGAATATCAGCAGAAGTCTGAATATCAATTCAGCCTTCTGTTATTATTGTTCAGCCCCAGCAAATACAGGCAGTGGAAAGGTTGAATAGCTTTACCTGTAATTATATTCATCGTTATAAATTATGCAACTATACATTTTCTACTTGAGGCAAATTGCTTTTGAAACAACAGTAAAGGACAGTGAAGCTGCCTGACTAGTTTTTGTGCAGTAAGCACTTCCTGCTTTTGGTGCTTATTGTTTTTAAAGCAAGCAATAAAATCTTGGCTGCTCTCCTTTCTGTCATTTAAAAATCAGATACGCCTTTTTCAAATGCTGCTGAGGCATGACTTGCAATTACCACAGGTCTGGAAGATGTTTTGGATATTTGCACAGTAGCCTCACTTATCACTCATTTACTAAACAAACATAACAAATACAGCCTCTCTATGTCATTTTAACAACTTGTGTAGCCATAAGGAACTTCACATAAAGTTGGTCAGGGTTAGAGACTTCAAAAATGGGAAAGTTCTACTACTTTCATGAAAAATACCATCTTGCAGAAAGGCTCTGTTTGTGCCGCCACTGAAAAAGACAAAATCACATAGGCTCATTCCTTGTTTCAAGGAAGTTACTGGGAAGGGCAAGGTCTTTAGATAGCTTGTCCACAGGGCGTGCTTTTTGGTTCTTGCTGCAGATCAGGGAATCCAGTCAAGAAACATACTGCAGTAGCAGATGAAGCTCCAGTCAATCCTGTTGTTCATAGATATACTTGTTCTATTCATCATTTGAATTCTGGATAGCCAGAGAAAGATGAGATCACTGTAGACTGATGTAATATCTGCAGGTACTGATCCCCAACCCTCCCAGAGTTTCAGACATCCAGGTTATAAAATTTTCCGTTAGCACCATGGTTTCCTCACAAGGGGGGAAACTCCACCCCCTAACTATTTGTTAATTCAGCAGATTCTTCGAGTAGTTTCTCAACAATTTGACATTTCTGCTCAGTAGGTTCAGGCGTTCCCAGTTCATAAAGAATATCTGCAGAGCTGTAAACTGTATAGATACAAAATCTATTGCCACTGGTGATGTGCTGGCCAAGTTACAGCTCAACTCTGATCTGAATCTCCTGGTACCAATGAACGATCTCTGCCAAACGCTTCTGTGTACTACTGTAGAAGGGAATCAATAACTGTGTTACAGTACAAAGTCTGATATCTGGGTTTAAACAGGTGACAGAGTTGACTTAATGCCACAACACAGATTTTATGCTGAATCTAAGACTCATTTTACTTTGTCAACTTCACTGTTATATGGTGACTGCGGAAGAGGGGCATACTGGGTGAGTGGGAAGCTGTTGCACAGTGCCACTGCAGTGTTTGCCATTCCCCTTTCTGCTAGTTTTCTCTGGCACCTGTCAGCAAATGCATATTCCTTCATAAGTAAAGTTACAGAAGGATACCTTGTCCTAGAAAACAGTCTGGAATCTCAATGACTGTTCTTTAATACTACTTAAAGAGTCTCTGTTTTTCTTGAACCGTTTTCACATATATGGCAGGCTTCCTGCTAATCTTAGGGGTTTTTTTTTGTGTGAAGTTCTACTTTGGATAAATACTACTGTATCTTGGGGAGGACTTTTGAAACCATGTTTCTAAATCCATTTCCACACACCACACACCACACTTCCACTGCAGCTCCTACACTTGTGCGGGTAGCTACCAGTTGTCTAAACAAGAATTACATTTGTTTTGCACATCGGTAGAAAAGTGGGCGCTTTTTTTCCCCCCCTACCCTCAGCTTCTACCCCTATTGGATACACCCCTTAAGACTAGAACAATTAGCTTGTTTTCTTGCCTATTCTTTTTCTTACCCATAAATTTCCAAGATTATTAGTAAAAACTGTTTATCAGTTGTTCTTATTTTGTTAGGTTCTGTTAAACCAAAAATCTTTCATTTACTCTCATTTCAGTTCCTGCATGCTGCTCAGCTCGATACAATCTAGCGCTACTGGCCTTTTTCGGGTTCTTCCTCCTGTACGCGTTACGTGTGAACCTAAGCGTTGCTCTGGTGGATATGGTAGAACCTAACACAAGCTTAGCAAAGAATACGACTTCCAGTGTGTGTCCAGAGCATTCATCCACCATAAATGTTCCTCGCAACACAACGGTGAGGTCTCAAACATATTGTCCTGTAATATGGCATGTAAAAATCTTTTTAATAGAAGTCTGTGATTGATGACTCATGCTTAGGTGGCAAGAGAGCAGGCTGCTCTTTACTGGATGGCCTTCTCCGTGGTTCTTCTAAAGCTGTTCTGAAAAATGATAGCCTTAAATGACTGGCTAATTTAGAAGTTCAGTGCTCAGGGTCAGGTTTTTTACGTATATCCTTTCTGTGCTATTCCTTATAAATTGGCTACTCTGACCTTGTACATCTATTATGACTTACTGTTTTATATGCCAGTGATCAACTGTTACTGTTTCATCTGCGTCAGAGCTCACATCACTGTCCGTATTTGCCTGTTCTTTGTACAGTCTCAATGGCATGAAATTTCATTACAAATTAACATGTAATATTTTTCTCCTCTCTTCTTTGATCTCTTTCCCAGATCATGATTCTTGTCTTTATATCCTTTATCTCTGAGTTCCCTTCCAGTAATCCTTAAAATCACATTTCTTAACTGAACAGAACTGCTGCATATGAAAAAGTGCTTTAAAAAAAAAAAACAAAAGCTTTGTGAGTTTGGATTTGCATAGATCTCACGTTATAATTGCAGTTTATTACTGAGCACTCTTGCAGTCTTCCTGCCTTCATTTTGTTTGCTTGTTTAGAGGTCATTTATTATTTATCGTGAGCAAATTGTAACTGCGAATTTTATGGGAAGAAGATTCTCTCATCACTTCTGTGAAATGTATGCTTCTTATTTAGATGGTCATAAATTGGGCTTTTGGAAGTGATCCCAAACTTCAAAATCACTTTATTGGGCAACAGTCCATGACTTCTTGCTGACTTCCTTTATAGCTTCAGGCTCCTTATCTCGATCATCTTTGCTTTTATTATTTTGTCCACTAAACTCATCTTCCCTCTGCTGTGCTTATCCCATTCTTCTACCTACCCCTGTGAATCCTGTCCTTGGCTGCTCTCCCTCTTTATACTAAATTTAAGCATCTGCATCTCCTTGTTTGCTTTTCTGACCATAAATTTTCTGCAGGAGAAGCTATTTTCTAGAGCATGACCAAATGTCCACATTGTGGTACAGAAGTGGGATTCACACTCATGCAGACTACATGGTCTGTACCTATGTCACCTAACCCAAGTTGCTTAGAACTCAAAAAAGGGATAACTGCCCGAGCACTTACATGTCACATTGTGATGATTTTCATACTTGGGTTAGATATGTCTGAACAGACTAAACTACCCAAATTAGCTTTCAGCACAACTTTGCAGTATAGATGTGTGTAGAGGAAGGAGACCCTAGGGAGGAGGCCATGAAAGATTTGTAATTTAGGTGTAAGGGACTAAATGGTGGATCAAAGTTATATAAAAGATAGTCAGAGAAACTGCATTTTGTTGTTGTGTTGTTTTGTTTTGGTTTTTTTTTTTCCTCTTTTTAGGGGGAAAAGTATTCTTGGGATGCTGATACTCAGGGATGGATCCTTGGTTCTTTTTTCTACGGCTATATTGTTACTCAGATTCCAGGAGGATATCTGGCCAGCAAAATCGGAGGGAAGCTGTTACTGGGGTTTGGCATCTTTGGTACCTCTGTATTCACCTTGCTTACTCCCTTAGCTGCAAATCTGGGAGTTGGTTACCTCATAGCTGTCAGAGCCTTGGAAGGACTGGGAGAGGTAATCCTTTTTCTCTATGTAACTTGAAAATGTATCTGAATAATTTATTAATGAATTGTAGTGATTAGACTCTGTGGGTGTCGGTATGCTGGAGTAGTATATGGATTATTTCATTTTGAGTAGCTTAGTTTTAATTTTTGTGAATAATAGATAAGTTTGCACTATATTTTAGCCTAAGCTTTTTTAATAAGAAAAAGGTTTTATTTGTAAGGACACTTGAGACAAAACTAGAATTATCCCTTCTCATTTGTCAGAAACCAGGAGCTCAGAACAGTATTGTTTGTATTCTTGCAGCTTTTCCAGTATATACAGAATCAAAAGCAGGAGAAATTAATTCTGCCTACTTACTTTCATGCCTTGCGCACTTTTTTAAAGTGGTTTCTTGCTAAACACAAAACGTAACAGATTGTACTACTGCTTTTTAATGAAATATGCTTTGAAATGTGCAAAGTTGAAGGGAGTTCTAAAGTTGTTGCATTTCAACAGAATGAAATGTTGTTTTCTAGGGTGTTACCTTCCCAGCTATGCATTCAATGTGGTCGTCTTGGGCTCCTCCGCTGGAACGCAGCAAGCTCCTTAGTATTTCATATGCAGGTGAGAAATTCCCACGCTGATAACAGGATTATACATTTTTACTGCAGTAACAGGGAGGATTGACTTAAATCAAAGGGATTTATATTATAAATTTTAATCAGCATTTAATCTGGAAAGCATAACATTGAATTAAATCTCTCTTTGCATTCATTACCTTCATTTATTCATGGCTCTTATAACCCTGAGAAAATGTATTGATTTGCAGCTAAGTATAAATTTCAGACTGACTTTGGTATAAAGCGGTGCGAAGAGTTACTGTGAAGCTGATTAACAGAAGATACTGCAAGTAAAGGGGATTTAGTATTAGGAACAAAAAAGCTGGGGCAGAATCACAGGATAGAGGTGGTCGGTTGTTTTTTCAGGGCTTTTTTTAAAAGTGTTTTTGGAGGAACTCAAGGAAGATGATGTCCAAGGTCCCAGGTATTGCTGCAAGAGCTCCTTGTCAGAGTCCAATATCCCCTGACCAGATGCTTTTAGATGTTCTTTGAGTGGAAGGTGTAATGTTTGATATCAGATTTACTTATTTGAAGATATTTGATGTTACTCAGGATTTTTGATTTAGCAGAGTGATACAAAATATGCTGAAAGCACAGTACAAATGTAAGTTAACACTTAGCAAAATATAGCAATTGCAATACACATTTGCATTACTGGTCTCTAATATGCTTGCCATCGTGATGCTGGGAATCCCCCGTTGCCGGGAAGGAATACGTGAGTTGAAGGCAGCTCAAGTCCATTGTTCTTTTAGAAATTCTGTTGTTACTTGTTTGGTTTTTATACTTTACATTGGGCTGTGCCACATATTCGCTCCCCGCATGCTGGTCTGGCTAACTCAGGGAGACAGTCACACTTTTAATGAACTCGGGGAGAAACATTTACACCACCAGCTGATCCACTCAACAGTTGATACAGTCAGCTGATGCACTCAAGTGACATAGCTGTTTATCTAAAACAAAGGTCACCTTCTGGGTCCCCTTTGCGTTGAGATAAAGTCTTTGCAACAGCTGTGGTCAGTCACACCCTGTATTATTATCTGAGCTTCATTCACACATTGCTCTTGCCCATCTCCACTGAGCCTTCGTCTGTTCTCGGGGTTTATTGGTCAGTCACATTGCACAATGCAGCATTTGTGGGGCAGGTGAAAAATGTAGCTTTCTAAATTTACTGGTCAAAATTGATATTATTTCTTTGAGGATGTCAAATTTTGTGTTCACTTGATGAAGTGATGGTTTGTTTCACTCGCTCTTGTTAGTATTAATGCTGTTGCAGCTTTCTTATTCAACCTGGGCTTCATCAAGAAGACAGGGCTATATACCATGTAAACTGTGGCTACAGTTTCTCAAGCAGCTAAACCAGTCTAGTGGCTCATTTGTGCCAACAGGAATGAAGCCTTAATCCTCTTCCTCACATTTTTTCACTTCCCTCCTAGCCAAGTGTCTCATTCCTTCCTTTGTGCTATTTCAGGTATTCATCAGATCCTTCCATGAACCACTTTAACCTACCTAATGCAGCAGAAAGCTTTTTTCTTTTTTTTTTTGTATCTGTTTTCTGCCATATTAGTGAATTAAATCTGCTTTAAAAGATGTCTTTGTGTAAGAGCCAGCACACAAGTTAAGCAGAGAGCACAGAGTTGGGATTGACATCTACTGCATTTAACAACTGGGAGCTTTTAAACTGTCTTTTTGTATCTTGTGAAATGATATGCTAGTGTACTAGTGAGAAGAGGCTGTGGTCTTGAACTGCCACTTGTTAGCAGTCATGGTGGGTAAGGCAGCTTGTGTAAACTTAGCAGAGTGTTTCCTTTTCCCCACATTTTCATGGTTGGCAGTCATGTGGTCTGTGGTTTATTTAATCATGATCATGTTGCTTTTCTAAGAGAACATATGATTGAGGTTATATGTAGTTGTTATTTTGATTTATATTTTGCATGAAGTACGTGGTTTTGTTGTTTGTGGTTGAAGCTTTCTGCCTCAAGTAAAAATTGTTTTCCATCAAGATGGAATCTAGGCAGCCAACGTATCAATGTAATATAATGTTGAGATTAGGTTTGGAGGAGTGATTATATAACTAATGTTGAGAGGCAAGGTCTACTATTTATCACCAGTATAGTTCCTAAGTATGTAAATAATATAGGTTGGGTTTCTGGTTTAGATTTGGGGTGGGAGGGGGAACCCACCATCCTTTGCAAAATGTATATTGAACTCAAGAATAGTTCTTTCCTGCTTTTGGCTTGTATCTGAACTGGAATCTGCTCATCTTGCCCTTCTTCCTTGCCTGATACTACACCCCATTGAATTCAGGGACCATGGGATTTGAACCTGCTGGTTATATGGATGCCTTCTGGCTCTTGTTTCTAGCATTCTTGTTTCTGTGGAGCTAGTAGGAGTGACAAGAAATGCAAATGGATTATATCAAGGCAGAATATTCACCACCCCAAGTCCTTAATTGTACTGTGGTCAGCTTTCTGTTGTTTTGCCACAATGCCAGTTGACTAATTTGCATTGTTTTGGAGGTACTAGAGCCATCATTTTATTGAAGATGAATATGCTAAGAATGCCTGCATTTTATTGCTTTTTGCTTGTAATTTTGGATGCTTAGGGCTTTGTGACTCCGTTTACTTGGAGCTGCCAAAGCAGCTTCTTGGGCCTGTGTTTCTTTAAGGTGAAATGGAAGCCCTCTAGTGGTGGTGACATCTTTTCTGCATGATTTATTACAGAAAAATAAAACAAAATAACTGTGAAATGCCACTTAGTTTAAGGGGTCAATAGGAGATATAATTATTGTTTTTCTACTTGGTTTTGCTTTCTTCCGGTAGGTGCACAGCTGGGAACTGTAGTCTCTCTGCCACTATCTGGTTTAATCTGCTACTATATGAACTGGGTTTATGTGTTTTACATATTTGGTAAGTGGGTTTTTTAAATTATTAAAAGTACAATCTATATTCTTGTTGAAAAGCATGGTATATTGTAAAACTTACTTTACATTTTAAAAACGTGCGTGATGTAGTGTTGCTATTTTATTCCTCCTGGGAAATTAGAGATATTTAAAGCTAAGTAGATTCCTTTGTGTGGCTGTAAGCAAAGCTGTCTCTAAGTTGGACAAAAGCTGGTACAAGTCAAATGCTCTTAAATCTCCCGCCACTTGGAAACAACAGGCTGAAATTTCTTATTTGAAGTGTGAAATTGAGTTAATAACTCTAATCCCAGGAATAAACTTCTACTCTGAATCAAAGAGCATGTGAAAAGTTACTGCTGTTTTAAATGGAAACTGTGTAGAAAATCTCTCTAGCAGTCACAGGAACCCTAAAGGAATGCCCAAAATGCAGGGCCTAGCATGTTTACTGTGAGTTGTGTTCTAGAAGAAGCTCAAACACGGAAAATATTTTCTAACAGCATGTCATAGATCTAACTGATGCTTTTTTATAGGTCTATTTATGTCGGAGCCGTTTCGTATTCTGCGTGGGGAAAGCAGAATTGAAATCAAAGACAAGGATTATACTTTCCTCAACAAAACCACTGCCAATTTTTGTAAAAATGAAAAGGGTTCAAAACAAAGAATTGGGCAAAATGAAATAAGTTATAATGTTATAGTTACATAAAAGTACAGTTGATTTGGACTGACTGTTGAAAAGTTACCTTTTTAAATGACAGTTCTGGGGTTTAGCTTAAAAAAGCAAAGGAGGATTGGTACATCAGTTAAGCTGTATGTAGTGATATTCTCCGTATGTGCACCAAGTATTTTTTGTGATTAAACTTAATGTGAATTTTTATTTTTCTTCTGGGCGAGCTATATCCTTTGTGGCTGTTCCATGTGACTGCTAAAAATACAATATGTATGTGTACGCAACTTTCTTGCTGTATGAGACACTTCCAAGAGGAATTAAAAAAAAAAAAAAAAAACAAACCCCACAAAAAACCACTTTCCTGCTTAGTGCTTTTTATTGTTTATTACCTCTAAATGTGCATTGTTAAGCCACTTTGGGGAACTACTGTTTGTAAGTAGATAGAAAAATAATATGCATTAAAATTATATTACAGTATTTGGAAAAAGCTTCTAACTAAATCATCTGAGAGTGTTATTCACTCAATATAATTGCTTATTTCTTTTATTTCTATCTCTTTACCCATCTCTTCCCAACAATAGGTGCACTTGGCGTATTATGGTTCTTCTTCTGGATGTGGTTGGTTAGTGATACACCAGAAACTCACAAGAGCATTTCACATGCTGAAAGAGAGTATATACTCTCTTCTCTAAAAGATCAGGTACAGCACTTCAGTATAGTCTTACTTAAGTAAGAACATAAACCATAAATACTGTCATTAGCATCATGCTCTGTTGACGTCTTCATCTGAGAGAGAGGCAGAATTTGTCAAAAAATTAAAAATACAGTGCAGTTGTATAAGTGAGAAACAACTGGCAATCAAACAAAGCATTGTTGTGGTGCTTTTTAAATAAAAAGCTCAAGTCTATCACTTCTTTTTAAACTAGATCCAGACTTGTATAGTGTCTTTAAACTTTGCATACAACATTTTACAACTTTTTTTCAATGTGTCTTCTAGAGTAAGAAAGAGATTACTGTTTGTGGAGAAAACATTTTGAAAATGCTAATGAGTTAGTTCCTAAAGTGTGCATAAGAGTTTATTCCTGTGACTGGGCGTATGTATTTATAACCTGTGAGGTTGGCTGAGAGGCCAAAGTTAATATCTAGGATTGAGTAGGAAAGATTCAGCTAAATAAACACAAGGGGTGACTTTAAACATTTAATCATTTATAGTTAAAGCAGGAGGCAACAAATCTCAACAAGAGAAGGCATACTTTTTGAAATTCTGATTACAAAACATAATAGTAATTGGTTTACTTTGCAATAGTAAACAACAGAGCAGTAACGTACATTAGTATACCTTCAGTGAGAACTGAACGCAGTAATTCATTCATTGCTGATGACTTGCATCTATTGACTGAGACTCATTTTCTGCCCTTCAGAATGAATGATCTGCATAGATTTGGGTAGGATCAAAACACTGTATTTAGTAAATGTTCATGTCAATGTCCTGATCACTCTTCTCTTCCCTTTTTCTCTGCCTTGCTAGCTTTCTACACAGAAATCTGTTCCCTGGAGACGTATACTGGAGTCTCTTCCACTCTGGGCTATCGTTGTGGCACACTTCTCTTATAATTGGACTTTCTATACACTTCTTACGCTCTTGCCCACATACATGAAGGAGATCCTGCGGTTTGATGCACAGGAGGTGAGAAAAATACAGTCACTTTCTTTTGAATTAAAGAAATGAAATAACAGAGATCTTCCCTGCTGTTTAGAACAGAGGAACCTGCTTAAGACCCTTGGAATGTAAATGTATAGCTGGGAGATGGTAAAATAAATCCCCACAATTAAGCAGATGCATTGAAAATGTTGCCTGCCTTGTAATTTCCATTTTTTGGGGGACTTATTTGACATTTAGCTTAATGCTAGCTTTCGAGCTCATTTTTCTGGTTGAAGATGCATGTTACCCATTTTAAACTGCTCTGATTTAAAACAATAACTATAAAAATATTTTTCTCTATTATATGGTTTGTATGATTGCTTCAGATTTTATAGCTTGTTTTATGGCTTCTGAAACACTATATCTTTGCTCAGTCATAAAGGAGAATGTTTCCAGTTTAAAAAGAAAAATAAAACTAAGGAAATCGTTGGACAAGTGACATTTTTTAAAGTATTTTAAAGCGGGGGGAGCTTCAGTCTGATTGGATCCCTTTCCAAATTGTCACTTTCCTTTCCTCAATGAGCAACAGAGGTAAAATACCTTTTTTTTTTTTTTTTTTTAGTGAGGTAAATAGGATGAAACAAAACCATAGACTTAAGGTCCAGAAATAATGCTTTTCAAGGAAATTTTTAAAAATGAAATTACTTATCAGGGAAAAATTGCAGGGATGGTGGGTGGAACATTCTTATTTATAGCAATTACTTGACTGTACTGGTCTTTCTTTAATGAGAAAGTTTCAGTGATAGTATAGTTTACCTGGAGAAGCTGGTACAGCTCAACTAAAAAGGTGGTCAGAAATTTCAAGAAGTTTAGCATAGTCTTTTCCTGGTTTAACACATGAGACTGCTTTAGAGCAAACTGAATATTCACACCATGCAAGAAATAGGTGATGCCAGCAATCTTGGGAGAAAAAGATGGGGAATCTCAGTGTTAGAAGAGAAGGTTGCGGTAGGGCAAGCTGCAAAATGGCTGGAAAAAAATAGCTGAAGTTGCTGGTTGGGTTCCTTATGCCTCTTGAGGGAACACCTGCGTAAATATCTATGACAGTCATTTGCTACAACAGCCCTTGATTGCATGGGTTTTGTAAAATGCTGTTGCATTAAGTGCTAACGGGTTCTGCTGTGAAGTGGTTTCCTATGTCTCTGGGTTATGTTTCTTCTTTTTGGAGTGACTGGGTTATGTTTCTTCTTTTTGGAGTGACTTGGAGTACTGACTGTTGTGAACATTAAAGAAAAAGGAAAAAAAAGAAAAGCTTGCATAATAGTGTTGGACTAACTTTGTTGCCACACATTTAGATGGAAATTGCATTACTATTTAAAATATTATACAGTTGCTACTGTATAGTCCACCAGTTTCCATCCTATAATAAAGGGATTGGTTAAAAATAATGCCGTGTCTCTGAATAGTGCTTCAAAATAAATTGTTTCTTTTATTAGTGAGACTATCTTCTATTTTTCAAAATTTTACTTACTGCTTTTGAAAGCTGAGCATTGAAACCCCACCGGCCGCATGTTTAAGTGCTAATAGAGTGGATTTCAGGTGGGGATGTGTTTCTGGTCTCACTTCAAATTAAATTTCCTAGGGAAGCTTTTGTTTCTTCTTTGACAAATATACATTTTATGATAGTGTATAAATGTGAGAGTATTTCTATCCAATAGCTACCCAAATACCTCTTTTTAATCACAGATTAGGTCAAATTATAGCTCTGTTATCAGTAATTATGCATAATTATATGGAGAGGTTGTAAACTTATGCAGCTTAGTAGTACCTTTTGTTTCCCGTCATCAGAAAAAAATGCAGAATCAGGCAGAAGTCTCTAAACAGCTCTTGTTTAAAGTAATAGGAGTTAACAGGTGACTCCAGTGTAAGTAATGTCAGGTCCTGAATAATAGCTTTGCTTTGGGATCATAGGATGTCCAGCCTGGATCTGATGAAAGTTGTAGTTCTGTATTTTGTCTCTGATTACAGCCAGCATCAGATGTTTCAGCAGATAGATATGGGATAATGTAATGTTGAAGAGTTATAGTAGTAAAAAACCCTGAGATTCCATATAGCTTTCAAAATTCTGAATGATATTCACATCTTCTACTTACTTTAGTAACTCATTCGATAGCCTGTCCTAACTGAAATTGGTGTTTCTGGAAACTTGCATGACTAGGTTAATGTCCACAAGATACCTTCATGTATATTTTTCTTTTTCCTGAACCCAGTTGCTGATTTAAACATTTGAGTTTTGGTCTGGCTGCATTGGTAGTTACAGATTAAGTCATGCAATGGAGAGTTTACACATTGGTAACTTTAAAATGCTTTGCTTTTTCTATCCCTAGGTTCCTCTCTTACGGTAATACCAACAATAGTTATGTGGATGGATGGTTTTGACACCTCTGGTTCAGTCTCTGTTAATGCTTCAGCACAAGTGATTTTTCAGCATATTGAATTGTCATTTCAGTGTGTTAACTGTCGTCTTTTTTTTTTTTTAATCTCCTTAACAGAATGGTTTTTTATCTGCCCTACCTTATTTTGGCTGCTGGTTATGTATAATTCTGTCTGGGCAAATTGCTGATTATTTACGGGAAAAACAGAACTTGTCCACTGTTTGTGTTCGCAAATGTTTTACCCTAATAGGTAGGTGCAAGTATCATCTGTTTGGAACATCTCATAGTATCAGTCTGGGAAAAATGAAGTGTTTGGGAGAGTAGTGTGACATTCTGCTCTGAGATTAGGCAGGATTCTGCATGGCTTCAGAGGAGCAGCTTTATTTCTACATTAATTTGTCAAGAGTAAATTCTATCTTTTTGCCATTAAAAAGTAGGCCTATTGGATAAGAGAACAATAAGAGATTGTCAAAAGCTTTGTTTAGGTCAAGATACATCATTCTTACAAGCAAACTGATTAAATAAATGGTCGGGTAGAATCACCATTAAAGTGGTGATAATTGCTTGACAGAATGATGCCTTGTGAATGGCTATCTCAAACTGAGATGGGATATTGTTCTGCCTGAGCCTATTCCCAGCTCTGTGTTGTTCAGTGTTACTTAACTGAATAGGAATACACTTGCAAAATTTATAGTTCCTACCAGGGTAGGAAGACCAAATAGAATCTAAAATGGTCTTGACTAGTTGGGAGGAGAGGTGATCTGATATCACTAAGAGATCAACAAGATCAGGTTTTTAATGAATCCAGGCAAAAGGCTGTATTCAGGAAGGAGAAGTTAATTGCTGATTAAAAGAGGAGGGGCAGGGGAAAGATATTAAAAAAAAAAAAAAAAGTCAGCCCGCTTGATGTGTGCCCATCCTTACTGCCTTCTCAATTCTGCTGATTCAGTTGCTTTCTTTAAAGCAGCTCTTACAATAAACTCTCAAGCATTTTTTATTTTAAGCCTGCACCATTTTGGTGATCCAGTTTACTGCAGGGCCTCACACCCAAGTATGTACAACTGAGCAAGAAACATGATGTTGTGTTAGGAAAGGCAGCACTGTTAGGTTGGCTTCATCAGCAAAAGCATGTACTTGGAGGTGTTTACAGAGATCATGATGGGGTCATATAAATGGGCTCTGGTACTGGGAAGTGGGAACTAAAGTTGACTGCAGACAGGAAGCAGCATGCACTAGCCTATGATGGCTGCTAAGCTGTTTCCAGTACCTGATGTAGCATCTCTAAAGCTAGCCTGGGGTCTCTAAATTGTACAGTAGGCTCCAGTATAGATATACCAGATGTTCAGATCTTGTAAATGTGAAATAAAACTCATTCTAGAAGGTGCCTACAGGAGAAATATACATATATATATATATCTATATATGTACATGCACACATATATATATGTATGTATGTATTTGTATGAACCCTTCCAGCTCTACTTTATTATGATCTGCAGAAGTCAGTGTTTGTTCCTGAAACCTGGAGAGTTAAATGGGGATAATTTCTTTGCAGTGTACTGTTCACCTACCAGTGTCAGTGCAGCTTCTATTATTTTTATAACAATAAATAAAATTAATTTGCAAAGTCACTTTCAGTATCTGTTGATATTTGTTAATTTTTTATCTAGTTGAAGTTTGCTCTTCGCAGCTAGAGTGGGATTTTTCGGGTCTGCCTACTGTTTCCTGAAGCAGCAACAGGTTTGCAACCCATCTGCTCTTCCTTAGAGGCCCACTGTAATGCATGTAGTGCAGTGCTGCATTCTGTACACTAGGTGGTGGTGCAAGTTGTATAGAAAATGTATACACAGCTTAGAGCCTCTTAATGTCTCTCACGTTGAAGGTCCATTGATTCTAAGATTTCTGTCTTAAAGGAATGATTGGACCTGCAGTGTTCTTAGTAGCAGCTGGATTCATAGGTTGCAACTATGCACTGGCTGTTGCATTCGTGACCATATCAACAACACTAGGAGGATTTTGTACATCTGGCTACAGCATCAACCATCTGGACATAGCACCTTCGTAAGTATTGCTGAAGCTATTGTTAGTACATGTGATACATTTATGAACCTTTTTTTTTATTTTTTTTTTTTTAATTTTATTGCTGGGCTGCCTGGGAGATTTAGCTATGGACCATGTGCTGTACAGACCTGGAATGTAAACACTGACAGTGACTCAGGTTTACAGTTTTAAGCACTGTATTTGCAAAAAGTGCAAGTCTGGCAGAGGATATGATATGAACAACAGTTTAGAATAATTCCATTTTTGATCCTGCAGTCATAAATTATATAATTCCTGTAATTATACTAACTAGATTTTTATCCTATTTGATTCGTGATCTTAATAGGACAGTATGTTTTGGAACAGCACAATACAATTAAGTGTTTCACTCTTAAACTTTTCCATCAGAGTTATCAACCTTTAGTGTGAACATTACCATATTTAAGCACTGTGATACAGGCAAATGATTTGTATTTGAAAAACATTCTATACACTGGTATCAAAATCTTCTTATGAGTAGGTGACCTGTTACCAGTAGGTAACAAATCAGGTATGTACAATTGCTCTTAAATGACTAACTTTTAAGAATGGAAAGTTAGACTTCAGTGTGTTACAAATTCAGAATCTGACAGATCCATCAGCTTCCCAAAGAGTGTGGATGTATGTGTATTCTTTTGAAAGTCCACGTAAGGATTGCACTGGTAAAAGTCAAGTACTTTGCTTTGTCATTAATTTACCTGTTTGTGGTAACACTTAGATATGAGCAGGGTCAAATGACTTTATGAACAAAGAAGAGAGTGTTTCTGTACTAATGTGTAAAATGAAAAGAGTTTAAGTGTAAGTGAAGAGGGGGGAAAAAAACCACTTTGTAGAAAAGTTACCTAGAAAAAAATTCTTAAGATCTGGACAACTTATATGGGAGACCTCGGGTCCAAACTGAAGATGGTATCCAGGAATTGACAATTGGAAGGGTGTGGTCATGTCCACAATGATGGACAAGTTTTGACTTAACAGTTATGAAATAGTGGGAGCCCAATTAATCTTGGCAGGTGAGATTAGGTAGCAAGCAAGAGGCAAGGTGTCAGTGGCCAGCTATAAACAGCTTGTACTATTAATTGAGTAAGAAAGTAAGAATAGCTTCTGTGATGCACTTTGTTTTAAATCAAGTAGAATTACGAATTTAAAAGATGTAGCTAAAGCAGTGCATCTGGGGTGTTATGGGTCCATTATACAACTTCTGTTTCAAGCTTAGCTTTGCAGAACTGTAACAATTTCATAAAAATGTAAAACGTTGGCTAGGAGTTGGAGTTATTTATTTTGTGTCTCTGTGTTTAAAAATACAAAACATAAGCATTAATGTCAAAAGACATTACTACTCTAAGTTACTTAATGGCAGAACTTGGATATCTGTGCAGTTTTGATTTGCCTCCTTTTCTCTGTGCATCACAAATCAGTCTTGGTGTAATTGTTGTAATATTCCCCTGCACAGGACCTTTTCTTCACTCAGTGTACAGGATGAATCACGCTCTAGAGGTGACTTAGCGTTGTATAGAAGGGGAGACTGACATTAATTCCTAAAACCTCTACCTCATAGCTGCAGTAGTGGGAGAGCACATAATGGCTGAGGCAGGGCATTACAGGAGAAAAGAAGGGTCATGTTTATGGTAGCTGAACATTGCTCTTGGGAATTCAGCCCTTTCAGTGCTCTGTCACAGAGTTTGGATGTGGTAAGTCAGTTGGATCAGACTCTAGTGCGATCATCTGTGAGCATCATGTTCATACCCTCTAGCTTTAGGAATCTGGACTCTTCAAGAGTTCTTTAGTTATGATGAGTGAGGGGAACTTCTTGAGGCTGGTTCAGACTACCATAATATGTAAAGGGAGTCTGCGATAGCTGGAGTCCAAACTTAAACAGCTCAGCTGAGAAGCTAATGTTGGATCCAGTGAGATTGAGGCCTAGCTGATTTATTGGTTGTTTTTGTATGCCTCTTCAAACTATTAAGTTTTGGCTTGCAAAAGTGATACTACCCAGACTGCAGACAGAAGTCAGTGGAGCTGTGCTTTGAATATATGAACAATGCTGTGAAATACTCTTAGAATGAGATCTTGAGGATCTCAAGTCAAGCCACCCAGTAGGCACATACATTCTTGGCCTATGTTTTTGTTTCATATCTGTAGGATGGGTTTCACATTGTCATCTCCACCTCTCAAGAGTGTTGTGAAAATAACCTAGTATTGTGAAGAGTTCTACTGGAAAGTGTTTGGGATGATTAAAATTCTAATTGCAACAGCTGAATAGTATGCAGAAAGTAAGGCTTGGGTCCATGCATTGAGAAAGTGAAGTGAAACGAAATATTAAATGGTGCTCATTAAGTGAGTACAATTCATCCTGTCCACTGAGTGCAACAGAGCTGTCACAGGAAAAAGGAAATTGCACAACTGCAGTGTGTCTCTGTGAGGCGTGCGCGCGAGGAATTTCTGTATGCAGGTGACAGCTGAGGTTTCCAGAACTAGGATGTTGTGTGTTTTCTAATTTGACAGATACTTCACTTTGCATTTCTAATGTGCTTATTTCAAGGGTGAATTTGTATATGACAGTATCCAGAGTATTTTAGGTGTTGAAAAAAGCCACAAGAAAAAAATGTGGCACGATACTGATACATGTCAGCAGGCGTAATTAGATTCACCGCATGAACTGCTGCTGATCCCTCTGACCAAATCCCCTTCTATTCTTCCTACCCTCAACAAAGTCCTGCTTTTATTCCCTTTGCAGTTAAACCATACAAGTTCCTCTAGCCCTTCTTTCCTCTCAGATAGGCTGAAGGGAGCATACTGATTATGAGTGCAGGAGAGGCAGGTGTCTTGCTGATAGTTCAGGAACTTTGGCCCGGCATTGCCTCTAGAGACCAATGGCCGCATACGCAGAAAAACTTTGCTGGATGAGAACATGGTCAGGATGGATGCTGTTTTATTGAAATCGGTGATTCTCTATTCAGCACATGCATGCTTTAACTCAGGGTAAATCTGTCCAAATGGAGACAGAGGAGGAAAGGGGCATGTTCTTGTAACAAAGGTAGTAGGAAAAAAAAATTCTTCAAATACAGAAATACAAAAACATCTATGACAAGAGGAAAAAGAAACCTTTTTCTGAAAGTCTGAACTTTGTTGGATGAAATAGTCAAGGCAGGTGTTCACAATTTCAAGGAAATGCTTGGCATAATTGCAGAAATCTGAAAACGTGGTCTGGATAAACTTGTGAAGGAAACCTCTGGTAAGAGTTTACCCAGAGCTCGATTTTTTTTTTTTTCCCTTCCTTTTAAATTTACTGAAAGATATTAGAATAACCAGAAAAGCCATTTCAAAATGCACTTAAATGCCCATTTTAATTGGTTAGAAGAATGCTGACTAGAATAGCAAAGGGTCCCTTATTGCTACTAAAACTTGCATTATACCAAAAAAATAATTATTATATTCACAGGAAAGTGAATGAAAATACTTATACTGAAGGAAAAACAGTATTTGCTATGTGTTTTTGGTTTCTAACATGTATTTATTATGCCATCAGTGTATTGAATTGGGGGGGTCAGGGATGGGAGGGAGACAAGATTGTTCTTGTGGGGAAAACGTATTCTATTCTAGCTCTTTAAATCTACATCAATATGCTGCCATGATTACGATTTTTAGCATTGCTGTTACCATGAGCCCTTGTAATATTCCCGTGGCTGTGTTATACACTAAACACTTCACATACCTGTTTTTTTACTCTTGATTTTACTACTTAACTGCTCTGCAAGTTGATTTGTGTTTGGTTATCCCCACTATGCCTTAAGAACCTCACCAACAGTTTACTATTAGTCTTGCTCTACAGACGTGTCACTTTTTGCTTTCCTGTTCAATATGGGAGTCTCCACTGTGCTGAGGGAGTGGCATAGCAGTTATCTGCATCAAACAGCGAGCGTTACCAAGAATGCAACCTATGTCAGAAACACTGGGCATAAACAGAGGCATTTAGCCAGCAATTGATTGCCAAAGATCTTTGGCAGCCAGGGAAACTATTAAACTATGTTTAGTTTTGAAAGTGTGTGTTATCAGTATGGTAGTGCTTAAACACGTTGAAGACAAAATGCATTTGGTTCTACTTAGAGGCTTTAAATGGAGTTTTGCTATTTGTGTTTATCTGCCTAAGGGAAACTTTTACACTTTCACATTCAGCTTCATAAAGGCCTATTAATTCTTAAACACTTTCCATGTTCAGAAGACTGCATGCTACATTTATAAGAAATAAGGATCATTTTAATTAAGGCATTGGAGCTCAGTCTAAAATACATTGCCATGCTTTAAACTGATATGTAGTGTTGACTTTTAAAAAAAATATCAACTGGTAGGCTAGATAATTGATTCTCTTTCTCAGGAAAAAACACATGTTTCTCTAATATCGTTGGACTGGATACACATACCACAACCTTTTGTAACAACGCTGTATGGCTGAATTCTCCTGTTCTGGTAAATGAAATGTCAAAGCTATGCATCTATCTTTAGAGATGAAATTGTATTTCTGTTGTGTTAAAATCAGTGAGGACATAATTTCACTCTGCTAAACAGCCTAAAATGATCACTGGGAGATAACTCCTTTCTCCTGTGGTAAACTGCAACTATTAGTATTTTGTATGATTCTTCAGCCAGCAAATCCACCTTGAAAATCTGAACTATAGGGATCTGTGCTCTGGTGGTCGGAAGGTCGAGCTCTGCTCTAGAATGTCTAGCTCGTTTCTCTTCAGCCTCTTCCACAAGTCTGCGCTTGTGGTACAGTTTCAAACATGATTTTTCAGTATTGCAACACTCCTATGAGAGAGATCTTTAATTGCTTAGAGATGAGGTGCTGAGACTCGGATATTAAGCAAGTTACCAGCTTTTCCCAGCAAGTTTTTATGGCTGCTGGTGCATATGCATGTACATATGTGTGATAGAGCAAGACGTTCATGGAACAGGAAGCTTCAGAATGGAGCTGCAGGAATGGCAACCAGCAGAACTGGTTAAGTCAGACCCATTTCCCATTGGCCTTGACCCATGGAAAGCTCAAGGGAAGGACTGCCGCAGTGCTCTGAACTCGGCTCTTTGGAACATACACTCCGTAGTGTAGGTGGGGATATCCATCCACACTGGTGATATTGCCTTCTTGGCAGACACTTTTTAGTAATGATACCTGAACCAACTCTTGCTGTTGCCAAACAGCACTCTGTCATACTCCTTGTTGTCTTCAAGGCATGCAATGTTTCTTTTCTAACTTCTCCAATGGATCCATTCCAGACAGTTTGGTTGTGACTTAGCAAAGGGTACGTGGGTTTGGATTATGGATTCTGAGCAAAGCCATGAGTAATTTAAGTTAAATTCCATAACTAACCTCTGGAAAAAAGAGACATAGAGAATCACAGAATCATTTAGGTTGGAAAGGACCTTTAAGATCATCGAGTCCAACTGTTAACCTAACATTGCCAAGTCCACCACTAAATCATGTCCCTAAAAATGTATGTACCAGGTTGTCAGTGAGGTGTTGTTAGAATAAAAGCAAGCCATTCCCAGTGGAACATTTGTGTGTTAATTTGTCTGTGTGATCAAGATGAGGCCTATGTGATCAGGTTAGGCAAAATTGTTTCCATGACTGATAAGCAGGATAAGTTAATAAGCAGTGTTAACAATTTCTTTTGCAGGTATGCTGGAATTCTCCTTGGGATCACAAATTCTTTTGCCACTATCCCAGGAATGGTGGGGCCAGTTATTGCCAAGAACCTCACTCATAATGTAAGTCTGATTGCTATTTTTTCAGTTGTTATTTTTTTATCTCCATTGAATGGAAATTCCATCTTCTCAAGTCTGCAATCATTAAATGAAATCTGCGTTATACACGTAAGTGGTACTGTTCTGTTGCTGTGAATGACTTAATTCCTAGCCTTTATTCTTCTGATTCTGATGAGGAAAATAAAGGTAAAACCAAAGACCTTTGTGTAGGATTTTAAAATTTTAGTGACTCACCCCTTATATTGTCTAGGAATAAAATGAATATGTTTTTATCACAGTAAAACTCTGTTAAAATGCCAACTAGATGAGACAGCTATGGTAATATTTTAGCAAATTAAGACAAGTTCTTACTTGTTTTAAAATCAGTCTTTCACGTGAGGTGTTGAGTTGTAAGGTCAGCATTTGTCAGATAAGTGAGAAACTAAATTCAAATGTGTGGTTTTTATAATGCATCCCTTTGTATGTACACTACAGGATTAGGACATTCTAAGCTGTATTAGTTTCACAAGACACCTAACTTTTGTCTTGTGTCTAACACCTAACTTCACCTAACACCTAACCAAGTGTTAGATTTGACTTCCAAGGTGTTTTAGTCAAAGGGTGATTTGGAGTAGAAAAAGAGAGCAAGGAGTTGTTTGATTTTTATTTTTTTTTTTTTTAAATCAATATATGACTTACTCTAAAGTCTTTTAAGAAAGGAAGATGGGAGCAGTAAGTTTATTGATACAGTTGAATTTTCGGAGTTGGTGATCACTCCAATGATTTCCTTAAAAATAATATGAAAATATTCATTAATACATGAATTTAAACAAATTAGTCCTTCCAGACATCTTAACAAGTGGGATATTTTTTTTTGGTTTGTTTTTTTTTCCCCCCATACTAATGCACTGTTGTGGCATTATTATGTTTTTGTAGTAAAATCATTTACAGGTTTGTTACAGTAGTCATCTGGAACTTAAAAAAAAAAAAAAAGGGAAAAAAAAAGTGCCTTAAGACATCTGCAGATATTACTTCTTATTTAAAAAGAAAAGAAAACAAGAAAAAAAAAAAACCCAAAAACCAAACAAACCGCAGTTCTTTGCTACCCATGTCTTAAGGCCTTTTTTAAATACCAGAGTTTAGAGGATTCCTCTTGAAATCTGAGTAAAGATAGCTACCTTGTTTGGGCTAAAAAGCTTATGATTCTGGAATATCCACACAGTAGTCATTAAGAATAGCTTACTGCATAGTGCAGAGCACTTCAGCTCGTGGATCACCTGACTTGAAAGCAAGGTAGCATCAGTTTTAAAATTACTTTTTCTTGAGTGTGGAGCTGCAAATTGACAGCATCTCTTCTTTTTTTTTTTTTTTTTTTTTTTCTTCTTCTTCTTCTCCTCTTTCCTCCTTTTGACAGAATACTGTGGGAGAATGGCAGACTGTTTTCTATATTGCTGCTTCTATTAATCTATTTGGAGCAATTTTCTTTGCATTATTTGCAAGTGGAGAAGTTCAGGACTGGGCAGTCAGTGGATATCACTTGCATAGAAACTGAAGGAGATGTTGAAATACCAAAGCTGTGCGGAATTCCGATGTGCTAGAATTCTGTGACCGGAAAAGTGCCTTCCCTACTGATGCCTAGGAGTCTTCAGAGCTTTCAGTTAAACAATTTTATCTGTATATCTTTTGTACTGAAAATCATTTGACGGTGTATGTGTGCTATTTCCTAACAAGAAACTACGTGGATTAAATATAATAGTTTCGTGCTAGGACTTGATATCAAATATATGATCAGAGACAACATTTTAAATCGGTGTGCTAGGCTCCAATTCTTTCCAGTTTTTAATTAATATTTTCTGAATTAATGTGTAGGCAGATGTTTGTTGATACTGAAATGAGAGGAAAAAGCAAAGTGATTATGTAGCACTGTAAGGAGGAATGACATGCAAAGAATTGTACCCAAAAAAGTGTTTTGATTTCCATGATGAGATTGATAGGTTTTTTGCTGTTTAAAAGTCTAGAAGAGCTCTAGTTTTCTACAATCTTTTGTAATGATTTTACTTTGTCAGGTTTTTAATTGATGTCTAAGAAATGCACACGTGATTTTATTCTATTTTATGCACAAGTTTTCAATATATAAACATTCCGTTTCATGAATATAGCTTCACAACTGATACAGAGCAATGAGGAAGTAAAATGTACCATTGTGACTGACAGAATAAGCCATGTGTTACTGTTCTCTGTGGTGCAGGTTTTCTAAACAGGCCTTATTTTTATTCATCTGTGCAAAGAAGCAGCAGTGCAACTCTGGTTTAAATCTAGGCAGTGTGCAAGAGCGAACTAGAAATAGAACATCTGCATGCATACCTTAAAATAACTTTCAGTTTGGCAGTTCACTTTTGTCTCTTTAAATCAATGCAGTGGAATTCTTTCCTCTTGCAAGTAGATATATTTGTCAGCTTGTCAGTGTAAATGCAATAAAATAAGGCCAGTGTAGGGAATAATGAGGAAAATCAGTTTTCTAACAGCCTTGTTTGTTAGTCGCAGAAAAGTAGAGTAAAAAAGAACTAGTGCAATAACCTGATGCTGTTAGCCTCCTATCACCATAGAATTTGAAATTCAAGAGCATCCTTTGCACAACATGCAATTAAATGCTACACAGTAGGATTAAATGAAGTCTATGAAAACAGTGGCCTTGTTAAGAACAAATGGCTGAGTAATCTTGTAGTCACAATGCAAAGGAAAATTCCTGTGCCAAAGATTCCTGAATTGGAGCAATTAGGTGAAAAAGAAAAATCACGGGGCTCTGGGTCTTTCATTTACCAACAATCCAAATGGAAAGCCCAGTACTAAAGCTGCTCCAGTGGAGCCTACCTTCCTTCATTTCTAGGAAATGGCATCTGCCTCTTCTTTTTAGCTTTAAGAGCCATTTTGTTTTGACCTTCCTTGAAGTGTCGTGTTCTCTGATGGTGGAACTGTGTTTAAATCTGTGTTTGTGTCTGCATCATTTCCACAATAAACAATGTGAAGTTCAGATTAAATTAATAGTTGTTCAGTGGCAGTATGTTAAAGCTATATTGTGTCTTCAGTGTTTCCACAATAAATGGAATGAATATTTATATGTGCATCTATTGTTGAAAATTACTATCTCCCTGAAGTTAGAGCACCATTCTCAAAGTATGCCGAACAAGATCGGTGACTGGATTAAGGGATGGTTCATATTTTCCTGGAAAATTACCTGCTTCAGAAGTTTCTTGTCTAGCTTTACAGGTGAGTACTTGCCTGACACTGTTTTTAAAGGAGTGATTTTACTTTGTGTTTACGGAAATTTGTAGTCTTTCGGAAACCTTGGTTAAAAAGGAGGAAAAAAATGTTTCTGGATATAGATTAAATTAATTTATGCCTTTGCTTCTCTAGAGATCATAGGCAGAGCAGCATATGGACAGGGTTGCTATTTCACCTGTTCTGAAGTCAGAAACCTCAGTTTCCCATGCTTTTAGTCTTTTTCCTTGAAAACAGTTCAGTTGAATTATCAAAATTAAAAAATAGATACTTAAGGAAGTTGACGCAGTAGGAGTGAATGTAGACATTCTCTGTATCACTGAAATGAGCCTGAACTGGGTTCAGTTAAAACTGAATTAATTTTAGGCATATCAGCAACTGAGCAGTCTAGAAATTTTTGACCAGCATACTAGATTTTGTTTTCTCCTCATCTAATGCTCCATTAATACTCATTTTGTATACTGTGTAACTTTTAAGTGAGCTTGGAAAGTGGGACTGAAAAAATTGCTATAAATCCTTATATTATTTCTAGACACCAAGCTACAATTAACCTAGTAGTACATAACTATTTCCAATTTTTTTTTTTAAAATATCAAAACATAGGATGGATTCTTGCTCTCGATTCAGCAAGGCTCTTAACACATAACAAACAAACAAGAAAACCCGCAAAAATACTTAAGTCTTACCTTTCTGCATCATGCTCACAAAAAGGAAAATCTGTGGGAAAAGCTGTCCAAATATTTTCTACTAATCATGATACTGTTCCTATTGCATTGGCATGTTCCTGTTTGCACAGCCCTGTCAGTCAGTTTCATCTGTTTAAAAACGTTTCTTATATTCTGTATTTTCAGAAGCAACAAGGGTTTTGAGTACCTCTCATCTCAGTTTACCTGTGTGATACAGGATCTTGACAAAAATTGGGCAAGTTTTTCATAGTGACTGTTTTCCTGAAACAATCCTGTGATTTTTATTTTTTGCTGCATTTCCTTAACAGGTATACCAGAGTAAGAAGTTGTGCTCTCTGTTCCACTGAGAACCCTCTAATCAGGATGTCCACCTGGAATGAGGAGTTGTACCACTACTTTGGGAGCATGTCTTAGTGTTGCCAGGTATTTTTAAGTGCATTCTCCTCAATGTCTCCTTCTGACACAGTTCTGCTTAAATATTTTTTGGAACATTTAGTGCAAAGTTCTACCAACATTAGTAACAGAGATGGAATAACCCTTCACAGAATATCCTACAGCATGTGACATGGGTATTGACCGTGGTTCAGATCTCAGGTCTTTTACAGCCAGGAAAAGTGCCTTCATCATGCTTTTCAAAAGAGGAAAGGCCACAAAGTAATGGGTGTGGTTGTCAATTCACTATTTCTTTGTTCCAAGGGTACCAACTGTCAGTCATGCAGCTTAAAGAAGGCTGAAGTATTTGACACCCAAAAAATATGAGTTAACTTATGTAGGCTTTTTTAATGCTAAGCTAGTGAAGGTTTATGTAACCCTTCATAATGTATAGGCACCCGTGCATGGTGCTTCCCTGTCCTGTTCCTCTGTAACTGGTAATGACTGTATTTGCTTTGTGAAAGGGTCATCTTAGTTTATTTCCCAGAAGTTGAATTGTTCCTGTGATGTATCTTTTTTTCTGGCTTCTCCTCTCAATCACTTATTTACTTATTTGCCAATTTCTCTTCTTCTACTTACTTTCTGGGAATGTTTGATTCCATGATAACTGAACTAACCTTTGAGTTTAACAGGTCTTCCGATATTTTTAGCATTTGCCAAGAAGGAAAGCTGTGGGTGAGGAAGCCTACGCATTATGAAGATAAGCAAGACAAAGTTCATACGGAAAGGTAGTGTCCTCTGTTGGATCACTTAGAGCATCTGGGAAAGAGACATGCTTTTAAACTTCAAGCATCTTCTTTTACATTATGAGCTCAACCATCACAGCTAAAACACTGCTATTGTGTTTTGTACAGTGAGTAGCATCTTGAGAGGGTCTCCCATTTCTCCTGTGTACCTGTATCTCAAAAAGCCGAATGTGATCACCTTAAATCACATGATTTAAGAGCAATGAAATAAAACAAAATAATCAAAACAGTTCTCACTCAAACAGTTGTTGGCTGCCCAAACCCTCTTCTGAGACCTGTCAGTAAAGATGCTGTCTCTACTAGTACAAGGACACTGGCCTGAGTTGTCTTAGTGAAGAAGATATGTCTGACTTGAAGCTAAGGAAAGGATATACTTTGACATGAATGATTTGGTATTAACACATTTTGCTATTACTGTGCCCACTGGAAGGAAAACACCACACTAGCAGTAGTGTGTTCACCAACAGTGAAGTAAATAATCCTGAAGATATAAAGAGGATCTCATGGGGCTAATTACTTAAAGAGAAGTTCATTAACCTCCTGTTGGTCTCTTTTCTATGAAGAAATATAATGAGCCATTTTTTTAAAAGGCATTTGTTTAACAAATTGGACCGTGCTAGAGTGAACTTAAAGCTTTGCTGATTTGCCTAGTTCATGCTTCACTCATACAACAGTTATTAATATTTCTGCAATTCTGTATCTAATGGACTATATGTTTATAATTCTGAAAAATAGATTAAGAAAAGGTTCATTTATTTACACTGTATGTGATGGTGTATATAGTCTGTTGCAGAAGTAATTCTTGACGTGTTTAATGTGAGAGTAAAACAATGAGTTATATTTATTTGAATTTCTTGCCCTTCACCCAGCAGAGTTGCCTGTGGCCCCAGTAACTGTTTTATGTCAGTGTGTTGGTTATCAACATTTTGTAAGATACAAATACCCAGAAAAAGAACTGCAAGAAGACACCAGCAATTATTTAAATCCCAGTTTCGTAGCAGACTGAGCGGGGGGGGAACACAAAGACATGCCAGAGGACCAAAAAACTGCTACCTTGAGTGAGAAACTGGAGACCCTCCCAATCAAATCACCATTGCAACCTTTCTACTTCCCCTCCTTCATAAAGCTGCCATAATGGTGGTAGGTCATACATTTTAAACTAAAACTATATCTGGGTGATTCAAATCCTTGACACAGAAATCAGGTTTTTTATTGTGTATAGAACCATTGATCTGACTTAATGTAACACTTGGTATTTTCTATGAAGCTCCAATATACATCTGACCAATGTAGCTCTTGAGTCATAACTCAATCCAGTGAAAATTGCATTTCTTTGAGAAAAGTTATTTCCACATGAAATTTTAACTGTTTGGCCTTATCAGTTAAGCAGTGCTGCCCTAAAAGAGTTGCACGTGTTATTTTAGAGAAGTAATTTTCCTTATCCTGTGTAAGCTCCAAAAATGCTGAATTGATTTTTGCTTCTCAGTAGCACACTTGATAAGATTACACATTGACAGAGTTCAGGCCTGGATCAGACACAACACATGAAAACTCGGGTAGTGGAGTAATTAAAAAGAAGGTTCAGATACCGGTGTGCATTTTCAAGTGAATGCAGGTTAACTTCAGAATAATGGTAACTTTGCTCTTATTGCAACATAACCTGTACAAGGTTGCGACACACTGGAAGAGAGGGTGCCTGGGAGTTGCCCAAGGCATAGCAACGGAAAGAGAGTGTGTCTTACTAAGCCAAAATTCTATTTGCCTTCCCCTCCCTTTAAAGTATAGCCATTTCCTATAGAGTAGCTATATAGCTATAGCTGAGTGAAGAGTGGTAATAGCCTTTCATAAAGTGTTCTTGGAAGGAAATTTCATGAAAGGAATTCCTTAAAAATCTTTGTAGTATACAGAAGTTTCCATATGGCTGCTTCAGAATAGGAAATGAATATATTATTTTTTCTGGTATTTTCCTAAATTAAATTCCATTGTAGACACTTAATAGGCTTAGCTCAACCAGACTTGGATATTGTCATGTTTTCTGATGGAAAACATGGTTCCGTTGATGTTTCTTTGACTGCCTCTTCTGCTGAAGCATTCTAGCAGTAAATGACTAGTCTTCTATTTCTGAATCATCTTACTAGCTGAGAAGACTTAATAGATGAGGAGCCAGAGGGTTTGTTTGGTTTTGATTTTGGGGGGGTGGGGGGATGGGGAAAAGAAGAAGAAGAAGAAGAAAAAAAAAACCCAACAAAAAAAACCCACCACACCCACACCAACCACCATCCTTTCTCCCACTCCTTTTTCCCTGACCATCTGGGCTTCATGGAGAACAAGAAGCGACAAGTGCCTTCTGTATCTACAAGTTTAAACAGTCTCTGCTGAAGGGGAAATAAAAGAGTTTTCCATGTATTCATTGAAAGGAAATTAAGCGAGAGTCCTGCAAGAACTGAGAATTTGTAAGCAATTTAGGGAAAACACAATATTCTAAAAATCAGAGGTAGTTTTTGTGATAACGTGACAACATAAAGAGAATCATTGCTGTGGCTGTCTTTAGAAGGAAACTGAAATGAAAAATATATTTTGCAGCTCAATTCAAGACTGACACTGCCTGTCAATGTTTAAGAGGGATTTGGACAGTGCCCTTAATAATTTGCTTTAACTTTTGGTCAGCCCTGAAGTGGTCGGGCAGTGGGACTAGGTGATCGTTGTAGGTCCCTTCCAACTGAAATATTCTATTCTAAGACCTAAGTCTGCCAGTCTCACTGAGCATTAAGTAGCTCTAATGCTATTATTTAAGCAAAAACACTTCAACTGCCTTTTGCATGAAGGGGCTGGGGGGGTGGGAAAGAAAGGAGGGTGTTTCCTTTAACACCAAAAAATGTCTGTCTTCTGAATGATCTTAAAATTAAACTGTATGAATGTACAAAATATCATTAAGTTAAATTTGGTTTTGACTTGACTGACTTATGATGTTTTCAAATTTGCATGCTATGCATTGTCAGTACATCTTGCATGGTTGTTTTTTTCAGGTGGGAAAGTACATAATAACTTTTAAGGGTAAAGTACATAATAACTTTTTGCTGTCCAGTAAAAAGGAGGTAATAACATGTTGCTCTGCTCAGATAGGATGGAAAATAAAGCCCATAGCAATTATAGAGGAATTAATTATTTGCCACAGTCTGATTTGCCATCAAGTCTCTGTCATTACCTTCATCATAACTGGCATTCATTTTGCACAGTTAAGCGCTGCTCCTGCAGTCACCAGGCCTGATTAAAGGTCTGAGACTGAAGTTGAAAGCATTTTTAAAATATCCATAACTGGATAACTGGTTCAACTGCAGGTTGAACTATAAATTCATTTGGAATGGCTATGGAAAGGCTTAATTTCTTGTCTGGAATGTTGTTTAGTTAGTGCAGTCTTTGTCTTTTTTCTTTTGGATTTGAGAGATGTGCATATTTTGGAATCTACTTCCAATGCAGTTCTTATGTTAATATTTTCTGCTATGAGAATAGCTTCTGCTTAAGCTTAAAAGCCCTTGTGTAGAGAGAATGAGAAATCAAGATATTTGAATTGTTAATACATAGCTGGTAGAATTGCTAAGTATCTCTGCATGGTTTTGAAAGTAGGGAAAACTGGCAAATACAAGATGTACATAGCAATAGAGAAGGATCACATTGTGGAAGAATATTCACACAGGGATAGCCGTGTTAACATCTCTCTGTAGGGTCAGGTCGATGCCAATGGTACTTTAAGCAGCTATTGAGAGCTAAGCGTCTGCTAAAGTGTTTTGCTGTAGTATGACCTAAAGCTAAATCTGCAAAGGAGATGGCATGTGGCAAAGCTGTGTTGTCATACATAACTGGTAAAATACATGTTGCTAGCAACAGAACCCACAGTTGTCGCAGGCCTAAACGCCCCCTCCCATGGGAGAAGTGGACTTGAATTCCTGCAGGCAGAGGGTGGGAATCAGCCTCGTTCACCCTTCTATCACAGAAGGTGGGGGGGTGGAATTAAATAATCAGCACTTACTCCCTGTTTTAAGAGAAAATGGGAAGCTTTTTTTGTGAACAGCCTACCTCATCAGTCCTCTCGTCCTCAAGAGCTGAGAACAAGGACTGCCTGATGTTTGTGGAGCTGTGAAAAGTTTAGAAAGAAAACAGGGGTACCTAGCAGCTGTATATCAAAGGTCTGTGTAGCTGCCTGTGTGCAGCCAGCATCTTTAATGTAAAAAAAGGATATATGTGGGCAGAACTGTCTCTAGAGCTGGGCAGCAGCTGAGGTTTTGACTGCCCCAGTCAAAGTGCATGTAAAATGTGTTCACTCAGGCTTAGATGTAATAGATATCTATAAGTTTGCATGCATTGCTACGTTCTTGGGATTCAAATTATCCCTTCTTACTGAAACAGGCTGTGAAAATCAATCCACAGCAATCTTCTTCAATCAATCAAAGAACACACTAAAATCACAAGCCACAAAAGCTGTGATTCCTCCCCCCAGCTCTCCTTTTAACAGGGTGCTAACTTCAAAGGTTACTTTTGACCATTGAAATGCCAACTGTATTAAACAAGTGGTCATAATGCAAGCAATGAGTTTGAATTGCTGGAATTGAATTATAAGCAGCTGGCTTTACTTCTAACTGAGAATCTAATGGTTAAAAAAAAAAAAAAAGCAACAAACCAAAACAAAATTCCAAACTAAATCCATCTGTCTGCTTCTACTCAATGCAAGTTAAATAGTAAGTGTGTCACTTTGAAGCCCGGATGAAAGTTTCACTGTTAGAGAGAATGTGCAACCTGTACAAACACACTTTTCCAAAGGCAGATGTCTTCCTATAGGAGGAAAAAATAAATCTCTACAGGTTTCCTCTTCCTCTGTGCCTGTTTTAATTCTTCTGAATCACAAAATATGACGCAAAATCACAACCACATGCACAGATGGATGGTTAATATGCAGCTCCTGTTGTTCTGAGGAGGTTGCTGTTTGACTCATGTCTTTCCAGCTGAGTCATGAACTATGTGGTTGTACATTTCTTTGTCTCCATGCGCCAGGCAAGGAGGCTGCTGTTCAGAGCAGCTATCTCTGGCAGGGAGGAAACACAAAAGCGGGGATTTAGAGCGCGTAGCGGGGCAGTGCTGAGCTGGTGCATGCTTCTGCAACAATGGAGAGCCATGGCAGGCCTCTGCCCCGGCACGGCTGTCCTCAGCCAGCACCCCCTCTCCTACCAGCCACCTGGTAAGCAGTTCACGCATGTATAAGAAGGCACAGAGGACAATATAGATAAGGCACTATAAGAATTCAAGGCAATCACATGGAAATAATTTCTCCTAAAATGCAGAGCCTTCAAAAATCTCAAGATCAGCAAGTCAACTAGCTCAGTCAATAAAGATTATTTATTTTCACTTTTTGCATAGTGCCTTTACTGCACTTGACTTTGATCTGAGACCTGCTTGTAAACAAATGTACTGAACTTTCCCAAATAGGCCTCAGTCATGCCCCAAAGTATCCTCTGAGGCCCCTCCACCCCCGCACGCAGTTTGTTTGAAATGACTGCCTCCAGCTCTAATTGTGTCCTAGACCCTTTGCTTTAAATGAAAATGGCTTCACGTTGAACCCTAACCCTTATTATCATCCTCAAAAGGAAAGAGGCCCAGTGGTAGTTCTGCTCCTGTAAGGGTTTGAGTAGACCTACTTGACTCCTTCAGAGAGAAAAATGACCTTAAATAGGTAGGCAGAAACGTATTGGTTAGTGATACATTAACAATACAATAATGAAGTATGAATAGGTAGTCTTTACGTGTCCAGTGTTTTCCATCTGAGTGACTTCCCGAGTATCTTGGCATTATGTTGCCTTAGTGGCATTGTTCATCAGATGGTGTAGCAGACAGCTGCTTGGAAGAGATGGGGGGGTGAGGCAGTTGGAGAGTGGGAACCAGGACTGTGGGTGTCTTGCTGCTCTTCAAAGCCTCTGTACCATGCAAATGAGGCTCTGCAGCCCCAAAGCTTAAGAAAAGTCAGCAATTGGCTTGTGACTGTTAGATTAGCAGGGTTACGTGCTTTCAGTCCTAGATAGCTGTGATGCGAAGGTGAAGGGTTTCCCCTTATTTTCCTTTGTCAGACTAAATATACAGTTGGTTCCATTGTGGAAGGTTCCCACATCTAGAAAATAGGTAACACAGGAGGGGAACCAAAAGTTAAATACTGGCTAGTTTTATGAAGGCACAAACTAGAGATCTGAAAAGCAGGAGGCTCTGACACAACGATGAGCAGCGTCACTGGGAAGGGATTCCAGCCACAGGGTAACGCTGCCTCCAGCAAAAGCATCTGGCCAGTGCAGTTTCCGTTGTGTGCATAAAATCAGCTTCATGTTTTATATGTCAGCTAAGTTAAAAATGACAGATTTTAAGGATATTGGTATGATGCAAGTCTAGTTTTTCAGTTAAGTGACAAATTGGCAACTATGTGACTAATTTCCAGTATAGTGTAATTCTGCTTAGTATTTGGGAACAGGGAAAACAGGGCCCAAACTCTTTATTTTTTGTATAGAATGTGAGTAAATCATGTAAGTCTTCCTAATAACTAGATATTTTATTTAACATCCACACATTGCAGCTATTCACTTTTAAAAGAAAATTCAATAATCAAAGTATAAAATATGAGAAAAGGCAGGTATAGGTACACTGGATTAAACTGTCTTGCTTAACAAGGAGGAGGGAATTAAAAGACAGAAGTTTGTGTATTGTATACTGCAAGTGGTATTGCTCATAGTAATTCCCAGTGCAGGTGAGTTGTCTGTAGAGTTTTGGTTAGTTTCTGACTTCTAGAGCCAAGTGATGAATTTATTCTGGTTAATTTTTCTTTATTTCTGGTGACCAAGCCTTCTGCCATTTTATTCCACCAAGCTATGGAGGTGAAAACCTTAAAATCACTGCACTTGTACATTTACATCTGCATTTCATCTCACTTTCACTGCAAACCGTGACTTCCTGGTAGGCAGGGCTGTATCACTGCTCTTGCTTTCTCTCCTCTGATTGAAAAGGGCTCAGGATGGTTACTTTGTGTATGCATGCTAACTCTTTTTTTTTTTTTTTTGTCTTTTTTTTTTTTTTAAACGTTGCAGTTTCTGTTACATTCTCAATAAATGTAGCGCTGCAGTAGAAACTAAATATGCCTCAAATTAACCAGGAAAAATTAGGTTGTACTGATAAATGTTTTGCTTGCATTTACAGCTGCAGTAATATGAGACGTGCTTTATAATTCATCCACTGGGAATTTTGTGTCTATTTTGAAACCTCTGATATGTGCCTATTAGAAGGTAACTGAGAACTGTCTACCAACACTCAAGTACAGTGATGACAGATTTTTTTTCTTTTTTTTTTTTAAACCTTGTGGGTACTTTTGGACTGAGACTTGCCTCGAACGACAGGATTATAAATCATGCTTAATCACCATGGCTTACCTTAATAACCATTGAAAACCAGTTCTACTGCTGCTTGGATGATAGCGTGAGCGATTTTTGTTCTGTTGAGAGTAGCTGGATAGAACCACCTCAAACATTCCTATACTTATGTTAAAGTTAAGGTAAGATGAGGGTGATATGCTGTATGTTATGCTGAATATCTCTGGTAATCTGCATAGTGAAAAACAGATTTGGGCTTTTTCACACAGGTTTGTGGTTTATCTTTTCTCTTTCACTTTGAATTAATCTGTACTTTCTGCATTTAAAACAAGAGTACTCTCGTCTCATTCACAAATGGGTAACTTTTGGGAGATGCCCCTATATCCTGTGGATAGTAGGAGAGGCCCTCTGGTAAATGTGATATAGGTGTTGCCTGTGTTTCAGGCGTGGTCTGCGTTCCTTTTCTCTGAGCCTAGTCAGAGAGAAAGTACGCGAGACACTTCACTGCTGCTATTCTGGGAGGCATCGAAGATGCATTGGCAAGTTTGGAAACTTTGCTGGTTTGGCTGAAGGCATAATTTCAAAGCCATGACACAGATTATTGTCATAGTTTTGTTTTCATACTGCATTTTAAAGAAGCCCTGAGGTAGTTGGTTTTGTAATCCAAAAGAGTCACTGTCCTATCTCTTTTGCAGTGATTTTGCCCCCTTCCATGTGTAGAGCAAGAAAAGGAAAAGAAAACAAACAAACAAACAACAGGAGAAAAAAACTGTTCCTGGTTCAGGACTTAGAATTAAGAGACTATCGAGGTTGTCACAAGATTAGGGTCACACTAAGATGGTCTCACCTTACCTAGTCACGCACTCGGTGAAAACTTGTGAAGTTGTAAATTACAATTCTTCCATTGACTTCTCTGTAGAGTAACAAATACTTAAGAATTAGCAGTGGAGAAATAGACTTGCAATGGAAAAATACTCAGAAACTTTTTGAAAGAGGTAAGCGTACTTTCACAAGGTTTAAGCACGAAATGCAGGTCTGTGCTTCTTAGGTACGTGTGTAGTATGTGACACAGCCTAGATCAGCCTTGATGGTTACAATGACCACATAGCTTAGTCGAGAGAATAAGTAAGAGTGCAATTTCACTTTGTAGCTAATCTGATGTAACTGAGCCTTGCCACTTAAATGATATATCCCGCTTCCAGTGGGTTGAATCTGGGGATCATATGCCCATGGAGTTTATTTGGTCAGCTGGGGGATTGAATGGATAAAACAAACAAAACCGAAACAAAACAAAAAACCCCACCAAACTTTCCTGTGGATAACTTCACTGCTCTCACTCCCCTTTCAACTATACAATCGATAGATCCAATGCAGGAAAACTTTGGATAGATAGAGGAGAAAAGCAGTTCTTCTGGCAGGTATTCACAGCTGCATAGGTTTAGCTTTGACATGGAATAACACCTTTCAAATTTCTGAACTCAGATGTAAGAGAAGGAATTAAAAACTTATTTTGGAATAGACTTTCTTTTTCCTTTCATATTTTCTGTATTACAGTTTGTTTTACCCACACCAGTCACTGTCTGCTTCGTAGGAATGTCATCATTCTGAACTGTTGTTAGTGGATGCTGTTTCTCAGGAATATCCCAGAAGGAAAGGGGAAAGCAAGTGAGCAAGAATTTCTGCTTCCTTAGTTCACATGGGTCTGTGAATGTTGCCAGGTAACGTGACTCACTGCACAGCTTTGTGAAGTAAATGGGACTGCGTTAGCTGTTAGCTTGGAAAGCAAGTATAAACTGTTTCCCATAAATAGTGATACTGCACTTTGTCTCTAATGACTCTACAGAGCTAAATTTAGAGAACGAGCTAAGATTTACTTTCTGTAAAGCAGCATTTCTTTACAGCGGCCATTTCACTCACACATACATACGCACCCCAACCTTAGATGGTGGGGGGACCCCATTCAGATGTGGGGGGGGAAGTGGGGGAGCCACTGCCTGTGTGCACTCCTACATGTTTTCTTATTACAGTATTTGTACCTGTATGTAGTGTGTACACATAATTAGGTTTTCTATGGTGAATTACAATGTATGTACATAAAACAGCTGGGGGATGATTTAATATCCTCTGTGCTGGATCGAAAGCAGCATACAGAATTAAAAACTCAGAGTGTGCTTTACATTTCAGGTCGCCTTAGGAATTGCACAGACTGTGATATGGAGGCTGCCCAGTAACTAAGATAGACCTTCTAGGTCTTCCTGCTTTGCACAAAGGGGATCCTTGATTGCTATTCACAGTTTCAGCAGTACAGACTGTCTCCTGCTGAGAGTAGAAAAGTTCCTGTTTCAGGCAGTAACAGTTGACTTGCTCGTATGAATCAGTTTGCAATCTTTTTCTAACCTGTACTGTCTTTTTTACGTGTTTTACTTTTCTGTTCTGGCCTGTGGGATAGCCACAGCTCTAAGCTCAAGCATCGGTCTTTTACAGTTTGTATTCCCCTCCCCTCCACGTCCTCTGCCATGGCCTGACGGGACGGCATGTCAGCCTTGGCTCCCCTTCATTCTGAGATTTGGCCTCCGTGCAGAGTGCTGACTCAACACCTGTTCCCACTTTAAAGGGGACGAAGTCTACTTTATACCACGTGTGGTACAAGCTTTTAACCTCTGAAATGCCATTCCTCTGTGGTTTGCCTTGCAAAACCGCAGCTGTTGTTTTTCACAAGTATTGTTACAGAAGGGACTATGAGGAGTAGCTGTGTGTATGGACTGACCTCCCCCGTAGTGTTACTTAGTTGATAGTTCCTGTGATGGTATCACTGCCTGTGGGAAAGTCATGTGCACTGTTTTCTAGCATTCTTCTGGTTGTTGTTTAGAAACTGCTAGAGAGACCAAATATGTTTTCCAGCATTTCATTTTGATAAGAAACTAGTACTGAACGAATGCTTTATAACATCATGCCAGGATTCTACTCAGTTCCTAACAGCTCTAACATAACCTGCCTTATGCAGTGGCAGGAAGAGTTTGTGGTACAAAATTTCTTCTCCCATCTTTCATTTTTAGCCTGACTCATCCTTGGTTAGAGCTTAGGACTGACTATTCCCTTTCCTTCCACACTTCTCTGTTGGTTATATTAGGCTAGCTTTTTGGTTTTCAGTAAAATGTACTTGGTCATGTAGTGTGGAAGATGGAATTTATACAGCAGGATGCATGATTAGTGGTTGAAATATTTGTGAATTTTCATTCAGATGTGACTACTATAACTAAAAAGATTGACCTTCAGCTGATGCAAACAGATTAAAATCCTGGGGAGATTTCTTACCAAGCTAAACAATGTGGGATGGAATTATGGTATAAGAAATTCATTCATGATTGCACAGATCTAAGTAATGTAAACCTGTGGAAATTAAGGCTTGAAGAGATTTTTGGATATCTAATCCATAGATAAGGAAGTATTAGTTATACTTGAACCACTCCTGATAGGTATTTAGGTGCTTGTAAAAAGTTGGGTAATGATGGGGGTTCCACCAGCTGCCCACAGAATCTGTTCCAGTGTTTTTGTCTCTAGGTATCATCTTGAAGCATAGCTCCTAAGATGGACAAAGTATCCCAATAGAGGCTTTAATGAGTGCTAAGTAGAGTGGAGGGTTTATTTTACATATCTTACAGCACTTCTGTTTATACATCTCGGTATGTTTGCTTTTTTCACAAGAGTATGGCAGTGTTGACTCATGTTCAGTTTGTGGTCCACTCTAACCCCAGGTCCTTTTCTACAGGACTGCTAGCTAGCTGCTACTTCTCCTGTGTTTGTCCAGTGAACTGTTCCTTAAAAAGGACAATATTAACCTTGATTTATTTCCTAATTATTTTAGACCATTTCTCTAACTTGCCCACATTACTCTGAATTCTGTTCGTGACCTCTGAAGTGCTTAGTCCCCCCTTGCCCCCAAGTGTGCAATTTAAAATTACATTTATGTGTATTTAAAACTGTATATTTGTATGGTGGAATAATGTCTGTGCCCACAAACTGATTTGATACAACCTTTCATAGTGATATTAGCAATTACTTTGAGCATGTCATCTTCAGCTGGTCTCCTGCACATCCATTATTTTGTCCAAAGTTTCCTTAGCTTACTTACACAAGTTGCCTGTAAGGAGCAAATCTTCCCTTAAGTTAAATGATATCGACATTTCCCCATCCATGAGCCTGTTAAACCTGTCACTGTAGAAAAGATTAGTTTGATGCAATCTGCTCCTAACAAGTCTGGGGCTGTTACTTATCAACCTATTATCTTCTAAAAATAGTTCATTCGTTCCAATATATTGTTCCAGGAATTGAAATTAGACCAACTGTTCTATAACTGCCCAGCTCATGCGTGTGCTCTTTCCTTCTTTATCTTTTTTTCTCCTCCCCCTTTCTCCCCCTTTCTCCCCCTTTCTCCCCCTTTCTCCCCCTTTCTCCCCCTTTCTCCCCCTTTCTCCCCCTTTCTCCCCCTTTCTCCCCCTTTCTCCCCCTTTCTCCCCCTTTCTCCCTTTTCAATTTAAGGATGTTTTTTCTGTTTTTCCAGTGTTCTGGAACTTTCCCATTGCATAGCTTTCAAAGATAATCAGTAGTGGCTCTGAGATGGCTTCATCTGGCCAAATACTTCAGAGAGACTGTATTAGAGTCAGCTAACTAAAAACAAAGGCATCATTTTAAGTAAATGGCCCTTCCTGTTCCCCCTCCCCCCCCAATCAAGTTATTTCTCCTTTATTGTGTTTGGGGTTTTTTTTACTAAGATAATTAAATATTGAGCACTTCTTCATCTGTTGGCTTACTACTTTTAGCAAGTTGTTCCCACTGTTCATTGCCAATTAGAAATAATTGACTTCTATTTCTACTGTAATTTAACTACCAACAGTCTTGAATCTTCTTATGTCTTTGTGCCAAGACTCGTGATTCTTCCTTTACAGGATTTTCTGTCTTGTGGAATTCTGGAGACTAAGCCAAACTGCCTTTCAGTAATCTCAGTATAGATTGAACAGGTCAAGTATAAGTACTTTTCCAGATCTAGATTTATTCCCATAGTTCTTCTCTGAAACCTTTCCAAACTTTAATCGTCTCAAATCTAAATTCACTGAATAAATGTCAAGCGTATGCTATATACACTAAATCTGAGCAAAGCTTCTAAATGACTTGACTTGCACTACTTCTGGTTACTGCGGTTACCATGTAGCAAGAATGATGTACGTGTGATTGCAGTGGAAAGTGATCCTCTGGCCTGAGTGATGCCAAGACTCGAAACCACAGCAACGTCAAGATGGGAGGGTGAACAATGGATGGCACATCAGCTGAACAGCTGGATGTGCCCACACCACCCTTACTAGCCCAAGTCTCAGGTACTGCCCTTCTTCCTCCTTTGGCCTATCCATCCACTGTCTCCAAGTTGTGGCATACTTTTGCAGTCTGCACCAAAATCACCTTTATTATGTTTCTCTCCCTTGCAGCCATAAGCTGCATCTTGGGTTTTCTTGATTTGTATAAACCCCTTCTAGGAATCTACCTATGTCTCCCTCCTTGAAAACTTGCCTTTACTCGGGTTGGTATGAGAGGCAGAAAGGGGGGAATGCAAAAGGTCTGCAAGATGAGAACGGGAATTACAGGTTTTCTGTTGATGAACTTCCAGCTTGCTAAGTGCACAAGCCAGTTCCAAACCCATGATAGCAAGAGGCAGCAAAATTAACCTTGTGAGTGGACATTTAGCAAAGCAATTGGAGCCTAGCTCAATTGCTGGGGGGGCTAAAAGGAGAACTCTAAAATGCATGGTCAGTGGGTGAGGTCCCACTTAAAGGTTCCATCACAGGCTTATCAGCACAAAAGGACAAATACATTGCTTTTGGCAAAACAATATTTAGCAGAAGAGACCTGAGCTTTAAAATGAAATTTTGGAAGTTCGTGATAAATTGAGAGCAAGAGCCAAACTGCCCTCACCCAGTGGATTTCTGTTCAGTAACTGACACTTTCTTTACACACAATGCACCATTTTTTAAAATGTATTTATTTATTTATCTATCTATTTATTTAAGGTGGTGGGATATATTAAAAATGTGATTCCATTTGGGGAAGAGGAGCTAATGCTGTAGCCTGTTTGATGTTGGAAAACACTAATGCAAAACCACAGAACAGTTTAACAAATTATATTGTTTCTCCATAACGGTGGTTACTTCGTCAGCCCTTCACCTTTATTCTGCATTGGTGCCAAGTAACTCTGCTTTTTGCCTGGAGCCAGGTCATCAGCTGGTGTAAATTAGCCTAGCACTAATGAAGTATAATGAAGCTTTGCAGGTGTCTACAAGTGAAGGTTCACTTTTTGGTTAAACTAAAGGAGGAATTACTTCTTGGATCTGAAGTCCTCTAGTTGTCTGCATGTTATCTTCCCATTCACTCTTTAGTTCCACAACACTCTTACTGAAGCAGCCACCTGTGAGGTTCTTTTCTTCCTGCTTCGGACACTTCTGCTCTAAATCAGATACTTTCATTTTCTAGCTCAGTAATGCAGACCTCCACAGAACAGAACAGAGCTTTAAGTACAGCTGTTAGTTCTGGTCGCATCTGCAGCATACCCACTCTGTCTGATACTAAACCTTCAGTATCACGGTTCAACTGGTACTAAACACTCGCTATAAATTAGCCTTCTCATGCTGAGGATAAATGTGGTTTGAAAAGATTGTCCAAAGGATTTTTTTTAAAAGCACACTGTCCTCCAAGCATTAGCCCATCACCCGTTGTAAATGCTGTAACTGGAACAGTAGTGCTTCCCACAAGAAACTTGTTTTAGGGGAAACAATGCCTTTTTAAGAGGCTCATATTAAGTTATTCAGAAGCCTCTGAAATTGTAGCTGCTTATTCATTCCAATAATACCCTCAATAGTTTTGAAGGGCACTCTCTTATACCTCCTACTGTAAGACCTTATTTCCTGAATCTATAAGCAAGGTCAGTTATGAGATCAGGCAAGGTTGTTGAGGGCTTTATGCAGTCCAAGTCTTGAAGACTCCCAAGGATGGAGGGGTTTATTTTGTGCTGTCTCCTAAGACAGTAGCTTAAAGTGTCTTTACTGTTGTCTCTTCCTTTTACCAAGTAATTTCATTTATATAAAAATATCAGCTACTAGTACAGAGCTAAATAACTTTCGAAAGTAGCTTTTTTCAAGAAGTTTAGATTACCTCACCCAGTTCAGTTAAACCTTTTTTTTTTTTTTTTGAAGCAGGTTTTCTGTCTAATCTCTTCATACTTGAATAACGCCTTTATTCTATTAATTGTTCTTTTATTTATTAAACAGATGATTGTAAAATCAGATAGTAAGTGTTGGGATCATGTAGGGAAAAGGATTTCATAACAGATGTAGATGCTATTAAGAATCAATGCATTAAAGAACACATAGATGGAAGTAAAGCTGTGTGCTCATGCTATAGTTTACGTTGAACGTTTGGACTAATGTACATAAAATGCTAATTGTAACGTAGGGATTAGAAAGCATTTCACAGTAAGTATGAGGTTAATTGTATTGCAAAATAATGCTGTGTACCAGAATCTGGTTTTGCTAATCACCAATTACTACTGGTGATTTTGGACTGCTTTTCCCTCACACTTTCTGAAAGTGCCCTCAAGAAATCTGAGTGCCTCTTCTGTATATAGTGAGCGTGATAAACTGTATTTATCAGATCTGTGTTTAAAGTCTTGTGCTTATAAAGTCTGTTTGCTTACACTCCTGAATGACCTTGTTCATTGCAGTGAAAATCATTGTATAAGTGGTAGTTACCTTCATCTTTGTGCAGGAGTCTGACCAAAAAAGATGCCACCAAAAAAGATGTATGTTAAAATTCTTCAGAGGTGCTCAGTGAGCACATCTTTTATTTTCTAGCATGATTTCACTGGCTGTGACTCTGTTCTAAGCTTACAGTACATTCTGTATGTGCTGGAACCACATACTAAAATGAAAGTAATGCCGCAGTAGCTTCTGTGATCTGAAAATCCAATTAACATTTATTTTTAAAAGTGAGAATATTTGGCTTAGATATACTGACAGCATAACTTTCATTTTAATATCATTTGATCTGAGATTCAAAACCTTTTTAAAATGGTGGCTATGCTATAGGTTCCTACAATACAAATGCTTTAGAGAGCCCTTCTATATGTTCTTCCACTGGAGGCATATGTGGACATAGGTTATTTCAGTTTAGCATATGCTCACCAGTGGTCGAGGGAGACTGAGTAATTTTTCTGCACAAAGTCCTCCTATTTCTGAAGTCAGTCTGGATTTAATAAGCAGTATTCCAAAGCCCAAAAGACCTTGAGTTCTTGAAATCTCTTATCTCTGTTTCTTCCTAAATGTTTCATATCAAAGAGATTAGTTTTGCCAAATAAATAAAATCTAAAAATTTTAACAGGCTATTTGCAAACAGGATTTAGTCCAGTGTATGTCTGTCTGTATTAGCTGAGAGGATTCTTCAGAATGCATTTCCACTGAATTGTGTGAGGCTACTCATATATCTGAAGCTCCCCAGCTGTACAAATATTTGTGAGATTGATAATAGGAATGTTCCACTAATAGAATGGACAATGAGAGATATACTAGTTGTTGCAAGAATAAAAGCATGTATTGGACAGATTAAAGAGGAAATAAGAAAATTATTTTGAAAACTCAATTAAAGAAATGGATGGGAAAAAAAAACAACTGTTGTAGACTTGAACTAGGACCGTGGTTAAAAATTTGTCCAACAAATTCAGCTTTCACAGCTTTCAGCTATATACATACCACAGAAATTGCTTTCTTAAGAAATACATAGTTCTAAATGCCTTACTTATGGAATAGTCTTCTGAAAAACGAAAGTCCCTTAAAAAAAGAAATGTGTGGTTTCGTATGGGCCATGTGAGAAATCAGTAACACATTTCCTTTCTCCTCTCTCCCTGTTGAGGCAAAAGTCATTGACTACATTTGGAAAGTGTTAAACTACCTTTTTATGAGAATGGATACTCTGACAGATCGGTCCATTAAAAATACCCCCTACTGAAATACACATTTTAGAAGCTAACTTCAAACCATCCTGAATAATAAAGCTTTTTAGCTGTGTTTACAAACAGTCTTTGCTGTATAGGAGACCCGAAAAGTGCTGCTTAGCTTTCTTACAAAATATTACCCTTTGGTCCTCAACTTGAGCCACTAAATCACTTTCTGATAATGCACTTCCATTTCCAGAAAGTGATCCGTCTCCCTTTTCCTGCCCTTCTATTGCTGTGTCTTAAATTACTGCCCCTAAATGTTAGGTTTGAGGAAAGCTGAACCATCTCTAGCTTCCCCCTACCCCCGCCACTAATCTCTGCCTAAAAACATAGGAGAAGAGAAAGAACTTGATGACTTTATTCCTTTCTTAAACAAAGTCACTAATTTTTAACAATATCTGAACCTTTTTGCAGGTTTTGTTCTGAAACTGGATTTTTGTGTAAAAGGTGTATTCTAAACTCAGCATCTTCGCTAATGTGACATCTCTCAAACCACCTTTTGGGGTTTTTTTACAAAATGCACCCTTTTTTTTTTTTGTAAATTTTGCATGTGGAAAAATACCAGATATTGTGGAAACATTTCAATTCCATATCATTCCATGAAATACTAATTTTACAGCTCTTTACTGTAGTGATTGTGAAACTGGGTGTATCTCAGCTAGAGAAACTTGGAGTCAAGTGAAAGTTTGGCTGCATGAGGTGTTTTTTTTTATTTTGTTGTTCTTGTTTGTTTGTTTTTGAAGAAGAATCTATTTCCATGCTTTACAACTGCAATCTGAAGAGCATACCAACAAATGAATGGGATTCTAGTTGCATGTACATACAAGTAACTCTAACACAGGCATAGAACGTACCTAAAGAAGAAAACAGAGCACATAGCTTTGTTTCCTTTGCAGATCATTTTAAAAGAACAAGCAGAGATATTTGTTCAGCTTCTCAGCTTAATTTCCCTTGAATAGGTATAGGAGATGTTGAATATTTAATGGAGTTTCTTACATCGGTTAGGAGTGAGTAAACCAGAGAACAATCCACTGGAATCACGAGGGCTTTTATTTCTGATGCTGTGAGCTGGTTTGTGACTCCTCATTGCCATGATTTCAAAAATAATTTGCTAGGGCTGCCGGTTTTCTCATGTGAAAATACAGTATGGGGGTGCTCCTTGCAGTTTGGGTTTCTTACACAGAAGTCACGTATCCTAAATGCTAAAGTGATTCTCTTTAATACATTTGCACTTCAGATGCATCTTTGCTTAAGGTGTGTCTGCCTTGGTTTGTATTGTTGTGCCAAAGTCAATTTTTGTTCTTTAATGGGTACAAGAAAGAAAGAAAAAGCTGGCTTTCTTTTTTTAAAGTCAAACGACGGTGTTTCTTTTTCCGGTGTAATAAGCTTCCTGAAATTCCTGCTCTCTTCCCTCCTTCCCCACCTCTGTTTCTGGGAGACTTGTCACATGGGCTCTTGCATTTCAAAATCTTAAGCAAGTAACAAATGTAGGCCGGTCAGGGGAACTAACTGAACAGTTCTTTTGTGTCCCTAATAAGAAACGTAATTAATTTGCCTGGGGCTATTCCCCCGGGACTCTTCTTTAGCTGCTGCATCCCCCTGGACCGGGCCATGATGCAACCTCTGACGCCACCTCGTCCCCATCGGCTCCAGCTCCTCCGCGGGAGGGGCCGGGGCAGGCGCTTGCCCTGACCCAGCCCCGGGGGGTCCCGCTGCTGCCTGTGGCGCGGCTCCGCCTCGCCTCGGAGCGCTCCCCTGGGATCCCCGCGGCCGCTTTCGCTCCCTGCGCGGGAAGGGGCCGCTCCCCCCGCGCTCCCCGGCGCCGCCCCGTCGGCGCTGCCGCCGCAGCGCAGCGCGGGCCCGGAGGAGCCGGCGGCCCGGCCCCGCTCCCCGGGGGAGGCCGCGGCGGGGGTGCAGGGGGGGCCCCCCGGACAGGCGGGAGCGGGAAAGGCCCGGCGGGCCCCGGCCCCGGCCACAGGGAGGCGCAGCCCCACGGCGGGGGCGGGAAGCGCCCTTTGCCCGCGCGGCCGCGGGGGCGGGGCCGCGGGGCCGCCGGGAGTGGTGACGTGTCCCTCAGGCCCCGCCCCCGCCCAGGCTATATAAGGGGCGGCGCTCACGCCGTCGGTCTTTTTCGCTACGGGTTTGCTGCCGCCTCGCAGGTGAGGCGCGTCCCGCGCGGGGCAGGCCGGGGCCGCGCCGGGGGCCCGTCCACCCTGGGTGGGTGGGTGGGTGGGGGGTGGTGGGGGTTCCGGTGAGCGCCGAGCCCGAGCGTGGCCGCCGCCGCGGAGCGGTGCGCTGGGGGGCGAGGGGGAAGGAGGGGCGCAGGGGACGCTGGCGGGCGAGGCGAGTGCACGCCGGGGAGATGGCGACGCGTCGTCCCCTTCGATCCCTCCCGTGGGCCGGGGCCCGGCGAGCGGCGTGACCGTGGTGGCGTGGGGCAGCAGGCGCCGGGTCGCACATCCCAGCCCTACCCCCCCCCCCCCCCCCCCGCCGCGCGGGTGGCGGTGGGGCGGCGGCGCCGGGACGCGCGGTGCGTGGCGGGCGGCGGCGGGGCCGCTGGGGAGGGGGGCGGGGGATGGGGCACGAGTGAAAAAAATGGCCGCTCGCCTTCCTGCCTGCCGCCAGCTCCACAAAATGGAGGACGCGGCGGCCCGGGCGGGGTGAGTCACACAAAGGAGCGGGCCGGCCCCGCCCTCCGCGCTGCCCGCCGGGCCCGCCGCGCCGCCGCCCCGCTCCCCGGCCGCGGGGTAACTCGAGCCCGGCGGCGGCCGGGGAGGGGGGCGACGCGGGGGCCCCCGGCCGGCGCCCGCCCGCACCGCCCCTCCCCTCCCCTCCCCCGGCCAGGCGAGGCGGGGCGGGGCCGGGGCCTCCATCGCGGCCGGGCCCACCCGGGCCGCCCCGCACGCGGGGCCGCCATCGCCGACCTCCAGCCGCGTCCCCGGCGGCGGCGCTGGGGAGGGCGTTCGCACTCGAGGCCTGACTGGTGTCTTTCTGCGGCGTTTCCAGGTGTCGATTCTCTTTTGCCGAAAGAAAGAACTTGACTAACATCCGAAAATGGGAAAGGAGAAGACCCACATCAACATCGTCGTCATCGGCCACGTAGATTCCGGCAAGTCGACCACCACCGGCCACCTCATCTACAAATGCGGGGGTATCGACAAGAGGACCATCGAGAAGTTCGAGAAGGAAGCTGCCGAGGTGTGTGGGCATGTGACATCCAGCAAAATTGCGGTGGCGCGGGGACGAATAAAGAGAGCTTGAGTTGCAAAACTTAAGTTGCAAACTGTTTTGTGGCCACAGGGAGGCAGTTTGGCTGCGACTGTCCCAGTAGCTGAACAAGTGCGTAAGTGTTCTGTGGCCACAGGGCGGCAGTTGGGCTGCAGCGTCCGCGTGGTTGAACAAGTGCTGAAGTGTTCAATCCGCCATTAGGTTAGTCGGCAAAGCTCAAATTCTGAAGCGTACTACGAGGGAAAAGAAAGGTAGTCTAAAGCTGCATCTGTGTAATTCTGTCTGGAATCATAATTGGAGTTCCCACCTTCAGTCTTTGCGTACATGTAGTTGAGGATAAAATTAAAGAAATTGCTCTGATAAGGTTTACTTCTGAAAATGAGAAAGGTATGGATTTTGGTGTTTGAACCTGTAGAAAGCGTTACTGATCACGCTATTTTTCCTTTTTTTTTTCTGTGTAATAACAGCATAGGTCTTCATAAGCACTTCACAGAATGAAACATAGCAGGTGTTAGACTGAGTGGCAGTTAAAATGTTGATTATCACAGGGATTGCATTAGTGAGAGAACTTAAATTTGTAGAGGACACTTGATAGTAGGGCTTAGGCTCAAGATATCTATCTTAAAGATGTGTTAGTACAACTAACAAGCTGTCAAGAGGGCTAAACTGTCAACAGGTTAAATAACGGAAAACAGTTGGTATCTCTCACTAGCAGTGCCAAGTGTATCTTGTTGCTTGTTTAACCAGCAGCAACATTTTTCAGTATTACACCACTTACTATTCTTAGATTTTGCTTTTTAGCCAGAGTGTGATCTTTCTGAAGTAAATGCAAATACATACTCTTAAAAAAAAAAAAAAAAAAAAAGGGCAGGGTTAAAACCAAACTTTTTTTTTTGTAATCCATAGATGGGCAAAGGTTCCTTCAAATATGCCTGGGTCTTGGACAAGCTGAAAGCTGAACGTGAGCGTGGTATTACTATTGATATTTCCCTGTGGAAATTTGAAACAAGTAAATACTACGTCACCATCATTGATGCTCCTGGACACAGAGACTTCATTAAGAACATGATTACTGGAACTTCTCAGGTATGCAAATAGAACCAAGGATTTGGGTTGTTCAGGCAGGTTTTTTTTTCCTTGGTTGGTTGGGGGGGTGGTTCCCCTAAAACCTCGACACATGTGCAAGCATTGTAATGAGGGATTTTTTTTCTTTCTTTTCAAAGGCTGATTGTGCTGTCCTGATTGTTGCTGCTGGTGTTGGTGAGTTCGAGGCTGGTATTTCCAAGAACGGGCAGACCCGTGAGCATGCCCTTCTGGCCTACACCCTGGGTGTAAAACAGCTGATTGTTGGTGTCAACAAGATGGATTCCACCGAGCCACCTTACAGCCAGAAGAGATATGAAGAGATTGTCAAAGAAGTCAGCACTTACATCAAGAAAATTGGCTACAACCCAGACACTGTAGCTTTTGTGCCAATTTCTGGTTGGAACGGAGACAACATGTTGGAGCCGAGCTCTAATGTAGGTTTGACGTTTGCTTATATTAAGAAATTAAACTAGGAGGATTACTGAGATAAATTATGCAATAATAAAATGCATATGTTTTTTAATAGCTCTGTTTGGAGGTGAAAAATCAAATCCCAGTGCTTCACAAATTCCTGCTCTGCAATAGTATACCGAGATAATACTAAGATATGCCACTTGGTCTTTTCTAGCCTTGTGCCATCAAAATGGGCAGGCAGTTTATGTCTTGGCTTTTTTTTTGTTACAGATGCCCTGGTTCAAGGGATGGAAGGTTACCCGAAAGGATGGCAATGCCAGCGGAACCACCCTCCTTGAAGCTTTGGACTGTATCCTGCCACCAACTCGTCCAACTGACAAACCTCTGCGTCTGCCTCTTCAAGATGTCTACAAAATTGGCGGTATGTGTTCTCTGTAATGCTGCTCGCTTGCCAGTAACAGCCGGTGTATGGGACAGAAATGCAGTTGTTTGCCTGAGAGCAGTTTTTTCAAGTTGAAAATGTAAAATAGTTGGCTGAAGAGCTTTCTCCTGTAAGGGCATGGATTCATTGAACTGAATTGCTAACATTGCTTTTCCTTTGCAGGCATTGGTACTGTACCAGTTGGCCGTGTGGAAACTGGTGTTCTGAAGCCAGGCATGGTGGTTACGTTTGCCCCTGTCAACGTTACAACTGAAGTAAAATCTGTGGAGATGCACCATGAAGCCTTGAGCGAAGCTCTGCCTGGTGATAACGTTGGCTTCAATGTTAAAAACGTGTCTGTGAAAGATGTTCGCCGTGGCAATGTTGCTGGCGACAGCAAGAATGATCCTCCAATGGAAGCTGCTGGCTTCACCGCACAGGTAATTTTTGCGGCTGTTCAAGGATATTTGAAATGTAGCTCTGGATTGTGAAATACTAGAGTCTTGTTCTTTCTTACTAACAGGGTAAGCTGTAAAGTGACGTAGAGTTGTGTTCTGAGATGTGTTTGCTTGAAGCAATCACATGAAAGCCCTGGCTTTGTAAGACACATTAGTATTCAAAATTATCCTCGTGTTAACTTAGCTTTCTTGATCTAGGTTATTATCCTGAACCACCCTGGCCAAATTAGCGCTGGTTATGCCCCTGTGCTGGATTGCCACACTGCTCACATTGCATGCAAATTCGCTGAGCTCAAAGAGAAGATTGATCGTCGTTCTGGCAAGAAGCTGGAGGATGGCCCCAAATTCCTGAAATCTGGAGATGCTGCCATCGTTGATATGATTCCTGGCAAACCCATGTGTGTTGAGAGCTTCTCTGATTATCCTCCTCTAGGTAAGGCATCTCCTAAAAACACGTCAATCCTGATCCCTGGAAAAGACGCTCCTCAATTTCTAGTACTGGGATGTAGTGTGTTCTGTAAAATGCTATTAAAAGCTGTGACTTCAACAGAAACTTGGAAGTGGAACCAAAAACTTCAGCAGTACAGGGGTACTCTCTAGATAAATTACGTATCTCTGTCCCAGTCTCATGCGGTTACTGTCCCAGAGTGGTGTTTGCCCACGTACCCCAAGTTGTGTGTTGCTGCTGCGTGGATAACGCTGTGGGTACGTAGCCCTAGACAAAGGTCATAAAACCTGTTTTTGTTTTCAGGTCGTTTTGCTGTGCGTGACATGAGACAGACGGTTGCTGTTGGTGTCATCAAGGCAGTTGACAAGAAGGCTGGTGGAGCTGGCAAGGTCACAAAGTCTGCCCAGAAGGCCCAGAAGGCTAAATGAAAATTCTGTACATCAACTGCCACCTCAGTCTTAAGCAGTGGTGGAAGAACGGTCTCAGAACTGTTTGTATCAATTGGCCATTTAAGTTTAATAGTAAAAGACTGGTTAATGATTACAATGCATCGTAAAAGTTTCAGAAGGAAAGGAATGTTTGTGGACCATTTGTTTCGTGGCAGTTTAAGTTATTAGTCTTTAAAACCTATAAATTTTATAAAATGGAAACATGACCAAAAATCTGTCACAGAATTTGAGACCATTAAAACAAAACTTCAATGCTACGTCTCTGTGTTCTTTGGGTTAATGTTAAGTTTATAGAAAAACCTATGGCGGGATCAGAAAGGATGAATGTTACTTGAGTATGTTCAGAAGTTGTAAAGCAAATACTCAAATTTGTTGTTTCTGAAGAGTAGAGCAAAATTCAGCTGCAGGTTTAGTTTTAACTGATCTAAGCCTTAAACTTAATCCTATGGTGCTTTCTTCTTTAAAAATGGCTTCTGGATTGGATAGCATAAATACCAGGTAACAGGGTATTTTGGTGCATTCTGTGATGCATTGAGTAAACCAAGAAAACTTTATATTTGGAAGAAGAAAAGAACAAAACCAACCAACGTCTTTTTGCGAACAAAAAGACATTTAACCTTGAAAAAGCATAAAGAAGTTGTTTTATGGGTTTCCCATAAGTCTTGTATACACAGATTTTTCTTTTTTTAACTGCCAACAGAAACTTTTTTTTTTTTTCCTGGGGAACTGATTAACTGTGGTGTAGATCTTTCAAGATTAAACACTTATATCTAAATGTTTTCTAATATATATAGTAAGACATTCAATAGCTAAACTTTGTTTAGAAGGAGGCTTTGATGCTTGTCAGGCAACCTCTGAATGGCCCACCATTACAGCATCTTGCTCAGTTTTATTTCAATTTGAGACAGAAACCAGCAGGTATTTCCACTGACTTCCAACAGGATGGTGTTTCTACCTGTCCTGCCTGGTCGTTTTGAATTTTTGAACTTTGGGTCAAGGACGTTTCTAGGATGTCTGCTTGGAGAACGTACTTGGTGCGTTTCCCAGAGCGATGCGATAAACGCACACTGCTATGTCGGCACCAAAGGACATGGCGGGACTCTATACTGGCTCTCTTTATAAAAATGGGGTTGAAGATTTGGATCGGTCAGTTGAAGTGGAGTTGGGTAACTAGTCCAGAAGATTACTAGTAATTACTAGATAAATAATCCAAGTAAAACCATTTTGGGCTATAAGAAAAGACAGCTGTAATAAATGGGGATTCCAGAATTTAAAGTCTTGCTTTGAGTTAGTAAATGGAGACAAGCAGTTAATGGATAATCAGATCTGGCTTGCATAATGATGCAGCTGTTTTGTTAACCTTTAACACTATTTCCCCACAGCATCCCCACATAAGTTCAAAAAGAACTCGGTATCTTTGAAGGGTTATTGTTCCATGACACCAGTATGTTTGTTCTGTCTGTAACGGCTATATTCTCTTGTTTGTTTTCCTTTCCTTCTTCAGCTGTGTGCTTGCTCTGCAGGAACTCGTATCTGTACTGCTTCGATATGCTTGGATAATCCTGAACTGCTAATACTTATTTTCATGTTCTTTGTTTGCTGTGGTTGGATCTTTTATCTTTTTCTGCTCACCTTCTGTGTCTTAATTACAGTAAAACCTTGGAGCATTATACACCGTTTTTGAAGGTACAGATGTACTGAGTACAGTGGGAGCAAGGGCTAGAGCGCTTCAGTCTCTGTAGAAGAGTCTGGAATTTAGTAAAGGAATCTCATGGTGATTCTTAATTAAATTCTGCTTCTAAAGGTTTGTTAGTATCCCCAAGACAACAGGAAGTATATAGCTTTAAAATCGGGGCAGATGTACCGTTGCCATAATAAAGCTAAAGTATCTTGCCAAATCTTTACATGCTTTTCAGTTAAACCGCTGACTTGTCCAAGAGACTTTGGTCAAACTGGTTCAGCAAAGTTCTAATTTGGATTAGAAAGAACGAAGAAAAACGGCTTTGGCACGAACGGGGTCTTCAGCGCAGCGATGCATTTGCTCCATTTCTTAGACATTCCCGTGTAGGTGCAGGGTGTTTGGTTTGGCTGGCCACGGCCTGGATATGCTATACCCAGCCTGTTCACAGTTCCTCTGTGCTCTTCGCAGGGTATTGTCTTCAGCTGGGTGTACTTGCTCAATAATGGTTTGGAAATTAGCTTGTAATTAGCAACTGATTCAAATTTGAAGCCTGAAGGCAAAATAAGGTTTGAAACGGCTTTTGGAGTGTCTCTGATCCCAAGTAGCGGAAGCTGAAGGAAGGGCAGCAACTAAAGGCAGGCTGTGCAGCTTTCAAAAGGCCATTTTCTTCTCATCAGCTGTGCGTAGATCAGAAACACTGCAAAGTGTGGCAACTGCAAAAGCTGCTGGGAAGATGTTCCATGTTGAAATTGCCCAGCTGATCAGGCACGAGAGTCAGCTGCGTAGTTTGGGGCAGCAGGAGTGGTTCTGCCTCTGTAGAAGGAAAAAAAGAAAAAGCTAAAGCCTAGAGAACAGACAGTATTGCAGCTAAATACATTATACACAGAAAAAAGCAAATAGATGCTTGTGAATGCACTGCCTGCGATACTAGCAATTGCTTTCAAGTATTTAAAACCTCAATTTTACACAAATTCTGATTTTTTTTCTTTTTAAACTATTGTAGACCAGTTTTGCTTTCTATGCACTAATGCAATGCCATCTCGGTTCTTTTGTTAATCTTTGACTACCTGGGGAAATTGTTAGACTTTTGTAAACAAAACTTGGGAATAAAACTACTTTGGTCAAACTTTTAATAAATGTTAATAGTTGAGAACTGTATTTGTCTTCTGACTGCTTATTTCTTTAAGCACCTTTTACGGCTGTCCTTAACTCTTTCCATACTGTCCTGCAATGCTGGTGATGTTTATACAGAAGTGTGAAAGCATACTGCCATCGTGAGGTAGCTAGCTGAAGGCAGAAAAGTGGCTAGAATATTGACCTTATTTAATCTGTTTTGAGTTTTCTTGCTGAAGGTGGCAGTGGGGAGAGCTGGAAGGTTGAAATGTAATTTCCTTTTTAGTTGATGATGCATGCTTTGGGAGTCCAGAGGGCTTTTAGTACACAGAAATATTCCAAAAATGTGCCTGGGGAGGTGTTTGGGGACTCAGATACAACAAAGCCTGCTTTGCATGGGGAAGTGGAGCAGCACAGTCATAGCGGCTGTAGCCAAGTAACTTGCTCAGTTTTGTTTCCCTAGGTGAGTATTTTAGGCTGGAATAAAAGGGGCTCTGCTCAGGCTAGTGCCCCAAGGTTTTTTAATTGTAGCTCAGACCACCTTGTGCAAGGCTAGTAACTGGAATAGGTAATTTTACTGAAATTGCAGATGAAAGATTTGATTCACATTCAGATTGCAGCTGGCTCCATATATTTTGAAAGGTATTGACAAACTTTGGCAAAGCACTGATTATTTCTCTAAATGCATATTTTAAATTCTAGATTCAGTCAAGATAAAACCATGTAGAAACAAACTGTACTCTGGGGATACAGTTTTCCTTGGTGCTAAATGGTCGGTATCTGTTTAAGAACAGCGTAAGTTTGATCTGGATCACAAATACAACTCACCTGCTTCTAATTTATATTAGTGAAATATTTATGTAATGCCTAGAGCATTACTGCTGCCATGTTCTGGGCTCCGCAAAGTGCAATTCCGTATGTAAAATGCTCATTTTTGCCTGTCCCCAAAGTGGTTGTGTGTAGGAGCCTTACTTGCTGTGAAGGATGGAGGCTTTCCTTTTTTTTTTTTTTTTTTTTTTTTTTAAAAAAAAGCCTCTTCAGTGCTGGCCAAGCTAGTTTTATTCCTACCTGCACTGCTGCAGGGCAGCTGTGCTGTGGATGGGTGTGCGAGGGAGGGCACTGGGAAAAGACCCCACTGGAGGGAGCTTGGAGCTTTGTAGGGAGAATTTTGTCTCTATTCAGCGCAAATTCCTGACAGTATTAATACCTTTGAGTTTATGAGATTCCAGATCTCTTGTTATTTTCAAGTCCTCAAATTCTTCATGTTGTTTGACTGCACCAAATAGTACTTTCTGTCGAGGAATTCAGTCTTCTGAAATTGCAAATCTTAATAGCCAAATCATAAGCTAAACCAAGGAATAAACAATTAACTGTGACCATGGAAAATAACATTGGGCCGAGTTACAATTTCTCCTGCAATGCACCTACTATGTACCAAGGGGAAGGCTGAAACCCCTTCACTGCTGGAAGGAAGGAGAGCGCAGCCAGGGTGCAAAAGAGCCAAAGGAAATCCCGGTAGGCAGAAAAAATGTATTGGTTCCCAAAACACAGCAGCTGTGGGTTTTTAGTCTTTTCTGAATCCCCCTTAGGCCCGTCAGATTATTTCTGTGTTGTAAATCAATTACATCGTCTGCTTTTTTTTTTTTTTTTAACTGAGGTTACTTTCTCTGGCTGCCTACTGATAATTCTTCAATCCTTTATGTTTCAAATATTTACACAACACAACTCAGATCTGCTAGCTTCTCTGCACTGATAAGGTGACAGTTGAAGCTCTATTTTCCTCGAAAGCTGCCGGGCGAAGCACTGAGGAAATGCAGAGAGAAATCGGAGTGCGATTCCCCTGCGGGCGGTCTCCAGCCTGCGGGTGCGGGGATGGTGGGCAGCAGTGGGGTGCACAAGGGGTGGCGAGCTGTGCCCATGCTTAACAGCTCTGAATTTGTGCAGGTTTTGCTTTTTCTTGCTTTTTTTTTTTAAAAAAAAAAAAAAAAAAAAAACAAAACAAACTTCAAAGGCATCTAAGCTTTCATTGGTGAAACATCCCTCGTGGGCCAAACGCGTGCTTCCAGGGATGCTGTAGCAATAGGTTTGCCCTCTGCGTGCCGCCGGACCGAGCTGGGGCTTTCTCCTGGCTTTTCTGAGCAAAGTAATCCAGTAACCTGGCTGGTCATCCTTCTGCAAGAGCACCTGCTAGCTCAGGCCCAGCACAAGCACATGGCTTGTGTTTGTGTATAGAACATATTAATGCTTTTGGGGTTTTTTTTGGGGGGGTGGGGTGTGTATCACACAGTCTCTGGAAATAAGCAGAGCCAGCCCACCCCTATCTCGGGGCCCTGCCTGCCCTGCCAGCAGCAGTCACAGTCACCTTTTCCCTCTCAGCCCAGTGAAATCTGAATTATTCAACACAAAGGGGAAGAGCCACAGCGAAGGCCGCTTCCCCACCCCAGGTCCGCGTTCTGCAGCGCTCAGCGCAGCCGGCTGGCTGGCGAGGCAGCCGATCCCACACCAGTGTCCAGTGAAGGACAGGCCAGACAACCTTCCCCTCCACGAAGGGTTTTATTGCAGGTAGGGCTGAAATGCAAAAGAAGATTTCAGCTTCTGCTTATCTGCAGCCACCTGGGCACATCCTAAGCAAAACTCCCATTTTTTTCCTTTGATATATGTGTATGTGTGCATGTATGTGTCTATAAATATATATATAGACACACACACATATATGTCTATATATATAGACTCACACGTGTATGTATTATATATAACATGTATATACACATAAGGTGCCTGCTTTCTCTTGTTTTTAACTATTGCAGTCGCCAGACTTCTTAAAACTCTGCAGTTCCTGTTTTGAAGCTGGAGTCTAAGCTAATTCTTTCATAAATAGGGTGAAAAAAACCCCAAATGACTAAATATTTAGTTGTTATTATTTATATATAGTATTAGCTATATTACATTATTTATTAGTATATATTTAGTTAGTAGTGTTAAATATTTAGTAAATATTTAGTTTTAGAAGCTGGACTGTGGCTTTGCTAACAGGGCATGGGTGTTCTGGAGAAAGAAATGTAGGCTTGTTTGGTGTTAAGAGTTGTCTCTGTAAAACAAGCCCTTAAACAGCTTTTCCCAGAGGAAAGAAAAATAAAGAGAGTAGCTGAATTCAAATGTAATTATAGGTTTGCTCCTACCTGACTGTTATTTCTAGTAATAATAACGAGCACTATGTAGTCTGCTGCTAAAGTGCTTTTATGGATGGCAGTACTCGAATTGTTTGGAGAAGGAGGGGATGTACGCGTGCGCAGAAGGACCGGGGGAAAGGAAAGAGCAACCCTGAACAGGAGCAGAGCGGAGCTGCTCTGCCCTGCCCTGCCGCACTCACTTCCTTGCGAGGGTAATTCCTGCGGCCCATTTCTGGGCGCGGATCCCTGGGATTTCCAGCCTCGGATCCCTGGGATTTCCAGACTCGTGGTACAGCTGAGAACTGAGGGCACGGTGCGTGACGTGACGGCCCCGCACCTGGTACAGCCGCTCGCAGCTGGTGCCTGACCGGCATCACCGAGCCGGCCCGCGGCCGCCTGGACCAAGTCCTGCAAGGTGCCGTGGGACAAGGACAAAACCCTTGCTGAAAGAGCCAGCTCAGCGCTACCGGCCACAGCAGCCTTTCTGCTTGTGACTCCAAAAATCCCGTGTGCTTGTGATGCAAGCCGCCATCCGGTCATACACGGCAACTTCCAAGTAAAGCCACATAAAATGGAACCAGAGGAGACTAGCCACGAGCCTGGGGTCAGCTCCCCGCTCTTGCTGCCCTGTAAGGCACGGCGTGAGCTCATTTCCCACCTGGCTCCGTGCCTGCTCTTCAGTTAACCACATCACGCTCTACGTCACGCGGAACAAGAACAGCGTGTGCTTATCGGTCCCCAGCGGTGCCTGAAAACGTGCCTCCCGGGGCTTGTGCTGGGAGCCGCAGCGTGCAGCGCCTTCACTCCATCTCCACTGCAGCATCTGAACCCCGCTCCTCCCGGGGCTTGTGCTGGGAGCCGCAGCGTGCAGCGCCTTCACTCCATCTCCACCGCGCATCAGCCTTTGCTGAACCCCGCTCCTCCCGGGGAGCCGTCCGCAGCCCGCTCGTGGCGGCTCTGCAGCCCCACTCCCGCAGCGCGGAGGCACTGACTCTGCAGGGACGCCGATGGGGAAGCTGAGGACGAGGGCGTGTTCGAGCCCGTGGTTCACAGCTGAGCACCCCAAAGGGGACCTCACAGGCTGCCAAAATATCTAGACTTAAGTCTGCAAAGAGGTGAAGCGGTTGCAGCCACCACCTTTCAGGCTAGATTTGGCACTATGGGACTCCTTGGCACAGCGGCCAAGGCCCAGGCACCGCGCGCGGTGACCACACGATTGGTGACTATGGAGTCAGAAAGCCTCTGATGGGAAGCCACGTCTGTCTCCTCCCTCGTAGTTACACATGCAGGGTTAAGCCTACACAGCAGTTTAGAAAGAGACAAAAGCATAATTTTGTTTCCCTAAAGCATCCCTGTGGCTAAAACAATAGATCAACAATCAATCTCTCTTTCTCTACCCTTTTTGTAATAGCAATTGCAGAGCAAGTCTGCCATGTTCCTGCTAAATGCCTGGGCCACTGCTAACTCTCAGCACAAGAGGGAATCAGGAATAGTGTGGCCAGCAGGAGCAGGGAGGTGATTGTGCCCCTGTACTCGGTGCTGGTGAGGCTGCACCTGGAATCCTGTGTCCAGTTTTGGGCCCCTCACTACAAGAAAGACATTGAGGTGCTGGAGCGTGTCCAGAGAAGGGCAACAAGGCTGGTGAAGGGTCTGGAGCACAGGCCTTATGAGGAGCGGCTGAGGGAACTGGGGTTGTTTAGCCTGGAGAAGAGGAGGCTGAGGGGAGACCTTATCACTCTCTACAACCACCTGAAAGGAGGGTGTAGTGAGGTGGGTGTTGGTCTCTTCTCCCAAGTAGTTAGCGATAGGATGAGAGGAAATGGGCTCAAGCTGCGCCAGGGGAGGTTTAGGTTGGATATTAGGAAAAATTTCTTCACGGAAAGGGTGGTCAAGAATTGGAACAGGCTGCCCAGAGAGGTGGTGGAGTCACCATCCCTGGAAGTGTTCAAAAAACGGGTAGATGTGGCACTTTGGGACATGGTTTAGTCTAGTCTACCCTTGACTGTTTTAGTGTGGACTTGGTAGTGTAGGTTAATGGTTGGACTGGATGATCTTAAAGGTCTTTTCCAACCTAAACAATTCTATGATTCTAGGGGGAAGACTTATTTTATTTCTCACTAGCCCCATGAAGCTATGGCAAGAGAGGGAAGCAAACACCTGGAAGGACTCTGAGCAGCACAGGCCGTGGTTTGGGGAGAAGCACAGAGAGCACCTCCGTGGTGGAAATGGCAGCTCCTAGGGGACAGCAGATTCCTCCTACATCCACGAAATGGGGTCTTGAGACACTTGTCGCTGGGTGGAGGAGCACCTCCCATGTCTGGGAGGTGTAGACATCAAAGCCAATAAACCCCTGAGCATCTAATATGAATACAAGCGAAGATCATTACTTACCAAAGTGCAAAAGCAATGTTCTATTAGGAGGCACGTCTGTACTTGCAAGGGCCAGCAAAGTGGGGGACTAAGAGACATTCAGCACAGCCACTGCTGCACCATCACAACCATTCCAGCAGCACCGAGACCATCAAAGATTGGGTAGTGACAGCCTTTAGTCTCTCCTAGCATAAAACGTCTTCCCATTTTTCTCTTGCTTTCATCTTCCAGGCAGAAATAAAGAAAAGATGAAGAAACTGGGCAGTCCAAGTACTGTATAAAATGAAAGCTAGAACAGGAAAGGAAGACAGTTATCTTGAAAATCTGGTACAAGATGGAATTGTAGAGATCTGAGGAAATTTGGCTTAGGGAAAATTGCTGATCACCAGGCCTGTGTTCTGCAGCAGGGGAAAAAAAGAGAGACTCACACTGAAAGAGAGAACACAAAGACCCTTGGTATGTGCAACGAGTTAGGCGAACCTCACCACGCATCCTACCCTGCCTGCTTGCCTGGTCACACTAAGGATTACAGGAGGACAAAATGCGATTCATTACAGCACAGCCAAGGAAAAGCAAACAGACATCCATGTCAAAGGCAGGCTCCTCTGGTTCTGCCCTTCCCGTCCTGTCAGGCTTAGCGAGACCGCAGGACCTGTGAGGGTCTACACTCACTTTATCTTCACGTAAAAAACAAACTTTGGGCCTTATAACAAATCCCCAGTGGAGTTAGAAAGCAGATGGCACGATGTCTGCATTCTATTTACAGCTTGTGTTATTTACAGCAGATTATTTAGCCTTTCTGTGGTTTTCTTAACGAAATGAATAGAACTGCTTGTAGCTGTGATTTCTTTCCATGTTAAAAGTCTTCTCAAACAGGAACTCTTCAACAAGCACAAAATGTTGTGGCAAGCCCTATACACATGAAACCAATACCTGAGGAACAGCCAGTCCTCAAACTTGTGTACGTGCCAGGTTTTCTGTTTCAGCAAATATGGACATCATTAACCCACACATGTGAACAGAGGACACCCTGTCTTAACAAGGGAGATCACCAGTGGCCGAAGACCCACTTCATGCTGAAATAGAGCGAGCGGTTGTTACAAAAGATCTGCTGAAAAGCACTGCATCCATGCACTTCTGACTTCAATTTCCCCCAGAGTTAACTAACTCCTCCCCCCCTTTCTAAATCTTAGACCATGGCTGTGCATTATTAAATGGCTAGAAGTAAAAAAAGCAAAAGCCCACTCCTTGTGATGCCGGTGCAGCCCAGCTCAGCAGAATCGCCCTTTGATTTACACTGCTGCGTGCAGGACCAGAACCAAGGCCTTTGTAGCACAGAAATTCAGCAGAGAAAGCTGAGGAAAAAAAAAGTGTTTTCTTTTGTAGCAGGGCATGAGGGGCTTGCCTGTCAAGACACACATTACTGGAAGCAAGGTTTTCCTGTCAAATGACTGCTGACAAGCACTAGGAAATGCAGTTTTTCAATTGCACTATATGCTTAGAAGTGACAGGATGAAGGTGTCAATAGGGCTTCCTCCCTAGCCTGTAAAAACTAGATCTAAGTTTTACAGACATCAGTACATCAAAAACAAACAAAATGCAAAGATAATGCAGTTGAAGAAAGCATGAAACTTTCTTGATCAGAAGCTCGGCTGCTGTGAAGAGGCAGAGAGGCAAGGGCTTCAGGGCTGCTTCGGATTCACATAGCTGGGATTTCAAGAACCCCATGCCTGCAGCATAAGTTAAACCACAGCGAGCGTAGCTGCCTTCCTTGCGCTGAACGTAAGGCTTACAAAGTTATTCTTTGAGCTGACAAAGCTGAAAGGAAAATAGGCTACAGACATAAAGGGTCAGATACGCATCAGCTTTTCTGAGCCATTCTGACATGAACTGACCTACAGACATAAAGCCGTTCCCTTACAGGCCAGTAGCTGGTGACAGGCAGACGTTTCCAGGTGGGCAGATGATGCCCCGAAGCAAGCTGTAAGCTCTGCTCACCCTCCTGCTGCATGATAGGGTCTCTGTCAACAAAAAGAATTTGCTCTGACTCCTTTCTCTGGACAGGAAAAGAACCACTCATGCAGAGCAAATAGAGAAAAGTCCAGGATCGTAATTTCAAAATGATAGCTATTTTTAACTCCAACAAAACTCGTTTCCAAGCCTGTTTGCACAGTCAGTTCAGAGGATGTTCAGAAATGAGACTAACAGAGACTGCTGCCTAAGTCAGGCAAGGATTCAGTAGGTACGCAGCAACAGCTTGAATTTAGCCGTTCAGTTTCTTGATGGCACCTGACAAACTGACTGCCCCAGGTGGATCTCGTTCAGATGCAAGTTATATTATTGCCACTTGCAGGACCACTGCTGATGAGAAGCCCCTGGCCCTGCTCCCCTGGGCTGCCAAGCCACCCGGCAGTCAGTCTGTCAGTTACCACACTGCCTGTGGCTGGGGCTCCTGGGGCAGGCTCCAGCATGCCCCCCACCTTCCTCAGCACCCTGGCCTAGGCACCGAGTCTCACTCCAGCTGCCTTCACCAGCTCTGTAGCGAATTTTACCCCACCTTACCTGTGTGAATTGTGACCCAGTGAACTGCCAAGGCTATGCTGAAAGCTAAGTGACGACCAAGTTCTTCAGCAAGTTTCAAGACAAGCTTTATTTATTTTAAAGGAGGAAAAAAAAAAGCCCAGGATACAGTGTTTACATTCAACTGGTCTCCTACATAAGCTTAAATATTCACGTGGTGCACATTTTCATAACCAAGTGCCTCCCATTGGCTGACATCACACTAAAACAGACTGTGCGTAGTCACTGCACAGCTATAAACACAAGTACTAAAGTCAATGGAGCACACTTTCCAGCTCAAATCCTCTTGTGCTGTGGTGGCTTCAGCATGGTAACATTTCTTACTCGTTTCAGATGAGCAAAACACCGTCCTTTCCAAGATGCTTTAGAACAGATTTTGACTACCTGACGTCTTCCAAATGAGGGGAATTTTAAAAGCAATTCCCCTGTCCTTTCATTTGGATTGGCAAAATCACAGGCTGTATTTAGGTTCCTGAGCGTTTACTTAAGGTTTGCACATTCATCATCTTTGTTCTACTCGATGACACTGCCACAGGACACAACTGGAACTGGTTTGGATCCAGCCAGCATCAGTTTTACCTGTGAAGAGGCTCATGAGCACAGGTAATCTCGCCATGTTCTCTGGTAGGAAGGGTACACTTCTCTACAAAGGTGTTTTAACAAAGGTACTCTCTGGCTCCTCTTCAGAAAACTCTGCTGAAATCTGTCTTTGCGATGTTGCTTTCTCTGAGTACATTTTCCCTGGTAAATGCTTGCCAGTCTGAGGTAACACTTTGAGCTTCTCTGTCTTCTGGTGATTGGTTTTCACAAATCTTAGCAGGTTAACGATAGCAGCTGGTGTAATCCCAGGGATGCGGCTGACTGCACCAATCTGCATGTGGAAACAAGAAGTTAACCAAGAACAAACCTACACACTGGAGCTAGTGAGAAATGAGATCAAAACCTGTGGGTCTTCCTTTCCCTGATTCTCCTCACCCCCCCTTGTCCCTTGGGAAGACACAGAAGGCATTTCACTGCTGCTCAACCTTGCTGTGGCCCAACAGCTTACCGTCTGGGGACGGTTAGCGTCCAGTTTCTCCCGCACCTCTGCTGAGAGCGATGCATCAATGGCAAAGTAATCTAGGTCCTCTGGCAGTCGGAGGGCTTCATCACGACGCACTTCTTCTATTTCCTGCTGTTGATTGACTACACACCACTCGTAAGCAGCTGTGATGGAAGGTCAAGGAAACAAGAGGACCAGATATAGACCTTAACATGAAATAGGTCACTTCCAGGAATTCTTGGAAGCAGAATGAGCAATTCCACCGAGACAGTCAAAAGCTCCAAAGGAAGTTTCTAGCCTCACAGACTAAAGAGCCTAATTCACATCACTACTTTGGAAGAAGTCATGCTCTTTAATTTGTTACAGGAATTAAGATACATGGGTTGGCTTTTCCTCTCATCCCAGGAAAGGATGGTCTATTTGACAGAGCAGTAAGGAGGAAAAACTCAGGAGTGAACATGAATAACTGATCTCACCCCACAAAGTGAAACACAGGCGCTTGCATCGGGCTGTGGCCTATTGTAAAAGGTGCATGCTCTGTTAACAGTGTTTCAGTTCACTAAGCAGCAACATGAAACACACTGGGGTGAATGGGCTGGCTCTCCACTTACTGAACAAAACCCATGCAGATCCCACTAAGTCTTGTACTCTACCTTCTATTTTCAATCTCTCTGCCAGTTCTCTCCATTGAGCAAGCTTCCCCAGGGGCCCTGGGACAGCCCTTGCCAGAACCTCCATGTTGGCCTCCGGATACTGAAGGATGTCAAAGGCACTGTGGAAAACAAGAGTAAGTTTTTATGGTAGGAAGGAGTCACTTGTGTAAGGCAGATTTACAGCTGTTCCCAGCCCAAACTTGTAAAGATCTCAGCACAAGCCAGAACAACTGCAGAGCCAAGCTCAGCTCCCTACTATCTATCTCCTGTCAGTCTACACAAGAGCAGTTCGGCTCTTGAAGAGGGGCTCTCTATAAAAAATGAACAGCCAGACAGAAGGGACCAGCTAAGGACATCAAGGGGAACCTTTCACACAGACTGAGTCAGCCAGGTCATAGTCACTGATTTAAAACAACAGAAAAGATAAGGTGAGATAAAGGATGGGTAAGGGAAGCAAGGGCCTTTGTGTACAAGAACAGCTACCATCTGACACTAGCCTGAAATCAATCGCTGCTTTATCAAGCTTTCAGCAAAGCAGCAACCCACTGCAAAACCATCACCACTTGGTGACACTCTCAATGAGGACAGCAAGAACTGACTGCGCCAGTGGAATACCGCCCCCCCCCCCCCCCCCCCCCTTACTTTGGGAGCCTGCATCAGCACTGGGAAATGCGACATAGTAAAAACACCAACGTTGCACTTATTCTATAGGCAAACATCAGACGTCTGTCCCCTGAAGGTGACAAAGCTGGAATCTTGGGAGTACTGACGGCTTCAGGAAGGGTGGACAAACGCTGTGAAACCACTAGCCAGATGTGCTAAAGCAAGCGTAGGTCAGACCAGAAAGCTTCAGCTGTAACCTTTACCTGACAGGCGACCTTCGACTGCTACTAATGGGAACTTCTGGTATTAACTGGGACCATTTGGATATGCTGAACTGAAGGGATTTTAGCGTTGCAATTCCATCCTCTAAAGCAGCTCTCATCTTAACTGCTTGTTCATATCGCTGCTGTGACACACACCCAGCTTCTTCAAAACCTGCAGAGACAGACGGTGTATGAGACAAAGGTCTACAACCAGGCAGGGCTGCTCACTGCAAGAGCCACCATAATAAAATACCTCTGTGGGTGAGCCTGGCATCGGCATTGTCAGGCCGGAGGGACATGCGGAACTCCACACGGCTGGTGAACATCCGGTATGGCTCGCTGGTGCCCAGGGTGGTAAGGTCATCGATCAGGACACCAATATAGCCTTCAGTGCGACTGACAATGAAAGGGGGCTTGCCATGAACTCGTAGGCAAGCATTGATCCCAGCAATCACACCCTGGGCAGACAGAAAACAAAACAAACATTTATCAGTCTCTTCATGGCTAAAATATCAGCACATCTACCTCCAAAGACTCATGTGTCAAACTGTACCCTGGAAAATGCAACAGTCTGTGCTAGTAATCTAGGCAGTTTCTTTCTCATGATACTACGGGTGTCTGAAGGGCTTCTTGGTCCCTGCTGACATGACTGCAGACAATTCCCACATGTTTTCAATTATACCCATTGCACAGTCTCCATGCGGAAACATCTGAGAGTGCTTCCAGTTACTCTTGTTACTGCAATCTCAGTAACAGCAACTGTAGATACGAAAAGTAAAACTACCTGGGCAAGTCTGGAATCGGGGTGAACAACAAAAGTAAGAACATTTCATTAGCACAAGATGGGCCTAGCAAGACTGCGTATCAAAGACAAATGCCAAGGCAATATCATCACTTTTTGAGTGCTGAGTATACATGATCAGATTCACCCACCTGAGCTGCAGCTTCTTCATAGCCTGTAGTGCCATTTATCTGGCCTGCAAAGAAGAGGCGCTGAACAAGACGAGACTCGAGAGAAGCAGTCAGTTGACGGGGATCTAAATAATCATATTGCACCCCGTAGCCTACAATAAACAATGAGACAGATCTTATGGAAGGGATTTTGAAGGTCCCTATTTATCACCAAAGGCAATCAGCAGGGCAGCATGACTTAGGCTATCAACTTTTATTTCCGATTTAAAAAAAAACAAGGAACAATCCCTGCATCCAAGAATTAGTTTGGTTTCATATTTCTTTTGTTTTGCTATGCTCTAAACAAAATCTGGTTTTATTAACTGGTAACCAATATGACAAACAGACTTAAAACTATTCACCCCCCTCACCTGGCTGCAGCATCTTGGCTTTTTCCAAGCCTGGGATGGATTTGATCACCTGTTCCTGGAGCTCAGGTGGCAGCGTCATCGATATGCCTTGGGGGTAGATGACATTGGACTCCAAGCCTTCGGGCTCCAGCCACACCTGATGTTCTCGGTTTGGGAAGCGCAGAACCTTTGATTCAAGAGAGGGACAGTACCTGCAACAGTAAATAACCGTGAGCACCACCTGACATGGAGAAAAAGTAACTTTCCAGACGCAAAGCAAGGGAGAGCCACCGTTTCAGACAGATTGTCAGCTCGTGCCATTAAGAGCCTTGCATGATGCCACATACTTACCGTGGACCCCTTGTTGTCTCCCTTATGTGGTTGTTCAGGTGGAGGTTCTCATGGATAATTTGCTGGGCTTTCAGGGTAGTGTGAGTCAGGTAACATGACAGCTGATCTTCTGGCTGAAAAGAGGCCAAAGCTCACTTTAAGTTAATCCAGTCACAAACTGTACTCTTACTGAACAACTCTGTTCGAGGATCTCCAAGGGCATTTCCACAACAGTTGGCTCTCACTTCCTGAAGAGATGGGTAGTGTTTTTGTACCCACTGTACAGATAGAACACAAGCCATCAGAGAGCTTGAGCCACATGCCCCAAAGCAGACCAAGAACAGAACAGAACTTGGGAGTCCAGAATTCAAGTTCTATTCTATACACTGTATTCCAAATTATAGGATGGATATTCCTATTAAAGCAACACATTATATCACAGCATTCAAATTAACCACAGGAATTCAAAGTTTTTAAGTGAGAGGAATAAGTGCTGACTCTACAGCTAACAGCCCAATTAAATAGTTTGGTGAAGAAAAAAAAAAAAAAAAGAAATCTCTCAAACCCCTGCAATTAACACGGAAAATTCAAGGTTTGGCAAAAAAACCCCACCATATAAAGTATTTCACTGATTTGTCTGAAAAAGAGTCAATAGACTCACATTCAAAATAGTAGTAATGTTGCACCTCAACTCCATAAAACATTTCCTACACATACCAAGGACATAAAGGGATATTACTTTTGCCCCCACCCCAATTATAACAGGTTACTGCAATTCCTATATGCTCTGGGGCAAATTAACGCCTGATACTTAATTCTGTGCTGTTTAACTACGTTATGTAAGAACGCCATCCATTTTCCAAGATTTTCTTTGGAAAATGGAGTTTCTTCTGCTTTTAAGTTACCGTTAACATGCCACCTCTCAGCTCTGTGGTTTACTCCATCCTTTCTCTTTCCTAGTCAACACTATTGATGACCTCTAATTTCAACATCTTAATCTTACTCTAGAGCTGGGGTAAAAAGCAAGACATCATAAATCTCCACAATACAGGTCTAATACCGGAAGCATTTTGTAAACCACCCACGTAACCAGCACATGAAGAATACTACTAACAGTATCATATTTCACACAATTCCGGCTCTAAAAGTAAAGAAAGTTTGGTTCTCAAGTTGAGAAGTGAGCGGAAAAAGGTACCTGCTTTCAAAAGAAAATCAGCAATTTCTCCTTTTGCATTGAGAGTCCTCAGAAACGTAACACCTCCAGTATGAATACAGCCCAGCTCCCTCTCCCAGCCATCAACTCTCTGGCTGATTCTGAGAAAGACATTCCTGGAAACCGCTCCCCACCCGGCTCTATGTGCATTTGACATGTGCTATCCCACCTTGATCCACACAGACTCGCTGAGGAAGCTGAATGGTACCGGAGGATTGTCAGCTGCACGTTCCTCCAGACCACTGAAGTCAATCGTGTCTTTGGCAAGTCGGGGCGGCGTCCCAGTCTTCAGCCTGCCCACAGCAAATCCCAGTTTCTCCAGAGTCTGAGCCAGCCCGATGGCTGGCTGGTCCCCTAGCCGCCCAGCCGGATGCATCTCCAGTCCAATGAGGACCATACCCCTCAGAAATGTACCGGTGGTCAGGATAATACTCCCAGCATGTACTGTGCTCCCATCCCCTGAAACAGCAAGTTTTCAGAGGCACATATTTTAGTATCAACAAAGTGCCGGTATCCTGATGCTTCTGTCTAAAGCTAGACTAACAGTGTTCACTGAGGGTTTATCCATGTTTTATTATTTAACAAATTAGCATTTCAATAATAAAAGCATTAATAGTAATAACTGCAATAAGCAGCATATAGTTATTCCTGTATTTTTCTTATTCCTAAGCATGCTGCCCCTAACACAGAAAACCCACTCCTGGGAAAAATTCCTATCCGGGCCTTTACTTTGGAAAGCTTGTTTACTAGAACAGCAAGAGGTAATAAAGCATGAGTCTGCTAGTAACAGGATACTGCTGCCCCGTAACATTGTTGGCAGCAGATGCCATTTACCAAATAAAATCTCAAAATGCAGCGGAGAATTCAGTATCACTAGCCTGAAGAAAATTAAACTTAAGTAACCTCCCAATATCCTATCAATCCAGGTATGTTTTTCATTGTATTACACATATTAACGTAGTTTAGTTCACACTCGGCCTAAATCACCTCTGTTGGCTAATTCAACTTTCTCACTGATGAATCAGAAATGTTTACCCCAAAGGCTGCTTGTAGAGTGGAGTAGCTGAAGGTGCTTACTGAGTTACTAGCGCATACCCAGAACAACTCCTGTGACTTGGCATTTCCCAGGATGGTCTGGTTCTGGCTCTGTCACGAGAAGATCCTCCACAGATGCCTCATGAACTGTCAACAGTGGTGTGCTAAGGATTTCTTTCTGTCATGAAAGGAGTTACTGCAAAAATCTAGAAGTTAAGAGACATATGGGCAGCCCCAAACCCTGCTGATTTCCAAAACATCTATCACGCTCTTCCCTTTTCCATTCTTACCAGCTCACTTGACAGACGCTCAGTTACTGTACTGTCCTGATCTATCAAGTAGAACTTTTCATTCAGGTAGAGTTTAAGCTCAAAAGAAATTATTTAGTCATGAAGCCTGACCTGTATATAAAATGCTAAACAATTTTTTAAACTATGCTGAGCTCCAACAACTTTATGCTGCATTAAAGTACCAAACAGGAAGGTGTCTAGTTTTTTAATATTTTCCTGTCAAACCAAAACACACCCCCGATCACCCTCTGTAGTTTATCCTAATGCTTCAGATTCGAGATTTAAGCTCAAAAGAAACAACTTAGTCAGAAAGCCTGACCTGTATATAAAACACTAGAGAATTTTTTAAACTATGCTGAACTCCTTATGCTGCATTAAAGTACCAAACAGGAAGGTGTCTAGTTTTTTAGTATTTTTCTGTCAAACCAAAACACCCCCCAAATCATCCTCTGTAGTTTATCCTAACACTTCAGATTCGAGGCAGCCTCCTCCCACCGCTGCACACGGGCACCCCGCGGCCGAGCTCCTGCAGACACCGTCCCGCCTCTGCAGGAAGCCCGGTTTAACTTGGAAAGGCCCCCGCCAGCGGGAAGAGGGGGGGCCCGGCCCCGCTGGCAGCCCGGCCCCGGCCGCTCTCACCTGCATGTTCTCCTTGTAGCGGCCCCGGTCGATCTGGGCGCGGAGGCCCCAGACCGCCGGGCCCTTGCAGCGGTTCAGCACTTTGTAGTGCACCCCGGAGCGGTCGCAGACCCGGCCGCACAGCCCGTCCAAGGCGTCCACCTCTCGTATGAGATGCCCCTTCCCGATGCCTCCGAAGGAGGGGTTGCAGGACATCTCCCCTGGGGAGGGGACACACGGACACACCTCGCCACCGCCGCCCAAACCCTCCCCGGCTTGGCGCGGCTACCCGCACCGGGGAGACCCGAGGCGCCGGCGGAAAACGGGCCCGGAGGGCAGCGGGAGGCCGGGCCGGCTCCCCGCGGTACCTTCCCCCCCTCCGCCCGCCGCCGAGCCTGGCCGCGACCCGACCCCAGCACCCCGCGGCTGTACCGATGGTGCCGATCCTGTGCGTGAGCAGCAGCGTGCGGGCTCCACCCCGAGCGGCCGCCGTCGCAGCCTCCGTCCCCGCATGGCCCCCACCGATCACCACCACCTCGTATCCCGGCGCCACCGCCGCCGCGGCCTCGCCGCCCGCCCAGCGCTGCCCGGGCCGCGGCGCCCGGGGTAGCGCCAGGCAGCGCCAGCTACCACGCAGCAACATGGCGGCACCCACGACCCGCGGACGGAACCGGAAGTGGGGCGCGCCGGGGCGGAACCGGAAGTGAGCCGCGCCGGGGTGGAACAATTTGCTGCTGAGGGGCGGGAGCAGCAGCGGCGGGGAGGGCCCGGCGCCGCCTCTCTGGCGGCAGCGAGCGGCTGAGGGAGCCGAGCGGTCCGCGGCGCTCGTGTGGCCTCGCCCCGCGGGTAGGTGGGGCCGCCCGGGAGCGGGAAACCGCTCTCAGGGGATTGGAGGGAGGCGGGGATGGGCCGGCTGCCGCGTTCGGGGCTTTCCCGCTGTCGGGCGGGGCCGGGCCGGGCCGGGCAGCGCGGGAGAGCCAGGCGGAGGTAGGGGTTTCGTTTCCTCGGCGGAGCCGCGCTACCTGAAAGAGGAACTTGGGAGAGGCGGGAATCCCCCTCCGGTAGGGCCGCGCTCGCCGTCCGGCGGCTGCGGAGAGAGCGGAGGCCATGGACGGCGCCGGCGGTAGAGGGGAGCGGGGCAAGCGGGGGGCGCGGGCCGCAGCTTCGCGGGGCCGGGGCGCGGCGAGGGCCGCAGCCCGCAGCTCCTCCCGGGGCCGGGGCGCGGGCAGCAGCCCGGACGGCGCCGCGACCCTGCGGGCGCCGCGGAGGGACGCATCCACCGTCCGGCGCGGCCGCCCGGCGCGGCGAGCCTCCGCCGCCAGAAGCCTGCCGGCGGGCCCGGCGCCGGGCGGCGGGGAGGCGCCCCCCGCTCCTCCGAGCAGAGCCCCCGCGGCGCGGAGGCGAGCGCCGGTGCCTGACGGGGCGGTCGTCGCCGTCGCCCGCCCCCCCGCGCCGGCAGCGGGCGGCCTGCGCCTCCGGGAGGTGCTGTCCCGCCTCACCCTGGACCGCCAGGACGTGTCCGAGGCATCCGGGCTGGTGAACCAGGTGATCTCGCAGCTGATCCAGGCCATCCGCAGCAAGGACAACAGCTTCAGCTCCATCGAGCGCCTGAGCGCCGGCAGCTACTACGAGCACGTCAAGGTGGGTGCGGGGCCGTCCCGGTGCCTGCGGGGGGGACACGGGCGGGGCCGGCGGCTGGCACAGGCTGGCTTCGCGCTGCTCCCGCCGCTTGGGAACAGGTGCGAGGTGGCCCGCCCCGCCGGGAAGAGACTTTTAGGATCACTGCGTTAATCGACAACAATTAATTATAAAATAGCTAACGTGCCGGAAGATGAATGTATGTGCGTTTCAGTAAGAGACGCTGCCTGACCGGGACACGCGTTAAAGCCGCAGCAAGCCCCTGCCCTTGCACCGCACGCAGGTAAGCCCGGCCTAACCAGAGGACGAGTGGGTCTAGCACTGCATGAAAGACTGCGTGCCAATGTTTCTCATTCTAGTGTATAGGTTTTTTTTCAAACAGCAGGAAAAACAGCAATACCTTTTATTTCAGATTTTTCTGGTTCCAGTCCAAAGTGAAACATGGGGATGCTTCCCTTCCGCGCCCCCCCCCCCCCCCCCCCCAACCAGCCTCAGGTACAGCAATGCATATTTTTTGTTGCCTCGCAGCCGATTCCCACGTGCAAAAGGACGACCATGTGATGTGTTACTCGGAACAGCTTAAGAATCTTAAAAACTCTCTTAAAAAGCTGGGAAATGAACTGCTGTCAGTAAATTACTCTTCTCCACTTGAATGCACAGCAATCTTGCAATACAAATCCACAGAAATAAGCTCGTATTTCACACCAGACATGAAAAGTAGACCAAGGCAGCTGTAGATAAAACCGCAACTGGCATACAAGCCTAAACAGAATAAAACCTGAGTTGCACACTGACTGTTGTATTCTTGTACTTTGCAGATATCTGAACCAAATGAGTTTGACATCATGCTTGTAATACCTGTTGCAAGACTTCAGCTGGATGAATGTGATGATACCGGAGCCTATTACTATCTAAAATTCAAAAGAAATCCAAAAGAAAAGAGTTTGTTGAACTTTTTAGATGAAGATGGAAAATTATCAGCCTTTAAAATGCTTCAAGCACTAAGACACATTATTAAACAAGAAGTAAAAAACATTAAAAGTAAGTACTGAGAGAACAAGCTTCTCCTAAGAGTGCTGAAAATCTAATTACAGTGTGCATATGCGTTGCCTTGCTGTTAATAAAATATGATCCCCCCCCCGCCCCCCATCAACTGTCTCATTGTGGCAACGTAGCTGTAACTGTACCCCTCCTGTCCCTGTCTCTCAAGTTTGCTCTTGTGCTGAGAATCACCACAAACACATCAGAGCTAATCATACTATGTGATTAACCCATTGCCCTGCTATGCAATCCTCTTTCCACGTGAAAATGATGTACATTAAGGGTTCCGTCGCATGCTTGATACTTCCTACATGACCTCTATATTTTGACTCTATCTGCCGTACACAAAGAGCCATTTGCTGAACTGGTAGCAAAAGGAAGAGCTTTCTTTTATACATTACCTAATACTTTGTATCAATCTATATAGAAAACATATCCCCTTTTAGGGTGCTCTTTTTCTCCAAAGCCTTCAGAAACATTGTGGCCTGTTTCAAATGTATCTCTTCAGTCTCAGTGTTTTCAACAGCGAAGTAGTTCATTGGAAAACATTACTGTATTTCTGATTCTGTAGACACAGTAAATCAAGCAAACCCAGCAGTTCAGAAAGTGCTCCTTATTTCACAGAACTCCTCAACAGGCCTTCTTAATGTTTTATGTAAAATGCATATCCTGTAGGATAAAGAGCTAGTGACTGAACCCAGGTATTTCTTTTGATTGATTATAAATTCCTCTTAAGTAAAAACCTTAACATTCTTTAAAAAAAGAGTTTCTGATATATAAATATGCATATATAAAACCCCCAATTTCTTCTTTGTTACTAGATGTGGAAGTAACTGTGAAAAGGAGAAAGGCTGGAAGCCCTGCAATAACTCTTCAGATCAAAAATCCTCCAGCAGAAATATCAGTGGACATCATCTTGACTTTGAAAGCTGATCAGAGCTGGCCACCCAGCACCCAGGATGGCCTCAAAATTGAACAGTGGCTGGGAAGAAAAGTCAGGGGAGAGTTCAGATATACACCACTTTATTTAGTAGCCAAACAAAACAAAAAAGAAGAGGTTCAAAGAGGTACCTCAAATACAGACAATAAGTCTAAGTTATGAAATACCTTCTCTACAACTTGATCACTTGCAAGTGCTATAAAAAGGGTATCCAGGTTCTGTTCAGTATTCTGCCTTCAAGGTACAGATCTTTGTCTTATCCTAGATATAAGCCAGATCAAAGAGAATTGAAACCCCTCTATAAAACATCAGATTTGTGACCCTGCTTGTCCTGTACTGAAATCTAAAGACAAAACTGCTGTTCCAGGCTGCATACTAACCATTCCTAAGAGCATTACATTAAATCTACTAAATTGGACACATGAACACAGACCTTCCCTGTGCTAGTGCTGTACTTAACAGTAACATCCACTCCTTTGCTTGGTAAGAAAAAAAAAGTAAAAAACCCCAAAAGTAAATTAAAAGGAGACTTCTAAAAAGGCAGGCAACATCCCTGTAAGCGGGACTGTATACACAAGTTATATACTTCTGCAGGAAGTAAACTGTGTACTTTGCTAGCAAGATACATTATTTCCTCATTGAATTCTGGTATAGCTACGTGGATTTTTTTCCCCTCCAGGGCACTGTCACACCAAGCCTGCATTAGTTTGCAGAAACATCCCAACTTGACATTGCATTATGAGAACTGATGATTTCAGCAAAAAGAGTTCCAGCAATCTGATTTTTTTTTTTTTTTAAATTAGCCCATCTTAACAATGCCAAATAAAAAAGTTACTGCTCTACTGGGCTATCTCTTCCTGTGAAAATTAAATGCAAAGAGTAACTGAACCAAACAAGCAAAGGAAACAGTCTAACTCATGTAAGGAAGACAAAAATCATTGCTGGTATTTTAAAAACAGGGGGTTGAGCTATATTAAGCATTGTTTTCAGAAACATTACCAGAACAAAAATAAATGCTTTAGAACAGTCACCTTACCCAAGGCAAACTCACAAGCATATTACTTGCACAAAAGAAACTGAAACCCCGTGAAGATTTTTTTTAAATTCAAAACCAGAATGTTTATGCAGTAAGGCTAATAACACAGAACAGAAATTCAAAGGTAGCAGATTTCCATGAATAGTGTAATTCCCCAAATCATGTTCAACAAATGCAGGAAAGTTCAGAATTAAGCTTAATTTTAAAGTAAATCCAAACACCCTTAAGAATATAGTTAAAACATCCAAACAATTAACTATGACCTATATTAATAACATTCTAGTTGTCTTTGTGTGGAGCAGCTGGAGAATTAAGGAGGAATTAACTAATTGTAGTCACTGAATTACGTGGTGCTTTTGGGTTTTTTTTAAAGTGCAAAGGAATTGCTGATATGCAAAATTAAGTCAATTATAAAGTGCCTTTTTCTTTCCTAGTTACAGACACCAGTACTTACTGCTGCATAACAACTTAATCTTGTACTCAACTTTAGGAAACACCTGGCGACTCTCTTTCTCGCATGTTGAGAAGGCCATGCTGAACAACCACGGCCAGTCAAAGAAGTGTTGTGAATCTGATGGACCAAAGTGCTGTAGGTTGGTATCTCATATGGATATTTTACTTTAAGCCCGTGTGAGCCACGCTAGCACTGTCTAGCACTGTTTGCATTTAACATTCAAGAATTCAATCTAAGACTAATTACTCATAATAGGGAGCAAGAATAAGGCTTTTAGGCATCACTGTTCTACAGCAGTACAACATTGCATGTACTTGCTGAATGTCTGGACTTGCATTTACTCAGCGAGAGGTGGAAACAAATCACATTGCAGGTTTACACTCCAGACTTGCCTTAGAAAGCAAAAAGATGCAACTTGTTAAATAATCTTTCCTAAACTCAGTCCTGTTTAGAAGAACCAGCTTAAAAGTCTGATGACTCAGCTTCCTGAGCTTTGGCAACAAAATTACACCTCATACCAAGGCAATTTCTAAAATGATGGTGAGAAAAGAACTGCTGAATGGGATCAGGATGAATAAATGTGATTTTTCACTCCAATAAAAACTGGTTTCCACATTTCTTTGACAAACAAAAGCCCACATGAGGTACAGAACCTCCTTAATGGCAAACCAACTCTTAGTTTACTTAATTACATCTTACACGGCATCAAGAAAGTCATAAGAGACTTAATGCATCATTCTTTGTCTTTGCTGTATGAACATTATCAGACATGCTGTGCCCCTAGCTAGCAGTGTACTAAACTATATATACCTTTTCCCTGTGTGCTGTGCCACAGGAAGGTAGTGGCATTTCCTTCGGTGCCAAAAGGGCGGCTTTAATCTTAAGCAGTGCTCCATGTTCACGTTACACACTGATAGCATCTGCAGCTGGGAGACTGTACTGTATAAGCACGCTGCTGACCAACACTTTGCATTTCTGTATTGCTGTGGCTACCAGTAAAAGTGGTGCATACACAAAAACTACTGTTTAAAGTAGAAATCCTTCATTGCTAGGATCTGACTTGAAAAGCAGTAGTTCAAGGATTATCCAGCCTATTGCTGCACTTATTTTCAGATTTTATTCAAAATATTACTGAAACTGTTGCTCTGTTAGAGTAAGAACATTTTTATTGCTTTCATGAATGTGTATTTAAATGTCTAAAATACATATTTAGAACTATGTAGAAAGCATCTAATAAATTTTTATTTGTTTAACAGGAAAGGTTGTCTTAAGCTTCTGAAGTATCTTCTAGAGCAACTTAAAATTAAACATAAAAAACAGTTGGAAAAATTCTGTTCATATCATGTCAAAACTGCTTTTTTCCACTCGTGTGTCATGTGGCCACGTGACACAGACTGGCATTGGGGAGACCTGGATCATTGCTTTCAGAAATATCTGGGCTATTTTCTGGATTGCCTGCAAAAGTCTCAGCTACCGCACTTTTTTATTCCCCGATACAACTTGCTCAGCCTGGAAGATAAAGCAAGCAGTGATTTTCTTTCAAGACAAATAAACAATCAGTTGAACAACAGATTCCCAATATTTCAGGAGAGTCATTAAAACATTGTTTACAATAACTATCAGTCATGTAGCTTTGCGTATTTAAAACCCAAAGTTCTGCACCTAAGTTTCTCCTCAGTAATCTGATACTACATAAAAACTAAAAACAAAATCAAGAATGCTAAGAGAAAATGACATATTCCAGGTACGCTGGTTACCCATAACCCTTCAAAGAAATAGGTCACTTCAAGTAATATTCATCTTCCCTATCCAAATGAAGATGTCACCTGCAAAGTATCTTCAAAGTATACTAAGAATGTATAGAAGAAGAATTTGCAATAGTTAATTTCCCACATGTAATTTCTACGATTGCAAATATAAAGGCATCAATGACTGTGTAAAAGTGAAAAATGACAATTGTATTTAAAATTAAAATCTGCTGCAGAATACCCAGAATACACTCTTGCTTTCAAAAGAAAAAGTCACTGGAGTTACTTTGACATAAACCACATCAACTGGGTGAAGACCTTTTGCAGAGGACAATCACAAGCAACAGTGAGCAGAGAGATTATGCTGTTGAAACAATATGAAGTTCCTGAAGTAACTTACCTTTTCTGAGTCTTCAGAATTGCTTTGGAAATTGGTCTTTTCAATGGACTTTGGCCAGGAAACAATCATTATCTAATGGGCTGCAACACAGTAAAAGTTATTGTGCCAATGAGCATTTGTGTGACAAGTCTTGAAGAAAGAATGTATCTTCAACCCGTATCAAGGAGGAAGAGACTCCATATGAAGAGGTTATCAAAAGCAAAATGCAGCACGAATGTGATTCTTGGAATCAGAATTCAGCTCAGTTTTTCTTGTGTTGAAGCATGTATGCATTACGAGAAAATAATTATAATATTTCCTATTACTAAAAATGTGCAGGTGATAAATACATTGTGAACTGCTGTGCTGTAAATAAGTACATCTTTTGCTTTTTCTTAAAGAAGCCATGGGAAGTCCATATTTTTAGCCTACTTTTTGAAGGCAAAATAACCTACTGGCTTAAATACTGCCCAGATTTCATCCCAATTAGAAGCAAAAGAAGAGGGAAGGACAGGAGAACATTTAGAGAATAACTTTACTAAAATATTCTCATCTCACTAGATTCAGTTTACTAATTTTTCATTTACACATGACACATGAATAAACACAAGTTCAGACCAAGTGTGAAATGAAGGAACAGCTCCCTCCCATATAACTACCAAAGAGTGAAAACATATCCCATTACCATTAGCAGTCTGAGTGACAGAACCTGACATCCAAATGTAAAATTTGAATCAACTTCATCCGAAGTAAACAAAAGTTGACCTTCAAATACATTTTTTTCTTCATGACTTTGTTAACATTGCTCTAGTAAACTCTGGTTTTCTTCCTTAAGGTAGAAAATTGCATCCATGAGAACAAAAGTAGAAGCTGTTTGGTTTTTTTTCCAGTTAGCCACAAACACATAGTTCTTGTTATACTCTCCTCCATTAGGAGGAAATGCAGACATCTCAAAAAAAGCTCAAGACACAAGTCTTAACAAAAACAACTAAACAAAAATAAATACTTGCTTCAGCAAACATGAGTTACTGCAAACAGAGCAGTTTTCAAATAACTAAGTTATCCTTGGAAATACTTCTACATGCCACTGGCAGATGTGGTGTATCAATGCAGAAGTACAGTATTTTGAAGCCACACTGACAAACATTGCTTACATTCACTAATCCAGGTCTCTGAAAATAAAAGGAAAAATTATCTTTTATATTCTTATATATTAATACTGCATTTAACTAAAAAAAAAAAACACCAAACCCACAATATTTGCTTTTAACCGTTTTCTAAATGGCTTTAGAAATTATGCATATCACACAAGAAAAAAAAATAATGAAATTAATTTTTCTTAAGTGAAAATAATGTCCAAGTGCAAAACTAGGTTTATTTCTATATATAGTTAATCCAGTTTTCTACGACGCTTTTTTTTAAAACACATTTTATTTAATTGGATAGGTACAGAAAAAAAATCAACCGAGAAAATAAACTTCTAAATTCAAGTCCATAGATGCTAACACTAACTATAATCACTTACTTTGTTTCAATAACTTCAAGGGATTAGTTATTTTGAGGGCTTTCGCTGAGGTCTTCGTATATCCTTTTCAATTTCTTTTCTGATTTGAAATTGTTTGTATCTTTCTGCCATTGCAATAAGCTCATTAGGAACTACCTGATAAGAAAGCAGCACAAGAACAAGGTCAGTTTGAAGTAAATCTAAACTTTTAGACTCTGCTTTACAAAAATGCTATTGAATTGTATGTTCCCAAACTTGATTTTATTATTTATCTGGCTCCTGTCACTTTGCAGATTGTCCTTCTGTACAGATGCAGAAAGAAATCTTTTTACATAAAATTATACTGAAATATACTGAAAAACAATCAGCACAGTGTCCCTGGATTTTCAATTACATATGTATGCTACTATCACTATATCTGATGACAACATATAACCAGCTAATGAGAACATTTGTGTTTCAGATAGAAATACATCTTTCAGTGATAATGAACAGTTGGAAAAAATGTCCAGGTGATACCATATTTTATACATATATATTTGAATGTTACACAAGAGCTCTGAAGAGAAACTTTGGTACTTAAAGAAAGCTTTGCCATAGGAAGGATTCTCATACAGATAAAACAAAGATAAAAGACAAGAAAAGAAGCACAGCAGAAAGTGGTCTGTTCTCCCAGCACTGGGAGGTCACAAGAGCATCTTACCAAGATCCACGGTGCTTTCTGGTATGTTTGTAATTATGTGAAAAAGGAGGTGAATAGTATCATCAGCACACTTTGTCACCTTCGAGTTACTCACAGTTGTACGGACTGAGGCCAGATGCAAAGAATTACAGAGACTTTATTAGGTTGAGTGACACTGATCCCTGAACGAAAGAAAAACAACCCAAAACCCACCCGTATACCATTCTTATAGATCATGGAACAAAGGCAGTGTCCAACAAGTCTCCTTCAGCCAGATCAGGCATAATGCAGACGTTAATGCAAATGTTTACTGCAAAAAGCAGTACGAGTGACTACTGTCAGAAAAGGTTTTAGATCAGCAATCCATCAAAACCAGTCTGCTTCAAAAATCTGCTACAGCACGTAGCCACGCAGCAGGTAGAAGATATCCAGTCCAGAATCAGCTTCCCCATCAGAGACCGAAGAGCAAGCTTCTGCAGTGCGTGTGAGCATGGTATTAACGCGATTGCTCAGCCTCTGTGGTCTGTCCCTCCGCAAGTGGCACAAATACAGTGCAAACAGTAGAGCACAAACAGATTTAAATACTGTTAAGTCTCCTTAGAAATGCCTAGACCCGGCAATGCTTGAACAGGTGAAGAGTGCAGCCACTGGTGAGGCAGGAAGGTATATTCCTCCAGTTCCAGCTTCTTTTGTCAGGCTTTGTAATTCAGCAATGCTTGCCATTTGCTATCAGCAACTTCTCTTAAGCCAGCATGAGCATCAGCTCACTAGTACATATTTTATGTGCTGAATTGCTCTTACTGGTAAACAGCTGCCCTGGCTGTCAGGAGTCCACAGAACAGGATGCCTACAGAACAGTCTATTCTGCCTAAGTTTTAGACGCTGTTTAAAAATAAAGTGAAAAATTACGCATTTCTTTAGCTGAAAGTCACTACAGACTTGTATAATAGAGACAGTTAGACAAAGTTAGTTTTCAGTTGAAACACTGGATGATTTTCTTCCTCAGTATCAGACCAGTTCCCCTCCTACAGTACGAAACAGAATTTATTCCAACTAAAATCGCAGCAGTTTCTTGCAAGAGTGGCTTCTGAGCAGGCATAAGGAAAGAGTGGGAAGAAGCCAGGATACAGAACAAAGATCTCAGTGAGGTAACATCCAGCATCTACTGGTTTGTTGAGATTTTTATACAAACAATCCGTGTATCTGCTAAACATATAAGCCACGTATGGTAGTCCAAATGAGAAAACACAAAAGGATAAAGATGCCATAATTTATATGTAACACTCTTCTTGGTATTAGAGGGATCAGTGTTTTTCCACCTGATTCCCCAATAAATCTGTCCATGCTTCTTAGTAAGCTTTATATAAAAGATCCCTGCAGCATGACACTGAAAACTTTCTGTTGTACCTGTTTTTCTTTAGGGAGATTACCTGTACATTCAAAATCATGGAAAACATCTGGCTAACAAAAGCACCTTACTTGTTTTGAAATTGAAGTATTCTGAACATTCACACCATGTTTTCAGTTGCTCTCCTTCCCTTTTATATGATGCTTTAAGACTGAAGTAATGGTATTTTCATTATCATGAGGAAAAAAAAATCTGCCTGTATGGATCCTTCTATCAGCTATAACTAAAAGTTTGAGAATAATCTTGTGACTAACAGTTACCCTTGAAAGTAAGGATTCAGAGATGCTCTTTTCTCCTCTGAACTCAGAGACCCATTCCCAGAACCATCACACGTTACAAAAGTTTGGGAACTTCACAGTCTGCAGCAGGAGACAAGGCGTGGATGGTAATGGCTGACTCAGAATACAGAACAAGGCACCTGAAAATTCTATTTAAGTGGCTTCAAAGTTATCATTACTGGTTTAATCTCTTACATTTTCTAAAAACAAACAAAAAAAAACCCCACCAAAAAACAAAAAACCCCCAAACACAAAAAAACAATGCACCCAACCCAACACCCCCCACCCCCCGCAACAACCACTCCCCCCCAAAAGCTTGTAACTTTAAGAAACTATTAGGGGACAAACTCTTGGGGGTTTTTTGGGTTTGGTTTTTGTTTTGTTTTTTTTTTTACTCCTCCCTCAAAATCATCTTAGCAGGTTTGCAAGAAGTGGCATAACATCTTTCAAAGAAGAGTTGTAAAACAGAAGATTTAGGTGCAGTTCTAACTCAGGGTTTAAAGTTTCAGTAAGTGTCTGCCGTAACAACCACAGATCCTAGGGAAAAGCACTTAGTTTGTACTCAAACTCCCATCCCCCTACACAAACAAACAAACCAAAAAAATTAAAAAATTTCAATTCAAGTCAGGACATGAACTAGGGGTTTACTATAAATCAGGCAAAATGCTATTTCTTATTACAACAAAACCAGCAACATAATTGTCTCTGGCTTCTCAGATATGGTAGCACGAAGAAAAAAATGTTTCTTTAAAATAAAGAAATAAATCACATTCTAGTCTTATTTCCCATACAGTTTACAAACATCTGTAAAAACGATAGCTTGGAAAAGTACATGCAGATATCACAACTCTCAGATATAATGAACTGATAGATAGTTGAGCCTCTTCTGGTATAAATATTGTTAATATTTACACTGTTAAACAAGAACATTAGTACACAAGTTCAGAAGTGAAATACAAATGAAATAAAATAGACCCTATTATTCCTCTGCAGACCTCTATGTGTGCATATGTTAGCTACTTTTTCTTTGGAAGTGGAAGGCTTTGATTAAAGTTCTTGGTTCTTTTCTGGGACTCATCTGTAAGGTAAAATACAGCTAAGGATATCCAAGACAACAGAGACTCAAGCACCCATTTTCTTCCCCGAGACACTACAAACACTCACCAAGAAAGGTCTAAGTAGGCTTAGACCTTCATGAACTGTTTCAAGTGGTAACCCAGAACCAATATAAATCTTACCCAGTAAGATGTATTCTTACTTGGTTTGCTCTTTCCAGAATTTCAATCAGCTCAGAAGCAACCCTCCAATCATTCTTAGTGACAAGCGTTACTGCCTCCCCAGTACGTCTAAACAAGGAATGAAATAACTGTTGATCTTCAAAATAACTGCCGCTAGGCTTTTCCTACTGATCTATACAGTAATAAATTGTACTACAGGCAGTATTATTGAACTGACAGATAAAACTGGCTTGAGTATTGACATGATGCACATAACAAAAAGCAACTTTTCATAAAGATCAGAACATGGCAATTCACCTAAAATGGAGCAAAGGCACAACTAATTTAGACTTTTAGACAATAAACAGCATAAAGACAACATATTTAAGTATGAAGAGACATATATTCATATAATGATTAAAATAAACACATACACAAAGAAAAAGCACACTTGTGCCAACCTGGGAAAGCAGCATTCAGAAGTCCTAACACCAAATCACACCACCATCATAGGCTGAAAAGTTTGAATTTATATATGTTTTTTTTTTCCCAGTGGGCTGTCTAGGAAATTAAACACTCAGCAGCTCACAAAGAGACAAACAAGGAAGTGATGTTTCAGAATATCTACACAGAAGTTGTTTTGAACTGTAATTCTTCCCCACACTTAAACCAGCTTTCAAACATCCCTCATTCCCATCCACTTCAATGAAATAACAGAAAAATGGAAAACTTGTTTGCCTTAAATTTAACAGTGAACTAATTTCAAAACATAAAGCAGTGTGTATTATCCCAAACATATTTTGATAGACTCTGGAGTCTTCACTCCTGCACTCCGTATCACCTGTAGCTCTAGCATTTCACAAAAGAAACACCTATGCAGTGCATAAAATAGAGACATTACTATTTTCTTGTAAACACTTACCCTGCTCTTCCAGTACGACCTATTCTATGAACATATTCTTCAATGTTGCGAGGGAAGTCAAAGTTAAAAACATGAGTAATATCATGCACATCAAGGCCACGGGATGCTAAGTCAGTAGCTACCAGTATTCTGACTTTGCCTAAAATAAGTACAACAGAGAGAGAATGGGAGTTTATGGAATACACAGAACATATACTCCCGTCTGTTGGTTTTCTAGTGTATAATGCACTTATTCTTAACACAAAAAGGAAAAATATGCTTGTTGCATGTCACACTGAGTTAGCTTCAAATACAAGGTGGTAAGCAAGCACTCAAAATGTCATTTTACTATTATTTGTATTTCACAAGTAGAACAGCAGGGTGCAGGAGAAGCAAGAAACATGCCTAGCTGATACAAAGAGCCTGTGAAAAGAACAAAACTTCAAAAACTATATTCTCAGCTGGCATCTTTATCATACAACTACTCTTTATTAGCATGTGATCACATAACACCAAAGTATAACCCTATTGGCATACTCAAGAGCAGAACTGTGTCACTGAAAGCACCATCATTTGACACTTAAATTTACTGTTCCATAGACTAACACAATATTGACTTTTCCACAGAGATTTCAAAAATAAAATAAGCCTTACTTTAAATTATTTAACTCTTAGACATTCCAAATTTTATTGAAGAGCAATCTCTTTTTATTTGCTGGTTTTTTTCACTTGTCAAATTAACAAAGTAAACATATCGTTCAGAGGTCTTTAATATTTTCATTCCTATGGTACTGGAAAGACATGGCACTTACAAATAGACAAAATTCTGCACATGACAAGCTTTAAAAACCTGGACTAAACAAACCAGTACTTGGGTACAAGCATACCTTTCTTGAAGTCATCTAAAGCCTGTTCTCGATCACACTGTTCCCTGTTACCATGAAGTGACTGTACTGGAATTCCTTGGAGACCAAAGTCACTTGCTAAGTCATCAGCTCTAGGATGAAATAAAACAATGGTTCTTAAAAAGAAAAAAGAAAAAAAAAAAAGGTGCAGCATCTATATTTAGATCCAAAAGATAATAATGTTACAACAAAAGCTAAACACGTGCCTAAGGGGAAAACCCTACCTAGGTCAGCTGGTATTTATTATAAAACAGTATGAAAGTGAGATTATTCCCCACATAAATGTTTGCTTTTATTTATAAGCAAGAGAAATAATAGATGATTTTTGTGTTGTTCACTCACAAAGCTCAGGTATGGTACAATGACCACTGCCCCCCGCAATCAGGTCTTGTGTGCACCAGCTGCATATGCAACTAAACAATACATCACATTAACGTATCCCCAAGAATCTTAACATCTACTTTAACTATGCAAAATTGAGATTTATCACCACCACTAATGATATTAAAAAGGATACAAACTACCAGTCAATCTGGAGGAATGAATAAATAAAGATACTACTTGTCAGCACATGGCTGACAAGAGCTGTTACACTTGGTAATAATTATGTGAACTAAGAAACTATGCAGTATTTCCGTTAGAAAAAAAATGAACAGACGTAATACTGGGAAGTGATTACATACGTAAGTTTTTTTCCCACAAAAATGATGACCTTATCTTTTGGCTTCATAGAGTCAACGAAGTATTGCATGAAAGCTCTCTTTTCCTCCTCGGCGATAACAATAACTCTCTGTTCTACCGTATTTACTGCCTGTTAAACAGCAAAAAGGGATGTTAAGTAGAAACAGATTAGAATAATATTTTTTCTGTTAATTCCCATATTATGGTATTATAAAACTAGTAATATGATACCACAAAAAACTGTTTTAAAACCAAAATGTACATCAGTTTGGAGCTCAAACAATACAGACTTATTTGCTGCTTCCTAGTTGCTTTAGGAGAATAATGAAATTTATCTTTAAGCAGTTTGCCAAGTCATCTATTTGCAGGGATTTAGAGGGCACACATTAGCAGACCAGTGAGGTGAAATAAATATTCCTAATATTAGTGAAAATCAGACTGAAGTACTTTGATTTGCGTATATTTTATGTTAATCCAGAGCAAGTTGCCACAATGCCAGTCTTTCTTAAAAGGATAAGCTTTTAACGAAGATTTTGTAATCAATCTGAAACGATCAGTTCTGCCCAATTCTTCCAACAGCAGTTTGTTAATAAAAACTTTACTCCATTATATTTGAAGGTTGCCATAGAACGTCTAAGGTACACTACATAAGTAGTATAAAGGTCTAGACATTCTCATGGTACGGCATCATAATCCTGTGGCAAGGGCTGAAGAATCAATCAAATACATAGAAAGATTCTCTCTCCTCATGGGTACCCTTCCCCCTCCCTCCACAGAGGTCACCTCTTCAATTAGGAGAAGCTCCTATAGAAGAGACGAGCACATTAAGCAAGCGAGATACAATAGCACTTGATAGCTTTCAAATTCCGATCCTCTCGTCTTTGACAAAAGCATAGTTCTGAACAGAACAGACAAAAAGTACATTCCCCACCCTATTTCTACCTAAGTGTCTTGGATACTAAGTTTCCTCATTCCCTGTCACTACAAAAATGGAAACGAAAAGGGAAATTTCATAATTTAAGAACCAAATTCAAAGCAATCTTTGGACCAGGATGCAGAGATGTTGGAAGAACTACTACTTCTGTAAATTCTGCTGGTACTGAAGCAAACTACACATAGCTGCGCAAGCATGACAAGCATGCAACTACATCTACATGTTAGAAGTTTTGGACTTAAAGACAGTTCTTACTCTAACACATATGTTCTTGCTCTAGACAAGTGCCCTCCAGTTTAGTAGAGAGCTTCTACTCTCTTTGAGAAAGCAGCAGTTAAGAAACAGATCCAGATAAGGAGCTGTATGCATTAGAAAGATGACCTTCAGAAGGAAAAGCAAGTAAGGAACACGAACTTGCTGAACAGAACTGAAGGCTGCAAAAACAAGGGTTCAGGCAAGAACACATGGCACTGCAAAGCACAACATTCAAAGTTCAATTTGATTGATACTTGTTGCTTGTGACATCTTCTACTGAAGATCTAGGACTTCAAGATCGTTACAGAAACATAACAACATAGGGTTTTTTTTTAATTTCTTTCTAAACTTTTAATGAAGCTTTAAAAGAATAATATGGAGCTGGTTTTTGGAAGTTTGGATTGATTTTAAAGTTACATGCATTTACTTACCTATAATTACAAGCAAAATATTTCCTGGTTTCTCCCAAAGGAGAGAAAAAAAGAAAAAAGAAAAAAAAAAGAACAGAACAACTTACTGCTAAGTCAAGAGTGCCAACATATACAATCATAGGATTTTTCAAATAGGATTTCGCTAGGCGACGAACACCATCAGGCCAAGTAGCACTAAACAGGAAGTGAAGAACACCACACACATGAGAACAGAGTGCAAAGTCTTCTCCAATTCATTACTTTCATCACATTCTTCTTTCTTTTCCTTTTTATATACCAGTGAAACACTTGAGTATGCAATAACAGTAATAAGCTTATATAACATTTAGAAATAATCTTAAGACATTATTAGTTAACGGCACTCAAGCTTTAAAGATAACTTTCTAGGTTAAAAGTACAGGCAACAATTATGGAGCCTTTCTAATGTAGCCCAAAGTGAGCTTAGTAGTTCAACGATACCCAAAAAGCAACCTTCTAGTCTGTTTTTATCTCTAGAAAAACAGCTCCAACGCAAAATACGGTAACAAAAATTATTTTTGGGATATTCCAATGTTAAGCTCCCAAAAGCTGCATAATTTAAAAAATTAATCCAAGTACAAACTAGCACAGATACTAATCAGAAGGTTAGGATATACGTTGGGCCCCAGATGGGGAAGCGGAAGTTGGCGTTTCAAATTTATATGGCAAATTCTAGCACTCCCAGGACACCTTCCTTTTTGGGAAGAACTCAGTTGTTTGCATAGCTGATGCAAAACATCAGAAGAGGGGTAAGAAATGAAAATAGAGTTGTCAAATGACTCATTAAGACTGACCAGACAGAATTAGAAAGAAAACTGATGCCACTCCCATTTAGGCTAGTAAAAGTTTTAATAAAAGTGACATTTTTGTTTTGACGTTAACTTGTTCAATAACCTTACGTTTGCAGTGTTCAAGTACTGAGCACTATTACGTTTACATACCTTGTCATAACAGTTTGTCTGTCGGGCCGCACATCTATTAGGATCTTCATTATCTGAGGTTCAAATCCCATATCCAACATTCTGTCAGCCTCATCTAAAACCTGCTCGGAACAAGGTTATTTCCTATGTCTACTTCCTTAGATAAGGGTTTCAGCAAGACATTACATAGCAGACCATTTTAATGGTAGGAATTTTAACTGCAGAATCCACTCTGTAATGTATTGCAAAACCTGTTCAACTTCTTTTCACCTCTTCAATTTCCTTGAAGCTTTTTCATTTAGAAATACATTTGCAGGCAGAACAAGAAAATCCAGAGCCCCTTTAAGAGCACTTAAGTCAACCTGTTTGTTTGTTTTAACAATATTTTGGTTGGTACCTAAAATTAAGTACAGAATTTAAAAAAACAAAAACCACAATAAACAAAAACCCAACAAAAATAAAACCAACCAAACTTGGGGGACACCCACACAACACACTTGCAGTAAGAAGTGTTCAGTAATTTAAAGGGGAAACCTCATTTCTACCTTGTTAGAGATCTCATACCAGACCAAAATACCAGTTATCAATTTAGTTCCTCATTAGAGGTAAGAAAAAAGGCAGGGTGTACATTCTGGCTCACACTATGACACTGCAGAACTCCCAGAGCTCAAACTTGCTCCATCGGGTAAAAAAAAACACAAGAGAACAAGTGAGCTGAAGGTCTGAGTACAACTATTTCAAACTGATTTTTTTCTAATATACACACACACTTGAGACTCTGAAAACATTCACATACAAAGGCAGCTGCCATCCAAGACTGATTTTTCTCCTTTACTTTTCAAATAGAGTTTGTATAAATCAGTTATATGGATCATGCTTTTAAGTATTGACGTTTTCTAGTCACTTATGTAGAAACATAGGACTTTGATGATAATCCCTCTCTACTGTCCCGATTTTGCTATTCCATTCTTTTCAGATGTTTTATTCTATTAAGGGTTTTTAGTACATTACCAATGTAAATCTCTGAAATAATAACAAATCATCATCTGAGAGACAGAAGACAGGAATTCTATTTCTTGATTGAATTCTCTTTATTTTCAAAGGACTCATGGTGATTTCATTAACTACTTGGATGCTAATACAATGGTGAGGCTGAAACATCACTAATTTTATATACAGAATTGGCTACTATGCCCCTTTCAGCAGCAGAAGCTTTCTAAGCTATTAAGCACACTGGTACTTCGCTGGAAAGGGAGAAGAAAACGTGTGTATTAGATGGATCGGAGTAGTTAAAGTTCACTTTCCTTACTTCTGATAGCTGCTTAATGAATGAAGGCTGTAACAGATATAAGAGAGATACTAGCACTGTTTTTTCCAAACGCCTCATAGCCAGGTCCTGGTTTATAAGCTAAATCTCCCCCCAGCTGACATAATCTTAGATTTCTTGTTATCTATACATATTTACTTGTTTGTTGATAAATTATTCATTTCAGTTCTATTTCTTGGCAAGAAATTCTTACAAGCTAGTTCTTAATGTGAAAAGTATTTTCTTTCCTCTGTTTTAAATTACTTATTGGTAAGTTTTACACTATCTTTTTTTGTATTTGAGTAATAAAAGGACTACTCCAATCTACCTTCTATATCCTACTTCATGATTTATATATTTTTAAGTATACTCTTTCCCCTAAATGCTTCCCAATTACTCATGCACAACTCCAATTTCCTTACTTCTGCTTTATGAGCATGAGGTCAAAAGAAAAAAGCACTTGGATTACCAATGAATGAATACCAATTTACACTGAACACAGCAAAACAGAAAGCAATCTTCAAATGACATATATTGTAAACAATCAAAAAGCCACATATGACAGAATTTCCCAGTCTGTCTTCTGAAATAATGAAAAAACAGCAGCCTATCTTGAATAAACAGGTTCCTAAAAATCTGAATCAAGACTGAAACTAACTTGATGGTTCTGTCAGGCAAGAAGACAAATTCCCTGCCTCCAATTCACCTTCTGTACAGTGTAAATTCAAATATAACTAACTCTGTTAGAATTTGGTTTGTTGTTTGTTTGGGTTTTTTTAAACAAACAATTGTATCCCAGACTCTGACCTTGGAAGTACTTTGGGAAACAATTATATCAAACCAGTAAATAACACTGAGTGCACTTCGGGTGCATTCACAAGACTCATCAGTGTCTTCAAATGAAAAATGTAAATGAAGCTCTTCCATGAAGAGTGTTCTTCATCCAAGGCATTAAAGTTGAAATCTAATACCCCTCTATTTTCTCTGAAATAAGGCTGCAAGATTAAATTATTCGTTGGCTGAAAATTGACAGTGAAGCTGTGGAAACAGAAAGCATCTTATATATTAAAAAGTACAAGAAGCTACATGGAAAAATATATGGTAACATTAAAAAAAAAAATAGACTTTTGGATGTCCAGCTTTTTATACGGGACCTGAAGAAAGTACAGCATTTCCAGAAAGTCTGAGGCATGAGACATCAACCACTTTGGAAAACACAGTCCTTGCACTGATTTCAATCTTCTGAAAATATTTAACTGCTAGCGGTACAATAACAAATGGTTTTCTCCTGCTTTACATCATCATATTTTTCAATTTCAAAGCTAGTTCTTTTTAGTAATGTCATATTATAGTATATTCTGCACATACTAAACCATCTTTTCCCAGTCTTTTGGTTACATACATATTATTTGCTTTACAAAGCTGTGTGTGCTTTTAGTATGACCATACTTGGTACAGAAAGATTACTAATGTTCCTATAGTTTTCAGAAAGCAGGTTTTCAGGCCTTTTTTCCTCCTGCTTAGCAATTACATGTTACTCTTCCACATGAGGCTGCTCTCCTGTCTTCCAATAATATTCTTTTTTTCCAGATGGCCAAATTTCTAATTCCACCACTGGCCTTGCCAGTAAGCTCACAACTATTAGCTAGAATTGGAGCTAACTTATTACTGCATAATGAGTGTTTAACCCTTAGATGGGAGTGGAGGTGGAGATAAGGGAGAGAAAGCAGACCAAATCGTCAGGCTAGGCAACAAGTCACCAGTTAAACAGACAACTCAGAAATAATTTAAATATATGAAAGTATTTTACAAAATAGCAATGGTTTTAAGTGTCCAGCACAGCAAAAGGCAAGAATGAAATTAAGACGTAAGGATTCATAACAATGTTTACATGGCTATTTTCCCACCGAGATCAAAAAGAAAGTCAGTCACCCAAACATTTAAATATCTAACTGTTTGCAACGCTGGTGCTTACTGCACAAGTTCTAATAAGAACTTGAGTCATTGGTAACCTTTAAAAGAAGAGGAAAAGACAACTTGGGAAAGGCATTTCATCCACTAATAACTCATCTTGACAAAATGAATTTTAAGCCAGCAAATGTTACTAACACGAGATAACAATTTAGCATCTTTAAAATCCTTACTGTGCTAGAAGCCTATTTTATTTTTTTCTAGGGAATATTCCACATCTGCAATGCAATTATGGTAAGTATGTACCATCCCTCCAACACCAATCTCAATGTTAAGATGTATTGTAATTAAAGACTTAAAAAGTTTAAAGAAAACTTCATTAAAGCTTAAGTTCACACCAAGCCAACCATTTCCCAACTGGTGCATTACTCATTCCGTATCAGCTACTTGCCAAGTATGTTATGCTCTTCAACTTTATGAAGTTGTTCATTTGAAGATCATTCAGTCTGCCAGGAGTAGCAATAACAATATCCACACCTTTGGTAACCACGTCTATCTGTCCTTTTCGGTCCCCACCACCATATATGCAAATACTGAAAAATAAAATGTTTTACAGAAGCCGTGTATTAAGGTTCAACTAAAGTCAACCTTTTTAAAAAGTATCATCCGGTATTAGCAAGAGGAAGGAATACAGTAAGTGTGATCGACAGTATCACAGTAAATAATGGACTTAACACTGAATGATACTCCCTCAACAGTTCAGCAATAGCTTTCTGCTCAAACTGCAGTGAAAGTAATCATGAAAGGAAGATAGCTATTAAGCTTCAAGTACGTTTCGGGTTGTTCCGAAAATATTCACACCAAAGATTTTCTAAACAGTACCACCAAAAGTCTAATATTTTTCTGTTAAAACAATTAAACACACTCAATATAAACTTAACATGCTCTGTAAAACTTAGTATTTTTTTGGAAGGAAGCAGAATGTACATTTCAGTATATACAAAGTTACCAGAGAGCCCTAAAAATAAGGTTTGGAGTACAGTAATGTCTGTTTAATAGCTTAAATGAAGACCTACACTCTCAGCAGGTTTGTAGATTAAACCAAATTGCGGGAGCAGTCGATATACTAGAGGGCAAGGCTGCTACTCAGAAGAACCACAAGAGGCTAGAGAAATGTGCTGACAGGAATCCCATGAAGTTTAACAAAAGCAAAGATGGGGATGGAATTACTCCATGGCAGAGTGCCAACATGCTAGAAGATGGCTTTGCAGAAAGGACTTAGGTAGGCAAGAAACTGAACATCATTCAGCAGTGTAACCCCACAGAAAAGAAAGCCAGCTGTGCACTACGGAGAAGGTAGCCAGCAGGTTGAGACAACTCATTATTCCCCTTTATTCAGTACTCGTGAGACCACACCTCAAACACAATATCCAGTTTTTGTACCCCCTGCCTCTATTACAAGACAGACATATAAATACTGGAGTAAGCCCAGCAGGCAGCTTCCAAGACAGTCAAGAGGATGGAGTGCATGACGTGAGAAGTTGGTAACCAGGCTTGTTCAGCCTGAAGAGGAGAAGGTTCAGGGAGACCATATTGCTGTCTACAGCTATGTAACAGCAGGGTGCCGAGAAGACACAGCCAGACTCTTCTCAGGTGTCCAGAGAGGACAAGAAGCAACAGACAAAGCTACAATATAGTTGGAGTTCTCTGTATAAGAAGCAGATTTTCACCATCAGAGTAGTCAAAACAGGCATTCTAAAAACTGGGAAAATAGAAACTCTGTATTTACTACCTTCTCCTCCCCTCTTACCAAATGCTATTATTGTAGTAGGTGAATTAAGCCACAAATGGTAGGAAAAAAAATTACTTAATAAGCAGATGAGAAGTAAGGTTACCTTTTAATTCCTTTGTATGCATACTTCAAACACTCTGCCTCCACTTGAAGTGCCAGTTCTCGAGTGGGAGCAAGGACTAACATTCCTGGCCCCCCACGCTGATCTTTGGATCTGCAATAAACCATCTTTAGAATGTGGGTATATAAGGCTAGGTGAAGTCCAACACATCTGACATCAAACATTTTTATACCGTTCTAGACTTTCGCCGGACACTGCTACTAATGGCATCTATAGTGACAACTTTGGTACTTATTTCACCAGGTTTATAATTTTTTTTTCAATTTATGATTTATTACCTTCTTCACTAGAAAACCATCACATGAGGGGTGGGGGGAAGTATCCACAGCTAAATAAGTCAGACACGTAAGCAGTCCTTACATTGGTTGTGAAGTCAAGTGAATGAATCCAGGCATTAAGTATGCTAATGTCTTCCCAGTACCAGTCTGTGCTATACCAATAAGATCAATTCCTTGGAGTATGATCGGCCATGCCTGGGACTAACATAAAAATACAAATACTTAAATGTACTTTCCGCTTAAGCTTCAGTTAAAGAGTCATCAAAATTGAAGAAGTACCTGAATTGGTGTAGGTTTTTGAAAACCAACTTGTCTTATATTAGCCATAATATCAGGATAATGCTCAAATACATCTTCAAAATTACAAACAGGATTGGGAATGCAGCGCTTTTCACCTTCCTTTAAGTCATCACAAATGATATTATTATTTTCTTTCCTGTATAGAATTAAAAGAAGTGCAATTGCTTTAAAGTCTCATCATCTGAAAAAGTAGAGCTAACACAAAAGACTGCCTTTCTGACTTTTTTTTAATTCCTGGAACAACAAAACCCAAGTTCAGGCTCTTGAATGAGACTTACAACTATTCTTCTAACTTTTAAGAAAGCCTTACTCCAGAAACACTCCTCCTGGAGGCATCAATTACCATTCTTTCTTAAGAGTGACTAATTTGAAGTTATATATGAATATTAACATGAACTGCAGTCCCGTCATACCACACTTTAATTATATGCTATTTCAAATTAAATAACTGTGACAAGTTTTTAAACCTAAAGACAATCTAGAACTCATAGGAATCAATTTGACTTCTTTGTCAGAACCCTATATTCTGACAAAAGCCTTCCCAAAGTATTTTCAGAGCAGGTCCCTGGATGCTCTAGAAAATACAAACAGAACAGTTTAGAAAAAAGAACGTGGTTAGTAAGACAAGCTCCCAAAAAACCCTGCACCCCAAACCCAAACAAACAAAACCCAAAACACAACACCACACACAAAAAGCTATATAAAAACAGAAGTTCTGAGGCTCCCCCAATTAAGAGGTATTAATATGCATAAGTAGTTTATCTTCATTCCAGTCTTGTACTCTTCTGAAGATTCCATTCAGCAAATAGTTTTACTTCAAGTGGGGTGTGGGCTAGGAAAAGTATGCATAATTCCACCTTTCCTCATGGCTACAAAAACATTTTTTTTTCAATTACTGTCTTTTTTTTTCCTTAAAGGAAACAAATTCCTTTATCACACAAGTGCTATTCTTCAATGCATGTTCTGAACCTACAGAACAACGGTTCTGTTGCTCTTCACTAGCTCTAACAATAACATGTACTGTCCTGGTTTCAGCTGGGATAGAGTTAATTTTCTTCCTAGTAGCAGGCATAGTGCTGTGTTTTGGATTTAGTAGGAGAAGAATGTTGGTAACACACTGATGTTTTAGTTGTTGCTAAGTACTGCTTATGCTAGTCAAGGACTTTTCAGCTTCCCATGCTCTGCCAGGCACACAAGAAACTGGGAGGGGGCACAGCCAGAGTAGTTGATCCAAACTGACCAAAGGGCTATTCCATACCATATGACGTCATGCTCAGTATATAAGCTTGGGGGGGGGGGGGTGGCCAGGAAGCAGTGATCACTGCTCAGGAACTGTCTGGGCATCAGTCAGTGGGTGGTGAGCAATTGCACTGTGCATCACTTGCTTTGCATATTATTATGTTGTTATTATTATCATTACTATTTTACTTTATTTCAATTATTAAATTGTTCTTATCTCAACCCAGGAGTTTTTCTCACTCTTACTCCTCTGATTCTCTCCCCCATCCCATCAGGGTAGGGGAAGTGAGCAAGCGGCTGCGTGGTGCTTAGTTGCTGGCTGGGGCTAAACCACGACACGTACATATACTTTAAGGAAACAGGTGTCAGTTCCATGCTTCACCCACTGTGGCAAGGTTTCCCTGGTAGGCATGCAAGAGAAAAAACACAGAGAGCATGCAAAAAGAAAAGTAATAAATGGTAATGCTACAAGAATGTTCACAAACTTCATTAGAACTACTGAAAATTACCAGGGCCGGAACAGAATCACTTGAAACAGACAATCTGCTTTTCTTGCAAAATAATGATGTAGACTGCTGGATCAAAATGAATGCATAGTTAACTGAGGCATGTACTCACCAGGATGTACTTGTAAAGACAAGGCAGATAGGAAGAAAACAGTAACAGAAATTGCAATACTGGACCTGATGATCACCAATGCAAGTGAGCTCATCAGTGACGTCAAGACTGGAGGCAGCCTGGGCTGCAGTGATCATGCATTGCTAGAGTTCACACTCCTGAGGGATATGGGAAAAGCAACAAGTATAGTCAGGATCCTAAATTTTAGGAAAGCAAACTTCTAGCTCTTCAAGGACTTAAAAGGATCCCCTGGGAAACGGTCCTCAGGGACAGGGGAACAGAACAGAGCTCGCATATCTTTAAGGACACCTTCTATAGAGCGCAAGAGCTCTCAGTCCCCAGGTGTAAGAAATCAGGCAAGGAAGGGAAGAGACCAGCATGGCTGAGTCAAGACCTGCTGGTCAAACTAAAGAGCAAGAGGGAACTGCACAGGCAGCGGAAGCAGGGACAGGTGTCCTGGGAAGAGTACAGTGATGCTGCCCGGTTGTGTAGGGATGGGGTCAGGAAGGCCAAGGCGCAGCTGGAGCTGAACTTGGCAAGGGATACAAAGAATAACAAGAAGGGCTTCTACAGGTATGTCAACCAGAAAAGGAAGGTTAAAGAATGTGTACCCCCTCCCCCGATGAACATGAATGGTGACCTAGTATCAACAGACGAGGAGAAGGCAGAGGTACAACTTTTTTGCCTCAGTCTTCACTGGCAACCTCTCTCCTCACCCCTCCTGAGTCGACTGACCACAAGATGGGGAGCAGGGGGGTAAAGCCCCTCCCACTGTAAGGGAACATCAGGTTCGTGACCACCTGAGGAACCTGAATGTACAAAACTCTATGGGACCTGATGAGATGCATCCCAGAGTCCTGAGGGAATTGGCTGATGTAGTTGCCAAGCCACTCTCCATAACATTTGAAAAGTCATGGCAGTTGGGTGAAGTCTCTGGTGACTGGAAGAAGGGAAACATTGTGCCTATTTTTAAAAAAGGGAAGAAAGGAGGACCCTGGGAACTACTGACCTGTCAGCCTCACCTCTGTGCCTGGGAAGATCATGGACCAGATCCTCCTAGAAGCTATGCTCAAGCACATGGAGGACAGGGAGGTGATTCGAGACAGCCAGCACAGCTTCACCAAAAGTCCTGCCTGAGCAACCTAGTGGCTTTCTATGAAGGAGTGACTGTATCAGTAGACAAGGGAAAAGCAATGGCTGTCATCTATCTGGACTTCGGTAAAACTTTTGACATGGTGCCCCATAACATCCTTCTCTCTAAACTGGGGGGATGGATTTGATGGGTGGACTGTTCGGTGGATAAGGAATTGGCTGGATGGTCACATCCAGAGGGTCGTGGTCAACGGCTCGATGTCCACATGGAAACCGGTGACAAGTGGCATCCCTCAGGGGTCCATACTGGGACCAGTACTTTTTAATATCTTCATCAATGACCTAGACAGTGGGATCGAGTGCACCCTCAGCAAGTTTGCAGACGACACCAAGCTGAGTGGTGCGGTTGACACACCAGAAGGACCAGATGTCATCCAGAGGGACCTGGACAAGCTGGAGAGGTGGGCCTCTGTGAACCTCATGAGGTTCAACAAGGCCAAGTGCAAGGTCCTGCACCTGGGACGGGGCAACCCCCGATATCAATACAGGTTGGGGGATGAAGGGATTGAGAGCAGCCCTGCAGAGAAGGACTTGGGGGTACTGGTAGATGAAAAGCTGGATGTGAGCCAACAATGTGTGCTCACAGCCCAGAAGGCCAACCATATCCTGGGCTGCATCAAAAGAAGCGTGGCCAGCAGGTCGAGGGAGGTGATTCTGCCCCTCTACTCTGCTCTGGTGAGACCTCATCTGGAATACTGCGTCCAACTCTGGAGCCCCCAGCACAAGAAGGACATGGACCTGCTGGAGCGGGTCCAGAAGAGGGCCACAGAAATGATCCGAGGGCTGGAGCACCTCTCCTATGAGGACAGGCCGAGAGAGTTGGGGTTGTTCAGCCTGGAGAAGAGAAGGCTGCAGGGAGACCTTACTGTGGCCTTTCAGTACTTAAAGGGGGCCTATAGGAAAGATGGGGACAATCTTTTTAGCAAGGCCTGTTGTGACAGGACAAGGAGTAATGGTTTTGAACTAAAAGAGGGTAGCTTTAGACTGGATATAAGGAAGAAATCTTTTACAATGAGGGTGGTGAGGCACTGGAACAGGTTGCCCAGAGAGGCAGTGGAGGCCCCATCCCTGGAAACATTCAAGGTCAGGCTGGATGGGGCTCTGAGCAACCTGATCTGGTTAAAGCTGTCCCTGCTCACTGCAGGGGGGTTGGGCTAGATGACCTCTAAAGCTCCCTTCCAACCCAAAGCAACCTATGATTCTTTAAAATTTGTTTTGAAGACGGTATTCAACTAAAATATAATTGGGGGGGGGGGGGGAATGGCAGCCAAGAGGTATTCAACACGTGAACAATATTTGGAAGGACTTAGAAAACGTGAAGATGCTGTCTCGTGAAATGGAAAGAAACAGCCAAAGCCAATGAACTGTCCTGATTTTTTTCCCTTCTGAAAGTCAACTACACCAAACACTTTTAGAGAAGCAGTTAATCCCTGAAGTTAATTTTCCAAGCAACTAATAACACCTCATCTGCCAGTTAATTGTTTAATTCCTATAAAAGAGTTCCTAAGAAGATCTAGTTGTTACAAGACCCTAATTAATGCTTCTGTCTCAGTATTTCATCTCCCACTTTCTGGGTTTTATACCTTAAAATTTATTTTTGCCAAGCACATGAGTTCTTACAGAAACGGTCTTACCGCCACAGTTCCACTTCTTCTTGTGACATAGATGCAGTCCTTGATGACTCTTTATAGAAGTTTTTCTCAATTGGAGGCAAGTCTTATACAATCAGAAAAAGTAAACTTGAGTCAATAAGTAATGTTACAGATTCAGGGTAAGTTTGCTAAAGTTTAAGATGGAAATCCCAAAACCCAAACTGTGCCTTGTACTAAAAGACTAGTCAAAAGCAGTGGAAGACTATTGTGTTCATGTAAGAGGTGAAGGCCGAGAAAAATACGTGTCTGCCAAAGAACCACTTCTCCACATTTCAAGTTCTACAGTAATTTCTACTAACATATATAGCATAATATATAACAATTCTCAGATTTTTGCTGCGGCCACATACAAAACAACAGCATTTTCAAAGGGTAAAGTGAGAATACCAATTGAGTAGTAAGTTAAGTCTTCACACAATAACTAGTGTCCTCCATGACCATGTTGAGAAATGCTGACATGGTCACTTCCTTGCAAATACTTAACTTGGACACTGAAAGATTCAGTCATCTCAAAGCAAAAATTAAAAACGTTTAAGCATTCAACAGATTTATCATATGAAGACAAGTACCATACAATAAAAATTCTAAAACTAACCTGCCCACTTCATAGCCTCATATTTAGCTTTGTTTTCTCGAAGAGAGGCCCAGTTAATCACCGATTTCTTTGGGTTATTTTCAGGCTTGATAACATCCAGAGTTCTTCCTGCAGAGTTAGTACCAAAATGCTGCTGTTTGATAGAATCTGTTGGGGGGTGGGGAAGAACCCCCCCTTAAAACAAACACCTTATTTTCTTTTTCTATTGTAAGGCCTCTTCTGTGATTTTGAATAGACATTAAGCATTTAAGCATAAAATTTGTTCCTAGGTCCTACCCTGAAACATCAGTAAAACCTGTACAAATCCAGTTCTGATAAAAAAGAAGCATTTCAACATCTTTAGCTACTTAAAGAAAGTAATGAAGGTTCCAAAATGCTGCTCCTCCAGCTATAAATAAGGCTTGTTGTGCAGCAGTCTTTTGAAAAACTTGTGAAAGTAGTAGATGATATGCAGACAGAAAGCTTTATTTTTAACAGCTACAAGAGCAAGGTTTACTTCTGAAGCGTCCAACATCACCACAATAAGGTCTCAGTGTAGTTACACTCTATACCTCTTTTTTGATGAGGTTAACACTTCATAAGAAGGGTTTTACACTGAAGATATAAATGGCAACACAATTACATATTAGTGGAAAACCAGGAAACATGAGGAAAACAGTTGCACATGCTAAGGAAGTGTGAACTTTTTCTAGCCTCTTGAAACTTAACTCATCCACCTTCTGGGGCACTTCTAAAATCAAACCTCACAACTACTCCATTTCTTATTCTAATGCTGGAAGACAACTCTTGGATCCCTTCTTCCTCATCAGTGCCTCAGATCAACAACTATGATGGATGTTGTATGTGTTCCCAATGACTTTGCACAGGCAAACAAGACAAATAACAGCAACATAAGCAGCATCTCAACATACAATCATTCCTTATATATCCCTGTAACAGACTAATTTAACACAATAAAGCCTATTAAAGTGAGGCATGATGTACAACATCAAGTCTTAAATGCTAACTTCCCATGAAAGTAATAAGAAGTCAGCATCATCCATGCTATAATCAGTACATGTTTGCTTTATAGGCTACATTTATAAAACCTTATTGAATTTCAATACTGCACAGATACTACATTAAAACTTAAATTAGAACCAATACTTGTATTTTGGGGGAATCAGACTGATAATGCAAGAAACCAAATAGTATAACATTCTACATTCATTAAAATTGTTGAAAACACACAGGAACAGAGTTTCACAGAAGTCTGGCAGTTTGAGGGGGGGAAACTGTTCATAGCTGAGAAAGGAGGATGTCTAGATACTTGTTTTAAGGATGTACGCCGTTGTCCAAGAACAAGGTGAAAGTTAACTCGCTTCAGTAAAATACTAAAAATATAAAACCACTCCAGCAAACTACCAAATATATGGAAAGGCAATTCACACTTTAAAAAAAAAAACAAACAACCAACCCAAAACATTTCTTACCTTTCTCAGTCCCACCTCTAATGTAGTTTTCTCCAGCTCTTGTCACAGCATCGTCAATCAACATCTTGGCTTTGTTTTGCACAGCAACACTGCCAAAAATCTTTACTTCAGCTTCATAGGTTCCCTTTATAACCTATGTTCATAAAACCTTACTGAGTTTTTTAATACTGCAAAGACAAACATTATCTAAGAATATATACTGAAAACAGTCTTTGATTTGTTTCTGAATTTGAACTTGTCAGGAAAAGGCCCTTTATTTCCCTACCTAAAAGAAAGGTAAATTAATACATGCTTGAAGGGAAAAAAAAAAAAAAAAAAAAAATCAGTAAGGTTTTCCTACTTTCACATACCAGTCAAATTACATCCTCAATTACACTTCCTTTTTACCAATTCTTGTAAAAGAGTAGAATTATTACAGCCATTGCAACACCCTTCAACTTGCTGCAGTAACTCTGGTTTACACGGAAGCAAAACCAAGTATGTTCCCATCAGAGTCCAGGCCCAGATGACACACAGCACATGGTACCTTTATCCTGGAACCTGAAGAATCCTCAAGTTCTCTTATTTTAGCTCCGCCCCGACCTGTTATAAAGATACACTGCAGGTATTACAGAGATTTAGGCCAAACTGTCAAAAACTACACATGGTAAGTATTTTGGCTGTGACCAAAACCTAAGACATTCATGTCAGGGCATACATACATAAAGAAAAGAACTTGTGACACCAAACTGTTGGAAAATGCAGGTAACTTTTTTGGCAATTAACCAAATGCAAGGTGCATGGCGGTGGGGAAGGCAGCTCAGTTGAAGAGATGGAGCAGCAAAACCAGCTCAAGAGAGAGCCACGCTTCCTCCATGTGACTAGAAAGGGGCTTCAGCCCACTTACAGACTGCTGGCCACGAGAAACAGACATCAACCCCGCCACTATCAACCCCGCCACTTTAAGGAGGAAAAGCTCAGCTACCCTGGCGAGCGGGAGAGCTCCACTGCTCAGCCAGAACTCTGCAAAAGCATCCTGCCATCCCCCGGCGAGAAAGACGTAAGAGGATCAGGAGGGGCTGGGGCCCTTCCACGGCCAGGGAGGTGGAAGGCAGCGATGCACCTCCTGGGGGCACAGAGGGACGGGCAGGGGCCCACACGAACAAACCTCTCGGCGGCCGCGTCCTCTCCTCCTCCCCCACCCGCTTACCTCAGCGGGCCAAGCACCCCGGGGGGTGGGGGTGCGGCTGCTATTACCTATGAGAGCCCCGACCAGCGCGCTGTCGAGGTGGAAGCAGAGGGGCGCCGCGGCATCCCGAGCTTGGCCGGCGGCGGCTCGGGGCGGCCGCTGCCACGCCGCCTCTCCCGGGCTGCGGGAGCCTGCGGCGCCTCGAGGCTCCCGCTCCTCCCCTCCGAGGATGGCCGCCGCCTCCCGCCGCCAGTCAGCACTCCTTCGTCCCCCGCCGCCCTCTACGGAGGCGCAGCTCTGCGAAGGGGTCGCCGGCGGCTGCCACAGACGCGCGGCGGCAGAAGATGGCGGCCAACCCGGCGCGCCGGCATCCTCGTCGCTGCTCTCGTCCCAGTCAGACATGGCGGCTCCCCCGTCCGCCTCCCCGGCCCATGTGGCGGGCCTTGGCGCCCTTAGGCTAGGGGCGCGCTGATTGGCCAGGGCGGGCCGCTCTCTAAGCAGTGATTGGCTGGCTCGGCAAGGCGGTGCGGGGGTGGAGGAGCTCTGGGCGCCGCTGTCCCGCCTTCTCCTCTCTCCCTGCTCCCTCCTCCTCCGCCGACCCCGGGGTACCCCGGGGTGGGCTCCGCTCAGGAGGCGGCGGTGTTTTAGGACAGGAACGGCGAGAACTCGGTCCTGAACGTGTGGGAAGCCCCCGAAGTCTGTGGGGTGGGGTTGGGGGGGATGGCGGAAGGCAGGCAGCCTCAAGGGGCGGGTGGGGCGTGAGGGTGGAAGCGAGTAATTTTGCTAGGTGTCTGGGCTCATGTCATGCTGATAGATTGTGGGCTGAATTTTTTAGAGAAATCTTGCTATTTAATCTCAAATTAAGCTTTAATGATACTTTAATGAAGGTTTTAGTAGGACTGAATGTACTAAAGCTGATACAATACTGGAAACAGAATCATGGAATGGCTGAGGCCGGAAGGGGCCTCTGGAGGCCATCTTGTCCAACCACCCCTGCTCAAGCAGGGTCACCAAGAGCCGGTTGCCCAGGACCATGACCAGGCACTTTCTGAATATCTCGAAGGATGGAGACTCCACAACCTCCCTGGGCAACCTGTGCCAGTGCTCAATCACCCTCACATTGAAAAAGTAGAAAAAAAAACCCTAATAAAAAATGAACACCCGCCCCACCCCCCTTCAGTTATGTTGAAAATCTGCTAAATGGTTGAGGGTTTAAATTTCCCTTTTACGTACAGTCTTGTATTCCTGTTGTACAGAGCTGGGTGGTGAATATTTATGTATATGTCTTTATAGATGCAGATGACCACCTGTGCCTGGCCATTGAGATCAGCAGGGTAACTCAACAGGGAAAACTTCACACTGCTGTCTTCTGATGTTTCCGTACTGTCTCTATGTACACATGAAGAAAGACTGCCTGGTTTTACAGAAGAAGAGTGTGCATACATGCTTGCCTTTTCCCCTGTCCTGTGTTTTTTCTTAAGCAGAGCTTGGCAGTGCTCACGCAGCCTGTGGGTACAAATGGCTGCATGGAAAATCTGCCTTTCTGGAGACTGCATCTTTAAATTTCGATATCTAAGGTGATGTATGTTAGAGAAGTAGGGGGTTGCCTATACATGGAAGTATCTTGCTCTGATTTTGAAGCCTCCATAGAGGCAGTGACTTCAGCACAAGAACAGGCTCTCTATACTTAATACTTTACACTCAAATACTAAAACTTTTTCAGCAGGTGTGCAGGAAGAGCTAAGTGCAGAAAGAAGGCTGTAGGTTTGGTGCAGTAGCATTCTAGAGCAACTTTCATGATTTAATGCAGAGGAAAGGGCTTCATCTCAAGTTTAACTGAGGTAGCGGATGGGCCTTCCCTTAGGAATCCTGCTTCTTGCATTGGCCCCTGATTGCCAATCCTGAATCAATTCCCATTTATCTAATAGGGAAGGTAATAATAACTTCCATACTAACTTTCATAGAGGTGATGAAACATCTGAAGTTTAAGTAAACTCTGCTGTAAACAGTTATCAGAAACTGAACATATCAGACTGGTTTGTGCACGTTTTTTTCTAGTAAACTTCCTTTGTGGTGTTTTCGTCCGTTTAATAAAAAAGTTACAAAGCTTCAAAAGGAAAACAAGGAGCAAGTTTAAATTTTTTTTTTCCTGATATGTGCTTACACCATACAATTCAATTGTTTATGTAAGGAAAAAAACCCAGTAAGCACGGTACTTTTCAAATCATTTTTATTAACAACAATATGGATTCAACTTTGTCAAGAAGTTACAATTAACATTGTAATGTACTGGCTAATGTCATTGCAGTGTCAGTGGAAGCAACCTTCGTGCTTTCTAAGCCTGTTACGAAACTGGCTTTTTATCTTTCAGAGAAGTAAAAAATGCTTCCGATAGCAGATGATATTGGGTATGTCTGGAACTGCCCTGTGTGTGGCCACAGCTGAATGAATGGCCACATTTGCATCCGGATGATTGAACAGGAAAATATTACATGCTTCCACTGACGCTGCAGGGGACAATTCTTATTTCAAAAATCAATTAACCTTTTTAGACAGTGACAGCACTTTGTGTGATGTTGTAATCCATTTGAATTAAGTCGATTAACACACTTGAAAAAAAATGTGAAGCAGAAATATCTGGGGCAAATTCTTTTCTGACCTGTATTTCATTCAAACCTAATTAATCCAAAAGGATTGTGTGACATATGAGCCAGGATAAAAGCTGGCCCAGAGAGGCAAGTTCATTCCTCGTCTAGGTGGGTGCAGTTCCTTTAAGGTTAGTGGAACTGAGCCTGATTATCCCAATGGAGGCTGAATTTCACCCAGTTGGGCAGTGAATTCATTGAAGTCAGTGAAGCCATCCAAGGATGAATTTAGCCTCAGGTGTTTAAACCCTTTTTTAGTTCCTTTGCTGTTATATTTTCTTTTCCTGCTTACTCCTCTTTTCTGATTATTCTCCTTTTCTCTGTGCTTTTTAAAAATGCCCCTTCTTCCCTTTTTACATCAATACTTTGTGCGTTATTTTTTATATAGTCAATGTGACACGGGTAAATTCAGCTAAGTATTAGTTTCCTCAGGAAATAACTGGAATATTACCATTTTCACTTTAAACAGATGCCCAACAAAATAAGGATTTGAATCTGAGCTCCCAGTTCAAGAAAAATTCTTGAATTCCATAGAATGAATGAATTCCGTAGAATTTTTGCTTGAGTAAGGATTGCAGGTCCCAATCCAGAAATACTACTGTACATCAGATGTTCTACTATACATCAGCAATTCAGTATGATTTGACTTATCACAGAAGAGCAGGTGAATTACTCATCACCATACTATTATGAGAGCAGTCACTCTTAAGTAGGATTATCTCAAAAACATATGGAACAACCGTGGGCACTGTGAATAAAAGTGTATGATCTCTGCAATCTTGAACCCTAGGCTAAAACACTATATTCATATTTAAATAAAAAGTATAGATCATGTAAGCCAGGAGCAAATACAAATTTTTTAAACAAATAATAATAATCAAAACTATTCTTTTCAGTTCTCTCTTCGATCAGGTACAAGAAACATGCTGATCAGAAAACAGTTATTTGGATAAGGCTTAATTCCTGATGCTCTTACTTAAGTTCAAATTCTCTCTTCAACAATCCTCAAGTGGATTGTAAATCAGAAAAAAAATTGTCCTTTGTCCCTAGTCATGAACAATTCTTACTAGCTGTCATGAGCTGGACTTTGATAAGCAGCTCAGGACAAGACTTGAAAAGCCAGACAGCTCCTTCTTTTGTGAAACCAATGAATGACTGTCAGTCATGACACTGTCTTTTAAAGAGAGAGCATAGAAACAGGAAACTCCTCATGAGGAAATAAGAGCAAAGCTTATAAAAATCCAAACAAACAATTCTTTCTCTCCATAATTTCCTATATTCACTACTCTTTCTGTTTTCTATCAATATTACATTAAAAAAATCCTATATGATAAGACTTGCAGCTACAAAAATAATAATGGTGAGCATAAAAGAAAAAAATTAGGATTTTAAACCATAATTTGAAAAGATACGATCTTCTGGATTTATTAGTACTTTGTAAAGACATTAACATTTTCATACATAATTTATAGAACTCATTCGTTTGTGCACAAAATTGTATTAAATAAATTAACTTAAAATTAGAAGGACTCAAGCATGTCATTTAAGGCAAAAATACCAAGTTTCCACGAGATAAATTATCAGCAAAACCCAAGGCCCTGTTTCTGTATGGAATCTGTACAGGCAGGGCCGGCCGATGCGCAGTTCTCCCATTGACGCCTTCCGGGCTCAATGGGGGTGCAACCATCTGCTCATGCAGGTGAAGGTGGAAGAGTGGAGTCCAATTCATGATGCCTTGATTTTTCGATCTCGTCAAGGAGGGGAAGGGAGTTTCATTACTGACACACAGTTGCCATATGCCCTCTCTTGCTCCTTAACTGAACCTAAGCACAGGTTTATGCTTAGGGCAGCATGCCTTTGTATGAAAGGCAAGAAAGGCACCATAAACCGTTAGGAAAAAGAAAGAAAAGCCTGAAACAAACTTGTAAGTTTTCAAATTTTGGATAGGACACTAAACTTACAGATCTTTCTGGATAAACTGCAGACATTCAAATAAGTTAATAGTTAAATGAACTGAGATGTGGAAAAAAACCCTCTTTATCCTCACAAAATTACTGTTGTAGTCAGGCTTTAGTATGATCAGACTGCACATAAAAGAAAACAGGAAAGACTGAATGTGGTGAATTATATGGCAAATCAGCGGTGAGGAAATTGTGCTTCAAGGTGTCTTTCAGGATTTAACAGCTGAAGTTTGCCCCGGCGTAAGCCATGGAACACAGTGTACCATCCGTGGACCCCGTATGACGACACAATATATACACCTTACAGTTTGCATGTATTTTCACATAATAAAATTATCATGTAACATCCAGGAATACCTCTGTAAAGGAAATATGGAAGCAGAAATTACAATGGTTTCATAGTAAACGGATCAAGTCCTTCACAATACAATCTACAGCATTTAGCCATGGTTAAGACTGGAGTGACGTTTTTGATGTACATAGTAAGTTCCCAGCAGGTCTGGGCCTTGAGAAAACACTGCCCTGAGTGAGCTGGCACTGGCACCCCCGGACATTCGGTGTTGCTGCTGCTAGAGGGAAGCTGAGCCCAAGTCAGGTTGTCTACAAGCCTGTGGTGCAGGTGGGGTATAAATCTGGGGGGAGGCAACGCACAGAAACCTCGTTCAGCTGGGAAGGGCGAAAGCCTGTGTAGGCTCCGCAAGGGTTCTTCCAGTGGCGAAGCCTTGCTGGGGATGTGCAGAGAGGCACTAACACTGCTCCTGCCTCTCAGCAGAAGTCAAGTGTAGGTTAGCGTAAGAAAAAAAGAGGATGTATCAAGCAGGAATGCTCGGTCTGATGTAGGCTTTGAATTTGACAACTCAGGTGTTAGGAGGAAGGAGTCTGAAGGTCCTTTCTTGGGAAGTTCACAAAAAATGACTGCAGTTGGGACACTGTGTTGAGCTGTAAGTGTGACCACTTTCCCCTCTCTCCTCCTCCCCTTTTATTTAAAAAGCAACCAAACAAAACCAACCAAACAAAAACCCTCTTGCCTTCAGCGTTTTTTCAGTTAAGGTGGTCTTCCCTACTTCTATTTCCATTTCTGATTTCCTACATGGCTTTTTTTCTTTGCAAATAGCACTCAGTATCTGTGACTGACAGGCTGGAGTTAAAAAAAGAAATATTTTTTTCTCTTTACCTTCCTTCTTTTATTTTCTGGCATCATTTCCCTTCCTGCCCATCTAAATCCATATTCTTTTTTTTTTTTTCTTCATTGATTGTGTTGTCTTTCTCTCTTCCCTGTTCTATCCTCTTTAGTTTTACTCTCTATTTCAGTTCCTCATTTTCCCTCCTTTCCCAGCCTTATGAAGTGCTGTCATGGTATCACATGGGGACTGCAAGGAAAATTACCAAAACTTCCACAGAAGGAAATACAGCTTCTACAGTAAAGGCAGTGCTTGCTTCCTTCCCTCACCTACTGCTGCCAAAATGTTTCAGATTCACAAGATAGCTCCTCAATGAGACTGGAAGAAGGAGAGATTCCCCTGAATTTTTAGTGCAGTCACCCAGGTTATCCACTTCTGAGGCCAGCCCCCATCCTTAAAATACAAACTTTTCATAGCACAATAATGTTCTCTTTATAAAGAACAATGTGATAGTGGTGTGTCAGGTACTTTTGCCACAGCACTAAATCACCAAAAATCAGATGGATATTAACATACTGTTTTTCAGAGTTAAAAATAACTGATTACTGATGAGCTAATGTGTGTATCTTGCAACTGGCAGCCATTTCTAATCCCATGTTACTGGTTTCCTTGGTACCTTGCTAGCAGCTGTAGATAATTTTTTTTGTTGTAAACATAAACTATCTAAATCAGGACATTATATATATATATTTAATTAGTTCAGAAGCAAAGTGCTTTAAACCTTACAATTTTTACTTCTGCCCTGTAGAAACGGCACTAGGTCTAAATGCTCAAATTTTTGCTTTTTGATACATCCTGCAGCATTAGCTTTGTAGGCAACTTGTCATTTAAACCTACTGTACTACATAAAGGCTGCCGTACTGTAGGTGTAAATTTGAATGTTAGCCATCACTTAGACATGCGTTTTCATGCAACTAGGAGATAATGGGCTCATTCAACTGCTTCTCAGATTCATCCTGATTTTTGTGATTTTATCTTATTAAAAAGGCTTTCAAAACAGTTCATGCTATGATATGTATGACTCGAGGAATGACCCAGCCAATGAAGAAAGCCCACAAGCTGTTATTTAAGTTTGACGTGGAGCAGATTGAGTGCTTCTGTACCGTCCCCTGGCTTGCAAATGCTTTGAGATGATCTTGATATTCCAGTCCTTAGAGAGTCAGCAGAGAGAGTTGTTTCCACTAATGGGCGCGAGATGGCTTCAGTAGTCTCTGTTCCTGCCTCTGTCTCCAACTCTTCATCAGTTATAAATAATTTTGACTCCCTCCATTTGGAGTATACATCTTGGCTACCTCTGGAACCACTGGAGTCACTTCCAGCAATCTGTACATTCAGTTCTTCTGTTGATTGTATAAGGTTTTGTACAGATAAAGATTTTCCTAAATCCATTTGCACCACAGGTTTAACTGAGAGCAAAGGTTCCCCTTCTGTATCCAGACCTTTTCTCCACGTGAGATCCTTTGTTGCACTGGGCTGTGCAACTTGTCCATTATCCTTTGATGCAACAAGGCAAGCGGTGACATCAGAAATATTTTCCTGTGTGGTTACAGGAATAATATGAACGGGCTCAGGCCTATTGATATGCTTCATTGATGAGAAAGGTGGTATTTGTAATGTTGTTGGAGTTGCTGGCTTAATTGCCTGGTTTATTTGGTTTGATGTATTATTAACTGTTGCAGGTCCATCGTTTGGCACTTGCGTTGCTTGACTATGCATAGCTGGACTAAAAGCATAGTAAGCCTGAGTGCTGAATTCATTTGGTGTCAGTATAAGCTGTAGGCCACGAGGCAGATTGGCACTAGCTGATCTGGATACACATCCACTAATTTGTGCAGAATTGGACAAATCTTTGCTGTCTGATGGAGTCTGGTAATCAGAAGTCTGCTCACACTCAAAAGCTGGCATTTGAAAGGAAGCCAAAGTGAGCGCAGATGCAGATCCTTTTCGCAAAACTTGTTGATAAATGTCTAACAGACAGTCCAGTTTTGACTCAATGGATTGTACCTACAGGAGGAGAGGAAAAGGTTAACATCAATGCCAAATACTAGTCTAAAATATTTGGAACCCAAGCAAAGGAAAAATGTGACTGCTGAAGAGAAAAATGGGAGGAGCTTGGTATACAGTATTGACTCCCGAAAAATAAGGTTGTCAAAAGCCATGTAGATTTTTCATAAGCGAGCTGATAAAAGGGAAAAAAATTTAGTAACCTGTGATTTTTCCTTCCTTACTTTTCTGTGCATGGAAAACAGTTAAGGTAATACAATTCATATCAATTTTATTTCAACATGTAAATGAAGCAGATATTAAAAGAAAAATATTTCACCTGTTCAGCCTTTGCAGCTGGCAACAAAATACACAAAAGGCATGAGCAATAGAGCAAGGCAAAGCAACACAGATAATCACTCTACCTGTTTCTCCACCTTGACTACACGCCCTAACATACTGAGGTCATCAGTTGTCTCATTCTCTGCAGGATTCTTTTCTCTACTTCTTTTATCTGCTGTGATTTGTCCTTTCCCAAGAATTTGGTCAACGCTGTAAGAGAAATCAAAAGTTGCTGTGATTCCTGAAAACGGTGATGATATGGAAGTGCTTGCTAATCTGTACATTTAAAATTAAAATCGTAGGACTCCAGAAAAGCACCCGAGAAAGAAGTTAACCTAATTTTATTAAAAAATTAAGAAAAAACCATGAAAGCTTTTTGAGCATTTGGAGATTAGCTCAGAGACAGCTTTTCTTTTCTGTTGGCACTAACCAGGGGCCAGAACTTAGCCATCATCTGGGAGAGCAAGGGCTAGACTTGCTGAGAGGGTGAGAGGAGGTGGCCTTTCCAGCAGTCTGATGTTGGGGGGGAACAGACGTACCAGTGCCACCCTCAGCGCTCCTGTCCTAACAGCAGCATCAAGTCCTGCGAAAGTTGTCAGTTTGAAGCAGGAATCTCAGCCCTGATGCTGGTAATGATACACATGATGCAATTTGGGGTTTTTTTTATTATTATTATTGCTGCGAATCTAGAACGTAAAAGCTACATAAATACTACATTACCAGTAGTTCCCAATTTCTTTTATGTGAAAAGAGAAAGTCTGGGATGGGAGAAAGGCAGACCTCATCCTTTTGGCAACCTCATGAATAAATTCCTTGTTTATGAATGGACTTTACAGATAAAGGATTATGTTTTCTATTGGTCAGATTTCCATTTTCTGGGGACAATTTAGATACATGGTTTTTTGTTTGGTTTTCACCCACAATGTAATTTCTGGTTCAGCTGTATTCACAGAAAGAGAGGCTTGGCTGAAGCATGGATGGCAATTTGTACCCAAATACGATGCAGGAATGTTAAATGTTACCAGCATTCATTATGCAGTGAATGACATAAGATGCTTATGCAGAGCAGAAATTATTCTTTCCTTACCGTGACTGAAGACTCTTAATCCTGCATAACATGTCTAGATGCCCTGCTGAATACTGTTCAATGACATCTTTGACATCATATGGACGAAGTGTTTCCTTAAACTTTCTCTTTGCAACATGAAATTTCATAATTCTGTGGGGAAAAAGCATTTCACAGATTTATCTTCAACAGTTGTGAAACAATACAACATATTCCACTGACAAAATCTGACAGCTAATTTCTAAGTGGAAGATATTTTCAATACAGCTTGGGCAAGTGAACTTCTCCCTTTGCAAAATTGTTTTTATAAGTACAAATGCATAAGTACAAATGTGTTGTAGCTATCCCTTTGAATTGTTATTTAAGAGAGATCAGGTAACACTATTTTAAAGAGTGCAGAGCATGTTTAACTTACCACTATACACCTGTTTGGCTTTTTTGTGCTTTTTGTGCTAGGTGCCCGATATGGAAGGTTCTGAAGTACATGCTTAACTTAAACCTGGAATTAGTCCCACTGACTTGAGTGAGATATCCTGTAAGCTACATTTGTGCTTAAGCTACTTCTGTCCTTGTTAGAGGGAAGATTCCTCTAAGAAACTGATTACAGAAACACAAATAATAGTATTCTTTTTCTGGTGCTCATTTTAAGATCTTTGCTTTCCATTTTGTAAAAAAATTAAATTTATGCACCAATTCATTTTTCATCAATTTTTATTTTTAATTAACATTCAGGCTTAAGTATTTGTTTTTAATTTATTTTGCTGGCTTAATAGCAAACTTTGCAGGTTAAAGAGAAGTTTTCATATTTGTTCCATATTGAAATCTAGGAGAATTATTATTTAATTAGCATTCATGATATTTTTCCTTGAATTTTACCACAGAATATTAAGTATCAGATAAATATCAGATAACAGTAACTATCCAAAATTGATGAATGGCACATGTTTTTTATGTGAGACTTGCACAAGTTTCTGTGATGCTTATGTGAATGTGTGATGTCCGGTGAGTAGCTCTTCTTAGAATGAAAAGCTTGATATTAAATTGCAAATTTTAAATAATAGAAATGACAAATTTGCAAAGTAATTGACAGTGAGTCAATTTTCCAGGTCTGCTGGTAAAACCTGCAGTTCTGTCTGGTTTACATGAGAACTGTGGAAGAGAGAACTGTCAGAGAGCTGGAAGAGAAGCCAAGGGATCATGTGTGTTGGCCATTCTGGTCTGTGTTACAAAGCTTATGAATTCCCATTAGGGCCAAACTGCTGATACTTGCTATCCATTGCAACTAAAAAAGCAGAGAGAATAAATTGGTATCCTATTCCAAATCCCAATATTTCACTCTAATATACTCCCTCCATATGTATTTAGCAGCTGTAAGTCAAATGCATGATAATAAAACCCAACACATGGCTCTCACTCTGTGATATAAATAGATTAGTGATGTTCTAGTGGAATTTAGGAAAATCATACTTTTTATAGTTAGGACAGACATTATGATAATAGGTATGTAGAGTCAGATTAATTATCATATAGTGATCCTGTACTGTTTTCTGTATTATACGTAAATGTTCTTCCAAAGAATATCAGCCTTTTCCCACAGTGCTTAGGTCATTGATATTTCCCATTCCGGTAACTTCCAGTTAAAAATGAGATTGCTTGTCACTGGTATACAGCTTGAAGTATCACAGAATCATAGGATCATAGAATGGTTTAGGTTGGAAGGGACCTGCCATGGGCAGGGACACCTTCCACTAGACCAGGTTGCTCAAAGCCCCATCCAAACTGGCCATGAACACTTCCAGGGATGGGGCATCCACAACTTCTCTGGGTAACCTCTTCCAGTGCCTCATCACCCTCATAGTGAAGAATTTCTTCCTTATATCTAATCTCAATCTACCCTCTTTCAGTTTAGAGCCATTACCCCTTGTCCTATCACTACATGCCCTTGTAAAAAATCCCTCTCCAGCTTTCTCGTAGGCTCCCTTTAAGTACTGGAAGGCCGCAATAAGGTCTCCTCACAGCCTTCTTTTCTCCAGGTTGAACAACCCCAACTCTCTCAGCCTGTCTTTATAGGAGAGGTGCTCCAGCCGTGGATCATCTCTGTGGCCCTCCTCTGGACTCACTGCAACAGGTCCATGTCCTTCCTATGTTGGGGGTCCCAGAGCTGGATGCAGTACTCCAGGTGGGGTGTCACGAGAGTGGAGTAGAGGGAGAGAATCACCTCCCTCAACCTGCTGGTCACACTTCTTTTGATGCAGCCCAGGTTACAGTTGGCTTTCTGGGCTGCAAGCGCACATTGCTGGGTCATGTTGAGCTTCTCGTCAACTAACACCCCCAAGTCCTTCTCCTCAGGGCTGGTCTTAGTCCATTCTCCGCCCAGCCTGTATTTGTGCTTGGGATTGCCCCGACCCATGTGCAGGACCTTGCACTTGGCCTTGCTGAACTTCATGAAGTTCACACAGGCCCACCTCTCAAGTCTGTTAAAGTCCCTCTGGATAGCATCCTTTCCCTCAGGCATGTCAACCACACTGCACAGCTTGGTGTCATCAGCAAACTTGCTGAGGGTGTACTCAATCCCACTGTCCATGTCACCGACAAAGATGTTAAACAGTGCCGGTCCCAATACCGACTCCTGAGGAATACCACTCGTCACTGGTCTCCACTTGGACATCGAGCCATTGACCAAAACTCTTTGAGTGTGACCATCCAGCCAATTCCTTATCCACTGAGTGGTCCATCCATCAAATCCATGTCTCTCCAATTTAGAGACAAGGATGTCATGCAGGACAATGTCAAATGCTTTGCACAAGTCCAGGTAGATTACATCAGTTGCTCTTCCCTTACACACCAACACTGTAACCCTGTTGTAGAAGGCCACCAAAATTGTCAGGCACGATTTGTCTTTAGTGAAGCTATGTTGGCTGTCACCAATCACCTCCTTATTTTCCATGTGCTTTAGCATAGTTTCCAGGAGGATCTACTCCATGATCTTGCCGGGCACAGAGGTGAGACTGACTGGCCTCTTGTTCCCCAGGTCTTCCTTTTTTCCCTTTTTAAAAATGGGCATTATGTTTCCCCTTTTCCAGTCAGTGGGAACTTTACCGGACTGCCATGACTTTCCCAAATATGATGGGCAGTGGCTTAGCACCTTCATCCACCAGTTCCCTCAGGACCCATGGATGCATCTCATCAGGTCCCATGGACTTGTGCACCTTCAGGTTCCTTAGATGGTCTCAAACCTGGTCTTCTCCTACGTGGGTGGTTCTTCATTCTCCCAGTCCCTGCCTTTTACTTCTGCAACTTGGGCAGTGTGGCTTGACTACTTGCCGCTGAAGACTGAGGCAAAAAAGTCATTGAGTACCCCAGCCTTCTCCATATCCTGGGTAACCAGGTCTCCCATTACCTTCTGGAGAGGGCCCACATTTTCCCTAGCCTTCCTTTTAACATCAACGTACCTACAGAAGCTTTTTTCGTTGCCCTTGGTGTTCCTGGCCAGATTTAATTCTATCAGGGCTTTAGCTTTCCTAACCTGATCCCTGGCTGCCTGGCTAGTTTCTCTGTATTCCTCCCAGGCTCCCTGTCCTTGCTTCCACTCCCTGTAGGCTTCCTTTTTGTGTTTGAGTTTGTCCAGGAGCTCCTTGTTCATCCATGCAGGCCTCCTGGTGTTTTTGCCTGGCTTCCTCTTTGTTGGGATGCATCACTCCAGAGCTTGGAGGAGGTGATCCTTGAATATTAACCAAGTAAGATTCTGATTATAGAAATTAAAAATGGAAAAGTCCTGTTAGGAGTAGTCCATCACCTTGACAGTTCAGGACTGAGCTCCATGCAGTTTTAAATATGTCATTTGATGCACTTTCCTCTTTTCCATTGTCAGCCAGTTCTACAGACTAATGGCTTTTGGCATCTTTTGTAATCTGAAGGCCTTTAAAGCTGGAATGCAGATTTTTTTTTTCTTTTAGCTGTCAAATAATGCCAAGATGTTCTGTTCATAATAGTCTGGCAGCACAGACAATCTCCTGGAATCTGTATCTTTTTCCAGTTTACAAAGAATAAATGATGTAGCTGACAGACAAGAAAGTATCATTCTTTTGTTATTATTCTCTCTGTTTTGGTGGTCACAATTTTTTACTTCATGCTCTTGAAAAAGTAAAAATACGAAACTCTATTAGAAGAGCAGAGCCAGAGGATTAATAGAATCATTGAAGACAACTGAATTTAACCACAACTGGGTGATTTTACAAGAGAAGAGACAGAAGACTAACTTTTATTAACAGTCATAGAAGCTTCTTAATCAGTGTGCACAAAAGTCTTTATTACTGCTTTGCAGCTTTATAACAGCTTTTTTGGTTATTGAGGCAGTTTGTTCATAATGTTCAGAAGTGAAACATGGGACTGAAAGCCTTATGGCTATATTAGTGAGGTGTAACTGTACTATTTCTGGTTTAGTTATTAGCTCATGTATTGCCATCTTAACTTCAGCAGGGTTTGGAACAGACCCATATTCCTTACTTCTTTTTGCTTTGAATACATAAAATTTTACAAAAACAGAAAAAAAAATTGCAAGGTTATAAAAGACTGGTGTTTTAAAAGCCTGGAAGTTAATTAAGAAACAGAAAACCTGAATCCTTTCAGTGATGGAGCCTAGCAACCGCTTTGCAGTTATTAAATTTAGTTGATTCTCCATAGTTATTTACTGTCAATTTTAAAAATTCAATTCTCCTTCTGTATCTTGAAATAACTATGTAATTGAACTTGACAGGCTTGAACAACCATCCTGAGAGATTATTACAACTATATAGAGCATATTCAGAAGTAGTAGTTGACTTTTGAACAAAAAAGCCTTTGAGCTTCCTTCGTTCGTGCTTCTAGAATAAAAAGTTTCCTATTCTGGTGTGTTCCTGTGTGATAAAAACGAAGGGTTCAGTTATGCGGGCGCAGGTGGATAACCTACCCGTTCAAAAAAGGGAGAATAAAGTGATTCATACCCCAAGGGTCTGAGGCACCAGCCCTTAACACAACCAGGAGGAAGAGAGCAAGCCAGAGCTGGGTCTGTCTTTCCTAGTTATACCACAAGAGGGCAAAGCAGACTCATCATAAACTAAGCTGAGTCGCCACTGGCAATACTGAACTGCTAGTACTGACCAAAAAGCAGTAACTGAAAGTAAGAATTAACCCAAAAGAACAAAGCGTGTAGACCCACTGATTTTTTAAAACGCTATTTGTATTTTTAAGTCGCTGTATGCCATGTAGCGAGGTGGTATTTCAAAACTCAAATCTAATGTGATAGACTATACACAGTTGTAAACGTGCTCAAGTCACAAGTGTGACAATTTTCTGGTGAGCATTAGCCATAAAAAGTAGCCTATTTCAATGATGCATCCAGAGGAGAGCAGAAGAAAAATCTTTTGTGTTGAATTAGACCAATATATCAAAGTGCTTTGTCTATAGTTAACATCTAAACCACAGGTCCCACTAATCTTTACATGGCCTGGTAATTTGCAGAAAGTTGCAGGTCAAATACCAACTTTTGTCTTATTGACCCCCTAGCAGCCAAAAGCAGCATCCATTTCATTTAACTCTTGTCAAATGCAGGATCAGCACTGAGCTAGAATCAGTGTTTTCTGAATGTGCAGGTTGCATCTCTTTCCTGGCATTTGTTGCATTTTATTTTCCATTCATGTTGCCCCTTCCAGTATTAAAAGCTGTTCTGCTTGTCATTAGTGCACTACCGAGACTGGCACTGAGTCAGAACATCTCTAATCCTTGTGCAGCCCTGTCGTACTCATGTTATTATTTTAAACCTGTATCTTGTCAGTCTTGTCACTATCTCAGGAAGAACTGGGGCTTCATTCTACTGGGACTCAGGTACTAACTCACACATGGTTCCTGCCTTAAAGATTAAAAGACAGGTATGTTGTTTTGCCCATAGCTAGATGAGGTGCCCACAGCTTGTTTGCTCCCTTAATGTATCAGCAAAGCAGGTGCACACAGATTTAGTTGTGCTGGTTCCTCTCTTTGTCTACCCTTAGCTTGCCAAATAACCCTCTTCCTGGTAAACTGCAACGTGCAGAAGAGATTGGGAGCCAATATAGAGAGGCCAACAGGCAAACGTGGCTGAGAGGTAGTTCCACTATGTGTGGTCAATGTTGTCTCCTCTCTCGGGTCTTGACCTGGACTAACCCATCCCCTAGGAGCCAGAGACATTGTTTTCTGCCAAGCACAGCGCTGTCGTAGCCAAACAGACAAGTAAGAGCCTTGCCTAGACTCTGAAGACCATCTGGCCAGAAAATATACAATGTGTTGGGCTTTAAAAGAAATACAGGATTCTGAAGCACCACTACTGAACAAATTCATAATGGCTGCTAAAAATACATTTTATAGGTGTAGCAGAAACATTTCAAAGACTGAACGTAAATAGTAAATGATATTTTCCTTCTTTGGCTATTAAATATGTAACACTATTCAACTATATAGCTTATCAGCTCAAGAATTCTCAAATTTCATTACCTTTAGCTACATTTATTATTATTATTTCTTATTAACAACAAATGAAAATATATCTATGCAATCACTAGAGTTAAAGAGAGAAAAGACCTCCTAGGTCAGCACGTTCATCTTCCTGCCATTGCAGTTATTTCCTATTGCATATTTATTTGTGCTTCTCATATCTAATTTTATATTCCATAAATAGTGAAATAATTTCATCATTTCCATTGTGGAGAGTATTATAGAATTTAGTGCCTCTTGCTATGAAAAACGATCAGAGATATCTCAATATATGGAAACAAGGTATCCTTATCTTCTTTTTAGTCTCTTTTATATACATTCATCATTGTGAACTAACAGAGAGAGCTGGAAAATGCAATGTCTTTTGTTAGTCTCCAGGAACTCTGAAGGATGTTAGTGGCTTTTTGTTCACGACAAGACTAGGGCTGGTTGAGTAGTGCTACAAAACCTGCTGGCACAAAGGCTCAGTGTACCACTGGGAAGAACTGCTTTGTGCACTGCTCTGATGCCAGCCGGAGGCTGCAGAGGAGGAGGACTGATGCTGGCCTGGCCTAAGGAACGCTGTGGAGCACGCCATGTTTCACCACGCTACCCATCTGTTCCCTACTCACCCAACATCGTGCAAATGCATCGGGCAGCTTTTCCTTACTTCCCCTACTGCCTCACTTGATCTTTCCTGACAGAGAGTTTGTAGTAGGAGGGGGTAGCACAAGAGATGGGCTGTGCAAGACTCAGCTTGAGGGGCTTTGAGAGAAGGCTGACAGCTTGACATGTTACCAGACAGGTCTGCTCAGTGGGTCTTCAGTAGGACTGGCTGGGAGTCCTATTTTTGGAAAGGGCCAATATGTTAAGAACTTTTTCAGGAAAGGACTATTTTCTCCACCTCCTTTTTTGACCATTTCAAAATGAAAGTTTGGGGGTTTGTTTGTTTAAAATCAAAAGTTTGTTTTGAAGAATAAAGTAGTCCTCAGAAAAATGTAAGTAAGCAAGGTCAAAACTGAGCAGTACACTTTGAAATTACCAAAATGAAAGATTATAAATAAACCAGTTTTTGTCTTTTGCTATTTCAAGGCTGTCCAACCTGAGAGTAACCAGCATATTCTAGGCTCCTTTCACAGGAAAAAAAAAACAGTTCTGATTCCAAAACTGAGAGGCCCTACCTCTGTAAACCCTCAGGCATGAATTAATTTTGCTAATTTCATTTTTTTCCCCAAAATAAAAGGACCATTTCTATCATTGTAAAACAATTTGTACCCAGCTCTAAGCAGAAAAAAATAATTACTCTCCCTTATTGCAGTTTTTCAAGGTGAAGTAGCCAGAATGGATTCAAATGTATGTGCTTACATTTGGGTTCTTTTGAATAGTGCCTCATGAAGCTATTCAAGTACCTTCTGTCTTCATCTGCTCCTGTATACCAGCAAGAAAGGAAAAACAGCCTCCACCCTCCCCCATTGCCTTTGCAATTCAAAGCTGTTGCTAAAAACAAACTTCAAAATGAGGCACAGAGTTTCCATATAGGCAGATGTTATCATCTTCAAATTCTACAGTTACTATATAGTGTCTCAGATCCTTCTTCAGATGTTTGCATAGATCCCAGTGTAGTCAGGTAACAGATACTCTGAATAATCAGAAAGGGGAGTATCGGCTACCTGACAAACGGAATTATCGGTCTCTTGTTTTTGAGAGATTAAGGTATAGCATTTAACAGAAGTCTGAAGATCATGGCATATTACTGCTTTACGGATCTCAAACAAAGGTATGTTTCTGAAGCAAAGACATATGTGCCGCTTGCAATCTAGTGAAACACTAACATTTGCAGGGAGAGATGGGAGAGATTCATGGCTAATTGATAGCAAGTGGAGATGCAGAATCCTTATTCTCAACCTCAGTGGTGAAATGAGTTGTGTTTTGGTAAGCCAAGTGTGCAGAGAAAAAGTTGGAGATAATCTAAAAAGTTGACTCTTATCAGTTAAATAGTGCATGTCTGAAACATTCAAACTGTTGCATCTTTGCTCCTCTTATTGGAACATTGCTGTGGATGGCACTGTGGAGAAAGTTTGCCAACTACGTCCTTCACATTTGGTTAATTTCCATTTGAGCTGATAATTACCAAGAGAACCAAGCAAAGATGCAGGTGATGCGTTGAACAATCCACTGGTGCCTTTGAAAACAAGCTCTGTGAATTTAGTATTAAAATGTCAAGCTGATCTTAAGGAATTTGGACACTATTAAGAATGAGATGACCATTGGTATCGCTTGCCAGTACAGTGGCAAGGTGTGCTTGGAGCCAAGAGTCAACCAGTCTGTTTAAAATGCCACACCACAGACACAGATCTTTGGCACCAGAGCCAAAGATTGCTGATTGTTCCTAATTTGAGCATTTTCTGTTTGAAGGAACAGGTCTGCCTTGTAGGTGGGTGTCCGCTGTGTAGAAGGATTTCTGTCACCTGCTGAAACATTGCTGGCAAGAGATGGTTCTTGGTGGTGACATTTCAGTTGCCAGTTGCAGTGGCTGTGGACACGGACCTGGTATCTGACATGTCCTGTGAGGTCATTTCCAGGCTGGTTGGAAAAATGGTTGGAACAGACATCTGCAAGTGATCTGTCAAGCTGTCTGTGCTAGTAGAAAATTATTAGAAACAACCTGACTCGCTATCTGTCTTCGTTAGCAATCAGTGGAAAGTGGAAGGAAATACGAGTAGCCCACAGGTTATCACTGTATGAAATTATTTGATTAAGAGCTTGAGTTCTTTCTTCCCATAGTGCTGAGAAAACTAAGGCGAGAGTCTCCCTGCAGGAAAACATCATCTTTCCATAGGGTTTTGCAGAAATCCCCTGTGGCTGCTGCCTGCTTGCAAGAAGGGTGCTGGGCACTTGATGTGACTGTGATGCAGAGCCAGTGGGGTGACCCCCAGCAATAACCTTGGGTTTTTTGTCAGCAGAGAGGGAATGCATGAGATCTCCTTGCTTGTCAATGTGCTCTTTACGGTGGGGATTTGACCTGTCAGGATTTGCACTTCAAAATATTCAGGAAGATGAAGAGCCTTGGCAGTCTCAGGAGGGTGAATGCTAAGTTTAAGCTTTCAGTACAGGTAATTTTATAAGTTTCAATGCAGTTTGCTACTTTCTTGGAAAAGAAAGAGACTATTAGTTTTAAATTATTTGGTTTATATTTAGTTCAATGGATAGTGGCAGGCAAGGCTTTTCACAATTGAATGAATGTAATTATTCTGCTGTTACAAGAAGAAAGTTGAAATAAAAGTCACATGACAGACAGTTTCAGGAATACAGAAATGCAATAAACCCCAAACCTTTCAGAGGAAATAACTTTTCCTGGCAAGGTGATATACATTCAGTAAAACTGATCAAACTGGATTGCAGTAATTTGGATTGCAGGAAATATAGTGGAAACCAGCATTCATTACTCTCTTTCTTTTCTGAATCAAATCATGCAACTTTTTTAGACATTGAAAAGCTGGTAACAGAACAGGTAAAATATTTCAACTTATAAATAAAATACTGCTGAAAAGGAAGCATAAATAAACTATATTAGCATTAGTTATGTAACAAATACAGCCATGTAATAAGTTCAACTAACTACCATTTTATTAATTGACATGCAGTTAATTAGTACCTTAGTTAAAGAAATCTCAAATATTTATTCATTCAGTATTTTTTACTCACCTGATTGCTCTGATGACAGTTTTAAGAGCAGGGGTGAGATCTTCTACTGACACATCACACTGGCACCCTTTATCATCATAAACATCATCTGTTCCAAGACTGGTGTCAGCTGCAAAATACAAGAGCAGACTAAACAAGCAGCATTTAAAAATCTCTTCCTTAGTGTTTTCTAACCGCCTTCACAGTGATTCTGGAAAAATAAGGACTACAAATCAAATAAGACAGAGCTTCATGAGTTTACAAACTATATGATGCACTTGTCTGTGTCTGCACACTCAAGGCCTGAGTAGTCCCCAGTGTAAACAGCAGAAGTTAGAAAGGAAGAAAGCCCTGTTATTCTTCAAACAAATTAATCGTTTAGTACCAGTATGTCTATTCCTGATGTCTCACTGTTTTTCATCACATTCTCTGTCTTAAAGGAAAGTGGTGAGCTAACAGTTGTAATGGCAGAATCAAAAGATGCTGAAGTTATAATAAATTGTTATTTTTTTACCACTATGGATCAACCTGAAATTGAAGACAAAGGAGAAGATCCATTTCATTTACTAAGGAGGCTGTGGAATGATCCAGCACTTTGTTACAGGTGAAAATAAACGAAGTACCTTTTTGCCAGAAATGAATAGAGGATGACATCCTGACATCCATCATGGATCAGTTGCCAACTTAAACCTCAGAGCCATAAAAATATTACAGTGTTCCTTTGCAATAGGAGCTTAAGCCAACTTACTGTATTTATTTGCCTGAAAAAAAATGCATCTTCTACGCTTTCCTAACACTGCCCCTGCAGTTACCCTTTGAGAACTAACTAGAAATCTCAGAAGTGCCCAGTGTACCTCAATACATGAGAGAACAGGGACTGATGCATGACCAAGAAGTATTAAAAACTTAAAATGCGCTGGAGTGGGAATGGAGCAAGGAAGGCAGGGTCAGTGAATGCCCCTATGTCGTGTATGTCTCTAAGGCACATGAAATACAGGAAACCTGTCTTGAGAGTAGGTGTTTTTTCCCCCAAAACCATCTGTCTTCACCTGCATAAAGTCCAAGTGCCCAGGTGAAGAATTTCACTCAAGGTCAGTGTATTTCAACATGTCTCTGCTTCATCAAGAAGAGTGTAAAATGGAAAAGCTACATATGAAATAGAGAAAAAGGATGGGATTCAGTAACCTTCAGTAATGGAGGAGATTTCTTCCCAGTCCCGTGTCCTTACCTACATTCATGCTGTTATTTAAAACATAGGCTTAGTCATCCAGAAACTCTGCAAGTAAACCATTTCAGAGGCTTCTATTATAAGCAAATTTGAGGCACAATCAGAGACAAATGACTGCAGGACATTTTTTTTCAAGTTCCTTTTTCACACAGACTGTAAATTAAAGATGAAAAATATTCTTTGTCAGTCATAAATTTCATGGTACCTTTTAAATCTAATAGGAATGCTATCTTAGAATAAACAGCATTGTACTAGGCTGCATCTTCAGGAATTGGTATTGCTGCATTTTGTTGTCTTCATAGATTTAATATTTGGCCATAATAATTTATTTTGATGACTCCGGCTAGCTTGTAATGAACTCAAGAATATCTTTTCTTTTTTGACTGTTGCTGAACTGGTACATCCATGTGGAACATCTGTGGTAGCTTTGAAGAGCAGGAGGTTTTATCTTTGACAGATCAACTTAATATAGAAAGAAAGATGGTTTATAGCCAAATTAATAATGTCTTCATGTACACATGAAACGACTAAATGCAACCTTAAAAAATTTCAGCTTAACACTGTAAAAGTGAAATTTTCATACAAAACTTTGAAATCTCCCCTTCCATGCTATTACTGTAAATTGTGCCTACAATGATGACGAGTGCTCTTTTCTCGCACTCTTTCGCAAGCTTTGCTACTGACTCGGCTTATCTTACAGATAATATATATGTCTCTCCACCTATCCTGCCTAACTAACATTTGGATCCTTGCCCAAAAATGTAATTAGCTAAAATAAACTATGTAATTAGTTTGATAGGTATATTCACTACCTAAAACTCTTATCTCCGAAGATGCTAAGTGTTCCATGACACTAGCTTTCCAGTTGTCATGTCTGATAAGCCTCTCCAGTTACTTCTCCCAGTGCTGAAATCTCCCAGCTCATTTCTAAGTGCCATACTAAAACCAGAGCTTTTTATGCTACTGGTATTTCCAGTGGCTCTCCAAGGTTTGAATCTGCTCAGTTATGCCAGTATAAATTAGGAATAATTCTGCTAGGGTCACAAGAGCTACAACCATGTAAACCCAGTGAAACAGGAGACTCCAACTTGAAAGTTTAAAATAAACATGTTTCTGAATGGTTCTCTTGCTGATATGGTTCCTGGGTCGTTTGCCAAGTACAGTGTCATTAATAAAAAGGCTTCCTTAACACAGTATGTCTTTGCAGAACCATTTTGAGAAGCATGGTGCGAGTATAGTATTCCATGTTGCTCACATGTGGATACAAAAATCGGTAAAAACTTTAGACAGACTCTGGAAAAATCTTATAAATTTAAGCCAGCTTTAAGAAGAGATACCGCTTCTAATAAATCACCTTCTTTTTCTCTTTCTAATATTCCCACTGACATGAATTTCCTTCATTATGGCAGGCACTTGGTTCCACATGTCAATAAAACTTGTGAAAAGCTATAAACCTTGTTTGATTCACATGGGAAACATTCATGTTTCTTTATAATACTGAGCAGACTTGGGAAAAAGTTTGTGAAATGCATAGTAACAATTTTGAAAAAAAAAAAAAATCCAGCTTACCCCCCCGCCCCCGAAATCAAAGTTCACATTCTGATGAATTTTTCCAGTGGAAGCTTATGTTGTGTACAACATAGTTACGAGGTGAGATGTACTTATATTGCTTCTGTCCCTCTTGAGTTCATCCTTGAGGTCAGGGCTGTGTTGGGGCAGTTTGGCTGCTTCAGCAGCTCCAGCTGTTAAAATCCCTGCCAGTTCCCAGACGGGGCTAAGCTATGGCCTCTGATGAGCCCCACTCTATGCTGCTGCCTGTTCCCAGAGAGAGCCTTCCCCACCATTAACTGGGGCAGGTAGACACTCTGGTGACAGCTCATGCCTAGCCCTGCAGTCATCTGCTTCTTCATCCTTCCCCATACCCTTCGGCCACATCTCCTGCTCTCCATTGACGTGGCTGTGCATGGTCCATAGAATCATAGAATCATAGAATCGTTTAGGTTGGAAAAAACCTTTAAGATCATCCAGTCCAACCATTAACCTACACTACCAAGTCCACACTAAACCAATCAAGGGTAGACTAAACTAAACCGTGTCCCAGAGTGCCACGTCTACCCGTTTTTTGAACACTTCCAGGGATGGTGACTCCACCACCTCTCTGGGCAGCCTGTTCCAATGCTTGACTACCCTTTCCATGAAGAAATTTCTCCTAATATCCAACCTAAACCTCCCCTGGCGCAGCTTGAGCCCATTTCCTCTCGTCCTATCGCTAACTACATGGGAGAAGAGACCAACAGCCACCTCGCTACAACCTCCTTTCAGGCAGTTGTAGAGAGCGATAAGGTCTCCCCTCAGCCTCCTCTTCTCCAGACTAAACAACCCCAGTTCCCTCAGCCGCTCCTCATAAGGCCTGTGCTCCAGACCCTTCACCAGCTTCGTTGCCCTTCTCTGAACACGCTCCAGCACCTCAATGTCCAAGCAGGCTCCACAGGCAACCTTAGGCAGCAGCTTCTCTACATGAATCCAGACACTCTGCCAGGACTTCCTACAGTTAGCACAGGTCCTTCTTTCTCTCCAGGAGCCTCTATGAACAGCTAAACAGGCCTTGCAAGCCTGTTGCTTGGGCAGCTCATGAATCCAGTCTCGACAAGGCCAAAGTGTCTCTTAATACAGATTTAGACATACCCCTGCAAGTCTCCCTACAAAGGGGTATCAGCCATTCTGACAATCCAGAAACAATTTCCCTTTCCTAATACCAACATCTTTACAATTCAGGACATGTTTTCATCCTAAACGTCAATCTGGAAAGTGTTTATTTCACAACTGATGAGGCATCTGCCATTATCTTATGATCTTTGACATTATTTACTTTGGGCTAAAGTCTTGTCTTTGCCACTTTTTAATTTCTTCTTCTTCCTTAAGAGCAGTCTTTGATTTAATTACACAGCAAATAAGCTATTACCAAGAAATAGAAAATAGGCATGCACAAGCCATTAAAATTGTCATGATATTTCCCTGTTTGTCACAGTATTATGCATTCTTCATGCAAACTCTAGCCATTTATGATTACCCCAAATGAATGGGCTAAAAATTACACTATTCTGAAACATTAGATGTCACCAACAAAAAATTTATAAGTTTGTAGCTTCATTTCATGGCTCTGTGCAAAAGTTATGCACAAGGCTTGATTTACTATTTCTGTAATATCGTGTCCTTTCTTAGAAGTGTTTTCTGTGGTTTAATAACATGCTTTGCCATCGGAAAAACTGTCACACTACTCTGATCACCCTCATAGCTCCATGCTTTCAATGTCAGTAACATTTAGGTAATTATGTGCTTGTTGAACAGAATCAAAAAGATTTTGTACTCTTTAATGTTTTCTGGGAACTGCCATATACTAGCAACAACAATACAGGATTAATAAGTGCATGTGCCAACACCATGAATAGTCATATGGAAGCACTCCTAGCATAGTCAGTGGTATGGTGATCCCAACATAGACCCTTTGACTTGTTTTTTGGAAGCCTTCAGAAGCACTTAGAACGTACTCTGACTGTGTAGGAGGGAGGTAGGGCTCTTCATGTAGGTGTTTGAAATCATTCTGCTGAGGCTGAGTACCCGCCCAGCCTTTAGGCACAGCAAACCCTAAATAGGTGCCTGAAGTTGATAGTCTGCATATGAGTCTCATTCATGTTACAGCACAGTGTTGTGTCAACTTGGTAAAAAAAGCACTGATTTGGAAAAAAAGTCTGATTGATTTTCATTGTAATGCATGACTCAAGGTGAAAAATGGATGGTGGCCTAATCTTCACAGGTGCTGAGTTCATCAAGCATAGTTTATAACTACCATTCAAAATCCAGAGTTGAGCTTGGGAGTTGAAGTCCAAGCAATTCATAATGCAGCTCCACAGCCAGCTCTCCAGTCTGCTCGGCAGCCTCATCCGAGCACAGAGCTGCTCTGGCTGCCCAGGGCAGCAGTGCAGGGTACCCCAACATGGCACACTCCTCTCCAAACTCATTTTCTGCATGAACAGTCAGAAAGAAAATGAGTGGAGAATTCAGTGCATCTAATTTCTGGACAAGTAAAGTTAGACATAAATTCAAAGCTTTTGGAGGACAGATTGTCCCATCACACGATGCGCAGCCCTATGGGAGGTGCAGATGCATAGGTCTGCTGCAGCAGGGGTGCCCAGGCAGCTGCTTCAGCGTTAGACTCCTAACTGCCTTACTGTTAAATGGCTATTGAGCTCAGGTGACCCCTCTTGTTCAAGAAGCAATGCTGGCAGCTTAATACTCTCACTATTCTGTTCTTTCAAGCCCCTTTTGAAAGCCACGTAGAGCCCCTGTTATACTGCTGTAGGTAATGCTGAGGATGCCCCCAAGGTAGGTGCATTTCAATCAGCTTTACACTGCCTTTGAAGTACCTTTCTTCATCCCAAGCATTTGCTGTGGGAAGTTAGGGATTTAGCCCATATATTCTCTAAAAAATTGAGATATCCTGTATGTATTTTCTAGTATTTCCACAAATGTCATAATGCACAGAATGTTACACAAAATCTCAGTTACGTTTTTCCCTCAAAATTATTCTAAGTACAAACATCTTCATGGTTTATGTTCATACAACTCATGCAATTTCCCTTTATCAAAATATAATGTCTCAGCCTAGTGCCTTTGTTTAAATTTGTTTCATGAAACTTCTCACCTTTTCACAAACTCTCATTATTTTCCTGTCTGTTGAACCATGAATACAAATTCCCTTCACTACGCCTAGAAGTGATTTTCTTTCAAATTTTCTTTTGCTTTAAACCATCAACAAGCTGATTCTCTTTCAGTAAAGAGTTCACATAAATCATTTTACTGTGACTGCTTGCTAAGCTCCACAGGAAAAATCAACTGAATAAAGCAACACTAATTTGGATGGAACTTAATCGCACGCTTAATGATAAGAACACCCAAAGCTCCCCCGAAGAGGGAAAGGCAGCAGCCCATGTTTACATGCTTTCCAAGGCAGAGGCCAGAAAAAGGAGGCCCAAGGGAGTGAATCACATATTTATTTCCTTGATCCCTAAAAAAAAAAAAAAAAGAAAAGGCCTTCTTCTAATCATGAAAGAAGGAAGGAGGCAGGACAAGTAAACTTCCATGATGTGTGCTTCATATTAGATGCTTAATATTTGTCTAGAAAATGACACAAAAATCCCTGGTAGTACAGAACAGTATTCAAGTGGAAAAATTAAGAATCATAGAATAGAATCATAGAATCGTTTAGGTTGGAAAAGACCTTTAAGATCATCCAGTCCAACCATTCACCTACACTACCAAGTCCACACTAAACCAATCAAAGGTAGACTAGACTAAACCGTGTCCCAAAGTGCCACATCTACCCGTTTTTTGAACACTTCCAGGGATGGTGACTCCACCACCTCTCTGGGCAGCCTGTTCCAATGCTTTCTGTGAAGAAATTTTTCCTAATATCCAACCTAAACCTCCCCTGGCGCAGCTTGAGCCCATTTCCTCTCGTCCTATCGCTAACTACATGGGAGAAGAGACCAACAGCCACCTCGCTACAACCTCCTTTCAGGTAGTTGTAGAGAGCGATAAGGTCTCCCCTCAGCCTCCTCTTCTCCAGACTAAACAACCCCAGTTCCCTCAGCTGCTCCTCATAAGGCCTGTGCTCCACACCCTTCACCAGCAGAAAGAGGGAATAAGGATGACAACATTTGAAAACATTGTTTACAGGGACCTTTTATGAAATGGTTGCCATTTCCATGCAGGAAAACAATTTATCAGTAAAAGAAGGAAACTGGTGCCTCCTGGAAGAAGGAGCACTTCTGCACAAGCTTGTAGGAGCTCCCTTTCCCTTCTGCATGACCTGAGCCTCTACCCTGCAGGCAGTACCTGTGTGGAGTGCAGTAGTGCTGTATCCATAGCCTGTGCCTTTCTCCTGAAAAAGGCAAGGCTTTCTAGATGGGGAAGAGAAGAGGACATCAGAACTGGAATTTGGTAGCTGCAGGGCAGTATAAAGCAGAATATAATGAAGAATATCCCTAACAACATTTCATATGTGAAAGCATTTCTAAAAAAGCTCAGATTTGGCAAAAATGGAAGATAGGGTTGGTGGAAAGTTTTTCACATATTCTGAGTATAATTATCTAGTCTCCTTTCTTTGAAAGTACAATTTTTTAAGGTCAGAAACCTAATTTATATCAGTTATCATATAATGCAGGCAAGTTCAAAATATCTAAAATTCTAGTGTTCCCTGCTAACAACTCTCAATTATCTTTAGTTATTATTTAACTTCTCAAAAATTTTCTCCACTGGCAATATTTCATGGAACAGCTCCCACTACTTAATTAAAAAGGAGTCCTTTTCATTTTGAGTGATGATATGGGGAACCAGCAGACTTTCTAAAAACAATTCATTATGCGCACGATAATTGTGCCGTTAAAATGGCTGATCTTATTATAAATAGTGGCACATTAGCCTGCAAGTTTAGATGGCCATATGAGAACAGTAGGAAAGAAGAGTGGTAGGTGACTCTAAACGTATGATTTTAGTGTATTTTTAGATACACATCTCTCTGTTATTTTATATATACCACTTACAAGAGGATAAAACTGTAAAAGAAATTGCAGATATATATGATAAGATCTAGAACTGTGGACTGATGAGCTCAATGTCATGCCTAATTGACTGTCTCTCTTCAGGACCTTGTAGCACACATCAGTTGATACGATGTCTGATATTCCATAAGGCCTAGAGAGGTCCTACACCCTGGGAGATTTCCAGGTCCTGGTGTTTGAAGGAGGTGGTAGCTGTGGGCAAAGGGAGAGAGGAGGACTGCAGCTTTAGATTCAAGTAGCCACAGGAGAGTCCTGTATTTTAAAAAGCCATGAAGGATTTCCCCAAGAACATTTTATAAAAATGAAAACATTCCTCAAATATTTCAGATTTGGTGCAAGTGGGTTACATGGTGGTTGGGAAGTTTTATGAGCATCCTCTCAAAACGATTTCTTAAATCATTTGTTTACTTTTCACTGCAGATGAGGTTATCTGAAATCCATGCAAATCATACTTCTGTGTGGTGGTCTGCTGCTGTCCCTCATGGAGCTGAGCTTGCTAATCATTCACCTGTGACCACTGAGTAAGCGCTTAGTCCAGCGAGCAATGGTGCACAACAGGTTCCTTAAGATATGTCATAAAAAGAGAGACTAAGTTATGGACTTATACGGCCAGGACCTTGGTTGCGATAAACTAAAATAATTCCTCAAAACCAATAGCCTGTACTTATTTACACAAAAATAAAAAATGACTCGGAGCTTAGATCAGAATGCCAGATTATTTTTATAAGATCTTCCTAATTAATTACAGTGACAATGGTAATAAATGAGAGCTCTATCATTGAGTTAAACAATCACAAGAAAATAAATCTCCTGTCTAGCATGAATTGATATATTGCTAATAAAGTGTCGTTTAGGCCCATCATGTGGGGTTTATACAAACTACGCAGATTTCTTTTGACATCATGCAGCTTCATTTTGAATCAGCAAATTTAAGCTAACCGAGCTGTAAAAGCAACCAAACTAAGGACCTTTGCCACATCAAGTGAACCTTATACAAGGTCAAGATGTTTGTGCTACTGAAAGGAAAACCTGTCATTTTTGCAATACATAAATTACATGGTAGTAACTGAGGACATGGGGGCTGAAATGCACAATTGCATTCTTTCCATGGTTATTATAATATACTCTACCCTGAGGATTTTGTGCAAGTACTCTGTAGGGAATGAAAGGCTAGAGGTCGTGTGAGCGTATAATGTTCAGGGATGGTGCAAGAAATCAAATATTTCCTTAGAGAGTTCTTTTTAATTACCCAAATGAAATATGTTTGTAATATCTCCAGTGCTGAACGCTTTTGATGTTTTATTCAAAAAGCCACACAATGTCTCTAGGTTACAGTAAAGGCACAATAACTCATGCAGAGGCTTAGAAGCATGGGATGGTAGAAAACAAGTATAATAGGGTGGTTTTGTCCCTCACTGAGAACTGTGTGCACAACATAACATCCATTCATTACTTCAGCTGTGGCTGTGCAAGAATGGAGCACAATTTAAGCAGAAAAAGTTCTCTTCCTCAGAAAAGAGGAGAGATTTTGTGAGGTGACTCCCTGTGGCTGGACCAACGCTAAATACAACGAGGCACGGGCACAGCGCCTTAAGCAATGGCGTGAGATCACTTGTACTATTTAATCACTTACACAGACTCTGGCACAGGTTTGGCCACTGCCAGTGGGTATTCTCATGTGGCAGGGGCCGTTCCCCATGGGCAGTTTGGCTGCATTTTCCCTGGTTTTGGTGCAGGGACACAAGCTGTACTGCACGAGGAGACCTTGGGGCCAGAGGTGGCTCCTGGCTCGCTTGGAGTATGGGTATGGTGGTGGCTGCACGCGGCTCCAAGGTCAGGAAGGACCTTTGTCCATGTGATGTGGCACCCCTTCAGGGGAGGGAGGCTCTTGCACGACCCTATACGATTCTTGTATGCTTTTAAGTGTGCGCTCTGTAAAACTTCACGATTTACCGTTCTTCAGTGGTGAAGATTTCCCTTTGATCTGCTTGGTCCTGATAATTCCCTTTTAAACTGATAACAGGGATTGGAAATACAGCATCCTAGCACCGTCGGTAATTTGTGCAGAGTCTCCTCTTCAACAAGAGTTCTGGCAGTTGTGAGCCACATTTCACCAGATACTGGACATGCATTTTAAATCAGATTAGTAAGTCTTGGTTTGCAATTTCGCTCCCCTGCACTGCTGTTAAATGCTCTAGAGAGCGTCTGCAGCCACGTCACCAAAGCTGTCTCCAGCCATCAAAGCTCTCTCAGGTTTGGATTGCATTTGCAAATGCACATATGTAGCTGAAATAATTGCTGCCGTTGCCAGGCCCACTTTGGCGATAGCAATGAATGGTTTATAGGCAGTTTCAGAGGACTGTTGCTACCCATAAATAAAGCCATTTGTGCAACGGTTTTGGTCATACTGTTCTAAGGCTGCTATGCCAAAATCCTTTTGGGAGACACCTGTGGCCAGCTTAAGTGTTTTGTTTACTGCCAAGAAACCCTCTTTCTGTGGTTTTAGTATGCAGTGGGGGAGTGTTAGTAAGCTTTTGTTACTGGGTAGCCCAAGAGCAAGGCTACTACATATTCAATCATGTTAGCCTCCTAGCTGGCTCCATAAGCTCCTGTCTGGATTAAAAACCTCCCTTTACAGGCCAGTTTCTAATTGCTAATGTTTAGTTTTTCCAGCAGTCTCTTCCTGATCATTTTGGCCCAGATTCTAACCACGTCCTTTATCTGAACTCAGTCAGCCCTACAAAGTCACTACATTGACTATCTGCCTTAGATCGTCCTCATATGCTAACAATTTCTCTTCCTTTCTGAACCCTCTACTTACATATTTGCTTCTTTGCTTTATTTTCACACAGAGTTCAGTGCACCTGACCTTTGCAATGAGGTAGTTCCTTCTCTGTTTGCGCTAATGGAAGAACATTAACAACCCCAAATCCCATACAGTGAAGGAAAAATCAAGCAAATGTGAGTATCTTGTCTTTTGGAAGAGGAACTTCATAGTGAGAGGTTATTATTTTTTCATTAGGTTTCTGATATAAAATTTTGACACTGGACTGGGTAGCCAGTAAGGTCTACTGCAAGTGTCATTTCTTCTCCCCCCAAACATGCTATGAAGATATAAGAATCACCAGAAGGACTAGATTTTCAAGGGTATTGTTTTGTGCCCAGAATTTCATCTAGAAAGGGGTGTCTTCTAGTTTGGCTGGAATATCAGCACACCAAAATAATTAATCCTTTGGCCAGAGAATGCCTCAGGGAGGAAACTGGAAGACCTGAAAACTGAGACACATTAATAAAATGCTGCAAATACTGTATTTTCATCCAGTGAAAAATGCAAGATATTCTAAACTAAAATCATCATCCCCAGATCCTTTTCATTGAGCTGTCAAATGCAGAAAACATATCAAATTATGAAATTGGTAACACACCAAAAAAAGGAAGAAATCAAGGTTGGTAGCACCTGATTTTTCCTGCAATGGACTGAGGAAGGTAACAGGGAGCTGCCTCTCAGCAGCGAGCACACTGGACATCTCTCTGATGATACCAGTCCTAGAAGTAGCTGGACTGGGTCCCCGAGTGGAAACTTGGCATTTGCCTAAAAGCTGGACACAATGGAAGTTGTTCCTTCTGCCAGAGATGAGAAATTGGTCATATCTGTTGGCCCCAGTTCATAAGGGTGGACTAGTAGCTGGAAGCCGCTGACAAGGAAACAGGCTGTGCTTGCCCTGAGGAGCAGGAAGATCTTTAAGGGCTTACGCACAGCAATGAATCCTCTGTTGTTATTATCTTTTATCTACAGAATACCCAAGGTGCCGTTTATGCCACCTTTTCCAAGAAAGGGAGACAATAAGAGGGAACATGATTTACTCGTGCATATCATTGCTATTAAAGACAATGCATACAGGACAAAATAGAGGACACATTGAGGAAATGTTTCTGTGACAAATGGGCTGATGAAAAACTAAATGGATGCTTAAGTGAGGTGCAGGCTGCAGGGCTGGAGCAGAAGTGAGCTGCTGATACCCCGGGAGTGTGCTCAACAAATTACTGTCGTCTTAGGTCACTTCCAGGCACAGTGCGAGTTACGGGGGTTTAACCTATGAAATCACTTCTGGCGTGGTTTTGGGGAGATACTCTTGCTATATGAACGATTACCTAGGAAGCCTAAATTTAGACAGGGTATCTTCAACCACAGTCTGGTACCTAAACCATTTCTCACCTCCCATTGTGGAGCAAGTGGCCTTGCCCCAGCTCCACGTCAGCGTGAGACCCAGGCCAGCATCACACAGCCCCCGTGCCACAGCTGCCGTGGGACGTGAGCCAGGGCCTGTGGCCCAGAATGGAGCGAGGAGCGCTGAGCAACCTGGATGGCAGCCTGGTGGCTGGTACACCCCAGTAGCTCACTGTAACGCAGCCAAATTCGGGATTTGTGCATCTGAGAGGTTTCCGTGGGGGAGGGCTAGCCTGGAACGATGACCTTAGCAAACACTGTTGGTTTGTCTTGTTTGCCCTCCAGGAAATGTTTATTTACCCAGGCTTTTCCTGAAGAGATGTGTTGCGTAGGACATCCTCAGCTGAGGGGTAGGACATTTCAGTTCAATGGGTATTTTGCAGCCTACTTGTCTGTGATAACGTGTGCTCTTAAAAAGGAAGCAGACACCAAAATTGCACTTCTGTCTAATTAGTTTTACCACAATTGTTGGATGTAACATGCATGATTGCCATCACAGAAAGAGTTTAAAGTTACATCTCTTTACTTGGATGAAATGATTTACGTTGTACATTTCCCATACAGTCAGGGTCACTGCCTCCTGTTGTAGCAGATGACTTTGTTTCCCTTATTTTCTACCTGGGAGTCCCACAAGAAAGAACGAAACATTCGTAAGTTGGGAAAAATGCGAAGGGAGAAACCCAAAATCAAATCCACTGGGGCAGCAGCACCCCCAGAGCTGTGTGGGTGCACCTTTCAGTGCAGGACGCGTCCTTTGCAGGGGTCGGGCTCATCTGGTGCTCTCGGCTCCTGCCTGTCGGGAGGCTGCTCTCACCAGCTTCGGTGCGCCCTGGTTAGGGGAGTCACTGTCTCTGTTTTGGCAGGCTTTTGCAGGTGAAGACCATGTGCCTGAACACTGGCAAGTTTAATGCCAGAGAAGACCTTAGCTGGTGAACGGAGAGCAGAGAGGGGCAGTGTCCAGCCACGTTCCTGCCTGCTGTGGGGTCAGCGAGCCATTTGCACAAAGGTAGACTGCTTCATGCATTAGGAGTCCTTCCTACGTCTAAAATACCCCTTAGAAAGCAATACATAAAAGCAATAATGCAGGTTTTGTTTGCTAAAGCCACCTGCCTTACCAAACCTGATACAACCCTGTAAAACTTAAAGCACCCAGTCGTGTATCTCTTGGTGGCAGGTGGCTGTGCTCCCAGTGGAGGTAAAGAGGGCATCTCCCAGCAACTGGGCAAGCTCCTCTGCCTGGGGGGCCAGTGCCATACAAGCTGTGCTCTCGGCTGGCAAAAGCGCAGCCAGCACAGCGTTGGCCATGGTGCGTGGCCCACCAGCGAGAGGCAGCAGGTTTGGGCAGCAGCTGTGCCCAGCGGTGGGAGAGGGGCTGTGATGGCGGAGCTGCTGCAGCTAAACCCGTGGGATGCATGTAGTCTGCCTGCCATTTTCTCTAGTGACCCCTTTTTCCACCAGTTCTCCCTATGCACCACTGACACAAGATTTCTTATTAAAAAAAAATCCCATCAGCATGCTCTTTGAAGCAGGCTATACCGTTCTAGTATCTCTGCCCCCATACAACGATTTTTTCTGCATTCCAAAAAAGGGGCGCATTCACAGTGCAGGTGTGCGAGAGCGTGAGCAGGCTGGGGAGCAGCGCACAATGGCAAACAAGGCATGAAAAACTCCTACCATCAACCACGGGTTTGGGCTGCGAGCTCTTCAGCCTCAGCGAGGGCCTGAAGCGGGTTCGGTCATTGAAGCTCCAGCTCTTCTGCACTTTGGTTGGGCTGCCCTCGGTGGCAATGTCGGCACTTGGTGACCGGCGATCTCCAACTGAAGACTGCCTGTTCTTTATACTTTGACCTCGTGGGCTGGCCATCCGGACCCGCTCCTTAAAACTTAACTTTTGACTGTGAAGAAGAGAAATGTATTTTATTCCATGGTTCCTCCACTCCTTTTTTATTTTTTCTATCGTATGTTGTTAGGAAATAATTTCTAAAAATCCTCAATAGTATGAATCTGTTTCTTACACGCTTGTATTTTTCATTGAATATATTTCATTTGGGAATGAAAACTATTTGATGTAATTGTTTTTTGATAGAGGCATTATCAATGGCAGTCAATTTTACAGTACCGAATAACCTTGTAAAGCAAATTACAATTGACAAAGAGAAACAAATTTCACCTAATTATTACAGATTAATCTCTAAGATTTTTCTTTTATTCCTTGACTTTTAAATAGGTTTATTTTCATCTTAGTCAGCCCAGCTCAGTGCATTTCTGGCCATCTCTTCAGATAAACAAGAACAAAATGTATTCTATTATTACTGCATGCCATGTAGTATTGTGTTGTTTTGGTTTTTTTTTAAGCAGGCAACAATACTGTTAGTATATTCATGCTTTTTCAAAATGTGGCACTTCCAACATTTCATATGTGTTGTTAGTGATCACTCATATCCAGAACTCCTTGTTACAGCACTTGCTTGGACAAGACAAAACCAAATTTAAGAAAACATCCAAGAAACAGCATGATGACTGATTAATGGAAATGTAATGATACGCTGTGTGCTCACTAAAGTCATTGCTGGAGGTCAAGCTGGGAGCTGACTACCTGCAGGTGGTATTGGAGAGGTGCTTTAGGACAGATACTAGAGCCCAGCCAAGGCCATGACTGTGACTGCTGGATCAATGATGGCCCTGTGGTCTTACAGTTGGCCAATTGTAGGCTGATTTTTTTCTCTCCTGTCCTTCTAACCCTCTCCTCCAGTCAGCTAAATATGGGATATGTAGATTTTCTAGTTCCCAGTGCTTAAATTACCTTTGCTTATGTCCAAATATATCTGATGAACATCCTGTGGTCATCCTGACTTATCTGCCTATGCTTTTTCATTATTTAACATTTTTGCCTTTGTCTCTTCCTGTAGCAGAAGGCACAAAGGGGAAACAGAAAGGAAGTCTGATACCAAGGTTTGGAAACCTTGTTTTGTCTACAAGGTTAAGTTCAATCATCTGTACAAGGGAATGGTCATCTTGATCAGCGGTCCTGTTCTTGCAAGGGGAGAGATGATGGGAGCAATGCAGTAGCTACTCATGGTATGATGTTACGGGGTCTTGCAGTCTTACTGCCCTGGCATAAGCTTTGGGGGTGCTTTCAGAACACCTATAGCAAAGACTACCTGCAAATTATAACTGTACTTGAAGTTAAGAGAGTTTCTAGTACTCTCAAAGTCTTTGCATTTAACTTCAGCATGCCCATAAAATGTTTTCAACAGAAATGAATTCTGCAGCTAATTAACTAATGCTAACATGGACTATGTGGTTCTTAGATGTTTAACCTACTGCACTCTGAAAATACAGTGTTAATATGTAATTACATGAAATGCAATGTAGTTATAAACTTCTATGGCTGTGAAATGTTGAGATAATCAGATATCTTTGTCCATGCATAGCATAGCATAACATAGCATTTCATTCTGAATACAAACATCACTGAGAGCAGAATGGATGCAGCTTGTAGCAGGCAAAGCACATGCTGGGAAGCTTATAATGAGATAATTTTCAAGAATGCTAAAAACTGAGCACATCAATAGAAAGATTATGAGATAAATGTATTTCTATATGGCATGTTGAATCACTTGAAAGAATACCTTTACTGTAATTTCTGAATGCAATCCCCTTCTTCCCTTGCCCAAAGTAAGCAATTATTGAAATAAACACATGATGGTGCTGGAAGTGTTATCTATTTCCATTGCAAATTGTTACCCACACCTGCAATACTGTGTGCTGTTGCATATGCAATACAAAAGACCCACAGAACCTACTATTTGAAAGAAGAGTGAGTTTTAAAATTTAATTTTCAATAAAAATTACATTTCAAGACTGAATTACATTTCAGCTTATGAATCTTTTGCATTGTACAACTTAATGAAAATATAAGCTGTAAAATATTTGTTAACCACATTATTGCATTGTCATACTATGCAGCATGAGCAACAGAACCAAAACAGACTTCTTATTATAGATAATATTCCTAGGCGTGTGTCCCCTGTGTTTTTTTTAACTCCTCTTTTGGCTCAAATTGTATTTGCTATTGAAGCATGAAATCAAATTATATTTTTGTTGACAAATCTTAGAATAAAAAAGTTTTTGGACAGCTCTCTTCCTGTTGCACTAATTAAAATGAAAGGAAAATTGATAAAATAGCCATAAAAACGATCAGTATGAACCATATTTTTTATAATCCTGTTAACTCCAGAACAAAAATTAAAATAAAAAAATGAAAAAAGCACATGTGTTGTTCTGTCAATTAGTTTGTACTAATGAAAGCAATGGCTGCCTTTAAATGATTTGTACACATATTTATTTCATTTATAAAAGCTGAATGGTACACAATGGCTACTTAACCTGAATATCTTTAGTTCTCCAAATCAAAGCAATGAGGCAATGGTGAAAGGAACAGTAGACACTTCATCTGTACTAGAGACATTTTTCAAAAGTGCAACACTGAGAATGAAAATATTAATTTAAGATGCAGACCTCATACTTAAAAAAAAAAAAAAAAATCTGCTTTCTAGTAATGACGATGTAACGGCATGCCAAGGATCCATGCAGAGGATGCTGCATCGTGAAGAGAAATGCAGCCCCTGAAGGAAGCGTGGTTTGGAAACTCTGTTTTGCATCTTGAGAGTTTCTCCAAAGACACTGGTTACAGCAGTTCTTTTCTTCTTGGATCCCTGTTCCTATTTTGAGACTGGTGGGAAATGTTACTGAAGTCACTGGGTCATACTCAGCATAGGCATAAATCATATGACTTGCAGCAGTGGAGAATTCATGCTTGGGAGAAGAAAGCTGCTGTCCTTGGGAGCACTCTGCCATGGGGCTCTTCTAGATAAGGTAACAGATCATGAAGGAAGAACTGAATCAGAACATTTTGGAGGCATCCTGACTAGGCTTTTCCCACAGTGAAAGTCCCTTTCCTTATAGGTTGTATAGTTCCTGGCTCTTGATTCTCTGTTGCAATAGTGGCGGGCAAAGTATTAGAGATACAGAATGGAGATAATCTTATGCCCTTTCAAGCAACCTTGGTCATTCTGCACTTGAATCAGTGGCCACTGAAGCCTTTAGGGCCCTTTACTCTGATTTAATGATGGTTGGATTAGCACTCTCCAGTGCCATGCTAAAAATCCTTCACTGCGTGCAGGACCTAGCCTATTATATTTTTCTCTCTCCCCCTTTCTCCTCTGTTTTTACAAGATATCCAAAGCAAATCCCTTGAATTAATGCAAACCTGTTAATGGCCATTAGAAATTCACATATCCCTATAAGTACTCCCAAAATTTAAGTTGAATGTTGGTCCAAAAGGCAAAAGCCATGAGAAAGAATCAGGAAAATGAAATTTCACAAGTTCCTTAATCAGACATAAATGACAAGGATCTGAGAGAACCACAGCTGTCTTCAGTCATGTCTGCATTCCTTTGGATGTGTGTCTTCCATAATTTCTTGTACCTTATGTGATTGATAGTTTATCCCAGTTGGTTTATATACATATTTGCTTCCTATTACAATCTTCCCTGGCAATGGTAATCTCTTTGGACCTATACTTGCAGGTTTCAAGTTGTGGAACATATTTATATCGATAACATTGAAACTTTGAAGCATCTTTTAGTGGAGATCAATTACAATTGGCACCTGGGGAAAAAAGCAAGTGACTTTCCTCTATTTGTTTGCCTTCTGGAAGGTCAGTTGTAGGATCTTACTGCTTATTCTTCCTGGCACTACATGCATGAGCCTTTCACTTCCCTAGGATAGCAAAGGACTTTATAGTTCTTATTTCTTCCTTTTAAAATTCTGTCTTTTCCACCTTGGATTTATGAAGGAATAGGTGTTTAGAGACACTAGAGGTCACTGTAGCTTCACTGCAGGGGGAATGAACACCTCTGCTGGACCAAATGACTAGGCTTGAAAAGATTTTATTGTAACTGATAAGTACCTACAAACCTTTCCTTTTCTGTCCCGTACTCACAGCTCTGTCTGTCTCCCATGGACCATCTCACTATACTTTTTGGTTAACTGAGCATCTCTGCATCCCAGTCCTGCTCCCCTATTTCTCTGCCTACCTTCCTGCATTTCTGGTCAAGTTTATCTTCTGCCCTGCTTCAGTCTCACACCTGCAGCACTACTGCTTGCTACTAGTCACAATTTAAAATTTGGTTTTGAGCTTGTCATACTGAGACGGCTGGTGGAAGCTGGAATAGGAAGAAATTGAAATGAATCAGAAGTAACTGGAGGGCCTGAGGGTGAGGGAGAATGCTTTGGATGTCCAGCCGAGACAGAAGCTAAAACTGACAAAAATTATCACCCATGAAAAACAACAGCAAGCAAACGTACATGCCAATTTTCAGCAGTTAACTTCAAATAAATACAGATGTTGATTCTTACAAAGCCTACAGATGACTTTACTGAAATTAAGCTAAGTTGAACAAATGCAAATGCAATGGTACAGAAAGGCCTGCAGTTCAAATGTTCAAGACTTCTCCACCAGTCTCGTGCTAGGAGCATGAACCCAAGAAATGTAGTGTTATATCTCATACCTTCAATGAGTAATAGCAAGAATTTCAGGGACGTAATGTCTTAAAGTTCAATTGTTAAACAAGAAAAAAATAAATTCAGTGCAGGGGCTTTGTGTATTTTTTTCTTTTTTCAAAACAGTTTCCAGATGAACTTTTTAAATCTCCATTTTCTATCATCAGTTTGTACTTCTATTGTCTTTTTAAATTCTTTTTAAAAAGTAAGAACAAAAATGTAATAAGCTTTAGTTATAAATCGAGGGTTTCCTCCTGTAAGATCCATCCATCTAGGAATTACCATTTTTGGTAAGAGACACAATTTCCACAGAATTCAGCTGAAGCAGATGGTTGATTTCACATGCATTCCTCTACCTTCCAGTACAGGGTGCAGGCACAGCTTCCACAGGCTGTGTCCAAGGGGATTCTTCTCAACAACAATTGCACATTTTGACTGTTGGTGTTGCCTAGCGTGTTATAGCTTAATATTCCCCACTAATTATTAGATGGAGAACTCAACTGCTGTAGTTATAAAAATCCTCTTGGACTTGGGGAAATGTCTTTATCCAAATAGTCAACCCCAGTTTTAGATCTCTGCAGGGCAATGCATTCCAAAAGTTCAAGTCTCAGGCAGAGAAGGGGAACCGGGCTTCGGCAAACTGCGGCGTGCTGCACACTGCAATTGTCAGACCAGATGAGATTCAAAGAACTGGTATTATTGCCATTGTCTTAAAGTCATTGCAGGCAACAAGCAACGAGGGGAATCACAAGCACTTAAAAAAAATCAAGAAACCTCCTTTGGAGAAGTAAGGAACTTTAAAGCACTAAGGAGGGGAAGTAAATGAATCATGCACCTGATGTTAGTTGGCATTCTCAAACATCATGTGAATAGGCAGGATGCTGAATACCTATGTTTCCGAGGGGTGTACATCCTGAAGAGCTTCTGTTTATTACTACAAAGCTTACTAGGAGTGAGGGGAGATAGAGGACCGTGTTACTAAGCATTCCACTGCTAGGTAAGGGGTTAGGCTTTCCACCTCAAGTTAGATTCTGCATCACTGGCAATTTCTTTTTCATATGCTGCATGCAGAGAGTTTACAATAAATCTATTTTTAGAAACAGATATGATATAGGAGGTGGAGAGAATTCCAGAGTACAATTTACTTCTTTCCCTTAGAACAGGGATGAGTTTTTCCCCCAGGCTCCTATACTGGTAAAACTTATTGCACCAGAGAGACTTGTCTGAATAGGGAATTTGTATTCAGGCTGACTAGTTGCAACACTAGATGGGTGACATTCATTCTTTTCAGACACCCAGTGCATGTCCTACACACAGCTGAAAACTGCTTATACTCCCACGATGTTGTAAGATTCATCAGTCTTGATCTAGTTTCCTGCACAGGAAGAATTTCAGCCACATTGTATAACTGCACAGAAATAAATATTATTTGCATTCACTGTGTGCATTTGTAGATATGGAGAATTTAACATATAGGCTTTTTAAATGACTTGCAGAACTCTAGAACTGATTTATGGAAATATCTCATTTACAGCGTGGATACACCAGAGAGGTTGTCTGCCATTACTTTTGATAAATGATTTATTAGAATATTTGTGTATAATACTTGGAGAAATACAACATACATATTTTTCTGAAAATCAGTATGAAGCTACAGCCTCATAAGCACAGCTCTCTCAACTCAAATGCACAGCAACATTTAGTTACCTAATGAAAGACTGTAGGTCTATACATGACAAAACACAAGAATTCATTTCTGTAATATAAAAGTTATTTTGGTAGGAAAGAAAATAATTAACTTTTACCTAAATTAATAAAAGTTTTTCTCCACTGTTATTAGAATGGAGTACAGAGCAAAGAGCATATTCAGAAAGCAATCCAATGCACTACTTGTGCAAACACATCTTCATTTAAAGAGTGAAACAAGAAGCAGCTTACTTAGTTCACATAGCATCCCATGCAAGTCACTCAGCATTGCAGTAAGAAAGAAGTTAAATAGTCGAGGACAGTTATCTCGAAGTACGTTGCAGCAGTTTGCATTTACATTTTTACCACAAAAGACCACACACACCACATGTATTTTAAGTGATACAAACATACAGCAATGTATTGGCATAAGAATGATAAACAGCCACTGACAAAACACACCTTTCTAAAAAGGCACTGAGTGGTCTGTAGGGTTTTTACTGTAGACCAGGATCCCAGGAGTTGTCTAGTTCATTTTTATACCTACACTAATTGGCAGCAGTGCACATATTAGTTAAGAGTTTCAGAAGGGACAAACATCTTCCATTCAGTGAAAATAAAGTGAAAAAATCTGGCCAAATCATTGTCTACTTTTAAAGGCATAACAGTTATCGCTAACATGGAGCATGTAATGTAATTTTGAGAGGTGGGGGTTTTTTTGCATCCAGCTTCTACTTATTGTAAGTAAATTCGTCTCTTTAAGTGCTCACAGGTACAACTGGGAATAATGTCTCCCTTCTGCACAAATCACTGTTTTGGAGGCACGTGCTCATTTACTACCAACTTCAGTCTCATCTTTAAAAAAGGTGAAGTCAATTTTAAATGTTGCTGTTGAAGGAGTAGGAAATATGGCTCGTGAGTGCAAAAAAGTTTTGATCACGCTGTAACAATTTAATGAGATCAATACGTTGCTAGCAAGCCTATGAAGGTAATGTATATGAAAAGTCACAGAACTGACAGAGCAGCTGAAGGGCTCAAGGGACTTCTCAGAGCAAATCCAGTCCCCCTGAGTTACTGTGACACTAACAGCAGTTGCGTGAGCATCGGGGAAAAGGATGGAGTCAGGCGCCAGGGGAGCAACCTGGAAAGTGGAAGAGGACATGGGTAATTGATATGAAGACTTTCCACCCCTGACGGAATAACCCAGAAGAGTTTGTGAACCACAGTACAACTTGGGGGAGGATGTACTTCAGGGACTGATGTGTCTCTGACACTTTTTTCTTGGTTTTTCATTGTTTTCTGCTCGGAGGTAAACTCCACTATTCTCTGATTGTGCTGATACTGCTGTGCTGGCTGCTGAATGCATGCTGACTCCTATCCCTAATGAGTTTCGGAGGTAATTTCTCTTGTAGCCACTGAGTCCTTTCCTATCCCTAAGGATTCGAGGTATAAGTATGGCAAAGAGCAGCATATCCACTTACTGCCTTGGGACTGTGCATCTCCAGGGCTTTATTTACCCCGGGAGGATAGCCCTGCCAAGGCCTGCCTCTGCGTGCTGGAGGCCGCCGGTCCTCAGCCAGCATCCCGGCTGGGTGGAAACCCCACCTGCCCTCCTGGCTGACAGCGGTGGGGCTTATTTAGGGAGAGATGCCAGGCTGTCTCCTCCGCCTGAACAGGGCCATGCAGAAGTGCAAACCATGCAGCCAGGAGGAGGTGAGCCACTGCAGTGGTGCTTTCCCCCCGTGCCGTGTCTGAAAACATTCTTTAGGAAGGGGGTGGCAGGAAAAGGTTGGGAAAATGTGGAGACATGGCACTGATGAAGCCTTGAGGATGCTCCTGCAGGGCAGCACAGACCCTTGCCAAGGTGACAGCCAACCAGCACCATTGGGGCGGGGGGGGGGTCCTCCCTCTGCGACAGAGGGCTGGTGGGCTGGTTCACAAGGCAAAATGCAGCTACGTGCCTGTAGCTTCCACTGCAATTCCTGGAAACCTTGAGCATCGATTTTATGGCAGAAGCTGGGGGCCGCATCCTTGCCCAGGAGATGGGTCTGGGGAGGCTTCTCCGCTCGTTCCTCTGCCACTGTTCAAACTGAGCTCCCCCTCAAAGTTAAAAAGTAAAAAATTGTCTAGTTTTTCCATACAAAAACTGGGACAAAGACGCAAATTTCAGCAGCATTAGTCTATCAATACGAGTTTAAAAAAATGCAATTTGTGATTATTATCAGTTAACAGTTACAGTTCATTGAACCTACTGTACAGAACCTGAAACATCTAAAAGCCATTAAGAAGCAGCGATTTCACAGATAAAAGAAATAAAAGAAACTACAAACCTGCTAGAAGCTTCCCCTTGTTCTTTTCTTCAGGTCAGGGAGTGGGAGGGAAAAACATACTTGTTATGCAGATAGTAATCACATTACTTAGTTACAGATGATGTTAGATATATGATAAACGTAAATGGATATGCTAATTAGTGTACAACATACACGTTACACTGCAACCACAAAAACATCCAAGCAAGGCTGGTAACTACAATGCTTCTGAAAAAGAAACTTTTCAGTTGTTTTAACACATGCATAACATGCTTAGTACATACCACTGCAGACTGAGTTGGCAAAGCACTTAGGCAAAATGCATTGCTGACACATATATAACAGAAAGCTGTAGGCTCTTATTAGATAAAGTTATCTCTGGTAAATAAAAAGGTTTAATTTTAGGATAGCACAGCAATATGCTTATTTAAAAAAACAAGTAGATGCACTTTTGAGGGACAGTCATATTTTAGAATATTTTAGGTGGGATACAGCTTCATTATTTATGTAATTTTATATCCATCCATTTATACCAATGTTGCCTTCAACCTGTTTGCATATATAAAAAATCAATATTCCATGCAACTTTTAATCTAAAAGCTCCTTTTAGTTTGGAGCATTTTGGAATTGCAGTTATAGTAATGGATTACTTATGGCTCTGTTCTTGTCAACTCTTTGAAATTCAAAGATCAGCTTTGGGTACCCAGCCAAACCTCTTTTTGGCTGAGCTTTTTGGCACATGATTACTTTTTTACTGTCATGTGGATGTTCATCACCCAGCTTTGAGAGAAACCACTAATTCTCTTGCACTGTCTGCAATAACAACAGTTAGGATGCTTATCAGAGCTTTCCCATAAGGCTGTTAGTGCTCTCCTTTTTGATCTTTATCGAGTATCTTTTACTTCCTGATTTGTGCCCCATATTGAATCAGTCAACTTACTACCTCCAGGTAAATATTCTACTGAATTATTGAAGAGTCTTGGGCTGCCAGTGCTCTGTGAATTCTCACCCAAACTAGGACATCAGATATTTCCTGTCTGCCAAACAGTGACATCAGGTCTTTTTAGTCATCTTCCACAGACTATGTGTATAACTGAGGATATAATTTGCCCATAGGAAATGCTGAATATACCAGAAGTTATGATGAAAAGTAGCAAATTCCCCAGTGCATTCACCTGCAGAGTACCACAAGGCTCTCTTCCCTCACAAAGGTAGATCTGTAGCTATAGCCTTATACAGACGCACAGGCATAAAAATACTATTAAATCAAGGAACAAGCTCTGCATTGAACTTAATATTTTCCTCCTTAGAGATAATTTGGAACTGGGTGAAATTGATATGTGAGTGGGGTTTTAGGTTTCTAACACCTGTGCTCAGATAAATGGCAATGATTTGTATTTGTCCCACTGTCCTAGGCTCCTAGATAATATTGATATGATTTGTTAGTTGAAATTTTTAATGAGAGGACTTAAGAAGACAAAACAAGACGAAACAGACAAATAGTAATTCTCTATAAGCTTGAACAGACATCGAGAACAGCACCAGCTGCCATATTTGTACCTACTTTGTAGGGCTGCAGGTATGCAAGGCCTTCAAATGAGGCTTCCAGGTAGCAATGGAAACCGATTTCTCATCAGCCGCATAACTACGCCATACACACTACGTGCAGGATATATGGTAAAAAAGAAAAACAAGGCAAGAGGGAGCAGGGGATGAAACAAAAAATTGAAAAGCAGATTAGTAACCAATACAAGTCATGGCTTTCTTTTATCATTCATAGCACTGATACATGCCTGAGGGGAGGAAGAATACTTTCATAATATCGCCAGGTGGCTGTCAGGTTTGTTCGGCTGGCGTCGGTAGAATAAAACCGCCAAGAAGCCTGGTATGGGGAAACAATAGAAAAGCACAAAGGAACCAAGAACATGAAGTGACAATGCCACCGCACTGATTATGGAGAGAGGGGATTTTGCTCAGGTTGGGATGTGCTCTATTAGGTTGATTAAGGAAACACCAGTAAAAACCTACCAAAGCTTTTGTGAATCACAGTACACTTTACACGGCAAAGTAAGAGTTACTGGCTTCGTGGAAGCACCAGAAGATATTCAACACATAAAGGTGCTCAGAAAAGCATCACAGTGATTTATTTGTGACAAGTCCATACGGGACACCCACACAAACTTGCAGTCTGAGGTAAAGAAAGTGTCATAATACATTTTGTAAATGATAATGAAAACCAGACAAAAAGCATTTAGAAGAAAAGTGAAGCATTCTCTGTGGTTTGAAACACTGCTAAATGTTTAAGAACGTGAAATAAATAATTTCAAAGGTGAATGACCAAAGCATAGCATTGAAAATATATCCACCATTTAGATTTATAACTGCATGTAGATAGTAAGACAGATCCTCAGTTCTACAAACTGGAACAGCTTCTCTGATGTCAGCATAACTATATTAATTTGTACTAGCTGAGTATCTGTGCTTCCTGTACATTGTCAACCATTAAATGTCATCCAGGTATTCTTGTACGGAGTCTAATACCCTGTGTTTTCCTACTGCATATCTCCCAGAAATAGAATCATAGAATGCTTTGGGTTGGAAGGGACCTTTAGAGGTCATCGAGCCCCAACCCCCAAAATACATCTAGTCTTCGTCTACGGATGGAGAACCTGTCACTGACTTTGTAAATTATTCCACTGGTTGATCATTCTCATTGTCAAAAATCTCTGCATTATTTTTGATTTGAAACTCTTTGTTTTTGGCTTATAGCCAGAGATATTTATTATGTTTCCGTCTGCTACATTAAATAGTCCTGTAGGTTCCAGTACTTCCTCTCTGGACTTTTATGTTCAAATAATATTCACACTGAATATTTCATATAAGCTAAACATATTGAGAAAAGTATGTCCTTATGAAACATTCCAGTTTTCTGTAGTGATGCCTTAGCTCTCTCTAAGTTAGGTAAAGGCTCTAGCAGACAGTACATCTATGGCAACAGAGGGGTTAGCACAGACTAATTTTACAGAGTAACTGATTAGAAAATAGACACTATCCTGATAAACTAGAGCACACTGATTTCCATGGTAGTTCATTATCAATATCCACAACAGATGATTTAAAAAAGCCCAGGCACTGTTACAGTACACAATGATATGAAGTTCAGACACATCTTGCATTAATGAATATGAAGTTTTCTCCAGTCCTGGACTAATTTTTTTCCAATGTTTTCTTTGCTTTCTCCAATTTTCCAGTCTCATCTACAAACTGTAGATGCTGAGTTGATGAGTAGCATGTTAGTACCAGCATCACCATATACAGTGATAATATCAGCCTTCTCCTACTTGTGACCTTTCTGGTTCTGTACCTAAGGAATGTGATAAACCAGCTGGAGTAACATACTAGGAACTTATATGAAGCTCTTGGCCCTTCTTCCTCACTCTTTCTTCTCTGTGTTTCTAATCCTTGGTCAAATCCTTTCCAGAGTCACTAATATTAGGATAGAGTCCTCTTGTAGTAGTCTGAATTCATTGTTTCTAGATCAAATGTATTTGTATTTGGTATATTAAGCTGTTTGGATAAAGTCACCCAGATCATCCTCAGGTTCATCCCCACGTGCCTGCCCTCATCTTTACCATTCTGTCAGGCCTTCTATTGTTGACAAATATCTCCATCAGCAACTTTATATTAATTTCCAGATCACTGAAAATGCTGAACAGGAAAATGAACGTGTAAAAGCTGAATGACCTTCATCACTGGGATCCCAACACAAATGTCTTCCTTCCACAATGTTTTTGCCCACTGAGAGTCACTTTCTGAAATCAGTCAGCTAGCTACTCTTAATCTATTTAGCATGCTGTCTTACTAATATTTTGGTTGGACTGTCATACAGTAATAAGAGCTACATCCAAAATCTAAATCTATTGCGTGTTTCCTCTGGCAACCAAACTTGGAAGAAGTAGGTTAGAATATATGTGTTAGAAAATATCCCAGACCCTCCTTCTACAGTACAATAGATAAAAACAGCATGGATTTGTATTTATTAATTATTCTAATAATTATTGAATCTCAAATATTTAGTATTTAATAATCATGGAACAGTAATAATGGAAAATATTTATTAACTTTAAGAAAGCTGCAAAGACAGCCTGTCATCTATCCTGAACTTATCATGGAACTCTAGTATATCCATGCTCAGCTTATTTATATGGATTTATTATTTCAGAATTAAAAAACCAGCATAAGTGGCACACATAAAACACTTGGGATCCCAAGAAAATAAACTAGGACACTTTTTTCTTTTCCAGTGCATCAAGTAGAGTAAAGCTTGGTGCAAAATCATTCTTTAGAGGATTTTCTCATTTTTAACTAGGACTGTAAGTTAAGGAAAAAACCCATGCAAAATAGCTGTTTAACAAATATAATGCCACTTTTGCTTAAAAAAAATCTTTCTAAATTGTTGATCTGCACCATCATGTCAATATTGGAGCTGAAACCTCTTCAGACAATTTCAGACATTTTGGAATTGCTAGTGCCTACATTTCAAGCTTTTGAATTGACTAATAGTGAAAGCAGTTCTCTGGGCAGGACACTTTTCATTTTCACAAAGTATATCACTCATTGGAACACTATAAACCCTGTAGTAGATGAAGAGTAGCTTAATGTAGGCAAGAGTGCAGTGCTGTCGCTTGGGTTGCCTAGGGATCAATTCTATTATTCCAAGTAATTTGCTAACTGCAGGCATGCAGTTGACATCCTTGACTGGGTTTCTTCAGCATGGATAGAAGAACTCAAAAACTGTGCATAGAAATGCTATATACGCAATTATGGCAACACATGGCAATCACTGAGCAAACTTATTTAATGAAACTAACCAATCTGCTAACTGTTATTTCCACAAAACTTTCCAAACTGAAATAATAAAACTTGCTCAAATATATTTTTTAAATCACCTACTGTTATCTTTTCACTGATTTCATATTTACCTGAATTAGACTGGCAGCTGGATTCCTTCTTTTCTCAAAGTGTTTCTGACGATGCTGTTCCTGCACTTTTAACGCAAATCCTGAGCCAAGGATGCCCTGCAATACAATATACCATTTATCATTATGTAGGTAGTTTTTTCAACAAATATACACAACCAGCTACAAAGGTTTTGTGAAGATGTTATGCCATATGATTGCTTCAGATAGCACATTTATGACAGTATATGACAGTATAAGGCTTAACAACAGTGCCCGTCTGTGGTGAGGCAGGAGACTCCTTACTTAAGAGATAACATCTATGGTGCTACTAATGACCACTCATCCCAACTGTTGCTTGGGTTTGTGCTACACTATGTTCCTGCAACTCTAAGGGCCACGCATATATATCTATATATAAAACATCAGACAGGAACATTCAGAGGAATTTAAGCCAGGAATGATGAAATGACCAGCTGCCAGATATATATGGACTTTGAAGTCCATATCTACAGTGCTTATCATAACTTTTGATTTTGGAAAAGTTAGAAAATGCCTTGCTTAACAGATTATGACCATTTCTTCCCACTCTTTCCCATGTAAATAGTCCCCGTTGTTCATTCTATAGGCTATGAAAAAAGGTGACGATGAAATGGCTCCCCTTTTGGCTTTTTAATCTTTGTATAAGTAAGACAAATTTGACTCCTGCTGAACAGACCCAAAGACTGAGAATGTTTCCTTCCTTGGCTTGCAAAGAGTGTAATATTTCTGCTGGACATGTCTGCGTTATAAGGAAGAATATTTCCACTTGATTCTTAGTCAGGATAATATTAGAAATGCACAAGATTCACACATATATCTTGTTTTACAGACAGATCCAACATGAAAGTGTTTGTGAGGAAAATGAGTATCTGTACATAGATACGACATGAGGAGCAAAAGTTCTGGCATCTTTGATATGTAAGGTTATTAATCCTTTACATGTTCATTGTAGTCCTGCTAACACTAACTTTCTTGTTAGTAGGACTAGGTAACAAAGAGAATTAATTACAGTAGCTGCCATTAAATGTCAAAGATTCACAAATAGGTAATGTATTATAATTATAATTATAATTATATTGCATTATAATATGCCAGAAATACTGAAATACTCTCTGTACTTAGAATAAGAAATAAATGCAGTACACTAGATGATTCAATGCTGTTGGCAAATGCTGACTTTTAATCTTGGTTTGTCTATATGGTTGAAAAAAAATGTATTATTATAACATACATATTTTATAGTGATCTATAGATAATGAATCCGAGTATTAAAATATTGTTTTTCTGTATATGTTGCACAGGATGCAATACAACAATATACAAATGTCACTTCTGATTTCATGCTTATTCAATACTAATTTAAAAAAGAAAGGAAATGCACTTACAAAAATGAAAAGTTATTTCTGAAGCTACACTATACTTCAGTCATTAGATGATTCCCGTTTCCATTAAAATCTCTTGAACATTGATAAAAGCAACTGTCATGTTTATTTACTGTCATTCACAGAAAAAGATAGTTGCATTTTTACATTCAACGACATTAACTTTTGGTTGATTTAATGCCTTCTACTACTCTCTGTTGGTAGCCTGAACATGGCCATACAGGACAACGTAAAAGAAATAGCTCCCTTTTTGTTTTAATAGAATCTAATTCAGGAAAACATACCAGCTGATTTTTTTCAAAAATCTGAAAGAAAAGCAGTAATATATGAGCCGCAATTCATAACAAGAGAAAGGAATTTCAATGTTACACAATAGTATGCTACCTAATTTAGGATTATTTCCCAGTTTTGTCCTTGCCAAAGAAATTCCCCAACACTCAAGCAATGACAGCAACACCAAACCCTTAATTTGGATTTTGGATAGCAGTTCACCAGTGTTGTCACAGAGCAAAAAGCCTTAAACAGTTGTTCTTCACCTAGAGAGCTTCCTCCAGCTTTTTGTATCATAACAGTGGTAGGAGCTACGGAAGTTTCTATTACCTTTTTGCAAATTTTATAAGCATACTCACAGCAGGTAGTGCAAAGAAAGAAATGCCAAGTAGAGCAAATCCTGCAGAAAGCAACCTTCCAAGCCAAGTAAGAGGAGTTTTGTCTCCGTAGCCAATGGTTGTCAATGTGATCTAAAAAGAAATGAATGAACATAGTGGTTAACCAGAAGTCACTGAGAGATTTGCAGATTATTTACATGGCATGAAACAGCATTTCCACTAAATAATCCAAGGCACATGAAATATATATAGTTGTTACATAAATAAATTAATATGAATAGATTTTTCTATGAAAACTTAATACTGTTTATGACTGAATCAAACAGAGATAAATGATAAATGTGAGAAAAATACCTAAATAAGCAATAAATAAGTTTTAAAAATAATAAACCAGAAGGTCTGGGATCTCAAAGTTGAGGCAAATAATAGGAAATTATGTGAGTTAGGCAGGAAAAAATGTTCTTTTCCATGGACATAAAGGTGTTTCACCTATTTTCAGCAGGGAAATATAACTGTATCTATTTGCATAACTACACAAATATAAATTACACAGAGATCATACTGGAAAAATATAGTAGGACTAAAAGGAAGCTGAAGTTCACAGATGAGTCAAAGGAACAGCAAGAAGCAGCTGCATTTCCTATAAGCCCATCAGTACAATGTGAAGTGACTCATCTTCTGAAACTCAAAAGCTTTAAATGAGCTTTAAGAAGTTCCTGGTCCTTTCCCCTTGCTTATGACAGGCCCAGATATACCTACGTCTCTCCTGACAGGAAGCTCCAAAGACTACTATACATCAGCAGATGCAGAGGTACCTCAGGCTGTTGGACAACGTTAGCTCAGACCTATGTGGGGAGAGGTCAAAGAGAAAGAGGAGGGCATCTGTAATCCCTTCATGTGGCAAGTGTAATCGGAGGCTCAGCATACAGATGTTTCACAAGCTGTGCTGTGGAGGCCAGCACCCCTTCTGTGTCGCACCAGTGCAGATGATGGCAGAGTTTGGTGCACGTGGGACGGCTCTCCACACGCAACTCATTGACCGCAGGCCATGTAGAAATGCAGCGCATATGCAAACGCCTCTGGGATAATGGTGCGTGGTTGTAGTTTACTGAGCATATCTCCAAGGCAAAAGGTTATGGCTTCATGTCTGTGTGTGGCTGAGGGTCTTCCCCAGCCCAAGGAAATGTCCTCCAGTCTACTCCTGGCCTGGGAAGCGTGCCACTCCCAAACTTGAGGCCTGGAACTGGCAGGAGAAAGTCATGTACCTGTGCTTCCCTTCTGGGGAGTTTGGACCCACCCTGCTGCCTGGTGCGGGCAGCAGGAAGAGGTGTGGGCAGAGTGGAGGACTTTGGAAGGCCGGGTGGGAGGCTGCAGGGCACATGCTCAGGCAATGGCACATGATGTTAAAGGACAAAGATAGACAACAGTAGGCTGAATGCCAAGGACTCCGGGGCCTGTTATTAGCAGAGAACATGTGCACGGAGAATTATTTTACATCATGTACCAAATGTGGGCAAGTTCAGGCTTAGCAAATATTCTGGCAGGAATGAATTCTTCAGGAAAATGCCTTCTAGAGACATTGTTTTGCTTCCAGCTTCCTCAAAGTTCATTCCTAGGCAAGATGGCCAAAGCAATTCTATTTAATGCTGGGGTCACCACAGGACAAAAGAAGGAAAGTCTTTTAGAAGTAATTAGATTTCAACTATTTAGGGCTCTGTAGATAGTAAACAGTGCTTTTAATTGCTTGCATTGTTGGGAACAAGCTGCGGGTGTAATTTACCCTGAGAAAGCCATAGTGACTAAAAGAGAGTGAGCTGAATTAAGGCTGCAGCTGAAATTTCAAGTGGTTATCAAGTCTCAAGTTTTGTAATGTCAGCCTGGTCACAGGCCCACCACCTTGCATGCTTATCAGGTCTCACTCTCCTTCCTTGCTCCTCTTCACTTCCCTGCTCTATCCCCTCTTCTCCACTTTTGCTGGACTCTTTGGAGAGCCAGTGCAACCCAGGAGGTTGGAATTAGCCACATTTCTGCGTGGTTTGTTTCTGCTGTTCCGGTGAGTTGTGTTAGCTCATGGAGGTGCCTAACAAGCTCCAGAGCTTGCACAAGGCAGCATGTGGCTGAGATGGAGTGATAAAGAGGAAGGGAGATGGGAATGCAGCTCCCTCTTTTCCGGCAGAGGTGTGCTGATGCAACCATGCTCTTGGCCTGGCAGAGAGGCTTGGTTTGGTTTTCCTTTGTTTGCTGAAAAGGGTATTCCCAGCTCTTCTCATCAGGGGGTGAGTGCAGAACAGTTTGAGGCTATTAAGACCCTGAGAGCAATGAAGCACTTGAACAAATGAATCCCTGAATAAAAGTTCCTCAAAATTTGTTTCCAGGCCAGTCATTGCAAAGCAGTTTGAAGCTCTGGAATGAGCCCAGTTTCTTGGCTTCTGCCCAGCTCCCTATCTCTGCCAGGCGCTGGAAAATACAGGGATATCTCCTGCCTGGGCTTACAAAAAGAAAACAGAACTAAGTGTCATCTGCATATTAATGATATGGCCACCAAACTGCCTTCTGAAGAAGTCAAAGATAAACTTGAACCTTTGGGATCTGACAGCTGGAAGCGATCCAAAACCAGGAGCAGTCACACAGACTGTATCACTGGAATTTCTCCAGAGAAAATAACAAGACCATATTAAAGCCTTTCCCCCCATTCTTTTAGCTCCTGAAGACTTGATGGTATCAGTATATGATTAAGAGTATCAGTGGCTTCTTGTTCACTTTGAGCTGTTTTATCTCAGAACGCTCTTTACATGGGTGTATGGGTGTCAGCACCATGCCATATCATCTTAACACTGAACAAATGGATTTGATCTTCATTTTATATTCCTCTCATCACACAACTAAGAAAATATTTTTCCAGACAATTTCAGGGTCAAGTTCAGGAATAATTCTCAGTATCTTTGTTAGTGCCACAAGCGAATGACTAAACCACTGGCCAGGCCCGGACTGGCATAATGCTGAGGTTAAATTAACTGAACAGGGTGTGGAAAACTACTGGACATGAGACCATGACAACATGAGAAATTTCCAGACGTTACTGATAATAATGTAAGAAGCAGACAGAAGTTACAGCTAGCACTGTGAGGGAAGGCTGGGTCCCACGGGTGGTGAAGGGAGAAGTGATCAAAGTTCAAGGGTGACCAGAGGAAATTATTTGGGACCTTTTGGGGATTACAGTCTTGCAAGGACATCAGCACCTAGGTGACTGCATCAGCAGTACCATACAAGGCCAAGCGTGACTAGGTAACAGAACTACATAATCTGTAGCAAGCCTGTGAAGGTAATTAGGGACAGGTTGTTTATTTGAGAGGAGACTTGGTCAGAGGAAGCAAAGTGGTGAAAAAGAGGATCAAGATACAGTAAAAGAAATAACAAGATATGCAAATCATGTCTTTCTGTGAATACCTACTGAGCAGCCCCGTGTCTGATCACCATAGCCTACTTGAAAAATAAAATGCGTGGGTGTTTAACGTGACCTGGTCACTGCAACATGCACAATGGAAATAGATTCCTCCAGCAGGTAACTTATCCTATCCTAAAATGTAGGACTTAGGCTTGCCTGAAAGCAAATGTCTAGTGCCACCTGAGATGCCCTAGGCCATCTGAACAGGGACCACCTGCAGGAGAGGCGGCGGACTGCAGCAGATCTTCCATGGCACTGTATGCCTATGTTCAAGCAACTGAGTCACACTCCTACGTGGCTAAATTGGGCTAGCTGAGTCCTATCTTTTGTACCAGATGCAAAACACTCCATTTGGGTTGCTTCTATAAATGAGGTGTCTGGACAGACCAGCCAAGGCAGGCAGTGTCACCTGGCTAGACTCAAAACTCACAATGATGATAGAACTTCTGTTATATCTCATTGCTGGAGCTAATAAATATGTTAATAATAAGTGAGGTAATATAATAATGAATGTGATTATATAACCTAGGTGCCTTCAATTAGATGAGATAGGACCCAGGAGGCCCTCTCTCTACCCTAATATTTCTTTCTGATGTCATTTTATGTTCTGCTCGCAGTATTTACCTTTTGAATCTTTACCTGACATCAATTAGCTGAAAAAAATGTAGTTGGCACATGCTATCATTACATTAAATGGGAAAAACATCATCAATATTAATTCATTTGAGCTAGTAATTGTGACAATATTATTCATCGTAAGATGTTTTGTTCCCCTACAGGTCACTGTGGAGTGCCAGAGCCATTCTGTATCCAGCTGTAACTACTGGATACTACTAGAAAATGATGACTTATTAAGAGAAACTCTGTCAAATGTGTAAGAGACAGGAATCTTAATTGCATTACATTTGCAGGTAAAACTAATTAATGTACAAACTAAATGCTGCTATAAGCACACACAGTTCTAACTAACACTAGCAGTTCTCAGAAAACCATGCATGATTTGGTTTTGAAATACTTAAGTTTTTGAATTGACCTTTTGTTCCCATACAGTTTAGTTATTTTATTCTGTTAAATGAATTTGCCTTCTCTACCAAAGCAAATTCTGAACCTGAACTCTTCATCTAACACACACTGTTGTGTGCTGCTATGTTAGGCAGCACTGTGGGGACCCCAACCACAAAAACATTCACAATAGTAACATTAGCATGATGTTTAAACCACAGGTTGCACAGTACAATGTGCAATTGCAAATACAGTGGAGTATTCATATGTAAATTAGGTCGCCATATCCTGACTTTCATTGAGTGTAAAACTATGTGCTTCAAAAATGGAGTCAGTGACATGACCATAGCAGCATATGGCCCTCAGATAACCTGAATTAATGAATGGGTTAATTGCTTCATGCTGGGTCTGGTCCTGTAAGGGGATGGGGGCATAAGAACCTTTAAAAGCTTGAAATTTAAAATGACTATTTGTGCCTGACTTCAGTGCAGTCTTTTCTTTCTTGTACCTCTGCCATTGCAGAATTCAGTCTGGGAGTTGGTAGGTGCTCTGCGGTTTAGGTTAGAACAACTTTTGCAAATAAACGAATCAATGAGACTAAGCATTGATTTCCCCTAGAACGCCACACAATCTGACCTTTTCAAAATCTGCATGTGGGTTACTCTGGCAGTAAAAACAACCATGACTAAGAAGCACGTTATGCATTTCCCACATACTGTTTTACATATTATACAAAAAATACTATTATTAAAATGGCAAAGATAACAGGTGAGAGGGAACATGGATTTTCAGTAACTTTGTGCACTTAAGCCCATTAAAAATTTAAATGTATTCATGTCACACACTGGGGAAAGAAGAAAAGATATAGAAATATGCGATATAGATTGTTTTCAGGTGTTTTATTATAATTTGTTGTTCTTCCTGCTGATGTCAAGAAAAGATTCCTATTTTCTCAGTTGCACTACTTGTCTGACCTATGAGTCATACATTTTCACTTCATAGTGTACAAAATATTTTAAGCATCACTTTATACAATGATTATTTCTTCACAGGGTTTTTCCTTAAAAAATAGCTGACAGCAGGTAGTGGAGAAACAAATTCTAAAATAAAGATCTTGTTCCTGCTGCTAGAGCTGCTCAGGGAGAAGGATCTGGCTCTGACATGAGCCTCAGTTGGACGTCAGAGTTGAGGTCTGAGTTTGCTGGGAATTTCCTGTTCCTCATGCATGTGTGTCCCCACACTATTGCCTGCTGGCAGGTGGGTACAATCCTCTGCTTAGTCCAAACTCCCTGCCTATGCAGTGCTAAGTCAAACACAGCTTTGCAGAGAGGTAGAGGGTGTTTCCTGGAGAATCGAGCAGCTGAAAATGCACATTCCCAGATCCACTCACTGCCACGTCCCACCTACATGACCTTAGGAGGGTCTCTCGCAGGACCACGTCCCCACTGCCACCCCCAAAGGGGCAATGATGTTTGCAGAGTGCTGGAGCCAGGGTACCTATCAGCGAGGACACCAGCATCCCGAGCCAAACGCTTCACAACTGTTTCAATACGAGCGGGTCAGGAAGCTTTAAGCCAAGTCTGGACCTCAGCTTTTGAAGAGAAGTGAAACTCCTCCTGCGTGGGCCAAATTCTACTCTCAGTTACAGATAGCTAAACCACAAAATAGATTGCAGTGGTGTGACTGGGGGTAAAACCTTCTCTCGTGGCTTTAGCCAACATGAATTTTACATGTGTTTGGATTACAGGATAAAATTGTGTATTTTATTAGAGATCTGCGTTCATGCTCTAAAGCAACAAGTTTCAGGAAAATTATTTCTGTATATTTGTAAATGCATAAGTAGGAGCTACACGTCTGGCTTTTCCAAGCTCCCAATTTTGTGCACTGGTAACACAGAAATATAGTCTCTAGGGAAGACATGTAACAAATGATTAACCCTTAGATGAAGAAATTGTAAACACACAAACTAGTCCTACTAATGGGATATGACCTTGACCTTTGCTCAAAATGTAAACAAAACTTATTAAAAATATTTTTCAAGCATTCAAAGCATTTTGGAAAAGGCTTTTGCACAGTCCATCTACGCATGCCCTGAATCTGTGGATACTACTGAGTCCAGATGAAGTCTTGTCAGCAGAAGGTCTGAGGTGAGAAAGCTTCATTTCTGCATCCCTCTGATGAGGAAAGGTGGCAGAGGCTGGTTCAGGTCTCGCACTTATTCCAGGAAAACTAATGAGTACTCTAGGTTATGTCAGCGTTAATGATCTCACAGGCATCATTTCACTACCCAGACACTGTCAGACTCATGGTGTTTGTTCTACCGCATGAGAAGGAAAAGAAAAGCAGTTTTATACTGCCTGGCAATAGCTGTGCCAAGGACTTTGTTGGGGCAGATTTCCTAAGCTGCCTAAGTAACTCCCACACAGTGCAGGAGTCTAGCTCACTATAGGGCATATTTAAGCAAAAAACCATACATATTATGCCATTAAAAAGAAAAAAAAATCAACATTTCAGACCTAGTTTTTCATTGTTGATTTAAAGTCTAGTTTACTTAAACATGTAAGCATTCATATAATCCTCCTTCTTTCAGAAAAGTAGTCAGGCATGTACTCAGATCCCACAGATTTCAACAAAGTAAAAAAAATTGATTTGATAGTTAAGCATGAGCTCAACTAAATCAGGGCTTTTACACCTGTAAAAGTAATTGGAGAACACTGCTGAACCAGAATGGGAATATTTATTCTTGCTTTTTGTGCTCAGGGTACAGAGGAAGGAGAAACAACATGGTTCTGCGGGTGTTGATGATACTCTTCCCTTCACCACAAAACTGACATAAGAATTTTTTCCCTTTTTCTTTCCTGATACTTGTTCCTCTTCTTCCACTGCAGTTTACAGCCCTCTGATTTGGACCAAAGCAGCTCTTTGTGGGACCGTATTACAAACTGTATTACTGAAAGGATCTGGGTTAAAAAATAAAATGGTTTCTTTCCTTGAAGGTTCAGTGGTCTGTTTTGCAGCAGAAACACATAAACAGCTGTTCTGCAGGATGGGGTGAAATGAACTATGGATATGCAAATGAATAGCTGGAGGAGGAACCTTCTCAGACCAGTTTTCTGCCAGTGAAAACAACTCACCGAACAGCACACTAAGTTAAAATCCACGGTAGGTGAAATTCAAAGCACTCTAGAATACTGGTTAAACAGTGCATATTATTTTTCTATACTTACTGTGCCCCACCAGAGAGCATCTGCATATGTGGAGAATTGGTTATTTGCATCTTTTTCCACCAGATAAACCAGGAAAGATGAAAAGATGAGTACTAAAAATCCTATGTACCAGGCTGTGATTAATTCCTAGATAAAAGAAATCAGAGATCAATATTAATTTGAAAGATTGAACAGAATGCCATTTCAAGGAAGACAAAATGAAAAGATCTATATACTTTTTTGGCATCTGAGCAGTTAAAAGTCAAATGCTTCCCTATGGATGCAAATTTTCTCTAAAACTGGACCAATCTACTCCTATAGTTTGACGCTCCGGCAACTTCACTAATATATATCGAATTACAACAGCATATCACGTACAACATTTTAAACATATTCTAAAAACTGTTAGCATTTAACGTGGCCTGATGTATTTGTGCTAATGCCCATTACAATTGATGTCACTTCAGAAAATTTTAGGTATTCTGCTCCAAACTGATGTATGTTTGTTTCCTTGGCCTCTTGTTGAATCACATCAAGTGAAGATATCAACCAGACAAAATCAGCATCTAGGATTACATACCTTGCTATGTGCATAAACTACTGAACCTAATAATTTCCAAGTGCCTCCTCTTCGGTCCATGCGCACCATACGAAGGATCTGTAGGAAACGAAGACTTCTCAGTGCTGATGTTGCAAAAATGTTACCCTGAGTTTTTGCAGAAACAACTGCTATTGAAGCGATGAGAACAATGATGTCTGAAAGAAATATATTACAGAAAGCATTAATGTCCAAGTACCAATAAATAACACGTACATGTACATGAGCTGAATGAGGGGACAAAAGAGAGACGACTCCTGCAGTGGGTGGGAATCTGAAGCACTGAGATTCCTGTTTGAGGTAGGGATGTGAGGTCAGGACTGGTGTCAAAAACTGCCTCGGAAGCCTCCAGGGTGAAAACTGAGGGTGTAATTTTGAAAACATATGGATAAGAGAAGCAGTGTTGAAGGAACCTTATGTAGGAGCTTTGAAGCCTGGTGTAGCAAATTGTACAAATCCGTAGACTAGAACTTTTTCCCTTTATATCTTTTCCCATAGCAACTTCCCTATGAAAAGGCTAAAAAGAAAACAAAGGTAAGAAAAAAATAGAGTAGCCTGAGTGGCGAGAGTCCAGTGGAACTGGACTTACAAGCACACATACAAATTTCCTATGAGTACAAACACTGTGTGGTTGAGGCATGTAGTTTCTGGACGCAACTGCCCTGATGTACCATTTCCTGGAAAGGAAGAAATACAGTGCTGGGTACTCAGAAGCATTCTTTTAGCTGGCAGCCTGGAAAGTTTGCTGAAGCCCAGCAAGTGTTAAGATTTATTTCTTCAGGTCACAGATTCAAACTGTGAGAGTGAGTTTGTTCTGCATGAACTAATAAGCTAACTGCCCTTTGAGCCAGAACAGCATTTAAAGGGAGATGAGGAGAAGCAGCACAGTGATGGCACATGGATGCTGTGAGAAGGCATAATGTTCTTTTACGATGATTGGGGCAGACACACTGGTGGGCAGAGATTGGAAAGGGACAGAACAAGCGATGTGTTACTTCATCCCCTCATCATTAATTTCCTGAACTTCTGCTAAAAGCTTAAAGAGCCTTTGTAAGAAACACGTGGTTTAAATCTTAGGATTTTGTGGTGTTTGTATGTTTATATGCAAGGATAATCCAAACCCACGTTTGCCAGTGAAGAACTTCCTGAAAGCAAGTTCTTGTTGACCTGAGTTTTGCTTCTTTTGTATTGGGTATGAACACTCATCTTGTCCCAAGCATAGCTTCTACAAGTCACAAATGACCCAGTAAGTGAAAAGGCTCCCTACAGGTGAGTGGCGAGGGAGACTGGCTGTACTTACAAGCAGGAGACTCTTTCCTTAGCCTGCTCCATTACAGTACAAAATAGCCTTGGTTCATTCTGCTCAGCCACCAGAGTAACCTGAGGTCCAAATACCCTTGTCTGCAGACATTCTGGGTTTCTCTGAACTCACCTATGAATGGCTTTGCTCTCTTATTACAATACTAAGGGCACAGACAGTCTGTGGTTTAAGGAGTGTCCTGCTAAATTGTGGAAAACCTTGTCACAAGATACTAAAAGTTTACATGGGTTCAAAGCCAGCAGGATGATCTCATGGGAGAAAATTTAATCCTGGGCTAATTAATACCAAGAGCCCACTTCTGGCTCAGAACATCTCCAAGTAGCAGGCTGTTGGAGGCTGAGAGACTCTTATGGAGAAATATCACTGTATGTTTACCCTGCTTGTGTAATCTTCCCTGACTGTTCACTGCTGACTAGTGTCACTGTTGGACATAGTGTGTTAGGCTAGGCAGACCTTCTGCCGGTCTTATGCTGCAACATTTTAAAATGCATTTGGCTACTACATAGGTGGATGTGATTGTAGGTGGCTACTATATCATTAGCTACCAAAAAAAGCTGGATTTGCTTCTAGATGTAAATCCAACAAGTTCAGAGATCAGGAAGAGCCAGAAGTGGATAAAGTATCCTAGGGCGTCTCTGCCCAGTTCAAGTCTCAAGAGCACAGCAACCAGATGCAGCAGGTCTGGGTGAGTATTCAGAAGTAGAATAACTGACCAGGAAGAGTTAAAGACATCACAAATTCCAATGAACATCAGAAAAATAGATGGGTTGGGACTCAGCTCCATGTGAAGACATTTAAATTTAGGTGTCTACATGTGAAGCAGGTGTCTGCACTCTCCATGCAGCACAAGGAAATCACGTCAACTGAGAGAGGTGCAGCTAATCCTCAGGAAGGTTCCTGCTGGCTGCTCAGCTGACTCGTGCTCTGGGCTTAGCACAAAAAAAGGCTTGATTCAGCTGCCCGAATTTATTTGCCCAGTGCCATTTGAGATGCCCTAAGGTATCTGAGACATCCCCTAGGTCCGGCAGCTATGCTCTCAGACCTGGGAAGGCTGTGCCCTTCAGGAGAAGTCACTGGAGAGCAGGGAATATCATGTAACAGGGGACACCTCTATGTACTCTGCTGAACTAAGCCCTAGATCTCGACCGACTGTAATGGAAGTATAGACACGTAGCACACATGTACCCACCTATAAGCAAACTTCTATATTTAGGTGTTTATCTGGATCTGAGGCTCACATAGAGCATGCTGGAAAGCCTTGAGCAATACAGACAGTGTTGAAGAAAGAGTGTCCCTGGTCAGTAACAGGACGGCAAGGTTAGCTCGGCTGGTCCCACACTGCTCCCAGCAGAGCAGCAATATAATAGCCGTTTTTAATTAGTGGTGACTGGCTAGCAGCAAGTCAGATATTGTTAGAAAAGCAGCATGCACTGCTGCAAATCCTTCTTAGAAGTTAAAAAAGAGTAAGGTCACCCAAATATTATGAATTATGCATTTGGTATGGAAATTATTAAAGTGCTTACTGGGGGTTTTGGTTACCCTCAGCCACTCTCAATAGGACAGTTTTTTACAAAAGCCAGTGATTTGCCCCTGCCCATTCCAGGAGCTCTAACAACTTTCCTTATAACATGGAATTTTCTGGAGGTCCACCACTGCAAAAAATTCAAATTAATTCAGTTCTGCTGGCACTGCACTGTATCTGCCCTGCACTGCTGGGAACCCTCTGCCCCACTGAGGGTCTCTGATCCCCTCTGACTGCAGGAGATGAAAAACCAACAGCAGCATAATGCTCTCTTCCCTTTTTTTAAGTGTTGATCCAAGGGAGTTATCTACTTGTGTATACCCTTCTAGATGGAGGGTAGGGATGGGGAGAGGCAGTGAGGAGAGGCTGAGGAAACAGGGGAGCAGAAAACACACTGGCATGTGTTTAAAAAACAGTTGGAGGAGGAAAGAGAGCCTTCCCAGTCTGCTGGTGGTTTTTTCAAACCTTTCTCTCTCATCATCTTCACCTCCTCACAATACACCCCCCCCAAAAACCACCCCCACCAACTCCTCAGGCTGGTAATAGGGAAGGAAAGAGTGTGTCCATTGCCTAGGGCAGCCCTCCCTGGCTGTTTTTCCCTCAGAGGCAGGGAAGGCAGGCAGGCACATTATTTCAGCATAGTTTAACTTGCCAGGAACAGGTGTAAGATAAATCAAAATAAACCCCCCTTGGAATGAAATCAGAGTCCAAAGAAAAGTTTGCATCAGTTGAAAGTCACTTCTGAATATGTTAAGCTTGCTTGGTTTTCTTATCTAAGCATACCCATACTGGAAAAATTAAAAGTTAAGTACTTTATGATTCTCTTCCTGCCACATTTTTATCCAACATACCTCAGGTGCCATTTGCCCTGTTATAAGTGAGAGAGAAAAATCTTCTGAAGTTCCTTTCATATTCCACTTGAATTTAGCTAAAACCTCCACAGTATTTCTGTAGCTTAAGAAGGCTTTAACAAAATTCTATTAAATTTTCCTCTTATATCAGTATTTTCTTCTTCTAATCAATGTTTCTCCTTCTTGCCTTTTTGTGGCAAAACTGGGAAATCAGGAAGCAAAAAACAAACCCAGAATGTGGATTATGGGTGAAACCCAACTTTATTGAAGTAAATAGCAACATTTTGATTAATTTAACTGGGACTAAGGTTTCACTCCATATGTTGCTGTAAAGGAACAAGAAAGCTTAGAATGTGAGAGTGAGTAATGGGCAGTATAATTCCAAACTTCTCTGTAATCACTTATTAGAAGACAAGTTTCCGGGGCACATTTACTTCTTTGATTTTTTCAAAGCTAATATCTTGTGTATGATCTTTCAAAATGTTAAGCGTCTCCTCAGCTATGAGACTGATTTTAATCATTCTTTAGAAACAACTCTCATATTCCTATCCTTGCAGATAGCGTCCTACCTGGTTAACTCCAGTCTGAGATTTCAGATCTTCTCAGCAGCTTTTGCAACGTTCTCCTTTGAACACATCATTTCAAATTAAATTTCAAACAATTAATTCTTCCATTTCAGATCTTTCACCTAGTACCACTCAAGAAACCCCTGAGATTACATGAAAGTTTTGATCATAGTAACTTAGCAAAGGCTTTTTTAGTTGACAGCCACTGTGTTAACAACTGCCCCCCCTGCAATGAACCCAGAACTCACGCGTGTGATAGATTACCCTTGTATATTGTCGAATCTCACTAAAATAGTGACATGTAAGTAAAGACAAGTAACTGAAGCCCAGTAATGCAACAGCCTGAAACTCAGGAATAGTTTCAGCTAGCTCATGAGAGATGTGCCAGCCTGAGTTACCCACTTCACAAAGGAAGGCCAATGTTGGGCTGCCTTACCCTGCTCAAGCCTGGTCAGAAACTCTGGATCGCTTGGAAGAGCAGTTATCATTTCTAAGCTATAAGCACTTCCAATGGCAACTCAGTGACTGAGAGATTCATAATGATAAAAAAGGAGGCACCACAAATCACCATAATGGATTGCTTTATTTTTAATGACTTTTTCAATGCAACGTTCCTACCATTAACATTTTTAATGTTGTGAGCTTTTACAGTATTCAAGGGTATCATGCTAATGGGCCCAGTTAAAGAACTTAATTGGAATAGGTAAAAGGGTGAACACAGAAGCTTTACTCTGATATAGCAAAACAGCCCAAAGCCTTGATGTGCCATCAGGACAATCTCTAATATTACAGAAAGAATGTCAGGTTGATATTAGGAAATGCAATTCATGACTATCTCTTGCTGGCTCAAAGGTCATGTACATGCTCAAACTAATACACCAACCTGCATTATCTTTCTCTCTTTCATATTCTTCCAAGTCTTACATATAAGATGTTAGTGAGAGCTTTTTCTGTTGCCTGCATTTAATGTTAGGTTAATGGTTGGACTGGATGATCTTAAAGGTCTTTTCCAACCTAAACGATTCTGTGAAAATTCTATAATGCCGATATGTTGGAATGTCCTTTCCTTCTAAATAGAAATGACACTTTGAGCCAATACAGGTTAAATGAACATGTGATATTTTTTTCTCTGATTTTATCAGAATAGAAAATGAACAGTATTTAATAATGAGGATCCTAAGATCCTCATCATATCATTAAAATAGTGTTTTCTATAAATTCACAGCAAATGCTGCCAGTTTATACATCCTTGTTAAGAATATGCAGGAAACTGCAATGGCTGTCAGTTACTGTGTCTGCTCTGGCTACAGAACAGTACAGAGAGGCAATGAGCTAGGACAAGAGTAGGACACATCTGCCCCCAAAAGTGCAGGAATAAGGAGAAAATCTCAAGAATGTGGTTTATCTAGCTTGCAGCTGTATTGACTCACAAAGGAAATTAACTGGCAACAGTATGACCAAATTTAGGCTACCCTTAGGCTGTCCTTCTGAGGTCTAATTTTGGGCTAATTATCTATGACCCAGAGAAAAGACACAGCTTGTAGTGGTCATTTCTTGTGAATAGTTCTCAGGACATTTCATTATCCTAAATTTCAAAGTTATTCCTGAAAAAAACAGCACTCTGATCCCGTGGCGTTACAGAGCCACGGGGCTCCATAATTGGCTAAGAGCACCAAGAGTGCTTTGACATCAGCTCTATCTAGTTACAATGGCACAGATTATGCATGCATATTGCAGCACAGTGAGCAATTATTCTCACTTGCTAAGGAGTTTAAATAAGTTTTAATCCAGATTTAAAACAACAACTACATAGAAATAATTAACAACTTTCTATTCTGAGTCGCAAGGAAGTACGAGTGGTGGGAGGAAGGGAACGACCAGTGTTTTAGTTTTTCTAATATCTCTTCACATATCAGTCCTTCCAGTAGCTTTGTCGTGTTTCTTGCTATTCTCAGAACTCCCTTCAATTTGTCTACAATAATCTCCACAGCTAGCTGGCCGGAGCCAGACAGTATCACCAATGTAGAAATGTACTTTGAATTTTAATCAGACACTACAGCACAAAGTTAACACAACGCATATTCTGGAGCATGGTATTTGAGCACATCACACTATAGAAACATGATAACAAAAATATATTTAATAGATACTATCTTAAACTGATATAAATTGGCAGTTTAAAGCAGTTTAAGGTATAGCCTGATGACCAACACCTGACTTAAGAAATACATCAGTACATGAAAATAAGGTTGCTCTTTTTCAGGTTCCTAAAAGACAAGGTCTGTTTATACAAAATCATCTATAGGAACAGCAGCCTTTTTTGCACAGCCTAGTAACGTATTTGGCATTGGTGTTTTTTATGCTCCTGTGGGTTAGCTAAAAAAAAAAAAAAAAAAAAAAAAGGCAGTCACAGAGTTTAAGGCTTCTGAATACCCCCCTAATAGATGAGTTTTCAGAGAGGGAAATAATTGTATCATTATTCCTTGAGCACTTGTTGAGAAAGGTCATAGGATGGAAAAGGTCATTTCATCATAACTGGCTGCAAAAATGCTTTTAGCTTCAAACAAGGGATTAACCACTTCCGTCTACTGGTTCAAGAGAACAAAGGATAAAAACCATGATTAGAGCATGCTGCAACAGTTAATTTGAAAAGAGGCAAATTGTAATGCTTTTACCAGGTGGCAGTTCCTTTGCTCTGTGAATAGTCCCCTTGCTATGAAATGAGTGGGATATTTCACATAGTTATGGCAGCAAAATTTGGTCTAATATGGGCTGAACTTCCAGTGACCTTGCATAAGTATTTACCCCAAAACCCAAGAATTTTCAATATTTTTATCTTTAAAATGTCCAGAATCTTAACTTCTTTTTTTTTTTAAGGATTAAAGCTGTAATTACATCTCGGAATAGACAGATGATCAATATTACCATATTTAGAAAGATGATGGATGTTATCATATTTTGTAAATTGTCCCATTGAAAGAAGCAGAACTATTTATTGATAAAATACAATTCAGTATGTGTAGGATTGTAAAAAATCTGCAAACTGGATTTTTAGAGACTGCTCTGGAGACATACAGTCTTCTGAGTCACCTGAATTCACCCTCTGAAATGTGATATGCTCAAGCATTATTCTCTGCCTATAAAAAAAAACAGTTTAATGTCATCCATTGAATTATATCACCTGAACATCTCTAGCATAATCTGGGAGAGGCAGGAAGCTGAGTTCTGCACCTCCCACAAAAAGCCGAGTAGATTTACAGCAATAAGGCCTCAATTTTACAGAGAAAAAAGCCTAAACAACAACAACATCAACAGCAAAAAACCCCAAGCAATACAAGAGAATCTGAGTTTTGCATATACTAAAAATAATGGTGCTCAGGATCTTGAGTCCTGGCAAAATTTGCTTTCAGCTATATCTGAATATAGCTTTTCTTTCTGGTCAGGGATCGGATCTCTCTGCTCAGATGCCAGACAGGTTATGATTAATCGTCACCTACTAGTAAAAGTAATTGGCAGGATATCTTCAGGAAATTCTTGGGATGGATGACGCTGTTTGATTTTTGCAGATGTTGTTGTCACTCCAGCCAAAAGGTCTTTGCATTTTCAAATATATAACACTCTCTGGATGGAAACCATCTTAATTGTCATAACAGGCAAAACAAGTTGGTGATTTTGGTTCCTTTTGTAATATTTTTTCAAGATGCAAAACAACTTGCTATTTTTAGAAGTAGGAAAGTGAAATAGTTTTGTGTATTAAGATAATTTGCAGAGATAAACACAGATGAGTGTGAAAATTGACTTTTATTGCTATTGAAAAACAGGAAGATAGGGATGTATGGCAGTGGCACATAGAAGAGAAAGAAGTTATAAAAATGTGAGTAATACTGTCTAGGCACTGAAGTGGAATTTAAAAAAAACCATCCAGAGGTTACCACTTCCACTCTGCTGATTTCTTTTTCTTCTAACAATGGAAAATGGCTACGTGAGTCATTGACTTCAACTCTAAGGAGTCCACTAAAACTGATCTGTGCACAGAAACTTGGATTTTTCTTACTCATCAGCTGAGCAATATGCCAGCAAAGATATCAAAAAAGATGAACCCTCTTGAACCCTTCTCTCCACACCTATTTTTCATTTGCAATGTATTGGAATCAAGCAAAATATTTTAATATGAAATGAAACTGACGTCCTGGAAATACAGACATCTTTCTAGAGCACATGGTAATTTTACATAGCCAAAGTGGGTCTATTTAGAAAAGCAGCTCACCAACACGTAAAGCTATCTTTTCTGGCAAGGAGAAAATGATAGGAATTAAAATTTCTTAAGATAAACTAAATTAAAATTTAAAACATGCATCTGAAACAATACATACTGTTATTTACATGATATATAAACCCTATATAATATGTAATAATGAACTATTGCGTGGTGCTCCGTTGCCGGCTGGTGTTAAACCATGACACCATATAATATAAAATAGGTTATGTTTCATGTATTTTCAGTGCCATGGAAAATAAACTCTGCATTAAACTGCAAGCGTGCAGTCAAAGGTCAGTTCAAAGGTTTTGTAACTGCAAACATTATGAGGATTAGCTACAGCACTGTGTCCTGATGCTGAAACTCCAGATTTGATTGGAGCCCCCAGAGTCCAGTGCCGGGGATGAGGTTGGTTCTGCAAAGCAGCTGTGTGCAAATGGGGCCATAGCCCATGGCATGTCACTGGCAAGCATTTATTTTATAAGCTGGTCCCATGCTTAGCATATTTCTTCAGCCTATCCTAATGAAAAACGATTAGCTTGAGATTTCTTGTGTCAACCACGGAAAGGAGCTGTATAGTCTTTCTAAGTCAAGGAGGAGAACTATCCCATTTCCTCTTTCTATGAATACTCCAAGCAGCACCAGTAAATCATTGTCTTCACAGGCACCCTAGTATGCTTTCACTTTACCCTGGGTAAAGTTCTTTACCATACAATGCAATCATATGTTGCCCCCAAACAAAATAAAACAAAACTGGAAACAAGTCAAAGACACTTGTTAGTAAAGCTAACCAAATACAAGAAATTAGGACTCAGAAGGTCAAGCAATTTTTGAAACAGAAAAACAAGGAATATGTTCAAAAAGTCAATATTGGACGTTTTTTAGACATGAAAACTAAATATTCCCTTATGAAATTCCAGAATGAGGAAGATGGGTCAGATTTTTGTTTTGTCATTTTTCAATCAAAGTTTAGAATAAGATACTAATTTCATACCCAAGAATGGATCAACTGGTGCTACTTATTAATATGCCAATGTACTAAAAGGATATGTACACTGTTCCTGTATAGAGAAGCACACTTCCGGGCCGTGATGACAAATACATTGAAATAATGTCATTTTCATTTTTGTTGTAGGTAACTGAAATATTTCTCTGTGGGCTGAGAATCACAATAGCTCAACAAACACTGAATTTTAAATTGTAGTTATGGTTACCATTTTTGATTCAGTCCAGATAAGAATAACAACATTAATGGGAACATTTCACCTGTCTTTGTACTGTTAGCAATTAAAGTTCATGGCCCTGTTGAGTACACACTCTTTCTATGGGCTGAATAAGTCCTCAGCAAACATCTTTATATTATTAACAGCTGGCTCAATAAATCTTAAAAATCTAAGGGCCTCCTGCAAGCTAAGATTAAGTTCAATTGCAAGCCTTTCATGGATTTATACTTTATTAGCCTTTTCCAATAATTGATCTTTAACGTTATTAATATGCACCTGCCAGAAGGAATAAAGCACTATTTATTCGGTAGGAATTTTTTTTGCTTTAAGACAAGCTGACAGAAACATATTTAAAACCATATCTTTGATGCAGTGTTCACCAACCCAATTTGTGTCCAACCAAAGAAACAAACCATGAGTAACACATGCAGATCCTTCCCATAAATCTTCGTTTATTCTGCCCAGTAACTGGTTTGTGCCTTACAAACCCTGGGAAAGCAAGGTTTGCTTGTCACTTTACTATGTCTGAGGCTTTTTCGTGGATGATAGTAGACCTTAGTGAAAAAAGCTATTGTTGTGGAGAGAAAAAAACCTGAAGATTTCTGGAGGGAAAGGCAGCGGGATGGATAGTCAGACATACACATACCTGATGAATAAAGAGGCTCATTAGATCGCACTGTAAGAAAACCACTAAGTTATCAGCAAGAAAAAACCAAAATAACTACAGGCATGGCAAGACTCGTGTATGAAGAAAGGGCTGAATAATTTAGGAGTGGTTAGTCAGAAGACAAATATGAGATGGCAGATAGAGGTATGCAAACTAGTGGAAGATAAGAAGGTCTGTTGGATGCCTCTTATTTACATTTCCTTATAAAAGTAAGATCAAAAGACAATTTAAATCTGATAAAAAGAAATACAACATGCAATTAACTTGTAAAATTCATTGCCACGGGATATAAAGGAATAACCAGGGAAAATTAAAGACAAGATTGGATGTTTCTCCCTGAATTGCTGGAATTAGATTTTCCAGGGGATCCAAATTCCCGTATGAGTCAGTCACTGATTACCCAATGTCTGAACAAAAATACTGTGTGATTGGCTATTTGGGCTACAGGTATTAACACCTTTTTTAGAGGTATCTGGCACTAGTCAGCATGTAGAAAGACGCCAAACAGGGCTCCTACATGATCCAGCCCAGCAAGGGAAAGCTGTGCTATCTCTGTGCTGAGTTCTTGTAACCACACAGGTAGGAATCTATGGGCAGGAGCTGGCACTTTCACGGCTTTTCAATCATACTCTAAAATCTCAGGGAGGGGCAGGCAGGCAGGGTGTCTGGAAGCATCCGTCTAACACATTCCCAGGTTGTGCATAAAATGAAGGCAATGCAACGGTATGGGAGTGGAAAGGCCAAAAAACTGTGGGAACAGAAAAATCCTGGGTGTGAAGGTGAAAGTGGACAGCCAAAAATTAAGAAGTAATGATGCTGCAAAAAGCAAGAGAGAGAAGAGCGTGTCTCTGAGGGAGAGGAAAAGCCTGTCTGTAGGTGGAGGTGGAAAAAACAGTATTAATCTCCTCTCAAATTCACGGGGTGGGAGGAAACAAGAGGTATCCAGTATCTACCTGAGTTATCTAATGCAGGTGTTGAAGGCAGAAACATGGGTCCCTCAGTGTTGACTAAGAGAGATTAATTCCTACCTTAAGTTTTCTGAGCTGTCCTCCAGAGGCATGTACTTCTCCCTGCTGCCTAAAAACAGAACTTGCATTCCTAACCTACACAACTATTTTGGATGTCTGCATAGTCAGTGTGAGTGCCTCCTGGGACTCCTGTGTTTCTGTAAATAACAGAGTTTACTCAGATGATACAGAACCAGAGATTTCCAGCCACTCTTTACCTTCAGCTGCTATCCTGCCTGCAATTTGTGGGTGGGTAGCCTAAGAGGGACTACTGTGCCAGCAAGAAGCTTTTTATATTTTGGACAACACTAATGTGAGGCACCTTGCAACCACCCTTGAGAATTCCTGGTGTGGGAGAGGTGAAGAAAGAAACAGAAGCTCTGTTCAGCATTTGTCCAAGAGGGAAAAAACCATAATCTGGTAGTCCTCTCACAAATCCAACAGGAGGCAGTCCCAAAGTGAGATCTTAGTCTACTAAGATTATTATTAATAATAATAATATTAAGTGCCACTCCACATGACAGCCTCTCCACTCTGCCTCGTGACATTTTCATCTGAAACAAAGCAGTCTCCAGCATGGGGGTCTTACGAGCAGGCTGGGCTGGGGAAGGGGAGCCCTGGGGCCAAAGAAGCCCTGCTTTTGCCTCGGCTGCTCCCAAGATGGTCGCATACACATGTTGGGGCACTAGGACTGGGCAGCACGAGGGTGGAAGCAAGCAGCTGGAGCTGCCTCTTTATGCAGCAGGGACAGCTTAGGTCAGACTCAAATAAGCATTTACACCATTTCGGAGCTTACATAGGTTGATGTAAAATAGATCTGGTGGACACCTTCCTTAGATCTGATATTGACAGCAATATCATCTATCAGTGGAAAGGACAAATCCTCACTTTTGAGTTATCAGCACAAGCTTAAAGGTAAAAAATGTAATTTTTACCCATAACTACAGGTTATGGAAGCCAGGTGCTTAAGTGCTAGGGGTGGGAGGGGAAGGGAGGAAATTAAAATGTGCAGAACATGCCCAATTTGCCATCTAGAAATATGCAAATATTTCTACTTAGCTGTATTAAAGCTGAGATATAAATACTGTAACTCTGTTACACAATGTAACAATGTTGTTACATTGTCAAATCCTTCCTAATTGTTGTATTTAACACAGCAGCTGTAAAAAGGAGGAATTAAAAAACTGTACTTCCTCTTCTTGTACACAAGTCTTTTTCTAATGCAGCAGTTGGAGTGTAACCATTCGAGGCATGATCATAAAAATAGAGATTTCCTGCAATTCCCACTGGAATACTCTGCCCATCAGTTACGTTGGCAGTCCTGGTGGCAACACGCAGTTCTCTGAAGGGATATAAAAGAATGGAAACATCTGTGGAAACCAAATTTCTTCAAGCTTTGTGATCATGAATAAGCTAGTTGCAAGGCCGGATGAAGACACCTGGCAGTCGATTTGACTATGCTGAACATAACAGTGGGCAAAGCTTGTGTTTTAAAGTGTCAGCATTGCCAGTTAACAAATTAAAGCTGAGTAGACACCAGAAAACTGCATTTGAAGCAAACTATCTCTAAAGCAACTGAAAATGCCTATTTTTCTAAATGACAGTACAGCCAAGCAAAATGAATCCACTGTTTTTAACTGACTGCACCTACAACCCTTTTCCTGGAGACCTGGCTCACACGCAGATGACCTGAACAGAAATAACTAGTCTTCAGCAAAGACAGCAATAAAGTTGCAAAATTAAACAGACATAAGAGTAATAATTATAAACTAAAAACACCAAAGAGATGGAAAGACATGCAGCAAATATAAGACAGCAGCATGATGCCTGCTGTCATATGCTGCAGGGTGAATGTAAAAGGCACAAAGTGATCTGTGCAAAAGGATTATTCAGCGTGTTATTATTACAGAAAAACATGAATGGGGTAGTTGCGCACAATGCAATACCTAGGGTGACCATTTCTCACTATGTTTCCCCTGTTTGCATAGCGCTTTCAAACCATTCTAGAAAGATTCCTGCAGCATATGCCAAGCCGATAACTCCATATAGACCTCTTCAAATTTCTTCATTTAGGCTCACAGCGGTAAGGCTGGGGCACCACGAGAGTAAGCACAATTTTATTGACTAACACCTGCAAGAGCAGTTAAACATGGCTCAAATAGTCAGATTGACAGTTGTCTAATGTACCACACCAAGGCATTAACATTGAAATTTATGATAACACGCTGCCAAAACACCTCTAAGTAAGTATAGGCATGTTAGTAACACAGAAGACACAGTGAAAATGGCTTTTGAAATAAAGTGGTACCACAAGCTAGGGTTATCACAGTCCTGTGAGAGGCTGCACATATGCCAAGGATAGCATAACGGGCAGTTGCAGAAGTCCAAAATAGCAAACACCTAGTCTAATAGGATGCTATTTTGGACCAATATGGAAATGTTCCTAAACGATTCAGATTTCTGCCTGGAAAGCATAATTCGCTGCTGCAAAAGCGAAAGCAGTACAGCCACCGTAAGCGGCAGTTCTTCTCACAGAGGAGCTATGGGAAAGAGCTGATGATGACTTGAGATGGGAGTTACAAGGAATGTCACACACTGAAGCAGCTGATCTGCAGCACAACATCTGGAAAGAAGCCAAGGAAGCTGAGTATTTCCTTGCATGTCAATTAGGCTCTGACATGTTATTCACTTACTTCATGAAAAATATCTTTTTTTTTTAGGTGCTAGGAATGATAGAATTTGAAAACCCAACCATTTTACTGCTTTTGAGACTCCATACGCTGAGGTAGGCAGATAAGTGGATTTGGCACAATTCTGTCTACCTCTAACTTCCACACCAGTGCTTACATTAACAGTTACTTAATTTTGGATTGGATAATTTACACATATGTTTGGAAATTTGAGCAACTATCTTGTCGATGGATATAATGGGAATTCGGCATGGTAAGGCAGGATATGAACATCTCAAATCGAATAAAGACAGGTAGTGAAAAGAAAGGTATTTCTGTAAGCATCTTCATATACCAGGAATCTCTAGTAGCAACAAGTTTAAAGCCAGTGCCTAAAAAATGTGGGCAAAATTGAACATACCAAGTCTAAAACCAGAAAATGTTGACTGCTTCTTGGTCTGTCAGTTGCTTACCTCTTTCTTACTGTACATTTCCGAGTCACTGAAACCTTGTGGCTCATAAGCAGCACTGGAAGTTCTATAATACACATTTATAATAGATAATATTTTATAATATACGGTATTTAATAATATTCTTCTTATTATTGTTATTATTCAATATATTTTCTGAGATTCAAATATGAGAGATCATCAATCATTTGAAAGACTCCATAAATCATATACAGAACCTGAGTGAGCATGAACAGAGAACCTCATTATTTCTAAATCATTTGACTGTGACATTTGACTTTAGGAGACTTTCCTAACAAAGGTGAGCTGGATTAGTAATCTCTAAACATTTTAGTGCAGGTACTGAGTTATATCAGTCTTGTTTGGAATGGACATAACTACCTCATGCTTGGGAAAATATCTTCAATAGCCTTCTAAGAAAGTAATTCTAATATCACAGATAAATTATTTTTAGTAAAAGGTCTCTGGCTTTTAACAGGCTTTCTATCACAAACCTGTCTTCATTCCCTGATTCTTCACATCCCAGTGCTCTAATTTATTTCATCCATTCTGGTGTGGATCTCTTCTAATTTGTACTGCTGGAATTGTCTATTTACAAATGACTGATTATTCTTTGGATGAACAAAATCAAAGTTTCTCACATAGCAGATGACTACAATTAACACCAGGTGACAGGGTAAATCAGCATCTCTCTCTGGACCAATTAAGAATTATTTATTCATGTTTGGATAGTTTCAATGGGTCTGAGAGATTGTAATTTCCTGCTCTAAATCTCCCAGAGCAAGAAATTAACCATGCTTTATCCAGAAACCAGAAACTGTATTATTGGCTATTCTGCATGTTTGGGAGAGAGAGTGCTTCTAATTTTGATGATAAAGAGAAAAAGATGCAGACTGAATATAAAATGCCTTTCCTCAGGAAAAGGGAATTGGTTTGCTTCCATGAATTACTTTGATTTCAATTAATCAATATTTTTCAATGAAAAATCATTTAATCAGAAATCTTACACTAGCCTTGCTGACTTCCTTCATCAGCAGATATCTCAGCAAATGCACAGAATATGGATGCAAAAAAAGCTCAGCCCTCAGATCAAAACCTCAGTCTTGAAGCCTCAGGAAGATGAAATGTGACACTACCCACAGCTCCCCAGCAGGAAAGAAGTTGTCAGACACACCTCACTCAGGTTGCCCAATTCATGGTAGGCACTCCTCTACTCAGAATAACACAGTAGTGACACTAGTGTAAGATCAAAAAACCATCACAATCAATAAACACAGGCTGCTGAATACTTTAGCATATACCAGAAAGAAATTTCAACATGAACTGCATCACACCAAACTGGCCGATTTCTTTAGAATAGCAGACATACAACTTCTAGAAAGAGAAGGCTAGAGCCTGATGTCTTTACTCATAGCAAATGATACCTTACTCAGCAGCGAGAGTAGCAGTCAGAAAAAGTAAATATGAAAGAATAAAGCCCAGAGATGATATTCAGAAGACATTATTTTTCCTACACATTTCTAAAAACAGTACTGCCAGGACTGTCAAACATGAAGATATGCCGCTAAATATTAGTTTTAAAAACCTACACAGTTTGGGACCAATTTAGCCACCTCTGTTCATTGCACATAATGATGGCTGCTGAAATTATCTGAGGAAATTTCAATTTCCAGTCTTAATACTACTACTACTATCAGAGTATTTTCTGGAGTGAAGGGGGCAGCATGTTCCTGAGATAAGTTCAAGTGAGGCTGGTAGGAGACCCCCCAGCGTGGAATTTGCTCCTGCTGGAACTTGGTTTTGCTGGGATTTGTAATGAGATGTGATGTGAGATGTGTCTCCTTGGTCAAGTATATACTTAATTGTAGACCATCGCTGGGTTATTTAGAGTTCAAATTATACTGGAAAGGGGCTGTTTATATTGTTTATCATGAGCAGTAGATTTACTATCTGTCTGTATTTAAACGATATAATGTGTCTAAATACCAAGGTGACAGACACACAACGTATCATTACATAAATATAACAAATTACTTTAAATTAAAGGTTCGGCAGATCTTGTAACACACTAGATATGGATTTGTTTATAAAGGTTTGACAAAAGTGCTATATGATGGTTCATTACCACTCTAATTAATGAAAAATAGATCCAGTAATATGCAACAGCCACTGCTATCACTTAATGCTCTGAAAAGAGGTTTGTCAGCCATGAAGTTCAAGAGCCTGATTACAGATAATGGACTTAAGCTTCCTGTTGGGAATTTGTTCATTCTGCAGCCTCAACAGAATTTGAACTTGTGACATTTCCATCATGCTGTAGCTTGACTAGATGTAAAATAGAAGCAGCTGTGGGGAAACTGCTCATAGACTAACTGAAATACATGAAGTCTTTCACTGGACTGGACTACCAGGAAGTCCAGTTGCCCTGGAGAAATGTTACTAGAAGTGGGCTCAAATTTAATGTGAAAAATTCTGAAATAGGAGTTTCAACCCCAAATTTAAATCTAGAAGTCGCATAAAGTTTAGGCACTAAAATTGACTGCTTCCAGCATTTGAAGGGAAGCGTGCTCATGTGCTTTTCACTTGGCCTTGCCAGGCTTCCTCACGTAGGAGTCCCAAAGTCTCCTACAGAGTCAGGGGAGAGAAAGAAGTTCCTCTGAAAGCCTAGCAGACTTCAGACATGCAGGTGAGACTGGCAGGATCTTACTCTTTTGACCCACAGCTTGTTATTTATTATTCCTCGTTATTTTTGTAATGTACCACCACATGGGAGCCACCCCCACAGACTGAGATTTCATTGTGATTGTAAAACCTCTCAAACACACAGGGCAGTGGTCAGAAGATTAATTTTGTCAGGTCACATGCAACCATCTAGGAGGCCCGTTGCCAGAGAAAGGACAATGGACTCTTCATTTATTTCAGTGTCCCTGAACGGCTTTACAGGGAGGGGATGCCATACTTTCTTCCCGATTAGCAGATATGTCCTCTTTTATTTCAGGGATCTTCAGGGAGCGCGGCTCCTCCTAAGGCACAGGCAGGCACAGAGTTCTTCCCAGGCATTGGCATCCCTGGCCCTCAGAGGCAGCAGTCAGGAGATGCGGTGCCTGGATAGCTACTCTTCTGCACTGTACAACACAGCAACATTGCTCTGCAGCGCTAACAGCCAAGCTTCAGACTGATATGCCTGGAAAATTTAGGATTTGCAGAAGTAAGTACATCTTTAAGTACATTAAGTACCTGGGAGGGTATGGTGGTATGCCCTTTATATTATGTACACAAGCTCATATACAATCAGAGAAAATAAGGGATGGCAGGTAACTCCTGACATGGAACAAAATATGAATCAAGGTTTAATACTACATTCTTATTCCCATTTTCACGGAAGTAATCCAGGGTACAAAACTGCCAAATAATTTGATAGATATCATTACTAACCTGGTAGCACACAGCAATACCTGATGAACTAATTTTTCAGGGTCGTGATATTGTAGGCATACTAAAGTAAGCACAGAGCTTTGGCCCTGAATAAAATTTTTCTGGTTATTAGGTTATTAATGAAAAAAAAATAAAGGCTGTCTGAATGTGACCCTTGAGGCAATCCTCAAATTTATTATTTCTAGCTCTTAGGCCATTCCCCTATGTGATTTGTGTTTGATCACATAAATAATCAGAGAACCAGATCTGCTGGAGACATATAGCAAATGTAATTAATAGTAAACAGACTAAGTCTTCTAAAATGTTATTGTTCCACTGCAACAATAAGCAGAAAGAATAACTGAATGGATGAGTAGGTAAATAATTAAACAAATGCATGAAAAGTAATAGGCCGAAACTGGCCATGTGCTTTTAAGCAGACCTTAGCACTGAGTTCACTGAGCTTCCCCTGAAGCCATCCTTTCTCCAGGCTGAACAAGCCCAGGTCCCTCAGTCTCTCCTCACAGGGCAAATGCTCCAGCACTGATCATCTTGGTGGCCTCCACTGAACTCACTCCAGTTTATTGACGTCTTTCATATATGGTGTTGGAGGGGGCAAATGGGGTGCAGGTATCTTAGATGTGGTCTAATGAGTGCTGAGTAAAGGGACATAAAAAGGGAGATAATAATTTGTCTTCATCTACTGATGGTGCTCTAGCTAATACACCCTGTTGGCCTTTGCCATGACTGCAATGCTAAGGCGTCAGGCAAATAGTTACTTTAGGTAGCAAGAGCTGCAAGATGATTTCCTAAAGGTTATTCCTCAAAAGGTCAGATCTGGAGAGATGCTGAATATCAGAAAATCCCTTCAGGGATGCTAAAGTCCAGAAATGGACAAAAATCAATCAACAGAAGAGACACACAGAATAATTAATGGCAAGAAATTCAAGCTAGTGGTTTAATTTCCAGAAGGTGGGCTAGTAGCTGTACAGTGTTTTGCAGAACAAAGCACCCTTTTCATCCAGCGAAACAGCGTAGGAAGAAATCCACAAACAGAAGACTGTTGGCTACTAATTAATTCTGCTAGCATGTGATGGAGTTGCAAGGGCAACAGAGAAGATACTTCTAAGGCTAGAGATTGCCTACATGAACATAGGTGCAACAAGAAGAGCAGGTGAACTGCAGAGAAAGGAGGAAAAACCACAGGCAAGTGAAGGGAACCCCAACACTCACCAAGGCCCGTGCTAGGAGACCTGCCTGAACTATTTCACAAACAGTAGGGGGGTAGCTATGAGCTGTTTAAAGGAAAGGGGGAAAATCTACATCAGTCACCCCATGATAACATGCAGAGTTTTGGACAAGGAAGAACCCCTACATTGACTTTTGCTGGGAATTAACACCTCAGACTAAAGTTAATCACTGGCAGAAGACTCTCCAGTTGAATGCAGACAGAGAGAGGAGAAACAAAACAAAAGCTGAATCAAACAAACTGCTAGTGTTCCCACACAACAGCATTTGGGAGAGCAGCAAACCACTCTGGGATGTCAAATACTTCTAGTAAGTTCAAAGTCTTCAAAGTCTTTAAAGATTTATATGTTTGTAGTTAAGTTTTAAATGGCTGAAGTAGGTTAATTTTACTAAATTAAAAATCTGGTGCTTTCTTACGATTGTGTGCTGACAAAACCTGACTACTGCAAAGTTTCAGGTGCACCACAAAATCTTGGAATAATGGTAAGTCTGGTTAAGGAGGGTCGCCGTGCTTGTTGGTGCCAGGGAGAGTGAATGTCTGAATTTCTAGCTTTCCCTTGACAGGTGGCTGGTAAAAGCTGGAAAGATTTTTGAATTTTCTTTCCATTTTCCTTTCGGCTAAATGTCGGAACCTGGGGGCAGGTGTATGACCTAGTGCTGGATGGGGTGGAGTAAGGTACCTACCCACCTCCACTGCTGCCTGCACAAAACTGCCAATCCCGATATGTCCTCCTCTCCCACAGTGTCATACAATAGCATAGATGGGGTGATTCTTTCTGAGGGGGAGACAGTCCACGATGCCTTTCCACCTACTCACCCACCTCTTGCTAAAGCCCCTTTCTCCATTGCAGGAATTCCTCAGTGGGAGAAGGTGTGGATTTACCAGGGAATGAGGCAGAAGGCATCAGCCCTAACCAGTGCACTGATCTGCTATGCCACGGGACACTGCCACTGCATAACTCTTTCTTAGACCAGGATTGCATTCACCTACATGACAACGTTGTTATTCACTGAGGCCTGTGTATGTAACTGCCATAAGCATGGGACTCTGTGTGCTAGCTCCTGTATAGATGCATGGGAGAATGTTTCTTGCCCCAACTGATCTATAAGTTAGTGTAAGATACAAGCAGATGAAATTAAAGGCTAGAGAGAGGAAGGAGGTTGAGAAAGAAGTTGGGACATTGATATCTTGAAGTTCCACAGATGTCCTGTAAAAAGCACTTGTTCCAAACCATTAGAAATATAAGAACTTATCAGATTAATTTGGTTAGCCATCCTTGATTTCTACCTTTATTGGGAAACTATTTTCCTGCAGGTTCTTTTTAAAAATAGGGTTTTGCCTGCCTGTGGGCCTATTCACCACTCTCAGAGAGAATTTCTACAGCAAAGAAGAGGAAGAGTCTCTTGAAATAGTTGTAGAAGTATGCTATATCCTATGCCAGAGTCACTGGCAGAGCAGATACCTGGATTGTCATGCAGAAAGCAGCAATGCAGGAAGCAGCAATGTTGTCAGAACACATTTCTAGGTAGGTTTTCAAACTTATTGCAGTGTACACGTCTGATCGCAGAGGGTAAATAAGGAGAACACAACGTATGCACATATGTTCATGGTATGTATACATGTATATACAAGTTGTCTAATATTCATGCCCACTAAATGCATACAGCTCCCAGGATTTTCAAGGAGATTAGCTCTCAGTCCCTCATTCTTCCAATATACATGCCAGCTGTATGACATGCATAGGAAGATGTCTTCTGGAGAACATAACAAACACGGGCTGACTAGTATTTAGGGACTTTGTGATTTTATACCTAGAAAAGCCTTGGGCAGATGACAGGTGACACACAGCCATTCTGGATTTACACCTGGTTACTGTAAACAGAGCCTGATTCCATTAGTTTTCATTCAGAATCCAAACAGAAGGGGGGGCTTTTATTTTTATCTTGAAATAAACTAGAGCTGGCACACTCACCTATTACACAGAATGGTTTCCTTGCAAAGCGTAGTCTTCCTTGCCATCCTCTGTATCGACAACAGCATCCAGCAGACCAGATACGAATAATAAATTCCAAACCAAAGACAACAATCATGACAAATTCCTAGTAACAGAAAATAAGAAAAATGCCTGTTACAGATAAGCAACACTGAAGCATCAGGAAACTTATGACCACTGTGTGTGTCTACCAGTACACCTTGAGCACCTGAAGATCCCAAGCCAAACTTGTGACCCTGTTCCCTGGGATGGTTGCACATCTACACACAAAACACAGTCCCCAGAGCTTCCTGGTGAAGGGTCTAAATCTAACCTGAATAACATTAAATATATGCTAAGATTGGCTACTAACTATGAAACACTGAAGGACTGAATCATACTCAAAAAATACCAAACCAAAATATTCAGTGACTTCGGATATTGAGGATCAGACCACAGGTAATTTAGACAGTTAGTGAAGAATATATGTTATATATCCACATCCATAAAATTAACTCTTAGTTTGAAGGGTGAATATTTTGGTAGATATATTCTCATTGTAGTAATATACAGGTGAAGTGATTAAGACGATGCAGAAGCATTTAGGAAATCAATTTGTTCCTAGAAGTACATTAAGATACATGCAAGTGTAATTATGGGTATGTAATTGTTTGTAAGACAGTAAATGAATGTTCATACTAGGCATAACTTTCCCTGGACAACTTGTGAATGAAAGCATTTAAAAATCTATCCTTCTTTGTCTGGCTTGCTTTTCTTTCACATTGGAACCTTCTTTAAGATTGTCCATTTCAATAGCATCAACTTGTATTTATGCAACTTTTATTGGAAGAAATTTTTCAGTACAACAGTGCAGTCAGCAGAGTTGCAGCAGCAGAGCTTGCAGCACAGTTCAGCTCCATACCTTAAGGAAATCTGAATCCCTATAATATGCAGTGATATAGTACATACACACTGGTATGAAATGATAAACTTAATTTAGATTCTGTTCTGGACTGCCATCATAAAGTTATGGGTTTTGAAATGATAAAACAAAAATCTGTGTGTTAACCAGAAGAAGGAGAAAAGTACTGGAAGGAACTTCTTAAGCAGTTCATCAAGAAGAAGAGGATGAAAGTTGTATTTTATTTGGCAGCTGAATGTATTTCCATGTCCAGGAGAAAGCTGTTCCTTGTCAGCTAATTAATTTGTTATTTCTACAGAATGAGGACTAGTGTGGTACTGGTAAGAAAACACTGCAAATGAGTTAGATAGAGGAATATTTGCAAGGGTAGGGTTGATCCAATATTGACTTTTTCCCAATAAGCAGTTTGCATGTTTTTAGATTGTGAGACCCTACAACTCTGGAAGCCAATCAGACTGTAAAATATCACATATGTCAACTCGGGCATTACTTTACCTGAACAAATGGCATTATTAATATTGTGTCATGTAATGTTGCTTTACTAGCTTATGATTGCTGGCAGCACATTGAAAAATTGTGAATGTAATTTGCTTTTGCTGTCACAGAACAATTTGAAAACATAGTATTCCTTCATAAAACATGTCAGCTTGTATAACTACATCACATTGAAAGAGGTTTTAGAACCTTCTTCAGTGTCTTTGTTTCCAGTTTTGTAAATCCCATATTGAATGCCTAAATCACAAAAGCAGAATGAGATCCCTTTGCTAAAACATGGCTAAAGAAAATGTTGTATTTTTTGGTAGAAAAGAACACATGGAAAAATGAATGTGACTGTTTAAGATTTTTTTTTTAATTCATTCTACTACAAGAAACTTCAGCTTAATTCCATGGACAGAGTTATTGCACAACTTCAGAAAGGATTATGTGCAAAATTGAAAAAGTTCTCTATATAGTAACAATAATTCTTAATAGTTGGCTACCATGTGGTACATTTCCTTGTAGGAAATTCTCTGTAGGCCAAGAATAAAATGGACAAGAAGCCAACTGGAAAAAAGAAAAAAATACGTATTTTAGTTATTTAACTACCGCTTTTATAGTGGTAGTTAAATCGTGAATTGTCAAATCTGGTTTACACTTTGTTAGATGATGTCTCTCAATTTATGGGGGTTGATGGCAGGCATCCAGGCCATTCGACATCTGATTCTCCTGATGGTTTCCTCTTTGGGGCAGGGGTAAGAGATACCAAAGGGGAGGAGACCAGCGAAGCATGAAACATTCTTTGCTTCCAATAAAATCTTTTCCTTATTAAAATCTAATCACATTTCATTTGACTAAAGTTTTTAGTTTCCCTCGAAATCATACTGTCTGTACAGATGCATGAGAAACACCTTCTGCTTTGTAAGTATGCTGAAATTGTCACAGGCATCTTACAGGAGCTAATCCACACACACAGGAGCATGTCCTCTATCATACTCTACACCCCAGTAGGGCCTCCGATGGAGAACTGGCAAGAACAGAAAGTACTTAATGATTCTGGAATGACTAGTCTACAGCTTCAATTCAGTTGAATTAGCATCACAAAACTGCTGGTAGAAGTTGAAAAGAGGTAATTTTTTTGGTAGTTTACTATTCTGGTTCCTATTAGTGCTATGCAGTTTTGTATTCATCATCTGTACTACCATTAGCAATTACTATTTGCTATGCTTGCTCAGTTATACAAAGATGAAAAAAGTCATTGTGTGCTGAAAGCATGTGTTTGAGTGTCTCTTGTACTACATGGTGTACTCATGTGTGACAGGCAGAAATCCTGTTTGTCTCCCATACGCAAGCATATATATGTATACTACAAAGAGAAACTTCATGGACATATATCTATTCTGAGAAAGAAAAGGAGCAAAAGGATGTTTTCTGAAATTTTTTTTTTTTTGAGGATGGGGCAAGAGTATAAAGTTTTTCTTGGAGAAACAACGTGAAATATCTTTGTTCATTCCTTGAGAAAAATAGTTACCATTTCTAGCAACATTACAAATTTATGCATGGTGATATTCTCTGAAAATTAACTGAAATTTCTGCTACTTAAGTAAATTTTAACAACAGCTGCTGTAGTTATAGTGAGCGAGCTCAAATACAATAAATATGGCTCTGTGCACTGGAATGCTAAAAGAACTGCTCATTTTAAAAATACTATATATGATTTTCTTCCACACATAACAAATTTCTGGAGGTTTTAAAATACAGGATAAGCTTTAATAAGAGAAAAGACATTGAACAAAGTGGAAATGGGGTTTCACGCTTATTTTTGCACTTTCTGAAACAGTGATGTTTCAAAATGATCTTTATATCCTGTTCACTCCTACTTCCTCAAGGAACAACTGATTTTGAAGGGAATATGTATCACCATGAATAGAGTCTAAAGGAAAAGCATTTTCCTAGAAAATGTGAACGCATTGAAACAGAAACTCTTCCTAGTAGTATATATGACAGTTTTGTTGTATTTTGGATCGGTCCAGGTTGAAACCAGAGAGAAACAAAGAATCCCACACCACTGTGAAAAATGTAATGTTTTAGTAATCAGTGCACTCAGTCACAATGTAAAGTCAAATCTCTGTCAAGGTTAATGCAGGCCAGGGAATGACATTATTTTTTCCTATGGCAGCTGCACAGTCATGAGGTTCTTGGTTTTTCCTGGACAAAAATTGGAAGGATACATCCTAAACAAGATCAAGTTTGTTTTTTTTTTTTTTTTTTTTTAATTTCATTTGGAATGGTTTATTACAAAAATAAGCATAAACCCAGGCTTTGAAATAATTTGGTTTTAGTTCCTTAGCAATTGAAACAGAAAATCAGAACATAATTGGAAAAGCATGTGATGGAATAAATCATTAGACCTCATATGATTTATAGGCTTGCTGTAGAAATTATGCATTCCAAGTATCTCTGTGCTACGTATAATATGATGGAACTTCATTAATTTTTGATTACTTATAGATATTAATAACAACATTTACATCAGAATGCGAAAATCCTGCACTGTTGATAAATCTGTCCTCCTTCAAAATTCAGCAAGGCTGAATTTGAACGGATGAGCAGATTTAGATTTACTGGAAACCTAACCCTTCCCTTTCTAGGCAGAGCAGGGATGGCCTTTGCCATTTCTTCCGTTTCCCCTATCTTGTCATCCTTTTCCAATCACAGCTGTATCTGGCCTTGCACCACAGTTACCACAATCTCTAACTTTTTTCAATATTTAAGCTCACAGTTAGCCCCCCACAGTAACTGCTATGGCAGATGCATTGGTGGTTCAGACAGTGGAAAGTCCTTCTTCCTTCTCAAAGCAGTCCATCCAGACTGATGTAGTTCTCTGAAATGTTTCTGCATATGCAGCTTCAGTTGTCACAGGGAACTACGCATATGCAGGAGAAGCAAGGCTAAAACACATGGGCTTAAAAGATTCAGTTGTTTTTGGCATAAGGAGCACAGGTGCCAGTGTGCTCCTGAAGTTTTTTACATCTGCATGTGCCTTGGTCACTCTGCCACTGGAACAACAAGAGTCACACAAATGGCAGGAAAGGAAAATAAGGGGTCATCCAGAGCAAGGTTTCAATTAACAGATGGTCCTGGAGGACTCTAATGAACAGGGCTGATAATTAATTAAATCAATCATACTTCGTATAATCCAGCTACAATGAGCACTTTTTTTTTCCTTTTTTTTTTTCCTATCTAATTAGGATACAAGTGATGATTTGTTGAAATTGTCTACATTAATATGCTTCTCGGGTAGTTTTTAATGATAAGAATTTCCCTAAGCATAACACTATAACAGCAAAAAACCTGTTTTTATCATAGCTTTCTTGTTCATTAACATAACTGCTTATTAAAACTTAAAATAATTTGCTGCTGCTGAAATCAGGTGCCTTGGTTGTAGCCCATCATTTCTGGGAATTAGAACCATTTTCGAGATGAGAAAATGACAAAGTTGAGCACTCTGTGCTGTTCTTCTAGGATGCTCCTGGTTATTTTGCAATGTGTAAATGAGCTGAGTTTTGGATATAAGAAATATGCCCGCAAGACAATGGCTCTACTGTTATTTTAATTATATTTCTTGTATGGAAATTTTGTTGTTAAGTATTCTAAAGACTAGCGAAGTAGGACAACAGAGCTACAGACTGATGTAAGGAGCTGCCTGCCTTGAGCTCATAGGAGAACTGGGTCTACAAGTGATATTGTCAGAAGCCCGGGAAATGGACTAGAACAAATCAAATTAATCCCCTGAAATAAGCTTTAATAAGGCCACAAGTGTTTCCCTACTGAAGACATCTCTGCAGTGTAGCTGCACTGCAGATGCTCATCTGGTGTAAATCAGCACAGACTCACTACACTGGCATAACAGCAGGAATAGGAGAAGCAATGTCATCTAATAGAGCCCAGGAACATCTCCCTCTTCCCTAAAAACTCATAAACAGGGAAATCCAGTGTTTCCTAATCAGTTGGAAAAGAGGGAGAATAAACATGTTCTCATCCTTTAATTTACAGCTGACTGCTTTAAGAATGTCACCAGCTGCTAAAATCTCTTTACGGTGACACATGATGAATAGTTGATACTATTCGAATAGCAATGCTTTATTATTCATTGTCAAAGAGGATGAGATTGCTTTCTCATTCAATTAAAACAAGAACATAACACCTCAGCTTCTGCATTCCTCTCTCAAGCAAAAAAATAATACTTAATCAAAGTACTGAGCACCAGAGTTGGGCTCTACACTTTAAACAGGTACTATCAGGATGTGAGGGGAAGCGCAACACCAGTCTGTCTCCGAGAAACCTGAGGAAGGTTTGAACTTTAAATAGTTGTGATGCAGAAGCTGGTGGAGGATTAGGGACACTTCTGCTATACTGGCCAGTTTCCAGATTAAAATCAGCAGATATGAATATCTGCATATTGTTGAAAATTAGAGTATAATTTGAATACACATTTGTATTATTCCTGATTCAGCATTAGAAGGGGAGATCTTTGCTCTAAACAGCTAATAAGTATATCTAGATGTGCATATATACACTGAAGGAACTAATGTTTTAATTCTTTCCAACTGCAGTTTAACAGTGGGAGAGGTGGCCGTAAATCTGAAAACGTAGCCCAGAATAGACCCTATTAGTGGTGTATAAATCACAACCAGAGCCTTCAGTTCAGCTCCCAGTGCAATACACAACAAGCGTGAAAAGAAATCTACGCATCTTTCTGTCATTTATTGGTTTTATAATGAATGTGATACTTTTACTACACTTGCTTTTCCAAATTATGATTAAGATTTCCCATGTCGATTCTATGTTAATAGAGGATTATTGAGAAATCAGTTCTGTGCCTTTTTATCTAATATACAGCTACAAGTCTATTGATATAATATTAAAACCGCAGTGATATGCTTAGTTTTAATTAGCCACATGTTATATAGGACTTCTGCTATCCAACTCCCTTTCAGCTTTTTGTGTTTATTACTTGAAATGGCACCTATCAGTCATCTTTTTTTATTCACTTACAACAGAAAAAAGCCCAGAATTTTTATGCCAAGTAAACCCAGTTTTGAATCTGACAGTAAAAGCACGCACCAGAATTAGGTAGCTGCCATTTAATTATGTTTCTCATCATCTCTTATAGAGCAAATACAAGTATTTGCCGTATCAGACCCAACACACAATTCCTGGCACTGAAACTGTGCTAACCTCCCTCGGCATGCATGAAGAAAGGACAGACACCCTCCTGCCTCCCCAGATCAGCAGACCCACTTCACAGCACCACCACCACCACCACCACCACGGACTGGCCGCTGAGGACCTGCTGGCGCCAGAGGAATGAGTGCCGCACAGGAGAGCTGGGCAGCTGCGATGCCAGCCGCTCGCCGTCGCGGTTACCGCGATTAGCCTGCCAGCGCACGTGCGGGCAAACACATAGAATCATAGAATCATAGAATTATAGAATGCTTTGGGTTGGAAGGGACCTTGAGAGATCATCGAGTCCAACCCCCCTGCACATCCCAAAACTGTCTTTGGCTTTTGGATTTTGGTGGACGTGGTTCTTCTAGGAAGATCCTGGTGATCACTGAAAACCCTTTTTCAGCGTGGGAAAATGGCAATGGGGAATGTTGGCTTCACCACCCATCATGTCTACCCTGCTCTCCCCCAGATAGACTGTCACCCTTAAACACGGCTCCTTCCAGTCCCTCCCATTTACACTCACTGCTTTGCACCAGATTACTTGTTTATGTGTTGGGTACAACTACACTTCCGAGAGAATTCCTGAAAGAAGATGATAGCCATAAAACTGACACTATAGCATAATGCCCTACTTTCTAAGTATTTTTGTATCCCGTTTTGTGCTTGTTCACATTTTCTTTCTCTGTAGGGAGATATCAGCGGTTAAATGGTCTCATTTTAGTTTTAAAATTATCCACATACTGAAAACAAGGAAGCTCTGTACAGCTGTACCCAGGCCTTTGCATTTCCTTTGTGATTTCTTCACGCATTTTTTTCTGCTGTAGTCACGTTTCTGATGTCACATGTTACGGGCAGACATTCTGCACATGTCTCTGTAGCAACACAGCTCCCAAAGCTTCCTTTTGAAATGTTTGTGAAGAATTTGATATCTTTTGCTGTGTCCAAAAGAAATGTGGAATGGGTGCCAGAGCCAGTACAGACTTGAGTCCTTTTATGCTCTGGCATCCGTGTTAATTTTGTATTGATGCAAGGGGTTTAGGCTAATTGTTACAGCTGAACACATGTATGTGAATTAACCGATAACGTTTGACATGCTGTATAGCAGAGCAGGACGGGACAGTTACTCTTTTATTCTTTGGTCTTAGCATGTTTGATGTTGTTAAATCCTAGAGACTCTGCAAATTATATTTGCTGTCTTAGTTTTTTAAGTGATTTCTTCTTGCAGTTTCCCAGTTCACAAAGCTCATTAACAGAGCTTACCTAGGAGTACCTCAGTGCATGTCTTGACCACTGGGAGACCTAAGGGCACCTCAGATGATATACACTGAAACGTTTCCAGTACCAAACGTGTTCAGAAAGCAATTCTAAGAAAGAGCTTTCTGACAATTGGTAAATTTTGGCAAACTGGACTTGGAAGGCACTTTACCTAAACTGCCAAAATCCTGCTTATGCATTCAGTTTCTTGAAGATACTAACTTCTGTCATCTCACCAAATATTTCTGTTACTTGAACAAGTCTTTGGTTACGATATTTTTATTCAGTTCCTTAGGTTGAGTGAAAATGTTGACTTGGTCCGCTCTTTTCAGTCCAATAACTAGACTTTGAGAGCTGGTATACCATGTCTTGTGTTTTACAAATTATGCCATTTGCTGAATGTTTTGCAGCTTTTCCTATTATCTTTTTTCAAGGCTTGTGGAATTTTGGTCTCTTGGAAAAAGAAAAGAACAAAACCCTTCCACATCCTCTCAAAAACATACATATATCTTTGTGAGACATTCATTTCCTGTGATCATATCTTCATATGGTGCAATCAGCCAATTCCTGTCTGGTTCAGATTTGATACCAAAGTTGTTATCCTGTCCATGACATACACCCTTTCCTTAGGTACTCCGTGGAAGCCTCTAAGTTTAAAATGACCAGTACTTATTTTGCTAATTCATCTTTGTAGCTCACTTACAGTTCACAGTCCTCAGGACTGGACTTCATTTCAGTGTGTGTCTGTGTATTTACTTTGGATTTTTGTATTATAGATATGTCTGCTCTGGATGTTTTGATATTTGTCTGTATTTTGGTACCTCTTTCTTGACTTCACAGTTTTTGTACTGAATCTTGTGAACAGATTTCTTCTCTCACTTGAGGAAAGTTCACATTTTGACTGTAGTGAGCTATGTCTGCATGCTTTGTCACATCTGTGCAAAGTGACTGAGTGGGTTATGGTTTCTGTATGTTACTCAGATGGTGGGTGTTCCCTAGGTTTCCAAACAGCTTTCATATCACTGATGTTCTGCCTTTTTCAGCATTCTTCTCCTTTTGTAATTTAGTGTTTTGTAGACTTTTTCCTAACATATTATTTATAACCATGTACTTTGGCCTTCCTCTGGAGACATATTGCATTTCCATTTGGCAAATCAATATTTCCCTAACAAGGGTCAGGTCTGAATTTCTGATAGAGAGTTTGATATCTATCCATTTTTACTGTTGCAATATAAACTGTTTGTTACCTGTTTTAAGGAGGTAGCTCTTGCTCTCCATATAACAAGTTTGGATCCTTATCAAACTCTGGCATGAAGCCAATAAAATTCAATACTGCAGAGTCTAGCATAAACTATTACAAAACTACATCTATGGAAAATGTTACACTTATGACTTGAAAGTGTTTTCCTGTGCTACCTTGTTATCACTTAAACTGATAAAACAAGGAGGAAGACATGTCATGGAAGAGCAGTTGTGCAACGTGTGTTGCTCGTTTGTCCTTAAAAGAGGGCAAGGACAGCTAGTTTGGTCCTTTAACACAATGTATTGATTAGCCTAAAAGGAGGCGTGCTTTTCCCACCTCAAAGAATTATATCCCTATTAATCTCAATCCTGACACCCCATCACTAACATCTAATCCTCCCCATTTTCCACTCTTAATCTCAAAATCCTTGTAGAGATTCTGTGTTCTCCTAGAGAAAGTGGCCCTTTTAATGACTAGCTAAAAGGATCTTTTCTGAATAACATGGACAGTCCTTTCCCTCTTAAGAATACGTTCTCCACCTTTGAATGCTAGTCCTCCCTGTGTCGGGAAACAAAGGGAATCAGAAACTGATTGTTTACAGTATTAGTATCTTCCCTCCTGACTTTCTGCTTATAGCCATATAATGTCATGGACAAGATGAGCTAAGTGACAGCTCTTATATAGGAACAGATAAGAAGAATATAAAAGGTTATAACGTACCTATTTAAAAAATAAACACTGACTTTCTTACTACAGGTTAGTCATTTTAATGTTAAAATTGCAGCAGGTCATGCATTGTATTATATTTAACACTGCTTGTGGGTTTGCTATTTCCATCCATCTGTCTTCATTGCACAGTATCACCCATTTTGCTATACATGCCCTGTTCATTCAGAGGGAATGGAAAATAATTTCATGGATGGTATTTCATCCAGCAGCCATTGACTTCTGGCAACTCCAGTGATCTTAACATTGCACAGTAAATGAAGATTTCTTGTTGGAGTGTACCTGGTTGGTAGTTCTGCCTGCCTGGGAAATGCTCTGGCAGGGACTCTGAAACTCCTTCTTGCCTTCTACTGCATTTGCTATTGAATGCTGTAGCACTTGAGGTAACTGTTCATAGTTATCCTACCTTCTTTAAGTGATTGAGTTAAGAGATTTTTCTTTGCCCTGGTTGCAGGCCATGTATAATAGTAATGCTGTTTTAGTCATCCTTAGTCATAAACCCTCTTTAAGCTTCCCCAGTAGAACTATAATATATTGCATTTTTTAATTACAAGAAAAAAACTATTCTATTCAATGTATGATTTTTCATTCTTCTCTTTACAAATGTTATTTCTGCTTAATACAGGAGAATAAAAGAAAAGACAGGACAAAACGTTACTGACAACGTAATCAAGCCCAGAAACATATCAAAACCAGGCTTATGCCAGTATCGAGATGTTCTTCTTCTCTGATGTATTTGAAGTGTATTTTATCATCAGCAGCACTGTTGACAATAGATTTTTCATAGATACCTTTACAGTTTCATGTGTGGTGCCATGTTCCTTTGCTGTAAAAGAATTTTTATTGTTACTTTCATCTCTCTTCATAGCTACCATGTGTGCTTATTTGTTTTAGAGCTTGGTTGGTTGGTTGGTAGGTCCAGTGCTGCCTTCTGACAGAATTACAGCTTTGGGGACATCTACTCCTATGTTTTTAAATAACTTCACCTTTTCATTTACATTTTGCCTTCTGTAAGACTTCCTCCTAATATTTTTTAGTTTCAGAAAAGTGCAGCCAGCACTTACATTTCCAATGGGAAGTCTGCTCTGTTTGCACACAAAGATTCTCAAGCAGTTGTAATGAGATCTGGTCCATTTTTTTATAACAACAGTCAGCTCTGATTTGATGAAATCAGTATGCATGATAGGAGAGTATCAATTTAATCAGCAAAGACATTAAATTATTTATTTTGATAAGGTACGAATACCTTCTTCCAAAGCTAACAGGTAGTTTATTATGACATGGTTGAATTGTTTTATGCTCATGTTATCACCTTATTATAATATTAGTGTATATGAATCCAAACAAGACTGAAAACATGAAGGCTTTGACCTTATCAACATTACATTTCTCTCTCTTATTCTGTCTTTGATAACACCAGTTTTGTATGTCTAAAAGATGTAATTTTTCAGAGATTTCTATGCAGAATTGCTGAAATTTCAAAGTCTTGCTTTGATTTGGGATGAAAGAAAACACTGAAAATCAGTATTTCCTGAGAAACACTGATTCTGAGTTTTGACAAGCTCTAGTAAACTTGAAAATCACTGCTTTTTAGCTCAGGGATCAGTTAATCTGTTTCTCTCGGGAGAAGACTCAACAAAACTGCAATTAACATGTGGTCTATACCCTACCTTCTTGGTTAGAAATGTATCTAGAACTGAAATCTCTCAAGATCATTCAGTTTTTCCTTTTATGCATTGTTAGCTGGTCCTACAGAGCCATCCATCCAGTCATCTGCTCAGGTCTGGTGGTCTTTTATCCAAATGTCGCAAGAGGATCAAGTTCTGGGACAATGAATCTAAACTGAAAAACGCTACTTTTTGAATTAAGCACTATCCATGTCCCTTTTTTAAAATCCACTCTGCCCAGCTTTAAGATTTTGTAGTGGATTTGTATGATTACATCTCTGTGGATGGATTCACTCTCCTAGAGCAGAAACAAATTAAATATGTGCTTGCCTGCTATGGGGCAGCTATACTCTACATTTTTTAATCAGTGTTCATCCTCTTTCTACATTTCCTTTATGGGAAAATGTTAGAAGAGAAAAATCTTAGGAAGATCTTAATTGCTAGAAGCACTTAATAGACTGTCCTTTTGGTTTCATGTAAGTGACCACAGCACACGTAGAAGCTAACCTCACCTACTGCACACTGTCTGCTTTTATGTTTTGGGAGCTATTTCTGCCTGAAGAATGTGTTCCTAAAGTACATTTTCAGAGGCCCTTATCCTACAGAACTGGGTACAGCTTTCTACCCCAGCCTTTTTCAGAGAAAAAAACAAAACAGATTTGACAAATCCAGTCCTGCAGAAATTCACATGAGTTTTGCAATCTCCCCATCTTGATTAAAAATGAAAATTATGAAGAAAATGGAATGCTTCGTCACTTCAAATAAAAATGACATTTCTTTCCTACAGCCTCAATTTTACTTTTAAGCCAAAAGTTCTAAAATGCTCAAATACACAAATAATATTTTATGCCAGGTCAAATGAAACATTTAACCTGATCCAAGACTTGTTTGGGACTTTATGATTTGCCAAATCTTTGTGGGTCAATTCAAAATATTTTATTTATTTTCTTGAATTGACAGCAAACAAACAGAAGTGAAAAAGTTATTCACATAGCTTTAGCTGAAAATGATCTTAAAATATAGAGAGTTTGGTCATGAGAGTGAATGCCTCCAGTTCCAGATATATTTCTTCTTGGCTACCTTCCCCAAAAGATTTGATTTTGCCTTCCCAACCTAAGGTTTACTTCCCTTGTGTTTATTATTTGATAAAGTGCCAGCAAATGTAGGAGATCAGCAATACACCAAAGATTATTTTCTTGCTGTGTTAGTTGGATTCTTAAGCTGCTTGTGGCTTTTTTGATGTTGAAGTAGGTTTTATTCTACTGTCTGTCTGGGCTACATCACTGCTACAACTTCAGTGCCAGAAGTTGTGTGCACAGACAAGGCTAAAGCATGATTATAATTGTAGGTATAAGGAGTTTTATCTGATGCTCTCCCCCTGGATAGGCTTATTATTTCTGGAAAGAAATCTAACCAAATTAATTACTGATGTAACAATCCAACATTGCTGTATGTAGCATGCACTTAACTTATCTGCAGGACTTTCATTTTAAGCATAAAACTGAAATATTAAGCACGTTTCTCTTGACAGGCCCCCTGATAAGTAGAAGATGCCTAGGAACTCAGTAGTACTTGTGCAGATGCCAGAACTGAAGCCCTGGCAGGGTACAGCACGATGCAGTGGGGCAGGTTTGTGTCAGCTCTGGGAGCAGAGCTCAGCTGTCTCTGCAGTCCAGATCAGTCCATTAACCTCTGCTGATGCTCAGAATCCCTCAGCTAATACTGCTTTCCTAAACTAAATTATTTACTTTGAGCTATCACACACTGTTGTGTTTTTCTGAGAGAGTATTTAGGATGCAGTGATTAGGAGATATGTTTCCTGCTCCCTTGTAAGGCGAGGCTAGGGGAGATAAATGGAATTGACTGATTGCAGAACAATAATCTTCTCAGCTCCTCTGGCCTTTCTGAGAAGGAGGGAAAGGTTTGCTCACCTCATCTACACTTCCCTCTTTAACCTCCCTGTGTAACTGTGAATAGCTGCAATATGTCAAAAGCCACAGGTGCCAGTGCAGGCAGCAGCTCAGGTATTAAGTTGAAGGAACATTACATTAGCTTTTTAGCCAATTAACATGGCTGTAGGGGGGACCATCTGGAATAAATCTGTGAAGCAAACAGTTCACAGAAACCCAGCAGACAGCTGTATGGATTGTTGTATTTGTATGGTACTTCATTAGAAAATAAACATATATCTTCCATCTCGAGCATGAAGCAAAACAGTATTAAACCAGATCTCTGATAGTTAATACAACTGTCTCTACTAAATGACACATTTGTAAGAGTTGTGTGAATCACTGCAAGGAAAAGGTTGCGAAAACTCTAGTGACTGCAGTTATGTGTTGGCACAGCCAAAACAACTGCTCCTGAGTTAATGTAGAAATGTATTTTTCTCTTGGTTTGTGGTTGCAAAAGCCTGCTTTGATAACATTGCTAATATCAACTAATGATTCAGTATGCAGTGAAGGAGCAAATCATGCATCAGCAAACTGGAATAAACCAGTCAGCTTTAGCCTGCTTCTGGAACTTCATACTTGCCTGTGTTTATATTTTTCTCCATTAGAGACCCACAGCAGGAGCCATAAAATTCATCATCACTAGATTTAGTCCTGCCAAGGGTTTGCTGAACACACTAGGCTATAGCATAGAAATGCTGGACCGGGCTAGTATTGATGCTTCAAGGATTAATTATCCACCCTCTTCCTCCTTAAGGCCATTTCCGTGTTCAGAGATTGCCATGGGATATACAGTCAGAACTGTTAGGATGGACAAAGTCCATCTTTGAAGCCCTGCTAGCAGAAAGCGCTGCAGTTTCCCACTGCAGACCCCGAGAAGCTCCACTCTGCTGATGGACACCTCTACAAGGAATGGTGTATCAGCTAGCAGAGCTCACCACACCTCTGTCTGGCAGTGGGAGCAAACCCAGGACTTTGCAGAGCTCCTCCACATTCAAGCTCCTGGGCGAGCCATGGCAAAGCACAGGTAATGTGTTTATGAGCCAGCTGACGAATCAGTGGTGGTAAGCATACCAACACAATCAGCAAATATGTGGCTCATGGGAAATGCATATTTTATGTCAGAACAAATGGCATTTCTACAACCAATTTGGATAAGTATACAGGGAAACAGATTACTTGTCACAAAAGCACCTGCTGTTAGAAATAGGCTATTTTCAGACTAATCATATTTTCCTGTTTTCTGTACCAGAATATCTTAGCAATTAGTATAGTAATTGCAATAATATAACTAGTTGCAGAACATTCAAACAAACTTCCATTTGCAAAGTGTTGTTCAGATACATAAATACTGGGACTAGGTATGAGTATAGGATTAAATCTGATCACTTTTAGATGGTTTAATCCCACCTGATCTTTTCTCAAGAAAAATGGCTAATATGGCTAGGAAGCAAAATACCACATTTAGCACAGCCCTCCCTAATTAACCCTGGTAAGAAACCATGCGATGGAGCAGAGCACCACACATCTGCACCTAGCCAGCTCTGGACGTTTAGTTCAGGTATCTTGATGTAGTAGCACATTGTGCTGTAGAAACATAGCATACACCATAATTACGCTTATTGGCCTGCTCACGCCATAATTAATTAGGGAGCTGTTCTGAAGACCAGGGCTTTTGGATGTATACAGTGATGACAATTAAAATGTTGGCATTTGTCAAAAGTTACTTCACCCCAGGCACTACCTAACGAGCCACAGTCGGCTGTATACATGGAACTGAAATAACCATGGTAACTATGGGTATATAGTGACATTTTAATGATCACTACCACCTATCCTCAGGCCATCACTTGCAGAACTAAATGGCCCATCAAGAAGCAGATGAATCAAGTGGCATCCATGCAATGTGTGAAAAATGCTAAGCACTTTTAGGGATTAAAGCCATTTATATCTACCTTGGAAGGGAGAAATGAGAGATAAACATAATACAAAAGCATGTATTATGAAGAAATAATAAAACTACCATATCCTACTGCAGCAACTGCCACTAAAATGTCAGTATCTACCAATAGCTAGCACAAATTGGTATCTAAGATACCAAAATTATTTCCTATTTTAAGTATAAGTGCCTCTTACTACATACTGACTTTATAAATGGCAGCAGCAGTATCAAAGGTCTTTCATGCTCAGTCACTGCCAAACTGCAGTAGAAAAACTATCAGTAATAGAACACAGCAATTCTCAAGCAAAGATGAGGATGCAATACAGCACTTTATTAACACTTTCATACAATCTGACCTGTTTTTAAAGAAAAAGATGGTGGAATCCTCTATTTTATTATTTTTTCTTCATCCTGATGAAAAGTCTGGTTTCTTAAAGCATTCAGGAATTATACTATTTTCTCCATGGTGAGGGAGAGGATTTGAGTGCATATAAAACTATCTGTAAAACTGTGTTGTATTTAGAAGTTTCACTTACCAAAATGAAGAGACAACCAGAGGCAAGTTTTGTGTGTTCAGGAATAGTAGAAAACACGGACAAAATCAAGCAACCAAACACAAGGAGAAAACTGAAAAAGAAAGAATATTAATAATTGTTAATATTTTTCAGAACCCTGATCCAGTATCTATATTGATCCTACTTCACCAACATTAATAGAAGACTATCAGTGAATAGTCTCCATTAATAGAAGGGAATTCAACCACTACTTCACTTACTTCATTAAAAACATTAGAATGGCCTATTACTAAATCCACATGCTTCTGAGCAGCACTGCTAGAATTCATGGAAACAAACACAACAAACAAGATTTTCTTGGAGAAATGACCCAATATACACAGACACTACTTTCAGTATCACAGTCCTGTATCTTTATGCAGTCCAGATACTCTTAGTGGCTCTAAAGAAAGACCACCAATGGGATAGTCCTCTCACCAGACTGAAAAATCATTTCTCTCCAAAAGTGACCGCAGATATCTGCTCTATAAGATTATCAAAAAGCTAAGATGCATATTGCACCTAACTGCTATGACTTTGTCCATTTTAAACAACTTCCTTCTGAGCAACAGACTTCATGTACAAACCACCAGAAGCTGAGAGGTAGTTGAGTTACGAAATCACTGCCCTAAATGGCCAGGCTCCATTCTAGGAACAAACTTAACATTATACAATCCATTGAAGAAGTTAAAACAAAGGAGTGAATCAAGAAAGTCTTACACAAGTCATGCGATTACAATCGGGAAAACACAACCACAATTTTGAGCTTGCATGAACTTGCATGTTTCATGGTACTGACGAATACACGCAGGCAAAGCAAAGCACCGACACGCTGCTAAATCTCTTTGTGAGGAAGATGCAAACACTCTGTATCACTGTAGAAATTCTGCATGTCTGATCCTTACAGCATACAGCACAGGTGTTGTGTACAAACATGAGCCTGAAGAGCTGGTATTGCTCTGAGGCCTATACTATGGATGATAAGGAATCGCTTTCCTATTGTACTGCATCGCCAATAATAAGGCCACTGTGCTGGTGAAATCTTCTACGAAATGAATCAGAACAGAAGTTCATTTCACCCACAATACCATGAACTGACTAATCAGCAGCTAGTGAGTGCAAGGCGGTGCATGCTCTATACTTTAAATTTTAGCACTTGAACTATATTTTGCAAGTAGTAATTGATTCTATCAATGTTTTGCTAATTTCCTTCTTAGAACACTTGTCAGTCATGCTGGGCAGCGAGTCAACCAAAAAAGGGCAGGCCTGTGGCTTTTGTCTTCATTGCTAAGACTCTTGTTAGCAGCTGCTCTTACCCAACATGAAGAGGTATTGCAGCTAATGCAGATATATACCTGCAAAAAAGACAAATGGCTCCTTCCTGATACAAAAGGGAAAAAGCATAGAAATTACTGATCTATGTAGAGGGTGCATATACTCTTCAGTGTGATGTTTCCATCAACCAACACAAGAATTCTGAAGACAGAGAAAGCAGCTTTTCAGAAAAGTATTTGAGGGGTATGAGGGAGTGTTCCTGGCGGCCAAGTTGAACATCACTCAGATATGTGCTCTTGTGGCAATGAAACCCAAACACATGCTGAGCTGTACTAGCAAGAACATATCCAGCAGGTTGAGGGAAGTGAGTTTTTCTCACTGTTTGGCATCTGAGAGACCACATCTGGAGTGCTGTGCCCAGTTTGGGGCTCCCCAGCATGGGAGAAAGATGGACAAACTCAAGCGAGCCCTGTGGAGGGCCATCAAGGTCGTCAGGGGCTGAGCAGAGCTGGGTTTGTCCAGCCTGGACAAAGGGAGGTTGAGACCCCTGACTGCTGTCCTCAGCTATCTAATTCTGGTTATAAGGAAGGCAGAAAGGACACAATTTGCAGGAAAGAAACTTATGACTATCTGTATGGAAAAAAAAAAGTCAGAGTGAAGCTGGTTCAGCACCGGAACAAGTTGCCCAGCGAGGCTGTGAAATGTCTGTCCCTGGAGATTTCAGAACTTGGCTGGAAAAGGCTCTGGTCTGACTTTGAAGTGAGCTCTGCTTTGAGCAGGAGGTTGGACTAGATGACCTGAAGAGGCCTTTTCCAACCTAAATTCTATGATTCTAACTACCAGATACAAACATTAATGTATTACTGCATCTGCCCCCACTTGCACTTCAGGAACTAAAATTGCTCTTTCCCTTATAATATATGGACTTTCCATAGTGCTGTGATATAGTAATGCTGTAATATATCCAGTACATTAGACAAAAATGTAAGTCCATTGCTTCAGAATTTCTAGTCGACAATCTGATGTGTGATGCGATAAGACATTGCAGGCACATTTTGTAGCGTATCACTTAACTGCTGGGAAGAAGTTCTACTCTGAAAATCAGATCTGGTAGGAGCTTGCATATAAGCTCTACCACAAACTGTAAATAAAACAGTATCCAGGAGGGTAAAGGGCATCTCTGGCACATACCATTGGCAAGTCTATCTTCCAGTCTAAAGAAAGATAAAGATCAGCATGTATATGCTTAAAGATTTCATAAAAATCTCTTTCAGGTGACAAAAATCCACCTTGTGAGCAATTTTGCTCCCCTTCCCCCCACTTTTTTAAAAAAGGAAAATCTCCCTGAACATTACTGGTAGTTTCAGCTGCTACAGTCTTCAGATACAACTCCCCTATAATTATATCTTACTGGCATAGGCATAAATGTGGTTTCTCCTGGTTAAGGCTTGTACGGAGGGCAAAATAAAATTAAGGAGTGACTAAGAATTTATGGTAAAAGGATGTCATTTCCTTGTGCTGAATTTCTTTAGTCCTGAATCAGTTAAAATGATATTTTCTTTCTTCCTTTGTGTTTAGGTATTAAAAATTGCTCTTGTTTAGTTGTATTCCAGTAATACCAACTAAATTGGAGGCCCAGTTGTACTGGGTCTTTTCCAAACACACAATGCAAGTTTTCACTTGGAAGAGATCTCTTATAGCACAATTATAGAAAACAGACGCAGCAGGAAAAAAGAAAGCTTGTTGTTCCCATATCACAGCTGGAGTCCACGGCACAGAAAAGGTAAGCGACTTGCCTAAGGCTACATGGAAAGTCTTTATATGTGGAATAAACCTGAACCTTTTAAGTCCCAGCCCAGTCCTGCAGTCACAAAGCCATCCTCCACTCACCCACCACTCACTTTGCCATAGTTCCTCAGGACTGTGATTTAGAAGATCACCGTGGGCTGTGTTAATTCATGATAGATAGGAAAAGTGAGTCAGGAGAGGGAACCAGTACAGTTAAGCAGTGTATTAATCAAAATAAAGGTAAATATTCAGGAAAGCCAGGTGCAGTTCAGATTGGCACCTGGTAGACATAGTTCTGCAGATTACCCATGAAAAGCAGAAACAATCCTCACAGCAATACATAAAAATAGTCTTGGAAGATATTTTTCCAAACCTCTAAAACCTTTTGTTCTCAGTTTTTCCAGAAATTCTACAAGGACTGGAGCATTGTTATTAATTATTATTATTAAAGAACAAAAGAAAAATGTTTGCATTTATCCACCCACACACTCAAATCTTGCCCCTCTATCCCTCATTCTTCCCTCCAAAACTTTTTTTACTGCCATTCAGCATACTATGTCTAAAATTAGACTCTAATCACTTTGGGGGAGGGGAGAAACCCAGTTCTATTAGCCTCGCAAAACTAAAAGCATACTTTTAGGTGCTGTAAAACACAACACTAACAACAAAAGTAAAAGGATTAAGTGTTCTGAAATATTCTCTATAGTTTATTTACCATTGACATGCTTTCCTACAAAGTAAACCAATAGTCAGGATTCACTTTTTACCTTTTTTAATTTAATCTGTTTACTCAGGCCATGTAGTGAAAGCACCTCTCTTTTTCCCCAGCGAGAACTGAAGGCATGGGGGATACAGCAATGCCTTTCACCTGGCTGGATGTTAAAGAAGGATCTGTCCAGCAAAAATAAATCCCTAAGGTTCAAACACCGTGGTGGTCAAAGTGTTTCAGAAGTTCTTTCCTATCATGAACTATTTCTCCAGTGACAGGTGAGGTGTGGAGGATTGCATTAGGCCCTGGATAGTCATTTTATAACCATCAATAGAGGAAAAAGTCTTTTTGAAAGCCAGCATTTGAACTGTGTGCTATGATACATGCTATACAAGAAGAGGCTGCTGTAGGTAGAGAGTTGTACAAAGCAAAACACAAAGCAATTATATTTGGCCTCTAGTGGTTCAATCTGGATCATATATTTGTTCAGGCTGAAAAAAACAGATGGTCTTTCCGCATGCATTCAGTATCAGACAGTAAAACATATGCCTTAGGCAGTAACTTCCCATAAAATTATTCAAGCACTGCCATAGTCTTGTATTTTATCAAAAGCAGCAACTTCCATTTTGTTTCAGCAGTAATCAGTTTTGATGCAAATCCTTTCATCTTATTCCCCTGCTTCTGAAAGTGTACACTAATTGGAGAAAAGCCAATTTATGAAAGATAATATAACTCAGAAGCTTTGATATTTATTCAGTCTGCCTCTCATAAACTTTTCTTACTGGTTCATTAGGAACTACCAATTCTCCATTTATTTAGTTTTCAACAGAATGTTACTATAGTTTGTGATTTAAGGGCTGTTCATATAGAAGAGGATGTTCATCTTAAAGCAATTGTTAAAATGTTACTCAGGGAATATCATAAGCATAAAAAATACACTCAGGGAAGATCTTTAAAAACTATTTTGCTACATTATTTACTGCTAGAATTACAATAATCAAAAGTTAAACATCTGCAAACAGTTTTATGACCTCTTCCGTAAATAATAAAAATGTATCACAGTTAAAGTGACATAATTAAGCACTTAGACCACCAGAGTTATGCTCCAGTATTATTTGAGGTCTGATTTAATCCCCATAAATGCAACGACCTTCAGGATTGTGACCAAAACTGCAAACCATTGGTACTGCCATTATCCTGCATTTTGTATGGAATGTAGAAAATGTTTGAAAGCTTTCGCTGACTTTAATTATGACCAAAAAGTAGCTCTTACTTTTCCTCACTGGTACAAAGTCAGAACTAATGCAGTTGCTTGCAAACTTACGGAAAGTTGTTTGCATTCATGACGTCTGAGTCTACAAAGGAGCTATTAGAGCCCCTCCATAAGTAATTCCTTCCCACAGCCGGGAGCAGTGCCCATGTTTTCTTAACAGCGATCAGTATCTTGCTGGGTTGAGTACCCAAGTATCACCTTTAAATGACTTTTTAATGTCTGAATGCATAAAATCTGTGTGAGGCATTAGATAAATAAATGTGCTGAAGATTATACTGGATGTATACCACCAGTAGATCTATTACAGGTTTAGATAAGTGAATACAATACCCAGTAAAAACCCTATAAAGGAAGGAAGGAAAGAGGTGGTCATGCATGGCACAGTAATACTTTCATTGGGACTACTAGTGTTGGTGAACATTTCTCACAGAAAGCACAGAGACAGACATTTGATAAGCGGGTTGCCCTACACAAGGTCCCTACTTCGGCTAGATGCTGTCGGCACTCTCACCTCCCTTGGTGCGTGAGAAAGGGAGACTTCATAGCTTCAGTGCACAGGGAGCTGATGGGTGCACAGAAAAACAGCATCTCCTGGAGTAGGAGTTACTGTTATAGATACACAGGATTTGTAAGGCACTAAATTCCCATAGGGCAGAAAGCATGCCTACTGTTAGACTGAGAGCTGGTTTACCGTGTTGCATCCTGGAGCAGATGTGCATTCTCAAGACAGGAAGGCAGCAGAAACCTGACAGCTCCCGTCAGCCTCAATGTGCTTCCTGGTATCTCTGAGCAGACAGTTCTTGGAGGTGGGTGGAAATACCCTCTCCAATAGGATGCAGAGAAACAACCGCTGGAGTACTCGCCTAGCTTCAGGAAGAACTGAAAGTGAAAACGTCGGCTAGTGCAGGCGTGAGAGGGACATTACGCAGGTTGTGTGGTGTCTCCCTTAAAAAGTAATCTTTTCAACATCTCTATAAAACAGATAATGCACTGCTGACATGGTGGAAAAGAATACAGTTTAACAGTTTTGATAGTGCAAGCCATGTGGATTAAATTTTCCATCATTTATACTTTCAATGTGACTTGTTTATGCAAGAAAATGAGATATGACAAAGGTTATTACAATTTGTTAAAAATGTTTGACAAAAGCCGCATGGAGAATAAGCGCTCTCCCATAGAAAAAAGCTCATAAATTTCCCCTGTAGGCTTCTTTAAAATGACTTGCACTTCAACCTTTTCTTCAAGTGGAAGAGGGTAACACGTTAAGGGCTTGATACTGTGCTGCATTCTACCCAGAAATAACAAAACCCTGTCTATGGAGAGCTGGAGTATGAACACCGCATTGTCTTAAAATGTGAAAATAAACTGGATAGGAAACTTTAGAAACAATTTTTGAGATAAAAAAAAATGCAGCAAAACCATTTTTTTATATATTCTTTCTTTGGATTAAATCTTACCTTTTTCAGAAATATAGAAATTTGAACTGAATTTCATGTCTGAAATTTTTTAAGAACTGAACTTGCTGCTGAAGCAACTTGTTTAGAAAGGTGAGCTTTGTCAGGCTCTGATGAATAAATTTTATTGAAACAATCTTTTATTTTTCATTCCCTATGGGGATGTTTATTCATTTGAAAAATTAGAACAGTTCATCAAATATGAAAGAGTTTAAGTTTGCAGTGTCAAAAAAATTGTTGTCAACCTAAATTGACCTTTTCTTTCATATTTTTAAGGAGTCATATTTTTAGCAGTGTCTGCTAAGTGATTGTATTTGGCTTATATTGACAAAACAATGAAAAGGCTATAACAGGATGTAATCAAAACCAAGCAAATGAAATAGCTCAGATACCTATGGGACACCAATCAAAGTGTCATTAAAGGCACATTTGATAATCCATTCCATCACAGACAAAAAATAGAACATCAAGGTAAATTTCTCCAGGGATCTATAAAGCAGGTATCATTCTTCCTTTAGCAAGCACATCAGCTTAAAAGAAAACAAAACAAAACAAGAAATGCTTATTCTGACGGGTTTAATGCTCAGAGATACTTGTGACCTAGATATTTACTAAAACGTTTTCATTGGCTTCAACAGGAGACATTTTTGTTACAAAAATAAGAATAAAGTATGTGTTCTTCCAGATTTTAACTACTTTAAAGATTGAGAAGTGTGATACTGATTTGCATCCCAAGTTCCTTGTTTGCACTTACAGGTGCCTCAAATCTGAAGAAAATGACAAAACACTCCTTTTATCACACCCAAAGAGTAGGTCTTTTTATAGACCAACATTTTCAAATGTGAATGCTTAATTTAGTAAAAAAAATCTGTATTTAGACAGCTCTGTAGTTTTTTTTTTTTGGGCCCTAACACCCAATGACAAGTCTGGTAGCTCATCTAGCAACCTTTGCTTCACCACAGATATTTCCCAAGAAAATGAATTTAAAATATTAATATAATCTATGTTGTATTTATCACTGAGCATTGGTTGCAGCATTTATATAGTTTTTTAGAACACATACAAAACTAAGACAAAAACTTTATTGAAATGCAATGGAGAAAATTAAAAGAATTACTGTATGAAGCTGAAATGAAATGAAATGAAATGAAATGAAAAGAAATGAAAACCACTGCATAATCTTTTTTGTAAAATCATTTGCCCATTGCAGTCTATTTTTTCCAACTAACCTTGTCCACAGTCTAGGGCAAAGGGAAATACTCAAATAACATTTTTCTGTAAAAGTGTCTGCTAACACACTGTACTCGGATCTCTTGCTAACCAGAAAAATAATCCTTAATATAAGAAATATGTAAGTGTGTAAGAAAGAAATGTGTTCTGGTAATCACCAGCATAATCCACTTCAAAATCACCTTTTCAGGTGTTTAGATTTTAAGATAGAAATACTGCCACTACCATGTTTGTTTTTTTGAAGTAAGAGAGCAAAATCAAAAGAACAGAAGAATTGTAGGACTGCTGGGTATTTTTTATGCCACAAGTAAGTCTCCTCGTTGCTCAGTGCTGGGAGTGCAGCTCTGGCTCCTCTGAAGCTAAGGCATGATTGATGATTGTAATGGGGCCAGACATCACTCACCTTTATTATCTAATCGTCCATCAGTGGCCAACAGTGCCACGGCTTTGGCGGCTAAAACTAAGTAGAAACCACACTGGGCTGGGGAAAAAAGCCTGTCTAACTTACCCTCTGGAGTTAATCCCACTCAGTGTGACTCAGCTAGACCCGTAGTAAATTACACTGTGCCAGGGAATGGCACTGTTACTTCTGATGGCTCCTGATGGTCTATATCATTAAATTGTGAGGACTGCCGCTAGCATGCTTTTGGCCTGGGTCAAATAACACTTTCCCAGACAATTCCTGGATATGCTCTGGGAGTTAGCATGTATCTGGATGAAATTTTTCTCTGGACTTGCTAGTACATCTTGTACTATGGACAGGTACTTCTAGATGTCAAGCTACTGTGTTGAAAAACCATTATTATACTTAAGTCCGTACACAAGCACTATCAAATGAGCATATTTAAAATATGAGCTGTAATTTATGATAAATGATGGTATTTCAGTATTGTTTTACATCTCAATTGAAGGTAAGGACGGAGGCAAAATCTACTGAAAATTTAGTCATTCAAATTCAGGGGTCTGCTTGGCATATTTTAATAAGGAACATGGGATTAAACTACTTGCAGGACTTGGGATTAAGACAACTAGCCCAACATGACTGTGGTAGGTTGATACTGTGGGCAGCACCCAAGAATAACCTGTGCATTTTCACCTAAAATATTCCATCCTATTGAAGAACTCTGGAACATAAATCAATCTCCTTCTTTATCCTATTTTTCTCCAGTAGGGTATTATATATTGGATTTTTCTTTGGTTTTAAATTTGTTTTTCAGTGGTGTGTGGCTAGCAACATAGAGAATTAAAGGAGTTCTTCAGGGGAAAGGACCACGCAAATATAGTCATGCAAATACACTGCTGCAGTACATGAGTAAAAGGAACTCCTCTTCACTGTGTCCCTCAAGAAGGCCTTTTAGTAACCCTTGGCTATCTCTATAATTTTTTATTATACCAGACATGTGAACAAAGTAGCACCCACAAATCCTCCAAAAATAGCTTTCCAGACTGCAAAATAACACAATTAATGTGGCAGCAACATTCACTTTCATGATATAGATGAAGAATCTATGGGATATTTGGCATTGCATGGAGATTCCAATTTATTTGCTGTCACTAAATACTATTAAGTCTCACATGTTGCCAGAATACTGGAAAAGACAATAAACCACGCTTTTCTTTAATAGGAAAAGGTATTTTAAGTGGAAACATTAGCGTTCCTGAGTGTAATTGATGTGTATTGTACCACACCACTATATCAACCTGTGATGGCTGTGGGAGGAATGGTACAAAATGATTAAAAATGACAAATACCAGTTAATCTGCTCACTTTATGACGCTTTCATTCAGCAGGTTGATTAAGACAGGAACAATTTATCACCTTTTAATATACTGAAGTACAGAATAATATTTTTAAACAGTCCATTTTTAGAATAATAAGGATGAAAGAGTAAGTCTGTCCTGAGCAAAACCATATATCATGATAGGATTTCAAAAAATGGTAAGCATAACAACAGTATTTAAAAGTCCAGGCTATCTTACAGCCCCAAAACCCCTCATAGCTACCACAGAAATCTAAGCAGCTACAAATGCAGGGCTCATTAAACTCTGCAGAATAATGTCATAATGGCATCAAGAATAAACATTTTTGAAATTTTCTTCAGCGCACCAAGATCTAGATCTTCTAATAGCTGGATTTTGGTCTTTACCGAAACCTTACAGTTGACTTCAGTGGGAGTATGGCTTGTGTTGGGAATTATGAGCTGACTCATAAATATCACCAGTGTAAAGAAAATCCTGTTAATTTCCTATAGTTTTCTCCCAGTAGTAAACAAGGATATAAATGGAACACAGAATATTTTTCCAACACAATGCATTATTAGTATTAAATTTACTTCTAAAAATCAATCACTGCACTTTAACTTGAGGGTGTTCAGTTTTATACCACACCATTAGTCTTGTCTTCCTTAATCTAAATAAGTTCTGCACTTTCTGGAATCTGAAGTGCCCTTTCTTCTTGTTAGGCAGCAGTACTAACAGTCCAGGACCTGATGGCAGAAGCATGTCAGACTGCAAAAGAAGAATAATCCCATCTTGAAGGGTTCAAATGATGATCAGAATTTCTGGGTTTAATGTATTTATAGCAACACTTATCTTCTCTCTCCATGGGGTTCTATGCTCATCAATATGATATCAACATGAAAGCAGCACAAAGTCTCAAATCTGTGTGTGTGTGTGTGTGTGTGTAGCATCCACCTATTTCCTTGTGTGCTTTAAGTTTCTTAATGTTTAAAAGCAAAGAGCAGATATGCACTTTGTCAAGCACTAGGTCTTGCTGAGGTGGGTACAGCAAGCAGTTTGTGGTTTTATATCACACACTGCTTTGAGAACAGAACAGCTCTCACAGTGACCTAAAGCAAGATGTAACACTGACTTTTCAAAATGAGGCTTTATTCTGTCCGAGTCTCTCCGGTCAGAGCCCAATGATGTGACTCATTTTCCTCTATTTTTCAGGGTCTTTTATCTCATAATCACTGCAATTGGAAAGAAGGCTACGTAATTTCTGCTGTGGAACAAACAAGAGATTCTGAAGTCTCTGCTGCTACGCACACCGGCAGCGGCTGCCCACAGAGGCGTGGAAGGGCAGCATGTTGTGTGCCCACAGCAGCACCTTCCTCTCCTGCGATGTTTGTGAGGAAGTCGGCTGCTGCTCACATGTCTGGTTTCTGTGTGCCAATGGTATGCTTATACATTGCTTTGGCAACAATAATATTTCTGTTTCGATAATGAGTTATTTTAGTAAATGCTGAGTTGCAAAGGTTCTGGAACAACTATTATGCTTATGTGGAATGTTAAATACAGAAAGTGATCACTTATTTTCCATATGGGGAAAAACTTGCCCTTTGAGCTTCTTAAACACATTAAAGCTGCTGCTTGTCTGTTTGAAACAACACATGAAGGCGCTTTTACTTTCCAACATTTTATCTTACAGTGGCTTGCACTCTTTGCCAAAATTGTCCTGCTCAGAAATTAGTGTGAAACAAGTTTGCATTTTTAAGACATATTACAGGCACAGAGATAACTTTATATGGATTTTACTTTAGCAGATCAGTTTCCTTTCACAGATGCTGATCCTGTAAGGTCTTACTCAAGTGTTCAAGGTCCGGTTGGATGGGGCTTTGAGCAACCTGATCTAGTGGAAGATGTCCCTGCCCACAGCAGAGGGGTTGGACTAGCTGTTCTTCAAAGGTCCCTTCCCACCCAAACCGTTCTATGATTCTATGATATATGTGCATAGTTTAATCAGAGATGATTGCAAGTACATACTTCCAAACACTGACTGTATGCTTCAAGGTTGGAGAAGAAGCCCTGGAGATCCCTTTGTAAAACCACACAGTTAACGTCAGTTTTCTGGAGCTTCAATATACAAAGTACTAGCCTTCAGTGGTTACATGGAATGTCCTAGCGAACTGGATTGTAATTTCCCACATCTAGGAGACAAGCAGGCATGCATCTCTGCTGGAAGGAGAAAAACACCACTCACACTACAAGGAGGTTCAGTTAGTTGATGCACCTCAACTAAGAACAATTCCTGGCTGTGCAAGTGCCAAGGGAACATCTCTGTTGCTGTACCTCTATGACTCCCACCACCAGCATCTTACAGCCTTCAGTGTACTCAGTCCAGACAACTCCATTAAGAGACACAATAGTGTTGTTTCCCTATATTAACAATGTGGAGCAGAGATACATGATATTTTGGCCTCCTACAATTCACAGAGATTCACTTTAAAAATTAGTACAGGATAGGCACTGTAAGGCTTTTGCAAATTCTGAGTCTATGAGTCTAAAATGCTTAACTGTCTTCAAAAAGTTGACTCAAGTGTACATGAGAAGCTTGTGAGAGTTGAGAATTGGTCCTTCCTACGCTAGGAGTAACTTAAGCTATGTGTGGGACCCAACAGAACACTCACACTACCAGGAATCATTCTTAACTGAGATACACCAGCAGACTGCACCTCCTTGTAGTGAGAGTGGTGTTTTTCTCCTTCCAGCAGAGATGCAGGTCTGCCTCTCTCCCAATTGCTCAGAAAACTTGACAAGCAAAAGAGTGGATTCAGGGTCAGCCAAAAATGTTGTATATATTTGTCTGTGAAAAACAAGTCCTGCTAGCTGAGCCTTATTCTTTTCATATATTTTGTGACCTGTTATGAACATTTATGTATGTAGATTTAAAGAATAAATACTGAGCAGGACTGGGCATCTTGATTTAACTGAAAAAAACACGCAACAGTATCCATCCAGCCATATGAGAGCACACAGATGAAAAAGTAACCCAATCAACCAACTTATCAAAGCAACAGAAACCCTTTTCAACTTAACAAGATGATTTCGTCAAACCTTCCTATTAAACTGTATGAAATCAATAGTTTTGCAGTATGCCCAGAGCATCACCAAGCTCAGACAATCACAGGCAAATAAATAACCAAGGACCTGTCTGTTAAAACATTCATATTAATGTTTAACAAAACTGAAGTTACACTGGCTTCTTTTATAAAGGGAATTCATAAGAATCACAGTATCATGTTGGCTGGAAGGGACCTCCAGCAGTTATCTTGTCCAACCCCCTCCTGAAAGCAAGTTCAATTATGTCAGCTTGCTCAGGGCCGTGTCCAGTCAAGTGGTGAATATCTGCAGGGAACAAGGCTCCACGGCCTCTCTGGACAGCCTGGTACAACACCCGAATGCCTGCACAGCTACAGTTTTTTTCTTAATATCAAGTTGCAATTCTTACATAAGAAACACTAAGCATCACATTACTTCTCAAAGTATAATCACCAGATTTCTTTGGTTTTTTTTAGATCACCAGACTGCATCATTCAATCTACTGGATTAAGAACAAGTGGACTTGATGGGCTGGGATGACAGGATGGTCTGCATCCTCATCCTCCTAGTGCTAATCTCTTACAGCTATTGCCTCCTTACCCCAATAACCTCACTTAGTTTGTACCTTTCAGTTGAAGATCTGTAAACCTAACATTGAAGCACTGAGGTCAGATATCAAGGCCTCTCAACCTGAAATAGTCTCACAATTCTCTGTAGTATCCCCATTATCCAGATTGCTATGCTTGGCATTCTCTTTCCTTTTATTCTGCCTGTTACTTTCCTGCAACCTAGGTAAGAACAAAGCTAAAATGCTGTTTTTACTATAATGATAGACATGGTTTACTTTGTATATAACTCAACTTATTTGTTAATACTCCTTTTTGTTTGTCAGAGGGTTTTATTTTATATTACTGAAAATGCAACAAATCCTGCCAAACCTGGGCCACTGAAGTGAAAAAACAGGATGCATGCTAATTGTATCTTGATTATATAAATTATTATCTCTTGCCCAGCACTGAAGGATTTTCCAGGTGTTAGCTGGCATTATCAGATAGAGAAGCCCTGAATGGCTGTTTTGAGGGTCACATACTCAGGAGTCACAGTTTGCCTGTGGAGCACTTCTGAGGCTCAAGCCAGTAATTAAATGCCCAGGCACAGGTTCAGACGCCCAGTAGTACAGCACTTTTATTTGGAAATGTATTTATCACCTCTTTACCAGGCTATGTTCTATCTTTCCACAATGCGTTTCTTCTACCTGTGGCCACGGCCCAGGAGGTCACACGCTGCAGCCGCCCACCTTATTAGCTGCTTTGGCTTTAGATGAAGAATGGGGATTGGTAACGAGATACCTACAGGATTTATTTGAAAGATGAAAAGGCCACTTCAGCCATTGTGCTGTAATGCACACGTATCCAGCTGGGACTGTAGTGCTTTTGTAAGTACATAGGTAAACAGAGAGAATTACTTTTACAAATGAATATTCATATATTTCTTAGAGCTTATGACTGGGAATGACAGTGAGCTCACTTAGCCAGGCTTCTGAAAGGTACCAGCCAATGCTGTGCTTCAGGAGACCGAACTTTTCCGTGCCTTCAGGACCTGGGAAGAGCACAGCCCATCCACAGGACCCTGCGGCTACCAGCACAGTATGGGAAGAGCCACATGATTGCAATGGGCAGACCATGGCCTGGCTGCTAAGAAAGTCCAAAATACCTTCTGAATCCCTGACAATTCGAACTGAGGAAGATTTTTTCCAGACTCCAAGCTGACCCGTTTGATCTCCAGTGAGTAACAAGAAGCAAAATACAGGCATCTAAGAAAGCTTTCTTGGTACTATTTTAGACAGCTGCCTTGCATGCATCTAGTGGCCTGTCCCTAGTTGTTGTCACAGCCCTTTGCTTCAGAGGAAAGGAGAGGGGGGAACCAAAAGTATTTGGCTGATTTTGCTTCATGGACAAAAAGAAAAAACTCCAAACCCTCTCACTCGGTTGCTGTAAACTGAAGCACTTATGCCTGAGTTTCACTTCTAATCATCTTGCTGAGGACATGGCAGTATTATCAAAGATTCTTCTGAAAAATTCAATTTCACAACAGCAGGAAAAAATAAAATGAGAATGCCTTTAGACAGAAAACATTATAAAGACTGAAGGTAAAACGACAATTTGATTTGTTCCCATATTTTCAGTTTTGTTCTCTTATTACAGGCTGTTGCCGATTGCCTCAGGGAGCCTTTGGCTGGTTGAGTGTGCATCAGCTAACAGCTACATGAAGCACCTCAAAGTTTCTTTAAATAGTTTGATTTTTCAGAATTTAAAAAAAAAATGTAAACTTAGTAATGAAAGTCCATGCAAATCTGCTTTGTCATGGAACAAACTTTGCTATGAAGTGCTTTGCCATTCACTGTCCGGATGATCGCAGAGGACCAGACCAGAGCCTATCCAGCCCTTGCAGCAGTGGCTAGTAGCAGATGCCAAGGGAGGACACTGTGGAGGTGGCAAGCCAGTTCCTCACCAGCAGCCTGGGGCTCAGGGGCTTCCTGAACCTCAGGCTCTGGACCTGGACATACTCTGCTGTTATCAGGTTGCCTAATCACAGTTTTGGAGTCCATGTGTATTTTTGGCATGCATAGACAAACGGTGAAAGATTTACAAAGTTTAAGTATGAGCTCTATGAAGATGTATCTTTTAATTTGTTTGCCTGAACTTACTCCTTAATAATTGTGCCAATGCCACCTATGTATGGAATTCTGAGAGGCAGTTAATCACCACTCCTGTTAATCTGCTCTGTTTGCATCTTGACTTCATAAATCCTTATTATATGTGGGTACAGAATAAATCTTTTTCAGGAACTAGGGAAGATACAGACAGAAGTGAGCTCTAATTTCCAAATTCTAATCCAATGACCACTGAACCCAGCCCATGTCAGGCCAAGCAGTCTGGCAGTGTTAATGAATGCCGGTGTCTATTTTTCATGACTCAGAGTGGGGTGATGTGTCTGGAATAATCTCCGTCTGCCTGCTTCTCTAGCTTCATGACCAGATTTGTGGACTGGAGACAGCTTACACTGTGAGGCTGAGCTAGTCTAATGCTTCAACTGCATGTATAGTACCTAATATTTACACTTTTCACCCAGGGACAATAACATTGTTATTATGTAAAGGAACGCTACTGTTTTAAAATATATTTGCAATGTGCCTGGTAAGAGGAGCTGGTTTGGACAATACAACTCTATTTTAAAATTGCCATTTTTCTTATTATTCCAGTTACTAGGTAAGCCTCAAATCAGATGTATGGAGAAAAATAAGGGCTAAAATGCAGTCTTTGCAACGGCATTGCAAAATATCCGAGGGAAAAAAAATTGCCTAAGTGGCTAATATACTGTGAAATTTGCCCATGATTTGTAAAATAATGATACAATGTGAGTCCTGCAACACACATGTATAAGAAGTCTTCAGCTCATTAGTCTCTGGAAAAACCAAACTGCTGCTACCAACTTCAGTGACTCCTGGTCTCCCTGGAGTCATCACAAACATGTTTTGCGTATGAGAAGACTGAAGTTGGACCGTAGGTAATTACTGCACAAATGCAAACAGCTTGCTTTTAAAAAATTCTGTGCATGTTGAATGTATGTGGTAGATTTAAACAACATCATAAAAGTAAACTGTACTTGAGAAAACTGTAACTGTGCAGCTGGTATAGTCCATAAAGATAAAAGAAATGTTTCCATAACATTTAATTTCAAGTTGACATTTATATAACAAAACCATGGTAAAGCTATGTTTAGCTGAAGTTGTTTGCATATTTTGCATCAGCATCACCAAAGGCTCTCTCCCTCATTTATACAGTTACCACATTTTGGTAACCACATTTATATAGCAGAGGCAACAGCTACCGCAGAAGGAAAACTGAAAACCAGAGAATCTGTAATACTTGGATAAACAAGCCATCAGTTCTGGTATTGTAACTAACCAACAACTGGATGTGTTCACTTTTGAGTGAAGCAATTGCCCTGTTTTCAGTAACGGAGACACACAGCATAGTTTGTACCAAGTTCTTGAACATTTAACTGTGAACATAGCCTAATCAATATGATTTTAGTTTGTCAGAGAGAAACACACTATTTTTCTTTTGTCTCTTTCATCTTAAAAGTATCAGAGGAAATGGCCAACCTTTTAGGCTCACACAAATTCATCCGAGTTCATTTCCTTATCAAGCACAAGGCCATAGAAATGAATTTTTTCCCATCCCATTGGCTTAGTAAGGAAAGAGGCTTAACATGAGCAGATCCCTTCCTGACTGCCATTGCGATACAGAGAGGGTTCATGTGACATTTTCGTAGATGCATTACACTTGCTAAGAGATGCAGAAACATGAGTTACACATTTGTAGGGTGATATCCCATCCCTGTTAGAATGAATAAGAATTTTGCTTTGACATTAATAAGGTTAAGATTTCCTGAAAGAAAATCAGCCCCTCTTTTTTGTGACAAATCTGGTGTTCGAGAAACATGTTGTGTTCACAGCAGTAAGCCGTAGCAAAGATGGGCCTTTACTGCACTTAAAGGTGTGAAGACACAGTGAGACCGTAGTGTACGTCAGTCTGCCAAGGTCAGCTTTAAACAAGCTAGCTCGAGTTCTGACAAAGTGCAGCCAAAGAAGTACAGAGGTTAGCTCAGGCTAGCTGTCCCATTATTCACCCAGCTTTCCAGGCAGGCTGAGTAGTTCATACTTGAGCTTTAGCCTGGCACAATTACACTACTATCATTACCCAGGCTGACTGCATCGAAGCTAGCTCACGGATGTCCGCAAAAGCTCCTGCTGACTTAATCAGAGATTTTTCAGACTTAAGAATACACTTTGCAATATAATATCCAAAATAAATTTCTCAAAGAATTTAGAATTACAGTTACAGTTTAGAGTTACGGTTAGAGTTACAGAAGAATATCGGGTTTATCTTCCTCATCACACCTACAAAGAAATTCTTTGTAGACCTACGGAAATGTAAGTTTTAAAACAATACCAGAATGTCTTTAATAAATACCATGAAAAAGCATGAAAATTTCAATGAAATGGAACTCAGGAAATGTGCATCATGAGAAGCAAAGCTCAGGGTTTATACTGAGTATCAGTTAGGTTACCTGACATCAGTGGTCTACCCAAATACAGAGGAGCCATTTCTCACTACTGCTAGTCCTTGCAAGTCTATGAATAGAAATGAATCCAAAAGAAATAAAAGATTATACAACATACACCTTGATGTTCAATGAGCAAATGTCTCCAGAAGATTGTGAGGGCAATATTTCAGCAGCACTTCCAAATATCTCTCTCTTTCTGTTAGCATCCCTGCTACACTGCTTTGAATGACATTGCAGGCAGCAATAAATACAGCGCACCATCAATCTGCTTTGTTTATGAAGGGAAACTACTTTCTTAGTACAGCTTCCAGCCTCTTCTGAGAAACCTCTGCTTTTTGAAATAATAAGTATTTTTGTACATGAGGGCCAATGATGCAAGACAAACCTTGAAGTCAAAGGAATGTGTGCATGGAAACGGTGCAGAATAAAGTCTGAAACCAAGAGTGAGCTTTCTGTTGTGGGGCTGCAAAAATGCGAGGACCCTAAGGGAACATTTTCCAAGGGTGTTAACATGCAAAAGACGGAAATTTGTACTCAGTGAGATTTTTCAGAAGTTCCTCAAATTTTGCACCTTCTACAGTCTTCCTTAAAAATCTAACCCAAGTAACATGATAATAGTTTAATTCTTTTTGCCCCAAAAGACATTTAGATGATTTAAAATGTGGTATTATGAAAGACAATATGGTCTGACTACAGTTAAATAAGATTGTTCACTTATATCACACAGTAAATCATGTGTGATATAAGTAGAGATGTATTACTGATACTGGTTAAAAAATTAAGACACCACAGTGAAGAATGATTGAAATGAGGTGTACAGCTTAAAATATCTTCCCATTGCTAAAGAATGCATTTTACAGTATTAAATCAAAGAAAAAGAATGAGACTTTAGACGGTAACCTTTTGGAGGCAAGCTGTGGTTCCTTGAGTGTGTCTGGAAAGCGTTCCACATGTAGGCAGCATGGTCTTGGATGAAGTATCATGGGCTTGGATATGACACTAACAGCCAATCACAATCCCAAAATATTTAAGTACATAAAATCCATGTTTATTCCAGTTCATTTTCTATCTTGCAGGCTTCCATACAACCTATTAACAGTGTGGGTGATGGAGTATCAGCTTAACTTGCCAGACCTGAGTGTTACCCTGAGAGGATCTCCCAGTGAAGAGACACTCAATGCTGCTGAGCTGGAGGTGGAGTGCAAGGAATGGAACTATGTTTACGCAGTCCCTGTGTGGGCTGTGAAAAAAATAACTTCATTTTTCACTTTAAAAACCTTGACAAATCAAGCCCCAGAAAGTCTTTAGGCCATTTTCTTCTTGAGACAGCTTTGAAAACAAACTGAAAGAAACTAAAGGTAGAATATTATGTAGGATAGTACTGGTAGTAAGGAATTATATGGATTATTGGCACAAAATATAAGAGAGGTTCATTTAAAAATACATAAAAATAAGCCAGCAAATAATTGCTAAGCTTCTTCTTACATAACATTGCATAACAGCAACAAAACCCAAACCAGCAGTGATTATCTTCAAGTATTGCAAGTGGTAATAATATGATTTTACACATTGCACAAGCTAAGAATATTTTTGATAGTAAGAGATGAAGGCATCACTTTGGTCCCCAAAATAATAGCAAGATGAGAACGGAGGGCTCATAAAGGGAAGATTGTAAAGATACTCAGCATGAATGTAGTGAGATTCTGCAGTGAAGAAATTTCTGGGAGCATGGATGGGTGCTGATAATAGCATAGCTTTAGGACATATGAGTTTAACTGTCTATTCCTGTCAGGAGGGTCAAGGGAGGAAATATAAAGATTAGATGACAGTAGAACACTTGCCAAGGATCCACGGCAAAGAGGTCATCTATCAAGATGTAACTGAATCAGAGCAATAAAAGAAATAGAGGGTCAAATCAATGTCTTTACTATTTTATTCTCTATTGCATAAGCATACTTAGTTCTTTAATTTTGTTCTAAGAAAATAAAGCTAAGAGAAGTTGTCTGTTACAGAGTGATACTCTTCCATATTGTTACAGAGTGATACTCTTCCATATGCAAAGGTCTCATAGAATCATAGAATCGTTTAGGTTGGAAAAGACCTTTAAGATCATCCAGCCCAACCATTAACCTACACTACCAAGTCCACACTAAACCAGTCAAGGGTAGACTAGACTAAACCATGTCCCAAAGTGCCACATCTACCTGTTTGTTGAATGCTTCCAGGGACGGTGACTCCACCACCTCTCTGGGCAGCCTGTTCCAATGCTTGACTACCCTTTCCGTGAAGAAATTTTTCCTAATATCCAACCTAAACCTCCCCTGGCGCAGCTTGAGCCCATTTCCTCTCATCGCTAACTACGTGGGAGAAGAGACCAACACCCACCTCACTACACCCTCCTTTCAGGCAGTTGTAGAGAGCGATAAGGTCTCCCCTCAGCCTCCTCTTCTCCAGGCTAAACAATCCCAGTTCCTTCAGCTGCTCCTCATAAGGCCTGTGCTCCAGACCCTTCACCAGCTTTGTTGCCCTTCTCTGAACATGCTCCAGCACCTCAGCTGTTTGGATTGTGTTTCTATGTACTGTTGACATATCCAGTGGATATATAATATTTAAATTACAAAGTCCCACAGACTAAGTAACAGCTTTTACTGAACTATATAAAAGCAAAGTAGCTTTAAATGACTTGAAAGTTATAAAAAGAAAAAAAGAAAAAAAAAAATAGAAAGAAAGATGTGGAACAATAGCCTGTTAAAATAACCTAGTCTAATTTTTATAGCTACTCAAGCGCTCAAAACATAGCCAAATTTCCATGATGCTACTGACTTAAAACCTTTGAAGACTCATGCCAACAGACTTCTTATATCTGAACAAAGAAAACAAAAGCGGAGCTTTTCCATGAGTTACATACAAATCCTAAGTTAACAGGATCCAGATAAAAAGGTAATAACAACTGACAAGATTAATAAACTAAATGAGCACACACATTGCATTGGCAGCAGGTTTCCATCAGCATGAATCCTCAGGCTTGCCCTTCACTTTTAAGCTCCATGTAGTTGTATTAAACAGATGTCAGACGCAATTTTACTGCACTAGTGGAGCCAAGCATCCAAGCTATCCTCTGTGCTAAGCCTTTTTAAAAAGATGGTACTTTTTATTAGAACACATAGTCCATACTTGTTGTTTTAGATGCAGGTCAACAGAATAGTTGGTTAAAAATGCTCTCTTCCACCCATCCAGGTGACAGCGTAAGCCTTTTAAAACAAAGGTTCAGGGGTGGTGTGTGAGAAAATGTCTGGGAAAACATATCCTGAAAACCTAAAGAATGTGATGAGATGGGAGTTCAACTGCTATAACACACTTCCTCTGCCTGCCTCTGAAAAAAAAAAACTTTAAAAGACGTGGAACAAATGTAGTATCTGGCATTTGCTAACCTTGAGAAATTATTCCTAGTGAATTGCTGTCTTTTCCAGGCAGTATTGCAAATACATAACCAGCCCTGCAGATAAAAGATCTAACAGCTACCATTTCCTATAAAATCCCTCCTCCCAACCATGCACAAATGAGAGTGTGCTGCTGACCCAGCATCTCTCAGTTGCCCCCCCCCAGCCCAATTTCCCAGGAGAATCTCACAGCCCCAAATGAAAGTTGCAAAATTGTATGCCCTGGCATTCGCAAATCACCTTCTTCCCCATAATCTATCTTTTATAGAGGAAAATAAAGGTTTTAGACATATATTTAGAATTCTTTTTACTTCGCTACAGAAGTGAGAGAAAAAAGCATGTCTGTAGGACAGGTGTACTTTCTCTGTGACTTCAAGAAGATCTTCCTTTTCTCTTCTGCATGGATTAACATTCAATTATGTTATATTTTTAAAAACACTCTGAATGGTGTGATATAATGAGCATTCAATCCCATTTACTGTCTTGCATTCTATGCATATATAGCATTTGTAGCGATTTCAGTGATAAACTATTTATCCCTTATTTAGCATTCAAAACACAGTCACTACATTTCCTCCCCCTCCCCTGCAAAAGACCCTACCTAAAATGGGGTAAGTAGATGGTTCCTGGTACCTATGTATAAAATTTGATCTAGCAATCCTTTAAACCATGTGCTGCTTAATATCAGTAATTATCCTACCCTCTTATTCAAAAGATGGCAGCTGCTTTGGTTCTGTGTAAGGCCAGAAATGGCCCAGGCTGAGCAGCTCCTGGCTATGCAATAGTTGCTAACATCCTCCATGACCTGGTTCGGTTCCACTCAACATTATTCATTTACCTGTTCCTGTTCTGGCAGAAACTGATGCACCCTCTTCCCATTACAAGAACCTTAGCCCTCCACGGCAGAAATCCCTTCCAGCCTTACTAGGCAAGTTAGGGTTTTCTCTCATTCTGAGATGCAAAAGAGCTAAATGACAATAACAAACTATTGCCACATTATCCATAATGTCAAATCCACAGCAAATGAGAATTCTTCACATCCTTATTTGGCACAACAAAGTTTAAAGTTTTTCTCTGGGAAAAAAGAAAGATGGATCCTACAAAGAGGAGACTCCCTGGTGAGTTGCAGAGTTATTTGCATGGTGTGAGACATTAACAGTTCTTGGATTAGGGAACCCTCCTGACTGACTTGTTTATTGAGCAAATTGACATCTCAGAAATTTGTGATAACTCATGTATCATTATTATATTACTGGTTCAAACCATAATTTGGTCAGTTCTAAATACACTTCTTACAGTAAAGTATATACTTCTGCCAATGAATGTATTTTTGCTACAGAAAAAAGATTCTAATCAATAGACATCCTGTTCTATGCATGCAAAAATGTAGGAATTGCCAATTATTCAGGCAACCTTCACTCTTCATTAGCAGTTGTTTGGCTCTTTATTGACATAAGTTAAACAATAGACCAATTCAATTATTTTAAAATGATATTTTAACTGTTTTTTTCTGTTTATGTTTGAAACATGAGGTGGAGGGTTCACCTTTAGGCAACTGTAACACAGACTTCTGCAGCTTGGTTAGCTGCCTATGGTCCCCTGAAGAACAGGTACTTTTAGGATGAGATTTGTTTAACAAGTTTTAGATGTTTAAATTAGTGATTAGGAAATGAACTGTGTTGTGCATAACAGCAAAGGTGTGTCCCAGCCAAAGTCCATCTGCCCTTTGTGTCTGAAAGCTCTCAGTAACAGCTGTACAGATAAGGGTATGAGGATAGGGGGAGCATGCAGAATACTTCCTTAGCCTCCAGTGCAAGTCACAGACTTCTACCACCAGGCATAGTATTTTTGTATTTAATATCTATTAATACACTTATCTTTAATAAATTTGCTTATTTTATTCCCCTGTTTCTTTTAAACTGTGTGCCAATGTGAAGCACTATAGAAAAGCTGCTCCAGCACTCTCTACTGACTGTAAAGACCCTCAATGCAGACATCTTTATTGCAAGTTATATGTCTGACTGTTTTTATTATTATTAATCATGATCTTTCACACTTGATATAAATTTAAGATATTCCTTCTAGCCATTTTCTTAAATCATAAGATTTTTGGCAGGTCATTCAAACATGACTGAACAGAAAATATACCTTGGGGCAGATTTTTTTTTTTTATCTATTCAGATTTCAATTTAGGGCTCTAGTGTTTATGTCAGTGAGAGACAGGTCAGATCCATAATTTAAAAATAAACCATCAAGATATTGAATTATACCACTGAGATAAGAAGATACAGGCATGATCCAGACATCATGGTTAGATCACAATAAATGCACAGTAAAAAAAATGATGGCACCTCAGTTACTATAAATGTGTCCCAATTTGTTAGACATGCAAGAGTTCTGAGCTCATTCTTGTGCTGAAGGGCCCCCATGCACTTGCCATGCTGAAGGACTAGATATCCTAGGGTTTCTCAAATGGCACTAGATGCTTATATTTAGATAACTTCCACCCTTAAAGTAGATCTTTGGGTGATCCAAATTGATCTTCTGGCTAACTGAGTATGTATGACCAGGTCTGAAAGGTGAGCTTACCCACCTGGATGTAATTCTGTTGCTAGTGTCATGTAAGGTACCTTAAAGTACATTCAGCCTCCAGCTACTGCACCAGAAGGCTGAAAGTCTCCTAGAGATCATGAGCCATACCTATCAATGCCACACAGATGTTTGAGATACTCTAGGACATTTCAAATGTCACTAGATACCCATATTTTAGGCAACTGAATGAAGTGTTCAGTGTCTCTTCAGACAATTACATGCATGTTACTACAGTATCTTAAACCTGAGCTGAATCCCATCCTTCTGATAATGTCAGCATTTAAACTATTGCTCTGAAATTTGTACTGACTGAAGTACATACAACATTGAAAGAAAAAAAGTGTATGCCTAAAGTTGCTTCTGATGGATTACAGAGTTTTTTACTGCAAAAGCAAGTTATACTGTGACAAAATTTTTCTCATTAAGGTGATACAGGTAAGCATGCTGTTAAAAGTCAAATCAGAATTTTCGGAAGACTGAGAAAAAGACCACAAAAACTAATTCCCTATGGTAAAGTCGCCCCTAGGCCCAATAATAGTATCACCTATGTGAATACAGCAATAGAATTAAATCCACCAAGGTTGTTTTTATCCTTAGAGAAAAATCAGAATTAGGCCCTGAGAATTAAGGAGAAAACTGCAGAGGACTGTATTTCCTTTCCATAATAACCTAATCAAAGCCAGAGAGCTTGTGATCCAACTTTTCTAACACAATTAAAAATTTCTCTTAAAACTATCGCAGAAATTAATCTCCTCCTTCCTTCCAGAAAAAAAACCTGCCAATGCCAAAGAAACACGACACACAAAAAATCTTTACATATTAGCTTTTGAATAGATTTCAAGAAAGGAGAACTTCTGTCCAGAAGCTAAGTACTCAGGCATAATGGAAAATAATAGTCTACTTCAAAGATATTTCACTATTGTGGCTGTAGCAGCAGAAACTTGTGTTAGAAACTGTGTGAGTACAGACTTCACCTGCCTGCTGCTTGCAGTGACATTTAACTGAATACAGCTACCTTTTTCAACTTCTATTTGGGCTATTATGTCATCACAAACTATATACTTTGGTTTATAATCTAAAAAAGGAGAAGGAGAAGAATGATTTCATCTCTCAAGTAATTGGATTGTGAACTGGCCAACCTAAACTTAGTATGTTTGAAACGAGCTCTTCACATCTTCTTGGGTTAAACCCTCTGTGAAACTCTGTAAAATGGGAAGAATTCTTCCCAGTCCCATGGGCTTAATATGAAGTTGCACTGGTGAACAGCATTCATACACTGATGATGACATGCCTCTGTACAAATAGCCAGAGAAGTTCCTCGTGTTGTGAGGAACTTTAAAAATGGGAAGGTCCGTCTGACAGAACAGCAGGGCCAGGCGTGCTACAGCTCCACGGAGGTGAACAAACACATTTTGGAAAGCGTTATTTGTCTCTCATCATTTCCATAACAGAAAAGCATGTACTTTGTTTCTACCTTTGGAAAAATGTTAGAAAAGGCTTCTCACTGCTGGAAACATTTAGAGTAACTGGTTGTAGCTATAGTAGACGCTCCATAAGGGTCAGATCCATCTTTGAATATGCCCATGGAAAGATCAATTTCCCTATGTCTGAAATAAACCAAGTCAAGATTACTCAACGCACATGCATGAAAAGAAGATGTGGGATCACTCACTCCGTAGCCCAGTCAAAAATGATCATGTAGCAGCTATATAAAATGTTTTTCTATGATCGAAAAGGCACCATCCTGTCAATATAATTCCTGGATTTTCTTAAAGAAATGTAAGATTGTTTGAAAACAAATGTTTTAGAAAGAAATGAATACTCAGTTGTTCCTTTACAGAATTACATGTTGATGCAGCTCATAAATTTAGAAATAAACCAAAGTTTTTTTCTGAGGTTGTTCACCCTAAGCCTGAGGTTTTGACTCCTCCTTTAATGTTAATTATCCCCAAAGCCATTTCAAAACATAATAGATGCATTATAATGCAAAACCACACATGAGGTCAAGTCACTTTTGTGTGAAGCAAGATCTACAAGGTCTAATATTAACAGCAGTTTGGCACCACTGGCTTTTATGTTGCCTAGGTGTTTTGATCACAGAAGTTGAATGCATTACATCATTGACACCAAATCCTCTCTGAAACTTCCCTGTTTTCTGTTTATTTTTCATATATTTTAGTCCTTTGTTTATTTTCACAAATATGTAAACATAGAAAACAAAGCCTTGTTAAAATGCAGAACTTAAAAATTACTGCCCCTGATACATCACACTTGGTTGTGATGAAATAATGTAATGACAGAGAAGTTTCCAGGTTGCTTGATTATTATTACAGAATTTTTACTTCATCTGTCATAAAACTTTTCCTGCTCTACCCGACTAAAAAGCTTCCATTTCTCTTTTAACACCAGCTAGTGTTATTATTACAATGCTACTTCATGTAAATATTATGAGATCAGATATTCTGGACCACTCCATTTTGCAGACAATTTAACAGGTCCTTTCTCTGAAACACAAAGGCCGAAAATAAACAGATTCAAATAAAAAAAAAAGTGAGTGAAATACTATTTTTGAGGCCAGAAGGGCAACCACTAGCCTGGAATAGGAGGATCGAGGGGAGAGCCAGAGGAGGAAGGAAGGTCTCCATCTTGCAGCACTCTCTCCTCATGCGCTATAGATTTTTGAGCATTACTAGATTTGCCTTGATATTGCCACAGTGTAAAGCCAGAGGAAACCACCTGCTTCTCAGTGTAGGGAAGGATGGGATATGATCAGGGAATATCCCATCAGGGAATTTCATACAAGTCTAGATATTGGGATGTGCTTTCAAAATTTTGGACTTTAAGCTCCCAAACATAAGCTTTCCATTCAAATACTGTAAAAGAATAATTGAATCAGCTACATATAAAATATGTCATGAAAAATACTTTGTTGAACTTTCCTGGGGGCAGAATAATGGACTAGATGACTCTCGGTGTCCCTTTTGACCATATTTTCTGTGACATAATACCATATATGATATATGGCTATATATCATTACCAAGTACATAGATAATATGAGACCCCGTGCAGGGCATCAGGACTTCAAACATGAGCTTGATGTCCATTCAGTTCTGTGTTGTGTTCCTTCATTAGTTTCTTCATCAGAATTTTGATTTTTTTTTCTTTACTGCTCTCCTTTGCATGCTCTTTTCTAAACAGAATGCAAATACTGAGTTCCACTTAAATTCTTCAAAAAACCCCAACATTCAAAAACATTCAAAATTAGACAGAGTTTTTAAAATCCCACAGCGCATAAAAATTGTTTAGAAGGCGGTAAGCAAATTAGAAAGAGACAAGCTCAAGCATCTCTAAGTGCAAATATATTCAAAATGATTTTACAAAAGCAAGAGGTGAATAAGAACAGATTTCCTGGAAACTTTCATAAACTCATTTGTCACAGCAAAAGTACATGACAATCTCAGCGGGATTCTGGCCAGAGATTTCTGACACACCAGCAACAAGGCTTGCTTTTTCAGATATTTAGCATTTTTCCAGTACAGCTAGTAGAAGTTCACAGCATACTAAAGCAGCTATAAGGTTCTCACTCACATGGCATGAGTCCCAGGGCTCAGGAGCTTTTGGATTTCTTTTTTGGTTTAGATTCCTTTGGTCAGTGTGGTGTGATTTTTAAATTAACAGTCTAAACACCTTGAAAGAAAAGCATTTATTCATTAGCTCAAATATTTCTCAAAAATGATAAAGAAGCTCCTGGCATCCAATTTAAGTAAGCAAGCAAGTTTATCTGACAACAGGACTCACATTAATCTCCATCACACTGTATGTATGCACAAATAAGATTAGTCACAGAGCTGAGATCCATTCAGAAAATGTCCCAACAAACTCATCACAGTATTGTGATTAATAACTGTGTTATATGTATCAGGTGATCGTTAAGCATATTTCGACAGATAATTTTACATTAGTCAATACAAGCATTAGTCAATAAGATTTATAACCTTTTACATTTATATTTCAAAACTTCTTTAAAAAGTTCCCTGAAAATAAAAGATGAACTATTGCCTGTATACATACTGACTAATGGGTTTTATACACATTGAAGATACATGGTATTCTTTACCATGGTCTGGACTTTTGTAAGCTGATAATTTTCTCAGTATAATAAAATAAGCCAATTTTTTCAAGCCCGCTTTATGTTCCAGCAAAGGAGAAGTCTATTCTTGTATTACTCAGGAGAAAACAGGATCTAATCTTCTTTTGTGGAAGCTAGGAAACAATTCTGGGGTAACTAAAAAATCCTTTTTGCAGGTTAAAAAATGGGTATCATATGTAGACAGGTACAAGATTGTGTTGTAGATGTTGGTTGCCTATCTATCTTGTTTCTTTTCCCCCCCAAATTCTTCATAGCTGATGATATACGGTCCATATCTCCAGGACCTAGTTCAGCTATTTATTACTTTCTCCTTTTAAATTAGGTACATTTCTCTTAAATTTCTTAGTTGGTAGAAACTAAGATTCTGAAAATGGTAAATCATGATCAAATGAGTGCTAAGGATGAAGCTTTGTTTCCTTCAGAACTTATTGACAGGATAAAGAAACAAACCCAAAGACACAAAGAAGCAAGGAGACGGGAATAGACAAGACAGACTGTAGAGCCCACATTGATTCCAAGAGGAACATTTTAAGGAAGTTTTCCACGAGGTGTTGCACTCCACTGTAAGTATTTTAGCTTAATGTGGTATGTCAGGAAGACTCAAGGCCGGATTACCTTTAATGGCCCCCCCTAAATGAAAACTGAAATTAAATCAATGATCAGCACTTTCTCCCTGTCTTGAAAGCATCAAGATTTCTGCAGGAGGTTTCATAATGTTTCCAGGATGTGTCCAGTGCAGAACCAAGGTGCTGATATTCACCACACATGAGAATGGCCAAAAACCAAACATGGAGCAGAGACAGACAAAATATGTCTCCCTTATCATCATTTTAGAGACTCTAAGTTTTGTTGCAACAGAAATTATACTAGTAGTTTTCACATGAGAGTAAAAAATGCCATAAAAAATAGCTGGAGACAGACAAAAGCTATTGAATGAACTGAATATATTTGATGATGATGATACCAGCTTTCAAATGACTTAAGTCTGAAGTGTGCGGAACTAGAATACTCTTCAAACTTTAAATATTCTCAGGGGAGAACAGCAAAGAGAAAGTTTCCATGCCATGTTAAGCATTGTCTGTTTAAAGCCGGTGAGTTTTGCAATTTACTGAGAAATACAAGGTCTTTCTTTTTGAGGGATTTCTTTGTGAGTGTACAGTGCACTTTATATATATGAAGAAGAGGTCACAAGTGCATATGGTCACGGGTTTTCCTTTCTACGTGTGCCTGAGGGCCAGTGCAAGCCCATGCATGGGTACAGTTATTGCTGCAGAGAAGAGTTCAGTTCTGTGCATTTTGCTCCATTACACATTCAGCAACATTTCTACTGCCAAGGTCACCTTTCTAATACGCCACCAAGAGCCATAGTCACTCACTTTTTGCACCCTCTCAGTGACAGTATCATTATTGTCAGCTTTAGGAACACAGTAGCTTGATCACTCATATCAAGTTCTTGAACTAAACACTTCACTAATAACTCTCTAGTTAAATGACTCCAAAAATTTACAGCTGCAGTAACATCCTGGAAACCTTCACTGTGTGTACGTCTATGTTACCTCTTTTTTTTTTTCACTTTGTATTTGGAATAGGCATGGAGCCATGCTGGCAGACCACAAACAAGAGCAAAGGAAACAAATGTCAATCCCAACAAGTAGCTGGGACGTCCCTGACACTCACCCCCATTCAAAGGCTGATGCAGGAGAATGCAGCAGGTCTTTTACCACAACAAAGAACATATGTGTCTCAAAGAGGGATTTTCCATTCCCTCGTTCCCATTTCCTGATGTCTCTGGTCATAGAAGAGCCTGATTAATGATCTGTTTCATAGATGCGTTTCAGAATCTGCCTTATCCTACCACACATGATGGATGTGTTATTAACCCTAATGCAGAGACAGGCTGAAACTCATTGCAAGAGTGCAGGGGTGTCAGTGAAGGTTAAGTGACAACGGCAATTCACAAGCTGAGTATAGTGGAAACACCCTGCAGAAGTTTTGTTTCCGTAAGATCTGTCTTTTATCTCAGAAACTAGTTCCACTGTTCTCTGGCCTTGTTTATGCTGTGGAAGTTTATATAAGGTTTCATTGGTCCCAGCCTTTTATAAGAGCTTAAGGATTCAACTCCCAGATGTATATATTCATAGCCACAGGCAGGCACAAAGTTATCAGAAGGCCTAAAAAACCTTTTAACTCTGTAATAAACTTCAGTCCCCCTCTCCCCAGCAGCGATGCTGGCACTGCTGTTTCCAGCAGGGCATCACAGCTTCTCCCTGAACCATCAGGAGAAGCACAGTCCGCAGAGAGTGCCGGCTCTGCTCCGCAGCATGGGATGGAGGGAGGTCAGCGAGGGGTGGGGAGGAAAGGAAGGAAGGACAGGGGTGGCTCAGCTGAGGCTGCAGCGCAGGACCTGGGTCTGGGGCCACCTGCCCTTTTGGGGTCAGGGCTCTGGCAGCACCCAGTCCCGGTCGCGATGCCACGGCTGCCAGGGGGTGGGTAGCATAGGGGCAAGCCCCCCAACCCGTGGTCACTCCTGTGCTTGTGACACTTCAGCTGCCTCGCCAGTGTTGGTCATAAGTGCTGGACTTAAATGCTGTGTAGAGGAGCAAACTCAAAATAAAAATATCTCAGAGAAAAGCCTGGCTAAGTCTGACACTGGATGATCCATGCTTGGCGAGGCACGATGGAGGGGCAGAAGGTTGGATGCATTTCCTGGAGACTTGCACAGACTGGGCTATGACTGCGGAACCTACTTTCACTACTGTTTTAAACCTGAAAGCAAGTCCAACTGCTAGTATGGATCCATCCTGGGAGACAGGATGGAAAAAAAAAGCCTGCCCCATGGGGCTCCAGGAGCCTAATGAATGGGTGTTATAATACGAGAGGTCCTCCCAGATCTTCCAGCATGTGGAGAAGGCTAACGAGAAAGGAAACAGGCTTCTGTAATAGGGAGAGAAGCCCCTAAGAAAAAAGCAGTCTTCTGGGATATAATTCTCTGAACCAATATTAGCAGGACTAAGTGGTTTGTATGAACTCTTCAGCCCCAAGCCACCATTTAGGTGGTATTAATTGTTTTTCCTGACCTCCTAGCAAACAGTACTGGCAATTGCATTAACCTTCTCCTAACACAAACTTACTAAAATTATTCAAAAGGCTCTATAAACTTCAGCTTGCTGTAGCATATTTATTTTCTATAATTTATCCTATAAATTTATTGTTTACTGCAGTCAAGAATGAGAGTGACAGGCTGTATACTGCCAAAATTGAGGGAGGATGCTTAAGTTATACTTATGCTTAAGGAATAATTTTAAACACAGGAGCCACCAACAAGAATGCCAGAGAAGTAATGTAATCTCCATGCTTGAACACTGCAAAAATCTGTAAAGAAAATACACAGAGCTTAACATTTCTTGCAAAAAATGGGACTCTGCTTCTTTCCATTTTGTTTGATTTGACCAAAGACTGAAGCATACAATAGATTTGGGTTTGCTCATGCATTGCAGCTACAAGGAAACCCTCCTGGCATGATCTATGTAAGAAGAAATACGTATGGCAGGGAAGGGCTGTGTTGCAAATGCAGTATTTTTGCTGTTTTTTCAATGGCTTCAGTGAGTACTCAACAAACACGAGTCATTTATGAGCATTCCCAATCTGCAAATGACTACATACATGAATATATACAAAGTTATTTACTTTACACAACACTCCTGGTGGATATTGGACACAAGTCTTTAAAGGTGAGGAAACAAAAATGCAGAAAAATTAAGTGACATGTCTAAGGGTATACATATAGTGAGACTATACCAACTACTGACTTCAAATATCCAGCTTTTGAGTTCCTGTTGCCAGACTACCCCATGTATTTCACTCCTTCCCTTACAGCAAGGGATACAGTGCCAGATGGCTGGCAGAAGCGTGGAGCTTGACCCAAAGGAATAAAAAAACCTGGACCATGGGTTCAACAGTCACTTGGGTAAGGCCAATGTAACCATATAACTCTACAGACAAATAAATAAGCCTGAAGAGATGGGCTTAGAAAGCAAGGGATGTGAGCAACGTACAACAAGAATAAGCACTAGAAATGTGCCACATAGAAAATACCTAAATCTAATTTACTCAAAGCTCCTGCAAACAAATAGCCAATCCTGCCTGCCTCAAACACAGAGAATGTGAGCACATCCTGTGTGACCATCAGATGGGCTCAGGCCATCTTGCTGGATGCGCTACGTCAGCACATCCTCACGTCGCATCCCTCTGAACGGGCATGCCAAGCTGTGCTGCAGTCCAGCAGCAAAGGTCACCGGGGATGGGGAAGGCGCCTTGTTGCTGTCGTCATTAAACCTCAAAGGGATATAATGAAATATTCATTAGGCTTTTGGAAGAAAACGCAGGTATAGTGCCGGATTTTAGTGCTGCAAAATAAAGAAAGGAAGGGGCAATTAGCCTTCACTCATAAAACCCCTGACAAGGTCTGTGCAACATTTCCTTCCAAAACGCCTCCTTCTCTTTGTGGGCTTTTTTTTTTTAGATGATGTGTTAGTGACAAAGTATCTAGATGGCAGCTGAGTGAATACAGGTTTACCCTTTTTTGCCATTTATTTCTAAAATGAAAACATAATGAATATGTACACATGCATCTAGAAGTTATTATTGTCTTTATTATTACCACTAGTACTACTTATTATTACTACTAATACTACTTAATACTACTACCGTTGCTACTACTTTTAACCTAATTGAGCTTTGTTTTCACTGACATTGCTTTTCTCAAAATTTAGTATTCTGATTTTCTTTTGTCTGCAGAAAGGGGAAGTGGGTGCAGTACTGATAGCGGTTAATGCATCTGCCAGTGCTGTTTCACACTTATTGTGTTTCCTGTGATACCAGTACAGGGTTTGTGCCATTTTTCAGCTTGAAAAATGTGCTGCCTGGTAGATCTCACCACATAAGCCACAACTGTCACCTTCTCTCAGCTCCACCACTGAAAGCAAAGCAATCCTGGCATAAGATCACAAACTGCACTTAAGCAAAATACATTCTTTGTGCTTCCATTTTCCATGGTTCTGGCCAAGAAAAGGGTTTTGCGAACCCCTCTTCCTTGCTCTGATTTAATTTTGGTATTCTATTTTTCCTTGTTCCTGTAGTGATACTACTTTAACTCTATTTTCTTACTGCTTTGCCCAACCTCACTCTGGATCATCTCTTTCTTCAGTCTTATGTTTGCTGTGCCCTAAATGCCCCTATTAGTTTTCCTACAATAATCACTGTATGTGCCAATTATACGTACTGATCATCTATAAACATTTTACATATTCCTTCTTTGTAGTTACAGTGATTTACCATTATGTATTATCCAGAAGCTTTTAGTAACCTTTTTATTTGTATTCTCTTATAACTTTAGGTAGACCTTTTAGTAACCTTTTTATTTGTATTCTCTTACAACTTTAGGTAAACTCTCCTGCTTGTTGGGTTTTTAATTTGCACTAAAATTGAGGAAAAGTGTAGTTTGCTTCTGTTTTCTTGTGTCACATATATCCCACTTCTAGTACGGTTCCAAGATCCAAGGTTAAAGATACAAAAAGCGAAGGAAGAGCTGGAGCTGTGCTTCTAAGAGCACAGCACTACACTTTTAATTCATATTGAAGGGGTGAATTATTTGTTTCAGTTTGTAAGATAAACCTCAGTGATATGAAAGACTGAATTTTTTTATCTCAATACTAGCTATGATTGTATTTTTAAAGTCATCCTCACCATAGAATCATAGAATTGTTTAGGTTGGAAAAGACCTTTAAGATCATCCAGTCCAACCATTAACCTAACACTACCAAGTCCACCACTAAACCAATTAAGGGGGGAGTAGCAATTTCATGTTTCCTGGCTTGGTGGCTGGATTATTTTTTAATGGAAGTAAAACCTAGGAATCATTAAGGTTGGAAAGGATCTCTCAGATCAGTCCAACCATCAACCAAACACCACTCAGGTATATATGCAAGAATACCATCTTGCATATATTCAGTGGTGATAAGGAAACATTTTTTCTGACATCTGGATTATTCTACAGTAGCCCAACCTTGTATTGTATCCACAAGCACTTCACATTCCCAGAAAATGTTTTTTGATCTCAAAAGGTCCAATTGCTTGGATTCCCTCTTTAATGGCACTGAGGACATAGTTGCCTATGTCAGGTTAAACTATCTGCATATCAGTAAATCTCACTGCGTGGTTCAAGCAATTTTGGAAGAATACAAGATCTTAATTTCCTTAATCTTCATGTATGAAAAATAATTCAGTAAGCAAGGCTTTTATCATGGCAACAGCATTCTCCGATTGAAAGACAGGGACAACCTAAATTCTGCCTTCAGTGTAACATCAAAGTAACTTCACTGTCTTTCTGCTTACTATATACTTTCAATTTTTGATTAGTCAATTTATTTTTGTTATTGAGCAAAAAGCTCATATCAGTGTCCAAAGTGATGATGAGATTCTGAGAATGGTAATGCTGTGGTACAAAAAAGAGGAACTAGCATCAGTTTTCCATCAGCTTTACAACCACTGTAAAAGTTGAAGTCAAATGCTGAGAACTGTTACAATTCTTTAAATAACTTAAGCCAAAAACTGAAAAATAGATCTCCAAAAATAGCATTGTAGTAAATTTTGTTTAGAGGAGGGCTTTAACAGACTTTTTATTCACTCAACTACAGAAGGACATGTGTTATAACTGTTCTCTAACTCTTGAAAAGGAAAAAACAAAAGTCTAAGCTACCAGCACCAAAAGTGCAAATGGTATTTTTAGAGGCACATAATAAAACTAAAGGAGAAGGAATGAAAGCAGCACTGGAAAGCAACTATGCATAACTGAGTGATATTTGAACATTTTCTGTCATAAGCAATTTAGACAAGGTTAATTTCTGGGTATGCTGCATATAAGGAACGTATAAAACATTAAGCACCATCTGTCACATGTGGTGGAAACCGCAAGCAGAATGGCAGGCAGTATCTGGGGAAGGGATCAGGTTCCTTTGGGGGACCCTTCAACAAACTCTTAAACAATAACATCAGGGACCGCTGTAACACTTCCTTCCCATTCAAGGTTCTTAACACGCATTACTGACACTTATCACATCTCTCGGCCACCAAGGGAAGCAGGTAAACCTACTATTCCCTCTATTTACAGATTGCAAACATGAACCACAGAATGGTTTTTACACTTTTTAAGAGTTTATGAAGAGGTGTGATGTGAATAGGCAGAAAACAGGTCAATTCCCCATCTTGTAGCTAATTTCCGTCTGGATAATACTGTTGTAATGACTTCAGTAGCACTAGTAGTTTTTGAAGCCAAATTGTCAGACTTGAACAGAAAGCAGCCATGTTTTATCTGCTGATGTGTATTCTTTGCTCAAACCGTCCATTTTAGAGCAGGTATTTCAGCAACTGAACAACTGCCCAGCTGCTGTCATGTAGTATCTGGAGGTCTGCAACACACCAGCACTGAAACTTGTCTTTGAAACTACTGAAATATGAAATACTCTCCTAATACTTGAAATTCTTGTAAAACGATGGATATTCTTGAATTTCTTTACTGAAAAAAAGCCTTGCAAATTCTCCAAGTGCTCTACCATATAAGTGGTCCATCACCATATGATGGGTATAGATGTATTATCAATTAATTGTAGATTATGTAAAGAACTAATGTTTTTGCAGCAAGTCTCATTGCTAGTAGGGATTTTTTGAAGCTACTAAAGCAGGTTCAGTACAGAAATATTATGCTTCTTTTCAACAAGCAGTACCGTGCTCCACGAGACCACATCTTCAGAGGCATGCTTATACATTATACATCAAACAGCTAATCAAGCCGCTAATCTTACAGTGTGCTCCTTGCTTCCTGTTGAAAGCTAAACTAAACAACAGTGTGTGCTCAGCTGCAGCCCATTTGACAGCATCTTAGACATTTCTCTAGCTTGAAGACCAAATATTTAAGTGAACAACAGAAAGTCGCTGTATAATTAAAAGATAATTATTTCTGAGTTCTTCATACAAGCCTCCCTCTAAGCTGAGAGCTGATGCTAAGCACAGTGACAAAGATCACACAGTACCTGACCATATATGATATGATAACCTTTATCTCGAACAGGTGCTGCACTGTTGTCAATGAAGACTGAGGCACACGGCCATTAGCAGACCTAGTCGGTAAACTGATTACTGGCTTTTAGACTGATTTTCTCCTTTACTTTTTGGAAGAACAGTACTCTCTAAAATGGGAGGAGCTTATTCAAACAGATAATCACCCCTGGATGCTTGTGTAATCGAGAGAGAAAGAGAGATTCTCTGAACTACTCTCTAAAAAAGCTTATTCTTCACTTTTCTGTCTATGTATGGAGCCAAGAGACCGGACTTTGAAGTTTAGGTATCCAAGTTAGATACCTAAGGTAAGCAAGTGTGACAAGAGCCAACAAATGGGCTTATACAAAATCTTAGAACACAAACCAATCCAAATTTGTTGCCCATTGATCATGATTATCGGAGGGAATTCTGGTGTCCCTTAACCCATTCTGCTAGCATAGCAACAGCAAAATATCAAGGTGAAAAAGTGGCATTGCCCAGGGTTTGTCAAACAAGATTTAATGTTTTGAAAGAAATAAAACATTTGCCTGATCCGTGAATACACTCCAAACCTGTCAGGAGCCCAAAGTTTTAAAAATTAAACAGAAAAAATCTGTATTAGTTCACATAAATAGATTTACTTGCGTTTCTGGACTTTTAGTGTCTGCTACTCTTATTAAAGAGGCCAACAGCAAAATATTTATTGATTTTGGTGAGACACATTTGTGTCACACATTTAGAGCTTATGTAGAAAGACACAACCAGGAAAGTCAAGCTACATGCAGCTACAAGAACACATCACACTATGCCCTGTTATTCAAAATTAAAGGGACCTTAGTCGGGGCTTTTCAGGCAAAGTGATTTAATGTGTTCTGAATTCATTCTTTCATTTAAATTGACTTAAATTTCCTCAACATGCCTGTGTACACAAAACCATAGAGAAGATGCCTCTTCGAATTTACCAAAAATAAAAATCTGCAATCAAATAACTCATCTTTCATCTTGTCATCACTTAGACAATGTAGTTGAATAGGTCTCTGCAGTGCCTCATTTCTCTGTCCCTCGAGATCTGCCTGCACCAGTATGGTTAGGAAAGTTAAGCTGAGTTAACTAAACATAGGAAATAAAAATGCAACAGCAAAAATGTATTAATCCCTAAGGTGCAGTCCCTCATTCACAAACAAAGCTGTCTTAGTTCCTCACTACTTTAACTCTCAAAAGGAGCATCTAAACAAGGCTTCTGTGCACTTAAGCTAATTCACTTTCACTTAACACCTTTACTTAACACCTTCCTGTGACAAAGCAATGCCAGCAAAATCCGTAGCATAAACACTTTCAGGAACAAAAACGTCTTTATTGCTGGTAGAGTTCATTTCACTTTGGGAGCAGGCTATTCTCACAGCAGAACTCTTCTTTTACCAGGGAAAGTCTCACCTCCATTCAAACGGGTTGATGGTAAATGCTATTCAAAAAAAAAGACCAAAAACCAGAAAAACAAAAAACACCTGCCCAATACCAGATAACCATATTTAAGATCTTAAGATAGTTGTGGCTATTCATGAGAGCTTCTAAAATAATGTAGGTATATTATTTTCCTGCTTCACTCAATAACATATGAAAAAAACATTTCTAAATTCAATCTTTTAAACAGCAAGTTTTTCTGGTTTTGCAATTTATTTTAATTTTATAAACACTTTTAAACAATTTGCTAGTTATTAAATGTTATTGCATCCTAGTGCTCATCACAGTGTTAGACAATGCCTCTACTCAAAACTTTTGTGTAACAATTCAAACATTTCTCTTTCTCATAAGTAGATACTCTACAGCTTCCTGCAGTAGCTTAGCCTATCATTTAGCTTTTCAGTACATCCAGGCTGTGCTAGTTATAGAACTTGGCATTTCAGGTAAAATTATAGCCCTTTGCTATAGTATATAAATTTCTCTCTACAATGTTTCCAGAACATTTGCTCTAGCCATCACTGTAAAATACCAGTAAAGGCTCAGTCTTTTTGCTGATTTTTATTGCAAACATTTTCACTGAATTATGCAGGATGCAGAAAGCCAGAAGCAGAACTGCAAAGAGAAAAGAAAGTAAAACTAATAGCTGTGATGGCACAGCCCCAGAGCAGAGGGGGAAAGAAGCAGAGAGTAGGCAGAGCTGGAGGCGAATGGGACGGAGGAGGTGGAAGGATGCTCTGTCCAGCGTGCGCCCGGCGGCAGGGCATCCGCTGCCAAGGCATCCTTTGGAAAGTCTGGCTTCCCTGTTCTGGCAATGGCTGCTTTTCTGAGCATCTTTGTTTTGCTGTTCATTTTGCATCCCACAGTGTCATCTGCCTCCCTGCCTCTCGCTGTGCCCCCGCCAGCTGTCCCGTCCTCCCTCGCACACTCATTGCTCGCTACGGCGGGAGTCACAGACCGTGCAAGAGTCCCCAGGCCACAATTGCCACATGTTTGCTACGGTCTCTTTCCCTTTATTATTCCCTAGCAATCATCTCTTGATAGCTTGCTGTCTCTTTCCCCCTCTTCTCATTTACAAACACAAATACATTCACAGTAGTGCATTCACTGGCCTTACTCTGGCTAAAACTGCTCATTCAGTGTGTAACCATTATGAGCAATGGCAATTAACAAAAAGTTTGCTCAAAAGAGATGCAACGGCCCTGAGAGTACTGATAGCCCTGACTACCCCTGCCCAAACCCTTTGGGGCTCCCCCCACCCTGCCCAACAGCCCAGGACCCCTTTCAGCCCCCTGAGGCCACCAGTCCCTGCCCCAGTGATGCCACAGCAGGGCCAGCCTCCAGCTCCATCCCCATCCCTGTAAGTAGCTGGTCTTCTGGGTGGACACCCCCCCCACCCATGTATGTGCGGCTCATCTCCAGCCCTGCCTCTGGCTCCAGCTTCTTCAGCTTCCCTTAGCAGACTCTGGCGCCAGACCATCACCTGGTGCTGTCGCTAGCCCCATCACTACCAGCCTGGTGCTCAGCCCCAAGGGGATGCACCCCACAGGGAGGGCATGTCCTTGTGCAGTCAGCCCTTGCTGCTCCCTGACAGGAGGCAGCTTATTTTACAATAATTTCTTACTAAAATGCAACTTTCTACTTGTAAATTGTAAGCATCCAAACATTTCTCGGCCTCCTTGTCCTATTTAGGGTTTCTCTCTAGCCTTGCTATCTTTGTAAGAAAGAGTTATATCTTAAAGATATGTGCACACCTCTTCTGTGCTCCATTCTGTCCCATTTTGAGCCCCCACCCCTCCAAGAAAGTCCAATACTTTGGTGCTTAAAGGTAACAGATACAAAATCACAAAAATGGTCAGAAAGGAAGAGAAAGTGGGGAAGAGTACTACAACCAAGGCATTTTAGTTTTTGCATTTCAGACTTAATGGTTAGAGCTGTTTCCCTTCTTCTCCCAAAACAGCATCGGTCCCAGCATCCCAGTGCACTAACCTTCTGCTTGAATAACTGATGGGGAGGTGGAGACCACTCTCAGGCAGGACTGACTTCTCCTAAGGACAATCTAAGGACCTGCCCAGAAGGAAAGCGGTGGAGATGTGATACTTCTCCCAGGCCCTGGTCCTGCTCCTGGAGAGCAGTGTGCTTAGCTGGGGGCATGGCAGCACCATGTATCTGTCCTGATGTCTGGGCAGGTCCTAGCTTAAAGACTGAATGGCCATACACAAGGTTTTGAAATTGTGAGGCCAGCTATCATGGTCATTGATGTGACTTTGAAGGGACTTACTCTGCTGAAGTTGTTTCTTGGTCAGAAGCAAGATGACTATGTAATTTGGGGTGCAGAATTTAACTCTTGCAGGTAATGGCTCTTCTCCGAACATTTGCTTTGGTTTAATTTACATCCAAAGGCTAGAAACATGCCTATCTTACCATCAACAGAGGCTCTATAGAGTGTGCAGCTGGAGGTTAATCTAATATAGAAGCTGCTCTGCAGAGCTGATAAAAATGAGCCTAACACCCAGCTGGCCAGGGGATATGTCCATATTTAGCAGATGGGATGCTTTACACAGGAGCTCACATAAGTGTATGAACAACCAGTGAGATCATGCCTTGCCTTTGAATTGGTTCAAATACTCTTACTGTTAGCAAACATATTTTACGTCTGTTCATCTTTCAGCCCCCAGCACAAGGAGAGTAATGAATTAAATATCCCTCCAGAATAAGAAAACAAAACTCAGGAGAACTCTGACTGTAGAGAGATGAGATATAAATGAAGTATTTAACATAGGCAAAAATAAATGTAAGTAAGATAAATCAATATGTTAATCCACAAGCTAAGCCAGATGTTTTTCATTATTTTAATACGCAGTTTTGTTGCTTTTGAATGTATTGCACCGATGGCCAGTTCAGTTTCCTAGACACCGTTATATTTGGCTCAGCAGTTTATTTTGAAAGAACTTGAAACCTCAGCCTATTTTAAAATTAAGTTCATCTGACTTTCTTGCAAAGGGTTGCAAAGAGTGACTTCTGACGCCTACTGCTTGCCTCTGTACAGTGGCCAAGTGCGAAAACAAGCCTTTGAGCCACCTACGTTCCCCTCTCAATGCTGCGCTTGATTCAAAATCAAAATTCCTATATATTGCTTGCACGATGTGGACATGGCAGTAGCCTTTGAAAACATTTGACTGGGTTGCAGTAGGAGAAGAGGCTATAAAATTATGTTTCATGAAAATTAATTTAACAGGACAGACCAGTGTGGTACATTTCTGTTCAAGAATATTGCATGAATGAATCAGAAAGTATTGTCAAACAAAGTGGGAGAATCAGCCTCCTGCAAAGTTGAAGTGCTTTTTCAAGAAAAGACTTTGTGTTGTACAACATTATGGAAGGGTTAAAAGGATTATAACTGCTCCTCTCTTGCTATTTATATATAATTAAGCTCCTAGAAGTATTACTTGGCCAAAAATTTATTAACAAGTTCCTTGAAGAGATACTGGAATGTTTACTGGTCTGGAGGGACTTACGTTTTTCCAGTTTGCTATTCCCTTTGAATTGTTTTATTTTCCATTAGCTATGAAATCCTTATGTTTTCACAGTGCTTAAAACAGTTAAGGAGGTAGCTGAAAATAAGCAACACTGAATACTTGATTTGCCTACCTTGTCATTCCCCTTGTCTTTCCTAATCAGTCAAAACCTAATTTTCATGACACTTTATACTATTATTAATTTGCTTTCAAGCAAAATAATTTTCACTGACATTGCACACTTTTCTTTTTCTTCTTTTTTTGCACTTTCACAATAAAATCCCTTTTTCATTTCTTTGGGGGACAAACTCCCAAACCAACTGAGAAAGACCAGAAAGTACTGAAACACTGTGATTCCTCCTGTACCTGAAATCTTGCACTGCCCCGTTTTCTCAATAATATTGTACAGAGACATTACATAAAATATTGTGAGGCACTCTGTGCTGCTGAACCTAAGTGTCAGAAGATGAAAAGTTGAACCATCTTGTGACATGTATTGTCCACTCCCGCACACGAAAAGCTTGTCCCAATTACAACTACAGTTTGCTTTTAGAAAGCATGTGCCACAGCTTCAACTCTTTCCCTCTTTCCTCCCCTCTCTGCAGGCATTCCTTTAACATGAATTTGCACCTCAACAGCTGCCCCAAGGGCTCCCAAGCAAGATCATGTTCAGCTTTCACAGAAATAAGTAATTGTAAACTTAGTCAAGCCAGTATGGCACGAAAGCAGAAGAGGCAATTTATTAAAGGAGAGCAACATTGTGCAAGATTTCCTCCTGCACATTTTGAATGATATCTGAACTGCAATCAATATACACACAGAGCATGAAGCATGGTAATGAAAAGGGTAAGTCTGTCTGAAAGCAGTCTATATATGAGAGTTAGAATATTCCATTTGCAACCCCTGTGTTAACTACAGCTTTCTGACCTCTTCTTGGTTTCAAACTCTATTTTACATGAAAAACAATCAATCCCTTTTAATAACACATATATGTTACAATATGTAGGTGTTCATTCCTCTTATTGTCATACCTTGTGGCCAGAAGCTAACTTTCACATGGTGTACTACCCATATTTCTCTACTTACTGACTACCATTAGACTGGAGTTTAATGAAAGAGCCATATTTCATAGTCAGAGGGTATGAGATGTGTATTTGCTTCTTAGGCATGTTGGACCAAATGTTCAACTGATGAATTCAAAAGAGGCAAGTATATGACCTGAAGCTTTCCCACTGCTTTTTTTTTTTTTTTTTTTTTTTTTTTTTAAAGAATAAAAATATTAAGGTCTGTAAGTTGAAGCAGGATACAGCCAAACCCCAACCTAGCATGTAGATGGTATGAGTTGCCTGGCATGGTTATGGCAATGCCAACACTTACAGGATATAGAAAATTGTACTTGGATAAATATACCAAGGTATCCACCTTAGCCAAAGTCTTCTGCTTTATAGAGTGCAAGAATGTTTCTGGCTTATTTTGACACTATTTTTGACCACTAAGCAGAAGCACAGGGTTCCAGAGCATAAGTCAAATGAGAGGAGATTGCTTCTCCCGTATGTTTCTGAACCTCAAAAAATGCATAGTCTAAAAGTCAGTTTCAAATCTGAATTAAATTTTGGATTAAATTAATTTCAGTTCCTATTCTACTGAAATTTCTACAAAGATCCCTAATCATCAGCTATTTAAGACAAAGCAAAAGCCTTATTTAAGTGCTAAGGGGAACTGATTTTAATGTGGAATATGTGATACTGTGCAAGCAGAAGTTTCCATTACTCTTGCATACTGCATGCACATATCTTTTTGCTTGGTAGTCATAAGACAGCTTCTGAAGTCTCAGAGACTTCCCCTGGTGGACTTGAAGACTAAAACTAAAAAGCAAAACACTTGAAAAATTGCCTAGTATCTCTCAAGGAAGAAGTCAGTTCAATGAATAAAATGCCTTTTGGAGATCAATAGTCTTTGAGGGCTTGTACAATTTTAGAAAGTCTAGGGCCAAGTTTATCGCTGGCCTAACTCCTCTGATTCCCGAATTTGATGGAGTTATGTCAGGGATAAATCTGTCCCATGGTAGCTTGCAGCTAGATGAATGAATATTACTGCATGAGAATAAAAAGACATTGTATTATATTCTCTCTCTTTGGGTTTAGGTTAGTTTTCTTTCACATGCATACATTTTGGAAACTCTGAGAAATCTCTTAATAGTTAAAGGGTAGATTCATTAAGTTTCTCATATATATGCTCAATCCTAGTGAAAATAGCATTAATTAGCAGACATATAATTGTTAAAGCCAATGTCCTGTTGGAAATATGAGGCTGCACAAGGAAGGTAATGGCCTGTATTTTTCAGGTTCATTTAAATGTAATAAGCTAACATTGCTACTCCCATTAAGACCTTTGGAAATGTAATTAAATGCTCAAATGACTACTAACATGATTAAACAAAGAATAGGGAAGGTTATTAACTAAGCTTATTAAAGACATTTCACATTCTGTCCTACTTGGTAATAAATCACATTGAATTTTTTTAAAGCATATCAGCAGGCAAGCAATTTTCCCATTATCCTAGCAGAAGATCAGTGCTGGAACGCTATTCCCTTTTTAAAAAAATACACCAGTTATATGTGTGCCATAGTTTTTTGGGAGGGTTTCTTTGCATATCAAGTCTTTATTTCTTTGTTGATGCAGTAGAGGGAGCTCACTTTAAAATGCCTACAATCTAATTAAACAATGTATGTGCTTATACCTTGAGTTTGGTCTGGTATGCACACAAGCAAACAGATTTTGTGGACTATATTTATGCATAAGCTATAACATATAGCACTATTATCGTGCTTATTTAACTAAGGCTTTCTTCAGTAACTTGTTATTTTTCCCCATGAAGATCTGTACTGTCATCAAATTACCTTCCAAGCTACCTGCTCCACTAATCTTATATGAATGAAATCACTTCATTTCTGTTCACTGTTGCTCTGCCTATACATTCACTACTATATAAATATTTATTTATATGATAGTGTATGCATCCACATACATGCATATGATACATGATAATTTGTAATGCATGCATTTATACATATGTATATATGCCATCTATACTATACACATACACATATATGTGTACGTGTATATAGGAATGTTATATGAATTAGCATACAAAACATGTATTACATCTACATATGTGTATAAATATTTATTGGGTTTGCCTTACATTGCATCACTTTTCAACAATGAACTCCATAGACTTTTCAGAGAGCTGTTGTCCAGGATACAAATTCCTTATCTAAGTTTGTATTTGGTTTTATGAAGATATACATATTTTTGAACCCAAAGTACTGTATATTTTAATCATTATTTACTGTATCAGTATGTGTTATCTACAAATTCTACCTGCATGTTTTTTTCTGTTTGTTTTGTTTTTCTTTTTCTTCCACATAATGGAAAAGTATGAACACTACCTCTGGAGTCTATTCTACCACCACTGGAAACACCTTCATTCAATGATGAGTCTCCATGGACAACTTGCCTTAGAGTTTTATCAGACAAATTGTTCTTGAGCCCTATTCTTTCCAGTAAAGCACTCAAGGACACCCATTATTTTGCCCAGGACTGGAATTGAGAGAACTACTTTCTAGTCACATTTGAGTCTCCCCACCAGTACTTTTCAAGCACATAAGATTCCTTTCAATTTATCCTGAATTCTAAGAAATTATGAGGAATTACCACCAAAATGGTAGAAACCTAAGTCTCCCCTTTAAGGACAAGGAACAACCCAGCAGGGCCTGTTAATGGAATAGTATTTATCCCTAATAGATATTGTCTAAAAATCTTTGATCCTTTGTCAGATTTTATGTATCAGATATGTTTTCCCCTTCCAAATACCTAACAAATATTTATTAAAGACATCTGGTTTTTCTGGCAACATTGGCAATAAATTTCCATCCCGTAATAGGCTTAAACAACTTTTGAAGAGACTTATAAGAAGTGGTGTTTTAAGTACAATAAACAAAATTCCTAAAACAGTTTCACTTCATCAGAACAGCTTTCTTGTATCTTTAACTTCTCTTATCAACGTCCATACTTTATAACTCTACTAAATGAACAAACAGATGTAGCAATCCATATAAACTAGATTTTCTGCTAGCATTTTTGAAGCAAGAGATTTAACAGTTTTGACTAAGCAGTAAGACGGACCTAACCATTACTTAGATATGTTTGAGCTTTTGCAGCGCTTATCTCCACTTTCAAGGCAGCATACTGAAGCCATCCCCTCACTTTCTAAATAAATTTCACAATAATACAAAAGCCAAGATTTTATAAAGCCCATTTCTGTGCACTTGTGTGGAATGATCCCGCGTGCCTCCATAAACTACCCAGAGTCACTCACTTCATCACGGTCTGTAAGTTGTGTGGCACAGACAAGCAAGCACATACTACACAAATGAAACAGCACTAACTGGCTGTTCAGAACCAGAAACTGAAACGTTTACAGCCAGGGATACCTTGTTGCTCTTGGTCTTCCACAACACACACAGGGTTTCTTGCTTTAAAATTCTTGCATCATGCCAGCTTTACTTAACAGGTGCTGTATTGATTGCTGTTACCACCTCCTTTGAAATCTTTGCAATACCTCTATTTACAGATTAGGTGAGAGAAAAAGTGTAGCAAGCTAATGGCATAGACTTTTAGTTAAATGCTTGTTTTAAGGAATGTACTCAGCTCTTTGTTTAATGAAATTCAGGTCTTCACCATTCTCCTGTTTTGACCTTGGTGCTGTGTAGTCTGAATTTGACTAAAGGAAATGAAAATTCCTATATAGGTTGGATCTTGCCACAGAAACGTAAAGTATCTTTTACCTCAGCACTTCATTGATAAAAACCGCTTATTTTGACAATGAAAAATTGTTATAAAAATACAAAAAAAATCTTATTACACTTCAAAGATTTCAAAGAAAGTAGTAATAGCAGTTGATATAAAACCCATCAAGTAAGGCTGGTAGCTGCAAGTATTTTAAAAGTACAGGTAACAGACATTTGGGGTTCAGGCTATTTCTTAAAGTCAGGCTAAATTAGCTATGGTTGACTTCTAATTAGGCAAAGTACTCCATTTTTGTCCACAATTTGTTTTGTGTTCTTATGTTGTATTAAAACTCTGCAAAGATAACTTGATTCACACTATAGTTTTGCTCTGTAATATTTCTTTTTCCCACAGAAAAATCCTTGTTTAAGAATTAAGAATTCATTGTGTTGTGGGGATGTAAGTCTGAAGGTATTGACCTGTACTCGTCTCACTATAATCTTGACAGATCATAGCAGACTGAGGAGAGGAGAAGATATCTGGAAGAAATCATTAATACACCTGAGATTATGCTCTTTGTCCTGCTACCATGGGGGATGTGTAGGTGTCTTGACTAATAACAATAATAAAAGGCTGTCTGCAGTGGCATCCTTCATGATTAAACTAAAACAATTTTTGAGAAGTCACCTACTAGTAAGTCTAGGAAACTTGCTTGTATCTATCTATCTGGTCTGGGAAAAAAAATAAGATAAGGGTCTAAAAGAAAATTCTGTTAGCTGTCAAACAGCCCTTAGCTGAGCTAGAGGGGAATGACAGTTCTACCCGTCTGTATTGCTCAGCTAAGTTTCCAGAGGGTAAATCTTCTGTTACTGCATATTATAGCTCCCATAGAAATAACTGGTAATCTTCAGCTGTGCCAGTTTAACAGAAAGAATTGCACAGACTCACTTAGAAGCTCCAGTTTGCCCTAATCACAAGAGATGTTTCTGATGATCATGCCCTAAATATCCTATGAGCATACTAACTAGGCAAACAATTATTTCTGAAAGTGCAACTGTCCATTCCTCCACTGAACACTAATGAAGAAAAAAATTTAAAATTTAGAATATCCATGGACTAACAATACCTTTAGAACTGGAGAAAAAAAAAAATCAAATAATGGCTTATCTTACAGAAAATAATAATATAATAAATAGGAAATAGAAGAAAAAAGATCTTCAGCTTTCTAGAATGTATTCTTGATGAGCATTTATTATTTGTATTATAGCAGAATTCAGTGGTAAATATTAATATATTCAAGATTGTTTGTTGGAAAAAAATAGTGGAAAAATGGGATTGGGAAGTAGTGAGTGGGGTATGGAGTTGAGCACTAAAATACAGATTTTTTCATATCGTTGAAATGACCAATGAGCAATGCATAGCTCAAGCTTTTGATCCATGCAATAGGACCATTGCTTCATATCAGCATTAAGCATAACCAGTTTGAGGGAGTTTGGCTATAGGGTTATGCAGGCTTCCTTCCTGCATATGAAAGCCAAATAGTTTGCACACAAATTTCTACACTTCTCTTTGGAGATTCAGAGCATACAAACATGCCACAATTATAAGGTCACATCAAGCTTATACACAAGAAAATTGTTATTCCATTTTATACATACAGAAGTGAGTAACACAGTGACTAAAGTTTGCTCTCCACATGCCCCAGAGCCAATGGCACTGTGCTGATTTAGACCTGCTAACAAGCAAGCCCCAAGAGATTTGTACACAGCCACAAGTAAAATCTGAAGCTTGTCTCTCAAGGGTCAACTGGATGCAGAGTTACATTTCTTCTTCACACAACTTTTCTTTTCAATGATAACTTTATTAAAGCTCGGGCAGTTCTATTTGCCCAATCCCCCTGGGAACTAACAGTGTATTTTGCCTCTTAAGGTAGAACCTGTATTGCAGTTTCTGATCAGATATGCTTTGTAAATACAATACAGCCTTGATTTTGAAGTGGAAGCGAGAACTGAAAAACAGATGTGTTCCAAATCTGGGACATATTTTCCTCTCAATAAACATGACAAATCTCAATTCTTTCTAGTACTCTCATACACGTATTTAAATAACTCAATAATGAAAGCCAGGGCTTTGGACAGCAGCTGACCATTCATCAATGACACTTAGTATCAAGTGAATCCACAAACAGATTTTTTTTTTTTTCTCATTAAATGCTTTTAAATATAGCTCATCATAGAAAAGCACAAATGATTCAAGGACAAAACATCCTCCTCTGCCTATTGTCTCTGCTGACGGATTTGTGTCTCCCCCGAAACCAAATATATTTCATTTATAGCCTAAGAAATATTTACACCAAGATAAAAATCCCACAAGACTTTTTTTGCTTTTCTTGTTGTACTTTAAAATTATTTTTAAAATTTGTCTTCTGTTTCTGCTTGAAACACACCACTCAGTAGTATCCCACTTCAAGACAAGACACTTGTGTTAGACTGGAATCTCTTTTTGTCACAGAAAACTGTAAAATCATTGATTAGTAGCTGCTGCATGAAGCTGACATTAGGGAATTACTTTCCTTTACATTACAGAAATCAGCCCCAGCATAACTCCAGTGTTTCTCCTGCTCTTTCTGTCTTGAGGTGACTCACCACTGCAATGTCCCATGCCATGCAGCTTGGATGGCTTTGGCCACCTAAGCCCTTCTCGGGCTTGCGTTAGTCCCAGCCAGTTGACAGCCAACTTTTGTGTCCATTAAAAAAAACAGTTAAAAGATACAGGAGATGACAGTGAAGAGAAAAATCACAAAGAGATAAATATTTGGAGGCCTGACAGAAACCTTGGCATGGCTCTGATCTGATGCATCTGGTAAGACTCAGGTATAAAGTACGTAAATCAGATGGACCTAGTGAGTAATGTGTATAATGAAGATGTACAAACCCCTGTGTGAAGTTGGTAGTTGTCATTTAAAAAAAAGCATTATCAGATTTTCTCCAGTATTTTGCTATAGACTTGCCTAATAGCCTTGGGCATATCCAATTTTTCTGATACCATGTCTTCATCTATCAAGATGGAACAATAGCGCACATAGTGACAACAAAGTTATACACACTCTGAAGCCCTTGGGTAGGAGTTCAGCATTGCTAGTCATAATATATATACAAAGTGAGACCTTCCCAAATTACTCAGTTCATAAATCTTAATTTTATTTCGTCAGCTCCAGACAGGCTACTCTTTCCCTCTCCTCTCTAAGATACCAGATACACAGAGTCTGTGAATGCGGCTCATCTCAGTTACCGCTACAGTAAATATCTCCTGCCAAATTCCAGCCCACACTTGAAAGCCCAGGTACCCAGTGACCTGGGAGGGCTTGTGAAGTCTGTCCCAAAAACTCTTCAGCAAATCTTTATTGCCATCAGGACTTGAAATAAATGAATTAAAGCTACCACAGGCATACATATTTATATGTGCTAACATCACACCTTGTGGTGTCTGTCCTAGAAACATCCACAGTCTCCTTTAGATGCTGCTTCCCTTTCTCCAGTTTTCTAGCATATCCCTTCTCTCTTTGATATTGAATTGAGGTTTATACCCCAAATGTAGAAAATTTTATACCCAAGAGGTATAAAAATTTCTCTCAGGTAGCAGCAATGATCCCTGGGGAGCCTGAACAATAATTTCTCATTTCAAATCAGGTTAGCTCTGAGAACAGCATGAGTGTTTCTCTCTGATTGGTGTCAAGGTTGCTTCTGGATCATTTTTCCTGTTATTCCAATCTGGAAAAAGATGCTAAGCACAAAAATTCACAAACATATTTGTTACCATGAGTGTGAAACCATTTAATTTTTAATGGTTAGAATTTTCTATTAAAAAAATGTTTAGCTCGGTATTTATCTGCAATGAGCTACACTGGTGAAGTATAAGTCACATGCTGGAATATGATTCATACCCTTACAGTTTACCTGGGCAGACTGTGGGTCCTGAAAGGTAATCGGAGAGAGATCGGGCACTTGTCCTATCAGCTTAGCAGATGGTGGGCTAGCTCTGTCTGACTAGACAGGACACTTCACCAATTTCACTGTAACTGTGGAATAACAAAGTACATCTCCAGATATTTCTTTTCTGGAGCACAAGGTTTCTCCCTGTAAACACCTTTTCAGAAATACTTCATTGCCTGGTTTTGTTAGTTACCTCTATGTTGGGCATAAAATGCTGTCAGTTTCTTAGATTAATGTGGAAGATATAGTTAGAAAGTCAATTCTAATAAACTGTTGCATCATACTCCCAATATATTTTACTTTCATTTGCCTTCATTTTTTTGAACTTTCTTTGGTGTCCATAAATAGTGAGGAGCTCACTATCATTTTTCTTTGAGAGGCACTGTACACACATGTCCTGGTTTCAGCTGGGATAGAGTTAATCTTCTTCCTAGTAGCAGGCATAGTGCTGTGTTTTGGATTTAGCACGAGAATAATGCTAACACGCTGATGTTTTAGTTGCCGCTAAGTACTGCTTACACTTGTCAAGGGCTTTTCCGCTTCTCATGCCCTGCCAGGGTGAAGCTGGGAGGGGGCACAGCCAGGACACCTGATGTACTGACCAAAGAGGCATCCCATACCATATGACACCACGCTCAGATATAAGCTGTGGGGAGTTGGCTGGGGACAGTGACCGCTGCTCCGGGACTTGCTGGGCATCGGTCGGCAGGTGGTAAGCAATTGCATTGTGCATCACTTGTTTTGTATATTATTATTATTGTGATTATTATACTTTATTTTATTTCAATTATTAAACTCTTCTTATCTCAATCCATGAGTTTTCTTACTTTTACTCTTCCAATTCTCTCCCCCATCCCACCGGGCTAATGAGATAATGAACCCCATTTTGAAACACCAGTAAGGTTTCACTTCCAGAAGTGACTACAAATGAAAAACTACACCTTCATCACAAAAGTCTTTGTGAAACAGATCTCTATTTCAAAATTCTTTATCAACAGGATTATTCCTTCTGTGTATTCATATGCATCTGTTGGCTTCATCAATTTTTTTTCAGTATCTGTCCATGGGAAAGGGAACTGGACTCTATCAGGATGCACACACATCATCAAGAGAATTTATTTATTTTATCTAAGTTCTAGATTACAATTTCTGCCCTCTCTTATATCATGAACTCCCACTAACTTTATTACTAAGAGTTCAAAGATAATGAGAAGTGATGGCTTTTGGTGATAGAATCCAGCTTGACTTTAGGTTTCTAGGTCATGTGCATAGTGTTGGCATTTAGCAGTAAACATTTCTTACTTGTAAAAGGAAAAAATGTGATATGGAAGTCACTGAGTGATAATACGCACAGAATTCCACAAGTCTATTTACAGTCATTTTTCAGTCTGGAAATCCACATTAAGCCATTTCCTCTCCTCATCAACAATTAGGAAGCCTAAGACTGAGCATAAGGTTCTCTTTCCTTTGGTGTACTACTAGATCAAAATGGATTGCATATTTGGTAAGGAAAGAGAAATTTGATTTCACATGTCAGAAGCACTACTGAATAGAAAAAAAACTTATCAGAAAGAAAAATAAACACACTAGATGTGCAGTTGTACTGAGATGAATACTAAAAGAACTGTAAATTACTAGTTCAAAATGTACCTATGTATGCAATTCCAGTTACTCTCCTGAATCTACTTAAGCTTTGATTATAGTGATAGTTCTAAAGCCTATATCTACTATAACCATGTCTTTTTCCTACCATGTTACAATTCAAAATCAGAAGCCCAGGAACCATAAAATGGCACTGCACTCCTGCCCTTTATTGTTGATTAATCATCAGAAACCAGATTTCTGACAAACAGCAGATTTAGCAGTCAGACACGGCACTTACTACATTTATTCCTGTCTGCCCCTTCTCATTTAAAAAATACACTAACTACAGAAACTTCTCTTGGGCTTCTGGGGGAAGCTTGCATATCTAAAATTGGAAAGTAGCCTGAGGATGTAATTCAGCATGAGTATCTGTTAACGAAGACTATTCCTGTCATTATTATTATCTACTAGGGAGACTGAGAGATGGAAGGAATTGTTTGTTTGTCAATATTGAATTTTCCCCCAACTCAAAACCAGCAGGGAGTATGACATAATTTATCTTACAGAAAACAATCTTCACAGGAAATCCTCATGAATACAGTACAACTAACAGAACGTAAGGATACGTTATCTTTTTTTTATTAGGTACTGCAATTTTTTAATTACTTCTTTGTTTCCAGAGAGAGTATAATCAATTTTATAACACCCAAATATTGTTATGTGCCTCAAGAGATTTAAAAGTTCCAAGCTCTTGGTTTTTTCTCCTTCTCTTTCAAATATACCCACATTTGCACTGTACATGTCCATGTTTCTGGAATATATGCAGTGAATTTTTGTTCAAGACTCTTCAAACTCTTTTCAGAACATTGCTGATAAAGCCTGATGTACTCTGGTATCATTCAGCAGATGGATAAACAGAGGGTGGCAAAGAAAGATGGAGCAGTCAAAAAGATCTGTGCAACCAGTCTTGATACAGCTCCCTGACCTCTCTGCTCCTGCCTTTGCATCTTTGCTATGATGTCAGTGCTCTGGTTCCCTTTTAAAAATTTAAGTTTATCACTGATCCTGTACAATCACATGTTCTAGAGTTTGTCTAGACTGTTTAGACAAAACTCTTTTTGGAGGGCAGAGGGTATTTCTACAATTTTTTTTCTAAATCTGAGCTCAGTTGGAACTCCACCCCTGCCTTTTCGTATTACAATTTGCAGGTAAAGTTCGTAGAATCATAGAATGGTTTGGGTTGGAAGGGACCTTTAAAGGTCATCTAGCCCAACCCCCCTGCAGTGAGCAGGGACATCTTCAACTAGATAAGGTTGCTCAAAGCCCCATCCAACCTGACCTTGCATGTTTCTAGGGATGGGGCCTCCACTACCTCTCTGGGCAACCTGTTCCAGTGTTTCACCACCCTCATCATAAAAAATTTCTTCCTTATATCTAGTCTGAATCTACCATCTTTTAGTTTAAAACCATTACGCTTTGCTGTATTGCTACAGACCCTACTAAAAAGTCTGTCCCCATCTTTCTTATAAGCTCTCTTTAAGTATTGAAAGGGCACAATAAGGTCTTCCCGGAGCCTTCTCTTCTCCAGGCTGAACAACCCCAACTCTCTCAGCCTGTCCTCATAAGTTGCCATTTAGCTTTGTGAAATGGGTTTACATGCAGAAAAATAAAAGTACTGCCACATCTTGCACAAAGGGAGTTCATTCACAAAAGGCAGGAACCACTCAAGTTAATGACAGTGGCTGCTCTTCTGGCTGGACAGAAAACCCGGGCTGAATAGTTACAGGCTTTAAAGCAGTTGGTGAAATTCTGGTCCTACCCAAGTCAATGGCAAATCTCCAAGTGGAGTTTGGATTTGGAAATATTGTGGCAGAAGTAATAATTGTTGCTTTGAACAGTATTTGTAAACAAAGATCCCCAAAATGCTTAAAATGAGAAGTAGAGTTAACACTTAAAGACACATTACTTAGCAGTCTAAGCAGTACTAAAGGATGACTTAGACATTTAGTAGCACACAGCCTTTCAGTGAGTCTTAGATTTAGTGTCTAATTTTTAAAGTGGCATTTAGAATAGGTCTCAAGTCACTTAGACAAGTAAATTGTCTAAGCTTATTCCTACTTAAAGTCATCCCAGAAGCAGACAGGCAGAACGCTGAGCACCCAGCAGCAACACTGCATCGGCTAGTGTGTATTTTGTGAAGTTCTCCCTCAAACCAAATTACGGTGACCCACAGTGAAAGTTGAGCCTAAGCGAAACTCAAGATTTGGAACGCTGCCTTTTTTCTCATTTTTAAGTATTAATGGTTTCAAGATCAAGGGCCAGCCTCTGTCCTCTGTTCTATGTGCAGAACTCCCACTGTTGTCAGTGGGAGTTTCACAAACATATCCGGGGCAGAATGTGACCTTGTTATGTACACAGCCTTTTTGGGTAACATTAACATTTCAAAACTGGCCATCAACTAGATTTACATCAAAGATAGTTTTGATAAAATGGCTAATAAGAAACAGAACACTGTGCTGACCTTCAGGGTGAACACCATCTTTTGTTGGCAAATTGTTCAATGAATTGAAATTATGAATCCCAACAGACGTGTATTTATTTTGCCATATAAACTGCTAATACTCTGGTGACTATGAAATCCATATGTTGATTCTATGAAGAAGGAGTAAACAAATGGGAAAAGGGATTTTGTGTATATTTTTAAAAAACATCATCAAGAAAATTATAAAAACTCACCTGAGACAACAATACAATTAATCAATCTTTAGTACCTTATAACCAACCACTGTTTACCTGCTTTTGCTTGAGGACTGTAAAGCATAGTTCTGACTGCACAGAAAGGTAAAAAAAGAAGCAAAAAAACAATATTGCTTCCCTCTTTTAGGCAAAACTCCCAATTAACAAATAAATCCAATTTTAAGTAACAACATAAGGTTGGAACCCCAAATTATAAGCACACTGTGAATTGCACTCCCACAACACCTTTATCCTCAGCAAGCAGACTGTATTCCAATAACATCTATCACTAGTTTGACCAGCTGTTCTCCCTGTAGTATTAGCATTTCAGCAAATTATTATGCAATGAAAATCTTAAATAACATTCTGAAAGGGGACAGATGACATTTGTTCCAAGGAAAACTTAAAATACTACCAGAATATATTTAATTTTAAAGATTAGAAAGCCAAACATGCATAAATGTACATTTGTAAAGCTAAAGTCCCTATGACAAACAGTAATATTATAGTTATTATTTACATTTATAGACCTTGCTTTTTATAGTAATTGTTCAGCATAAATACTCATGATTTGCAGCAGATACCAATGCAGCAGAATGCGTAAGTACATTATGAGAGTCCTAATATAGCCAATGTCTTACATACGCTTCTCTTGTCATTTATACATACTGTGTCCTCTCTTGTGATAGCTTAAATTACATGTCTGAGAGGATCAAGGTGGAAAGGATATACAGTGTGATAACTTTATCACAGAAGGTAAGAAAGCATGCTGTTCCAGGTGGTGATAGTAGGAAGGAAAGGGCGTAGGGCTCATTCTCTTGTTATCTCAACCAATCTATACCTGTTGGATCATGAGTTCACAGCTGGAAGCAGCAAGAGGTCCCAAAGAGTGGGAATTACCCAGTGCCATAAGAGCCACTGGTGAGAGGAGTACAGGCAGGGGCTTCCTGGGGACCCTCCATTGGAAACCTCTGGGTTGGAGCACTGAAGTGTTTCATACTCCTTAGCCTTCTGACAGTGTTATGAAAGGGCAAACAGAAATGAAAGCCCGTTGCTGCAAGCAGGCTCCACTGCTATGTGTTGACTTTGAAATAACTTCTCAGAAGAGGTAATTCTCTTCAATAATGTAAATACTTTTCACTTGCTGGCAAACAACATGCTGGAAATCCTCAGTCATGGTATAGCTCCTACTGGAGCCAGAATTCACACAAAGAGTAACTAATAGTTGAAAATGTCACTTAATGAAGGCAACCAGACAGTCATGGAGTGGCTATTTTATGAAAAGGGATGCTTAAATCAACCCCAGGTTAGGCTCCTTGAAAACATTGCAGTGATTCCTAGCTTTCCAGGCACTCGGATAATATGATACAAGTTGCAGCTTCAGGCATTCAGAACATGTTAAGAGTCAAGGTGTATGGAGTATGATATTTTGGGTCAATGGCACAACTAGGACATATTCATAACTGATCTGTGAAATTCATTCCTTGCATATACTCACTGTCAATCCTCTGTTTCTTAGTTATATGGCAATGGTGTCTGCAATAGCTGAGAAATGGCTCAGGGACAAAAGTGAGCCCGTACAGTCCTGTATTCTTAAACCAGTGAAAATTAGATTTAAGAGGTCTGACTTCAGATGCATTCCCCAGGAATACTCATATTTAGAGGAGAAAAAGCTTCTGTGAAAGTATGAGAACACTCCACTGGTCAGAGTAAAAGCTAACTGCTACCTGACTCAAGTTTAGGAGAAATATTCTCAATTTCCAGCCAGCCCTTTACTATCCATTACAATATTTTCACTTTTTTTCAGAAGTAACACCACAGCCAGAGCAAGAAAATTATACACTAGATGTTAGAATGGCAAGTCACATAATCCCAAGTTGCATAGCTCATCTTTTCAGCTTAACTTTATGCTCAGGTTTATTTAAATGAAAGTCACAATAAATGTGGAATGTGCCGAACTGGCACCAATTTTCCTGCATCAATCACAATATAAACTAGAAAGAAAGGTTTTATTCAGGTAGTAAGCGATGAATTTCATTATATTTGTCATAGAAAGATAAATTAATAAATCTGGGATATATTTGGCACAGATTTTTCCTCTTAAAAACAAAAGAAGAAAAAGGTAAAAATCTTATATAGTGGTTTTCCATTAGGAAAACCCAAATCACTTTATGGACTGTCAGTATAATGCAGAGGGTCATTTTACTTAATGTAAGAACCACAACCCAGGAGAAAGAAGGGCTTTTGAAAAAGCCCTTCTGCAGATCAGTAGAAGAGCCAACAACGTGAGCAAGGAGAAAGCCCAAATTAAAAATTATATTACATCAAATTTTAGAATTCACAGCAATTTTTAGGGGAAATTCAGCCTCACCTTCATGTGTGCTTACCCCTTTCTCTTATGAGTGACTATACCTTCAGCCAGACTTGGGCACCTCTGCTAATAGTCTGAATGGCCACAGCACAGGTTAGCTGCAGTTTACAAACCACACGTCACATAGGCATAGCGCTTGCCTTTGGTAGGATGTGCTGCCTGTTGGTGAGATCTGTGCACAGATGGCTCACAGATTAGATCTGCCTTCTGTGCAGCCAGTTTGGAGCATGGGGCAGAAGGAACTGGGATTTGTCAGTACCAGTCTGCCAGTGCTGTGGGATTCAGCACATGATACAGGGAAAGTGATATTAATGCACATATCCTATAGCAAGTGAGAAAGCACAGGTAGGACTAATACTGCTGCCCACTTCAATAACTACAGCCCAAGTTCCCCAGCAGCCCTCAGCAGTACCAAGTGATGTCCCAGCTCCAGAGACATCTTCACAAGCAACATTTGGATAGTTGTTCACTGTAAGACAAGACAGTGGAAAACACTTGAATACTGAAAGCTATAATCCAACAAATGCATGGAATAAATTTATAATATTTCCCAAGATCTCATCTAAGACCAGAACTTGGCCTCCCTGGGTCACAGGCTTCCACATTCCTAGGATGCCTAGGCATGAGAAGGCCATGACTGCCACAGCTATGTAACCACTACATATCCCCACTCTCCAAGAATATTTTGGAGATATGACAGGAACAGCCTGGACTTTTAAAATAAGGGATTTTCACTGAGATACTGCTTGACCCATCTATGGAGGATAAAATTAACTTACTAATATCAAACCACATAAATCACAGAGACGACTAACCACCCTCAATCTACCTTCAGAAGATAAAGCAGTTTACAGAACACAAAAGCAATCCTCTGAAGTCAGGATATCAAATGAGAGGAGAAAAGTGCTTAAAGTACGTATCTCAGATCAAACAACTAATACATGATCTGATATTTTTGCTTTTTCAAGTGGCTCTAGATTTATTGAAGCAGATTCTCATCTGAAGTAAATCAACATCGTTCATTAAATCAATTAACAGTGTTTTCCTGACTCTCATTAGATGGTGATTGGGCTGCTGGAATGCTGTGGTCAGGAAGTGCTGGGGAAGTCTCAGGAGGACATATGTGGTCGTTAGGAGACTTCCTGCTCCCAGCGACCTCCCCAGGAACAGGCAGAAGCCACCACTCCAGAAAGAGCAAATTTCCTTATAAAAGGTGCTTATATTTAATGCTCATGGGAGGAAGATGGGTTCTGAGAGTTACTGTGTAGTTCTTTCGGGTAGGGAGGAAGTGAAATTAAGTAGCAATTGGCCAAACTAATTTTTAGGTTTTAGGGGGATTACGCTGGCTGACAAAACAAGCCAGCCAAGTATCAAAGATTAAATAAAGACTTTTAAATTCAGCTTATCAGCCATGACCATTGCCAGTAGTATTACTTTGATCCACAAAAGTTGAATAAACTTTAGAGCTTTACATGATGCTGAAGTTATCTATGTCAAGAGCTTTTCCAGATGCTGAAAAATAGTGCTTGCTTCATAGTGCTCTGCAACACTTCAGAGCAAGGTCTTGCACAGAGTCAAAGAAATGCTTCTGATGCATGGTTTTGAGTTTCACCTGATTTTGGATTCAGCAGGCACAGCTGCTACCACCTCCAGACTTGAAAGCAAACAAAGAAACGAAAGCCAAGATTTGTCTTCGGGGTCAACAGTAATAGGGCCACTTCAGAAGAGGCAGGTGATGTCAAGTGGAAGCAGCAAAAGTGTATGTATTTGTGTTTGTGCTTAACAAAAACAGAGAATAGGCTAGAGTTAGAAAAGTACAAATTTTGACTGAAACTGGGCCTGTGATTTCTGAGTCTTTGGCCTAGTGACAAATGGTTGGTTAGGTACCATCATAGTTTTAAAATATTTGTAAAAGATTACAGGATCATTGCCAGTGTATAGAAGGATATTTAGCAGGTTTCTATCCTTTCCTAGAACCTACGCCTTCAGTTGCATGGCTTGTTTTTTGCGTTACGCCTACAGCCACACTCTTTCAGCTTTCCAAGTATCTGGTCATGCAGGTTTATTTGCAGTTTACAGAAATAATGAGAAGATTCTGGAAGCGTTCAAAAAACGTGCAGATGTGGCACTTCGGGACATGGTTTAGTCTAGTCTACCCTTGACTGGTTTAGTGTGGATTTGGTAGTGTAGGTTAATGGTTGGACTGGGTGATCTTAAAGGTCTTTTCCAACCTAAATGATTCTATGATTCTATGATTAAGCGACTTCAAATCTGGCCCTCCATCACTTAACTTTCAAACAGGCTAAATCCTGAGAGCAAATTCATTCTGGGAACAATGTACTCTCTTCTGGTTCACCAACCATGAAATTCACATCCTGTCAGCACCAAGATTTGTATTCCTCTTTGCTTTGCAGCACATCTGCTGAACTAGGCTTGCCACTGCTACCTCAAACTTTTCTCCCCAGCATTATCAGGCCCATGCTTTTTCTCTCCTCTCATAAAGTACATTTGGAGATGAGGCTTCATTTAAACACCTTCACGTTTGCCTTACGTACTTTCAGAAGATGCCCTGAATTAACTCCTCTGATGGTAGTCTCATAGCAAAAGATGTTCTGTTGACCAGGGGCACGGTAAGAAGCACAAGTCAGCTCCTTGGATCTCAATCCCTCAGTAATTGCCTTAATCAGGAGGTAGCAGAACTTTTTCCTTCCAAGGAAAAATTATATTGACTTGTTTGTATAAAGTGCAACAGCCGTAGCAGAAGAAACAGCTTTCTCAGCACAGTCAGCAGGCTGTCGTCTGCGACTCTCATCAGGAACATGGGGGAGACAGGCTCAAGAGACAAGTCAGAAGGAGATCTTCCAATGAAAGTTTTCAAACCCTCACATATTTCTGAGAGAAATTTCAATGACAAAAGCAAAAAAGTTATTGAAAGGCTGTCAGCTGGCTTGGTTTCTCTGTCTTCTGAATGACAGAATAACTGTGATGCACTCCTTAACTCAAACTTTCCCCTTGTCCTTTCATTTTTTAAAGAAGGTTCCATCAGTTCAGGTGACATGGGCCACACTTCCCTTCTGCTTTAATTTAAAAGAGCTCTCAGGGTAAAGAAGACACTGCTTCCATGAAAGACCTTCTGCTCTTGCTCTGGATGAAGTGGCCCCTTTGGTTTACTATGCGACTCTCCTGTCTCCAGTTGAGTTAACACGACTTGCATGCAACACCTTGAGCAGTCATTACCTTTCCCCACAATTTCCTGTGTAGCTTTCAGCAATTATAGCGTGAAAAGAAAAATCAGGGAAATCTTAACTTTCCAGAAATGTGGTGTGTCGCACTTGAGTACGTAAGGGGAGCATAGCTAAAAGGCATCTGGGTGTAGCTCTGCCAGCAGAGGTGCACACACCGCAGCAAGGTCTTGGTAGTGTAGGTGTCCTGGCCTGTCCCCAGGGATGCCCAATGCCTGGGGCTGGGGCTGCCCCGCTGCCCCCGCTGCCCTGCTCCTGGCTGGGGCGGTGGGACGGGCCCTGGCTGCCAGGCCCTGCCCTGACGGACCCCTGGGGAGTCCCCCTGCTGATACCATGCTGCTCTTGGTAAACTGGAACGATGCCTTTGCAAGCTACATTTACAGATACAATAAAGATTGTCACTTGCTTTCTTGTTTTTGTACTTTCTACAGATCGAGGAACTCACAGTCCCTTGATGTGATGAAAATACACAATAATGCCAAACATATGAAGTGTACATTTTCTCCAGCATATTTCTGTGGGTAAGGATTTCAGTTCACAGAACACCAAGGACATATTTTTTTTAAAAACAAATTTTAATCCACAATCTCTCTGATTCATTATAAATAAATGTAGTCTATTGTATTGTGCTTTATTTCCCCTGTTATACTTGTCATTTGACAGATTGCAGTTAGTACCTTAATTTTTTAAAAAGAGATATGAAGCAGAATGGAGATATTCTTCCTGTTAATCTGTGTCATCTATCTGGTATTAACACTTTGGGTCTACTCCTTTAAGAAGATAAAGTGCTGCTTACAACAATTCTGCCAAGGCTTTATAGAAGGCAGTTTGACTATTTTCTAATATTATATTTTTCATAAATCATGCATTTCTCTTTCCATAAAAAGCAATTAACAAATTCAGGATGCAACGCTGCTCAGTGAAGCGCTATTTCTGGCGAAGCAAGCAGAACCTCCTGCCACCCGGTGCTCTGCCTGCCCTCCCTCTGATGACCCCACCACAGGCTGCCCCGCCGACCCCCTCCATCCTCCTGCACCTTGGGACGTATCTTCTGTTTGAAGCTTGTGGGACACTCTTCCTATCTCACTTTCTGTCAGGCTGTAAGCAGACCGAGGTATACTTTGAAAGTCAGTGCAAGCCTACAAGCATTTATGTAACTCCAAATTAGAGAGTAAATGGAATAAAGGGAGGACAGAAACCATGCAGTTTAAAAACTATTGAGGAATGGTAAGGAATTTTTATTACAGAGCAATATGAAGACACTTCATCTTGTCATCAGGCAGTAGCAGGGTGTATGTACCCCTTATGGACTGCAAACAGCTATGACTTGCTAATGACACAGCTATTTGCTTTCATCACTAAATGCACTGAAAGAAAATAAATGACATTCTTTTGGTTCCAGATTTATGTTTTTTTCCTGTTCTTCAGCTTTTACCTGAAGAAATGGAGAGAGAAGAACTAGTTACACTTGTGCTCTGCCATTGGCTTTGAAGAGCACAACTTTTGCTTTTCTATGTGCATTGGTGTTAGGAAGCCCAAGTACCATTATGAGCTCTTGAAATTATAGCAGCCGTTTTCATCATCCACCTCTCTCAGTTTTCCATCTCTCTGGGGTACCCAACCATCACATATACAAGAAGCCAAGTTAGAGCAAGCTCTGCTCAAGTAGCTCTGTCTCTCAAACAGAAACTAGCGTATTAAAAATATAAAGCTACTTCAAGATCTACTTTGAAATTCCTGAGTTCCTAATAATTTTAACTTTTTAAGAGGAAATGTACTCATGCAACCAGACCATACAGCGAGCATTATATTGGTTAAAAGATATGTGTTTATGAAAGTATATATTATTCTGGTAATAAATAAATCCATTAGAATATTATTTTCTTTTTAATAAGAAAATATGGATAATGGCTTAACAGGACTTCAGGTAGTTTACCTACGGGTAGGTATATATTCAATCACAATTCTATGACTTTTAATTTCAGTTTATGTGTCAACAATATTTCAGTGCATGTTTCTGTGTTGGGTTTTGTTTTTTTTTTTTTTTTAAAGTTATAACCAGTAGCTACAATATAAGAAAAAAATGGTATTCATTCTGCATCTTTCACCTTCTGAAGGGATACAGCTGAACAATAGTTCAGTCTGGAAATCTAATATGTCTAGGTGACAAGAGTGGGCCTGTAAAAGTGCTATATCCATACAACAAGATGGCAGCTTCCACAAAAATATACTCCAGGCTTCAGAAGCACTTTTTGAAGAATTAAGTTACAAAATAAGTTTCTACTGATCAAACAATGTTTTTTTTTTTCCTCCTGAAGAAGAGAAAACATTTATGTGTAAACTCTCTTTTATGAAGGGTGATGTACCCAGCGAATGACAGTGGCAGATTGTTACCCTTTGCCACGACTTTGCTTGTTTCTGTAGTCTAACACGCTTCATATTCTTAAACAAATTGATTTGGGCTTTACAATTCAGTGGGGAATTAGGTCATCTACATTGCTGTTTACTGTCGCACACAGCTGATACTATATTTCACCATCTTACCAGACTACGAACATCAGTTTTGCTGACATCAATTAAGGAAGTAAAGAGGTATTTATCTTTTAAAAGTTCTTTTGCTAAATAAATAGGCTGGGGTCTGATCCAGCTCTTGGCTTCAGCTTCAGGATCTACCTTTTCTTGCATGGAAGTTTCTTCACAGATGAATTTCTGCTAAATGGTCTGAACATGACAAGTGGCATCCTGTCTTCTGGCTTCTTATTCACATGAAAACTGGAAAGAGCTCCTTCCAGTGGGCTTCCAGATACTCTCTTAATGTTTACAAATAGACATATACATACCCATGTTTAAAAAAAAAAACCCTAAACCAGTGTATGTATTTAATTTTCAAAAGGAATTTACTTTTAGGAGATCTCTGATTTTCAGGTAAGAAAAATTTTACTGCATATTTTTTAAAACTATGGTTTTCAACCAATTTTATAAAAAAATATTGAATGAAGAGCAGACAGCTCTCCAAATGTCTTTCACAAGAAGAAGCGCTCCACTTAAAATGTAGAAAAGTGTTTCACGATGTTGCTAATGCTGGTGAATGCTTTTTAAAGTTCCTACAAGCAGCATATCTGCTTATCTCCTGTTGCTAAACCCCCGGGCAGATGCAGTTTTCCTACAAAGCAGAAGCCAACCTGGAGGATCCTGTTCAAGACAGAGCAGCGCTTCACAGGCCAAGCAGACTCCTCAGCTGGTGTGGGTGCTATTCCCACTTCTGTTCCCTAAATACAGAGTTACATTTTTACATGAAGTTCAAAGCTATACTCTGAATTTCTCATGCACTTCACAGCACTATTATTGCAAAGTTGTGAAAACCAATGTGTGATAATAGGAAAAAAAAAAAAAAGTACTTGTACAGATTGTAATATGGAGAAAACAGCAACAGCTGCAACACAGGCTGCCTTGCCAAACTTTACATGCCAGGGTTTGAATAAATTCCACTATAATTGGACAAAAAGGCTGGATATTAACAAGGAATGTTACATAATGCTGCTAACTGGTAACATTAAAGAGGTAGAATATGACATTGCACAAAACAGTTTAAAAAGTAAACTGACAAATTATATACTTTCATTGGGAATTATCAGAAATGAATGGTATTTCCATGATTTCCAGTCTTTTCTCTTTGAGCCAACTACTGGTTTTAATGGATATTAAGAAAACATAACAGTGTCAGTTGTCAAATAATTATTTTTTCTTATATGTCAGAGCCATAAAGGGTGTTTTCAGCATCAGCTGATGGACTATTTTGGTCAATTCAGACTTATTAAAGCCTTGCCTTACCTTAAAGTAAAACAAAACAACAAAAATAAGAAACCAAATTGAGTTAAGTAAAATTAAAGATAATTTCCCAGTATGGAAGCTTTTCCTCTCCTTGGAAGACCACAGTTCACAGCTTGCAACTGAAGGAAAAATTCGTAACTGCATCCAATTAATAGAGCCATAAGCATATGTCTGTTCACGAAGGAAATCTGCTGCACCAAGCAACTGGAGAAACCGAGGGCAGCGGTCTTGAAATAAGTCATGATTACAGGTTGCAATTGTGGCTGCTAAGAGACGGACACTACAAAAATAAATATAAGAAGGAAAAAAAAGCAGAAGTGGATATAACATTTACTCTTGGGTACCAATTTCTGTCCAGTGAGAAAATCCAGAGCGCCTTGCAGATTACAGTAGTTGTCATAGGGTCTTTAAGAGTGCCAGGAAAACTGCTGCCAGGTTGGACATCGGAAAAAAATATACCCCAAATTAATTCATTATCTGACTAGAGCTGAATTGCCTGTTTCAAACAAAATGTAGACCCCCTGTTCAGAATTGCTTGATCCTTGCACTCCATGGGGAGATCATCAGCCATTCACTGTATAGGAGCTTTTGCTTCCTGACAGCAAATGCCAGTTTTCTGACTCTTGCTCTGTCCGAATAAAGTCTTTCAGATATGTTGTTTCAAATTCTTGATGGCTAACCAGTAACACCAAGGTTAAATTCGTAACAATCTTGATACAGAAATGCGGTTTATTTAAAATGTAAACACATTAAGATCCATTATCTTAAGATATACGGCTAATTTGTGTACTACATTCTCTGGAATTACGGTTTAAAAGACGCATTTTAGCAGATAATCTACAGCATACTTTATTCTCCTTAATGGTACTCATGGGAATTTTACATTCCATTCGGTTTTCTATTTTATGCTCATGATTTAAGTACTTATGCTAATAATACTAATACTTCAATGGTCTGCAGTAATACGTGCTTGAAAGAGCAAAAAGAACTATTTGCTTTCAATGTTTCAAATTCGACTAAGCATTAACATTTCTATGTTACCTCATTATTAAGAACTTCAGGCTGTTTTGCTGTAGGATTTAGGCAGTTGAGTGGAATACAGCTGGAATATAAGAATTTAGATCCAAAGGAAAACCCTCAAGACTTCATTTAATTAGTTTGTTTGCAACCCATATAGTTTCCTACTTTAAAATACCTTATTTAGTTCCAGAACTGTTGCTGTCTTGTCTGAATGAATTGCTACTGGTCTCCTGCCTTGACCTGATGGACACCCTCAAGTGACCTGTCCCTTTGCATAAGCCACTCCATGGCGTACAAGTCACTAGTGCAAACATGGGCGTAGGCAGCAAGACTCGACTCTGCACCCATGGGATGGTCACAGGAGCAGAGCTCCCTACCCTGCCGCTGTGCGCAGAGCAGCAAGGAATCTGCCCACCTCAAAATTGCTTGTACATTTTGGGAATGCTCAACCACCCGCTTTCCTTCCCTTTTGAGGAACCAGACCTTTGAAACATGATATTTCTCTGGTTTTCCACAGTATTACAGCAAAGTAAAAAAGAAACAAAAATATTCAATTAAAATCAAATTTAAAACAAAGTTATGTTTTATACGGGAGGTGCCAAACTTCAACTGCTGAATATCATGCTCATATTTGTTTAAAAACTGTAAACTTTGGAACACACCAAGGAACTTCATTGCAAATATTACTTTACTCAAACTGAACCTTCTGATTTGGCATGGCAGTGTCTGCACACAGATCCTAATTTCCTAGACTGTGCAGATTTAATTACTTGACTCTTTTTAGGAGAGGCTTTTTAATTCCCTGGACTGCTATTGAGCATCTTGATGTGAGCACTAAATAGATATAACATCTGAAAGACTGTACTGCCCTGATACACTGCTTTTGGCCAGAAAGCTGGCCTAAGAAGATCCTTCCTGCTCTTTCCATCCTTTTGTCCCACGTGTGGCAGTGGAAGAAAAGAGGCAACACACTATGGTTTTCATATGGGAAAGGGAGTTGTTGGGAGTATAGAGACGGTGGCAGGAATGTCCTCGAACGGCTTTTTTGGAAAGATGTGTTCTCCTCAGTTTCATCGGCTTTGAAAACCCAGTGACGCTACAGATGTGCCTTAAGTAATGCAAGGCTTTAAGTAGCTCACTGAACAGTGGCAGTAGGAGCTTGGTTTCAGAAAGCCACTGGGAGTGAAAGGAAACAAAAGTAGGGCATTTTTTTTTTTAAAGTTTGCACATTTTCCAGGAAAATTACTTTAAAAGCAATACTGCTTTAAAGCTTATAGAGTGTTATAAATGTGCTTTTTTTTTTTTCTTTTACCTCAGTAACAAAAAAAGAAATTGTATGGGTACAGAGGTCTAACTGTGAAAGGCAAAATTCAATTCCTTTTCTGGTTCACTTCACAAAGTGCATTAGCACCTATCTGAAATCAGTGAAATACGTGTCAGTTTGGGCACAAGCACACTTGCCTTGCAAAAGACTACGTTGCAAAAAAGGCCCTGATTACAGAAAAAATCACCCTTGTAACAATACACAGAATAAGCAGCAACTACACTTAGGTAACTATACTTAGTATCAGGCCTACTCTTAATTGCATGAGCAATTTTTGGTTATTCAGTGTTCTTGACCAATTCGAACTGGTATTGTTACCTCCCATGAGACTGCTCGAAAATGCAGCGGGCACTTATTTATTTTTGAAGACAAAAATAGAGTTCAAATTACTGGCTCTGTAAGGTTTTTTATTATTATTTTTAGTTTCACATTTTTAGTGCCAATTCACATGCCTAAGTGTTCAAAGCAGAGTCCTGACAGCTCTCACTTCCTCCGCAGCACAGTACGGTGGGAGACGCATTTCTTCAGAAACAATAAGGTCAATTTGGTTTCTTTTCAGAGCTGCCCAAAGTATAATTTCTGTTAAGATGAATATATACTTGTGCTGGCTGATCTCATGACTGATTTCTAGTTGTTTTGACAGCTGCAGTTGTAGTATGGGCTGCCACTGATGTCAGTAGAAAAATTTGTCACTAGCTTCAGTGGGAGTTGGAGCAGGAGCTTTACAGGCTGCATTTAAGTGTTTAATAAGAAGTCCTTAGAGGCTTCATGGAGCTAAACATTTCTAAAGCATGTCTTTTCCCCTTATTCTGAACAGATTTATAATGTGGCAAAGGAGATGCTTCTTTAACCAATGTGTCAACAAAAAACCATCAGCAGACCATCATCCCAGCCTTTGAGCTTACTTTAGGTATAGAAATTTGCCCCAACAGGGGATTTATCACTCAATAATATTAAGATGATATCTGAACACAAGAACAATGTGGACTGAAATGCATTTTTAGGTCATCATTAAGAATAACATTGTAGCTGATTATTTAAAATTAGTGTTTCAAGAATTATATCCTTATTATGAATAATTATCAATAACTCTTTATTAAATTTTGTGTTTAAACAAATAGGTAGTATCAACACTACAGAAAGTTTTAACTGCTCATCCTTTTCCAATATCTTTGGGTTTGTTTCTATGGCTGTTTTTGAAAGGATGGGGGAAAACATTTAATCAGACAAGTCTGGCACTTCCACCGTATTAGCCTAGGATACCTTCAGTTATTTCAATTCCTGCTAGCAGGAATCACATGATCTGCCTAGTTTATGTCTCTAGTCACTCCCATCGCACTAAAAAGAGTTGTGGGGCTTGAACTACCAGGCTTTCAAATTGAACTCTTACACTGATGAGCTCAGCTTTCCGTGCCAACAACCTTCAAAGCATGGTGGAATGGTTTTACAAGTCATTGTTAGAAAGTCTTATTTTCTGCTCTAGATTAATGGTAAATGCAGTGAAATTCTTAAACAATTCCCCTTTTTTTTGAGTAGGAATAATGAACATATCATGCTATATGAGAAAGTAAAAAATGATTGTGTTCCAATCTGATTAAAAGAAACTGAATTTAGTTCTCTCATGTTATCACATGATGCAAAAATGAGAAGTTAAAGACTTCTCCACTAAAAACTGATGAGGGGCAGAATAATATATTTCACTACTTTTACTTCAATTTACAGTGACTATTCTGCCATTTGTCTAAATTAAATTTGCTACTGTTGTGTTAAGAGGAAGGGAGATCCACAGTTGGAGAGAGAATAGCTATTTAATTTACACATTCCTCAACACCCCTGGGGCAGAAACATCCATCAGCCAGACTTCATATAAGAAATATGGGTTGATGTTAATGTGTTTGACTTGGGGCAACTGCACTTGTACCTCCCTGGCACCACCTGGCACCTTGGTGATATTTTGAGAAAGCACCACCATATTACCACCAATCCGCAAGAAAGAAGGCACCAACAAAACAGTTAATTTTAAATCTTACTTTAATTAGTATATGGCTACATATAGCTGAACTACTGAGTGAACTACAGTGGGAAAAGGGCTGTGTGTGACACCATCAGTGGGCTTATCCAGATTGGGTACATGCTTATTTTTGTAATAGTTGAATATACAGTGGGTACTATATTAAAAACAGGGACAATCTACTTTGTAAATCTTGTGTCTTCCTCAAATAAGAAAGACATTTTTTCCCAAATTCAGTATTTTTATACTGCTACTGTTAAAAGTATAGTAGAAAACACCAGCCACAGACAGCGCAATAAAATTAAATTTATATGATGGCCGCACTTAATATTTACTTAATACAGTAAATATTACTGTATTACTATTACATTAATATTACTATACTAAGTTTTTAAATAATATTTACTTACTAGGGTAAACATTAAGTTCACTTGGACCTACCTTAAACGGCAAGGTTATCTTGTTAATATTTTTGGAAGTGACACTGTCTGTACATTGTCTATTTTAGATAAAGCACCAAAATGAAACTTATGCAAGAGGGATTATACTACGAGTATTTCCGCCTGTTTTCTAGAAATTAATGGCAAGTTGATAAATTTGAATTTTTGAAGAAAATTATCATTGGTTATGTGAAACCTACAACTGGAAAGCATTAGTTTACAATCAAGTGGATTTTTTGGTGTAAAAAGTGACTCCAGAATAAAAATGGGAGAGAGTCAAATTGGAACAGAGGTCAGTTAAACAATCTCACTGGAATTTAAACACGTGAGTAATGTTTGTTTGCATAATTTTTCAATGATGTCCCAATTGCGTATTCACTTGCAGCCAAAACACAGATGTGACTGTTTAATAATACAGTCCTGCTCTAAATCTATGCCTAAGCTGTTCTCTCATAAGAAATACACATAAGTATTAGAAAGATAACTAATGTCTATGATGAGACGCCCAGTACTAAACTCAGTATTCTAATTATTCTCAAGTGTCTGGATCTTCTTGGATTTTTTTTCATCTCATCTTCTGAAATAAATTGGCTAAAATACTTTTGCCTGTTCTGTTTTTTCATGAAAGTTCTACACACTACAAAGTACTGGTACACATGAAATGCAAAGCTGTTTTTGCTGCAGTCATAATCAACATTTATCTTGTTTACTACCCTAACAAAAATCCCAACAATAATTGTAATAAATAATAATCCTGATAATCTTCTTTGCAGAGCATCAGGTGTACCCAGAATATGCCAATAATATTAAATAATGTACCTTACAAAATTTCACTTTTTAAGCTGTCAATCAATGAAACATTACAAGTTTACTGCTGAAAATACATACTTTTTGTTCTAGGCTGAGATTTAAAAGGCAAAAGAAAATTCACTTCCAGGACAGCATAAGCTTATATACAAGAATCTACAAAAAGGCAGCTTGTCAAAGGCTGTCTATCTAGATTTTGAAGAAAAGAAATTAAGATTCAGCATAAAAATGTGAAAGACTTTATCAATGGGTATGAACCATTAAAAAGTCTGGATTCTAAAATAAGGTGCCTTGAATATTTGCTCAGAATTCAAAATCAGTTCTTTATCTCACAGGCAGGTGGCATTAAACAAAGGTAAGAACAAAGCACTGTATTTCCCTTTGGGGTTTTCAGTCTGTTTTACTCTCTGAACTCTACCAGAAAACTTATTAGATGGGCCTATTGAAATATGTAACATTAAACTTTATGGCTGAGGAAACATAAAAGAATAAACCATTTTCTAAATGCCTATGCATTCCTAATTTAGCAGTACTTCTTAGGGTATAATTTGATGGGTTTACTGCAGCTGGAAAATTATATGAAGTGAAGTTTGAACCACATTCCTGGCTGCCATTGCACATCCTCGTTAGCAGCTATCAAGCTGGAATAGCATAGCTGGAGTAGGCTCCGACTGATATGTGAGTGGAACTTGCAACACAGAAAAGAGAAAGTTGATTTTGAGCCAATTAGCCAAAATGCTTCTGTGAGTTAGGATGGGCGATCTACGAAAGAGATGAGTACTGAGATTTCTGCCTTCTCACCCGTTCCCTATCACTGCCTTTGTGCTCTCTAGAGCAGTACACAACCAAAATGAATAGCTAAGACAAAACTGATATTCACACTTTCGGCCTTGCCTTGATACAAATTCAGAAGCTGTCAGTATTGCTGACAATATGGTGTACAAATACTAAAAGGTTAGGTTGTATTGTAATAATTTAATATTTACTAACAATGGTGAGGCACAACCTGAGTGCACTGGGAAGTGTTATGAGCCCAGTTGTATCCTGTGGGTCTACAAGGATCCAAGCACCATCTTTATCAACCCAGTTAGTGGAAGGGGCAAGTCATGGAGTGAGAGAGAGGCTTCCTAGGAAGACCTCAGCATCATTGCCCAGAGACTGATGTCTTTTACCTTTTATACCATATATTAGCAGATTTACAGGCTTAGCAGAAAAAGTTGCTTTCGATGTGTTTCGGATCAGTCCTTAATGAGGAGAGTATATGCCTCTGAAGACGCCTACTCTATATTATTCTTCCATCCTATGCCTCGATCTGTGAGTATTACTTGATGCTAGCACTGCACTCAGCCTTGACTTCTCAAAATGCTGGCTTCCCACTGCTAACTGCCAGAGCATCTGAGTGTGGGAAAACATTTACAGCCTACAGTAAGCACTCCTGTGCTGTACTTGCTGGTAAGTGTGAAATTATTAACATTATATTGAGACATACAGCCCTGTATAACATCTTTTCCCTATGATACGTAGTATTTGAGGTGCAAAGAAGATAATGATTGTTGTATATATGTAACATTAAAACACATAAACCCAAACTGAATGCAGTGAAATCTAGGACATCTACATCACATATAGGATAAATTTTTGTTGTAGAGAGGTGAAGTCAGCTTACTATGTGACTGCTTCACAGAGGAAATATCCTTTTCTTACGAGAACTAAAAGTTAATATTCTTAGAAGTTATTTTAAACATGACCTAGAGAGTCCTCTTTTCTTCATTTTGTGAGGTGTGAAGGCAGCTGGTCAAAATAGGAAGGCTGAAAGGATAGAAGTATGAAAGCATGACTCTGAATGTCTACATTCTGATAAAAGTTATATATGCTTGTAGCATCTGCTGAATTATACATTAAAGAAGATACTGATATTTCTAGTTTAATGATCTAGAGATGCAGGATTCAGCAGAACCAAATACACCTGAAAGAAATGGTAACGGTCCCCACCTAATAAATCATCTTGGTAATGACATGAGACATAGCAGAGCAAAATATTTGCAACAACAGTACTGACACACAAAAAAGATCTATGTCATCATGATATCAACTAAGCTGAACCTTGGTTTTTGTTGAGATAGCTATAGCAAAGCTATATTTAGAACTTCAGGAACAATAGTTCAAACTAATTATCTCATTACTGTATGCTAATTGCTACAATTTGTTTTGCTTTCTTTGTCCACTAAGATAAGTGTACAATATCCACTATGTTCCAAAATGCATTCCTTTCATGAATCCACATTTTACCTCATAATTTGTCCTTCCATCTAAAAGCATTTCTCAAAATCTTCCTAGATACAAAGGGAATATATTTGCAGCTGTTATGAAAACAGCAGCCTTGCCAAACCTGTTTGGGGACAAGGCAGCTCATTCCCTTTGGACCTCTTCAGAAGAAAAGAACACATGTTGTGCTGCTACAAAGTACTCAACCTGCTGAATGACACTCATGCAATTTGCTAACAATAAATGAACAAGGAACATATTTGCACAGCTTATTAGGACTGGTACTACACAGAGCTGTGAGCCTATGGAGAGCCAGGTACTCCCACTCACTGTGCAAGTCTAATGAAGGCACTAGACGAGTAATAAGCTTTGCCACAGCACCAACTAGTCTTAATTACTGTCGACTGGCATGTGATTATTACAGAAACTTTCATTCTCTTGGAAAGATCTGGGTTCGTTAAAAGTGGGAACCTTCTTTCTTTCCAAACCTGTGTGCGCACACATGCCAAGTTCAGGTTTCAAAGTGGAATGCTCCCTCTTAGGACACACTGGTGTTAAATCTCCTTGGGCAACCTCCACTTGGACCCCTTGTGTCTGTGCATCAGGTTACTGGCATTCACTGCATAGTCGGGTAATCAGGTACTCTTTGATTTTTGATGGGATCCCTGGTTTTTTGGCCCAAAACAGAGACAAAGCGGGTCATATAGTGAACAGCTCTTCAGTATTTTGTGGTGTTCTCACTGTGTGGCCCATGCTTGTGTTACAATGAAACACAGCTCTCATTCTAGTTTAGCAGTGTTATCAACTATATCTTTTCTGGGCTGCTTATCATGGTGATGTCACAAATATTAATAAAACTATATTATAGCATCCTGATAAGGTATGTTAATTCATGTTTTATGGATATAACTGAATCACAGGGAGTAAGGCAGGAAATTTGTACTAACCGAGTCTTCTTACGCTGGCCTGTCAATTACTGTTTCCTATCAGCTGGCACAAAATGAGCCCACAACTTCATTAAATCTCCTTGGTGCTACCACAGTAAAAGAGGTACACCTGGCTCTTACGGCCATACTAGCAAATTAAGCAAGCCCAGGAAAGTTGCTGGCATTAAAGGCAGATGGCACAGAAAGCTTGCATCCTCGCTAGTAAAACCCTCGTGCCTCCAGCATGGCCCTTGCTGTGGGAAAACTGCTTTTTGGGAATGGTCTCTGGACCATTTTAATGCAAACCATGCCGGCATCCTGCTGGGAAGAGTGCTGGCTGGGCCACACCAGCTTGGGCCAGGGAACATGGTAACAATTTGCTAGCACACGCGTTCCTACCCACTGCCAAGGAATGCTCCAAGGTACACTATTAGTATAGGTTTCATCACCAAAATCACCTTCTTGTGTTTTTCTTCCTCTTCTTAAAAGCACTGCAGAAGGTAGCTTGCTATATAGAAACCAGAGCATTTTCACTTGATTTTTTCTGACCCAAATCTATGACAATGAAATACTATGGAACTGAAATATTCATTGTACAGCATTTCAAGGTAATAATAGTAGATATCAGCTATATTTGTATGGCTTGTCACTCCAACACATTTTATGTTCTGATAAGAGCAATTACTAATGTAAAAATGTAAAATGGATTACTACACCGAGCAGAAGATAAGCCTGAGGCACAAAATACAGATTTATTCATTTCTATCTTCCTTAAAAAAAAAAAAAAAAAAAAAAGGATTGCATACAGTGTTTGCCATTTGTGTAACAGCTAAATTTATCACATCGTCAACCTGATGGGCCAAGGGGAAGGAATCTTTTAATGCAACATCCAGATAAAAGATTAGAATAGAGTTCAGTCTTCTGGAAAATAACATTTTTTATACACAAGCAAATGTGTAGCCAAAGGGTATGAAAACTGCAAATCATTTTAAAGCAAGTATTACCTTAAAAAACAATGACCCCCCCTTCCCACCCCAGTTCCTAGGTACATGTGCTCTTGTGAGAAAAGAAAAACATGTATTATGTTAATCAAGGTCTCTCAAATGGTGTTTAAATATTTTATCTTGATTTAGTAGCAGTATTCATTTACTTATTTCCCTGCTTACTTTTAACAGTTGCATCCGTTATTTGGTATTTTCTTCTACCTGAATCCTCAAATTTCTAAGTTTGCAGAATCTATGTTATCTCATTTGTAATGCCAAATGACTCATTTCTCTAATTTTTTTTCGCTATTACCCTACTGAAGCTAGTATTTTATAACAAGATGCATTTCTTTTTGCTGTGGAAAATAAAAATGTTTCTATTCCATATCTCATTATTTTGGAAATGGTGATTTGTGCCTAGATACTATGTCTGTCTTATTGATTTACTGCTCAGGATAAGAAAGTATCTGAAAAACAGTCTTAAAAGTGAAAACATATTGAAATCATGCACAGTAAAGAATCATCATAAATGTCAAAATTAAAATGTCCAAAATGCAGAATTTTAATATCTATTTTCCAGAAGTTAATTTTACACTGTTTTCAAGGTAGTCATTCAAATCCCAAATATGTGCATAACAAGGATAATGTTGGATAGGTTTTATTGAGTATTTTAGATCCCTCACATTAGAGCTAAAAGTACTCTGCTCTGGGTAAGCATTTTTGTTTTATTCTAATGTCAGCATCCAAATATTCAACAATTCAAATATCACACAAAATAGAATAAGCCCAACCTAATGGAAGAAAACAAATGAAAAAGAAAAACTTCCTTTGCATGAAATAACCCAGGTACAGACCCCCCATGGCTTGCATAAGCTTTTTAACTTTACAAATCCAGCATAATATGATGCTATCAGATGAAAAACACTGCTCTGCTCTGTGAAGAAGTACAAAGGTCTATATGAAGTGCAGTGCATTGGAAAAACAAGGTAATTGTTTTGTGTCATTATAGAAACAACAGAAACAGCAGCACTGCAAGCAGCTGCTGAATTAGGTGTATTGGTCCTTCTTGTTCCATTAATTGTCAGGGAGCCAAACCTTCAAAGAGCATCTATGCACATAGAAGTGTTTCTAACGCTGGTTTTATTACCACAGTAAGGAATTTACTGTATTAATATCAAAGTGCACATTTATTCAGATTAAAAAATAAAAGAAGATTTCCCTGTTGACTTAGCATTACTTACACAAGCTGTAATATCCCAGGATCTTATTGTCAAATGATTTTACTTGTTTCAACAAATAAGCTGTATGCTGATGATATATAATACATAAATGTTTATAAACGGTTGATAGAAGTTACAAGTGTGTTGGAGACAGGTGGAGATACTGTTTTCCTTAATTACTTTAAGTACACATCAGTCAAAGGCATTACAGAGAGTTACAAATTATTCTCATAAGCAACATGCTGAACTGAACTATGTATCTGTAACAAATACAATAAAAAAATATATATCTCAATTACTGAGTTCATGTAAATGGTTTATAGGTTCAACATAATATAATACAAGATTGTAAATTGGTTATAAATGGGGCATGAATAAATTTAGACTTAAAATTACAGGAAGATATTTAAACATCTGAGGATTAGAGTTCTGAAATGGTTGTACAGGGCAAGAAACCTAAATTGTTTTAATATGAGTCTCATAAGCTTATGAAAGGGACTATATAAAATAAATAGAAGAAATTCTGGAGACAGAAAAAGGGTAATGTGAGTCTTGTGTATCCAATTTGTGTCATCAAATTAAAAGGAGACTGGACCATAACATCCTTCATTATAATGTTTATTGTATTAATCTCATACTGAGAGCCAACCATAACTCCCTATGGGACTTAGGAAAACATCTAGCTGTCTTGGAAAAAAATAGAGAGTGAGAAGACCAGGAGAAGGAGGATGCTCACTTGGAAGCTGGAGATCAGCCACTTAAGACAAGCACCTGTTCTCCTGCCTTCTCCAGCTCTCAGACGTGCAGTTGGCGTGTTCAGCTCACTTGATCATGGCCAAGTTACTCTCCAAATTTGAGATCAAGAATAGCTTTTTTCCACAGGTCAGTTTACTGGGACATCCCAGCTTGTTTTATTTTGGTTGCCTTTTTTTCCCCCAGCCCATTAGTATACCTACTAATATCACCCAGGGATATTGTTTATCAAATGTGTTGTTACTACACAGAAGAGGATTTGGCGATTCCCTCATTCTCTGGAGTGTATTTCTAGACAGAATATAGAATCTCTTCATGCAGCCTTCTCCATCACAGGAATATACACCTGAGCATTACAGATAAAGGCTAGAGAAGAAAAACTTAAAGTCAAGGATGTGTTAAGAGTCCATACAGTCAAGCAATGACACTGTGATAGTAACGTATTACCAGTGGAGCTCCCTTTAGTTTTGTCATCATATGAATCTGACATAAATTATTTTGGCACCATATTAATCAGTAGGAAGAAGCAGGTTTAATCTTACACTGGAAAAAACTTTAAATTAGGGTTTGGATTATACCCAACATAAGGTTCTTATTAGTCAGTTTTCTGTAGAGACTAAGTAGAAGTATACACTGCTAAATTGTGTCCAACCACAAATGCTATAAAATCAAATCTGTTTTGAGTAACAAAGTTACTCACAGGCCAATGAACTTTTGCCCCTGATTAAAACATTCAGAAGACTTGTCTTTTATCTCTATAGGAACTATAGACACTTTTTTCCTTCTATTGATCTAACTTTATCTACTAAACCAAAGTGTCTGTAGTTGATAGTGCCACTTATCTTTGAGTTTATGAAGACATCTTAGCGACTGCTGGGACCCCTTCCTCAGTTGTTCAGATGAAGGTAAGGAGGGTGATGTGCGGGGGTACTGCGCCCTCGTTCAATGCTCCACTTGCTCATCCTCCACTTTCCTAGTAGGTTCATTCCTCTGTTTCCAGTTCCAGCCTATCAGAGCACCAAACAGTGTCTGGAAATTACTGGAAATTAGTCTTGTGGGTGTCATGTCTTCCAAACTACTACACTGAAGCCACCATAACCAGCCTGCATTTTCTCTAAGGCAGAGTGGGAAAAAGGTATCTATGCAGAGCACGTGCACGGGGCACTGTTGTGAAAGACACTGGCATTAACATTACTCTATTGGTTTGAATATGGTGATAATTAAACTGAACTAGATTTTCCCTGGTTGTAAACCTGAGGCTTTCTTGCCCTCTGTTTTCCACACCGACTATTGCTACAACTAACTAGTAAATCAATTTTCTAGGAGGAGCAGAAAGACATCGAAGGCAAAACCTATTAGAGGACACCTATATGTGGTAAACCATTTTTTACTCTTTCTACTGAATTTCCAAAGAGAAGGCAAAGCAGAAAAACATTGCCAGAACTGATGCCTTTCTGTAAGGAAGTAATGTAGTACTGCAGCATCACATTGCTAGCAAGGGGAATGGACTAAAAATAGGGACAAGCAGAGCAGAAACATTTCTGTTTGTTGACTTTGTACTGTCATGGACTGTCATCTTCTTGATCCTGGAAAAAACTAGGATGTCAAACTGTTTTTAAAGCTAAATCTTAAAGCAAACAGCAAGCCTATGAGCAGCAATACTAGTGACGACCTCACGGTTGTATCCCATAGTTGAAGCTCCCTCTCACATCTCCTACTCTCCTGTAACACGGTATCTTTTGCTGTACTCTAGACATGCCTATAGCAGCAAATCAATGGTCCAGACACCATTCTCCAGCTTTCAAACCGGGTAGCACAGCTGGAATCATGTCAGTAGAGCAAACCCGACCAAGCAAGGTGGTCACATCCAAACTGCCCGTTGTCACTGGTGTCTGGCTTGCACTTCCCTGCCCCAACAGGGCCAAGTGACTGTTTGGTAGAGGGCTCCTTATCATGGCCCTCAGCTATGCCAGAGGCCATTCCTGCAGTTGCAGAGCAAAGACCATCTCAAAGCAGCATCCAGGATCACAGCCTGGCACTGTTTAATTTATTAGGATAGATGTAACCCCTGTACTTCCCAAGTTCAATAATCTGAGTTCTCCTGCTCTCCCACATGTTTGCTACGTGTCCTTGACTGATAACGAATGGGGTGTGCTAATCAGGACCTATTCACTACCACTGGGTGAGCCTGAGTTAAGATCCTGTGTCTCTTTCAGGAAGACCACAATAAATGATTTTTGGTGTGGGATTAGGAGGTGTATTTGTGAGACTTTTATGAAGCTGATTACAGCATACAAACTTCTATAAGTAACATCTGCTTGCATGTCCAGCCGTTTATGCAGCTTTAAAAGTCAAAGCTTCATAGCGACTAAAAATATTAATGTTTTGATGGAGTAATATTTGCCTGTATGGATGTTATCTGCCTTTTCATTCAGTGAATAACTGTAAAGAATCTATTAATTATTTGAGAGATATTTGATATGCAAACTAGCTGTCTTCCTTTTTCCTTTTTTGTGCCCTCTCTGAAAACCTCATGAGGTCCTCAGGGTTTTAGGAAAATTCCTCTTGACCCATTTCTGCATCTGTCAATGACTTCAGGCTTTTAGAAATCAGGCCCTATATGGCTTAGGATTTTAAAGCCTATTTTAAGAAATTACATTAGCACTCATGTCCCACTGCATTTTGGTGAAATCGAGTGCCCAATTTTCAGGAGACTTTAGGTTCGTATTGATTCAGAGAGGTATCTAGCAGGGCTTATGAGAGCATCAAAGCACTTGGACTTAGTGTGAATTAGGCAACTAGAGTACTTTATCAATTTTAGACTACAATAAGGATATTATCTGAATCTGTTGGAGCCTTTAGGTTCCAAAGTGCCTACATTGCTTTGAAAATGGAACTCAGGCTGCAATGATGCTTAGATAATTTGGGAAATGCTTTCCTTTATTCTCTCACACACTGTACTTTTCTCTAACATAGATTCATAGTAAAAGAAAAAAAAACAGTTTTCATTTGAGGTCTATTTACTGTTGTTTTTTCCCTTGGGCTCAAAAGCAAAATTTCTACTGAAACCTGCAATGCATCTACTTTGAAATCAACACCAGAAAAAGCCCATGGAACATAACTGAGTTGTGTGGATTTCTAGAGGATGTGTTGAAAACATCTCTATGGAAAAGATATCAGTGCCTATTCACAGCAATTGCAACAAAACATTATTGCTTCATTATTAAATTCTGCCAATAGTTTGCACGTAATTCCATGTGATTTCTGCACACTAGCGCAGAGTCCACTGAAGTTTAATCCTTTTTATTTATAATGCTAAGGTGCTTCTCAAATGTAGTGGATAAGCTGTACTAACATAAAGGTGTATTCACTGATAGAGGACATTTTTGGTAGCGACTCAGTGACCTGCCTTCATTGCCTATGAGAAGAATATTTGATTACTGTCAGAATGAAGCTTATCTAAAGTAGGAAAATTCTGTGAGCCAAAGATGGTAATGAAAACCTATGCACATACATAACTGGATAGAGAGTTTGGTTTCCTGTAAGACAATCTGTGACAATTTTTATGTGTACAGAGCTCTCATCATCTTCAACAGATGTTACTACACATGAAGAGAAGCACAGAAGTCTGCATGACAAAGAGCATGTGGTGCAGGAAATGCCAGTGGAGAGGTCTGGGATGACTTACACCATGGACACGAGGTGGAAGGAGAAAGGAAAGAAACAAAACATTAAAAAAGGCAGACAAGACTGAACCTTGGCTCTACTGGGATCTGAATTTGTTAGAAGCAGATTGCTGCACTGTAGCCACTTTGTTTCACAGCAGTAAGGGAAACGGGAACTGCAGTGCTGAGAGAGCACCCTTCTCCCTGTCATAGAATCATAGAATCGTTTAGGTTGGAAAAGACCTTTAAGACCATCCAGTCCAACCATTAACCTACACTACCAAGTCCACAATAAATGTTGCCTGCCTGCTCGGTGCCAGCGCAATGCTCCCACCATGCCTCTTGCACATTTTCGGAGTGTGCCTTATCAGTGCCCCCGGCACGGACAGCTTTGCACAGCCCTGCTGGCCACTGTCCTTCCCACACACTCCGCGACCACTGCCATCCCCACAGCACTGGAAACTGCATTTACATTTAGTTTGCACTGGCAGAGGTACAGACAGGTAGCAGTTGAGAATAATGGATATTGCTAGTCCAAGAGTAACATTTTATTTAACTGACAAAAAAATGCACAGGTGTGGCTGTGAGCTTTATCAGTGATGAGATTTGAGCTGCCAGCTACGACTGTGTTCAAATTTTCTCTTATCCTGGCACAACTGTTGACTCAGACTTAACAAACAGTATAGGGGTGGCACAGCTGTTCCTGAATGTTAAAAGCTAGTGCAGCAAAACCTTTGCTTTTGCCCTGTTGGTAGTGACACAAAGTATCTTATATGTATGTACACATGTACGTGTTCTCCATTATATTTTACTTATTAATTTATGTATAACAGGTTCACCTTCTCTTTCACTTAGATGAAGACCTTTAGTATTCTCTAAGTAACAAAAAGCATATAAACACCTCATGAAAGCAAATATCTTTTGTAGCTCTGAACACAGAGGTAACACTTATTCAGGCTGCCTTATGATCTTAATACAGCAATGTTCGTAACCTCTTTATTAAGGAATATTTTAAAACAAATGTGGAGAATTACTTTGGGCCCAGATGACCAGATATATCATAGAATCATAGAATCATAGAATGCTTTGGGTTGGAACGGACCTTTAGAGATCATCTAGCCCAACCCCCCTGCAGGGAGCAGGGACAGCTTTAACCAGATCAGGTTGCTCAGAGCCCCATCCAACCTGACCTTGAATGTTGCCAGGGATGGGGCCTCCACTACCTCTCTGGGCAACCTGTTCCAGTGCTTGACCACCCTCATTGTAAAAAATTTCTTCCTTATATCTAGTCTAAATCTATTCTTCTTTAGAATATAGAATATAGAAAGAGGGGGGCTAGTAGGACCAAAAAACTCCCACAAAACCAAAACCCCATAAATTCATTTTAATCTTATATTATTTCATGATATGCCTGGGGAGCACAAGGAAACCTTGCTTCCTGCACTGATGCATGTCCTGCAATCTGTGCGCACCGCTGGAAAACTGCTAAGTGCCACAGCTGTGCAAGCAGCAAACACAAATGAAGCCAGGCTTGATTAGGACCTGGAGGCATTTCATTTCACAACCTGCTTCCCTTCGGAGGGCAGCTCTCCCAGCAGGATCTACGCGTGGGGCTTTCCACTAGCCGCCACGGGAAGCACTCACGCTACCCCCCCCTCCCAGGCTGCCTGCCCCTGCTCACACACCGTGGGTGCCAGGGGAGTTAAACGCTTTCCTGGAAGGCAGGGGGAAAGTCACAGAGACTGCTACTTGTCTTTTGGATGAGTCTGGTGTTTAACATAACAGTGACGTTACGAAAATTTTCAACGTACAGTGTTCTTGCAGTTTACTCCTTTTTACAGCAAGGATGACAGGGTTGTGTTAGCACTCAGCTGGTCTTTACAAAATCTCAGCTGGAAGAAAATATCACACATGCCCATGTACACAAAGCTTAGCTCATCCCAAGGCCAGTGCCGCTGACAGCAATGCAGCATATACGGATTAAGCTTGTCCATATCACTTCAAGGTGAATTTAGTCACTCTTTCCACTGAAAGGTTTTTAATAGGGCCTTAATTCTGTATGATTCAGGTTTTTAGGTATTTTGTACATGGGGTTTCTCTTGACTCATTACCTAGTAACCTTTGAAAAACTCAGACAAATGCATTCACTTTCTCTGGTTCTAATCCATTAACAATGACCAGTGCTTAAATTTAGTATATGATAATCTTCTGTTTTCTATGGCACTGAAAAGCCTAATCATATCAGGAGATCCAGTCTGAAAGGAAAAACTGAATTATACTTAAATAATCTCCTAGGGCCTTCTTATATATATCAACAGTTTAATTAAATCATTTGATTATTACTTTCTTATTTCAGAAGATAAAAATGGCAGTGGGGTAATAAAATTCATCATTCATTTGACAGTCAATTTCAATCTGCAAGCAAGGAACTCAATGGCATCATGATAACCATTCATATTTATATATTGATTTTCTAAAATGAACATATCAAATCCACCTTATTTCTGTTAATGGTACTGCTTACAATTCTATAGTACATATAATTACAGAATAATTTAATTTTTGTAATTAAAATATCTCCAGGTATTTAATATATATATTTTCCACATGCCATATCAAGCACGCTCCTTATATGTACATGCTGGCAAATCAAAAATCTTGTTCCTGCATGTGTATTTTCTAAAATGTAGATTTTAGTATGTGGTGATGTATTGGGATAAAAGGTCTACCAATTTGTTCGTAGAATACCATATATGAACAAATTGTTGCCAATAAATCCTGCATAATACATCAAGCTCTCTTCGATATCAAAAGAAAGAAAGGTCGGTACCTTATTTAGGTTTCTAAATCACTTTATAGTATTTTGCATGTTACATATTATTTTTACAGACACTGAATAGGATCATATTTGTACTTCCAGCTGATACACAGCAGCCAAATTAATAATGCCTTCTGTGTTCAAAGGTTAAATGCAGCTACATAGCAGACATCAAACAGTACCAAAGTGATGCAAGAACATGATAATGGCCATACGGAGACATACCAAAGGTTCAAGCACATTATCTGTCAGTGCCCAATGGAAGAAGCCTAGGCAATTATATAAGAATAATGAAATGCATGATGTTATTTCCTTAGAGTACTGTCCTGGGCTTAGCCAGACACAGCGTCTTTGCAGCTGACAGCCTATGTTTTCAATTCCATGAATTAGTCCCGTTACTTTTCCAAACCATCTAAACTGTCAGCATCCACAACAGAGTTCCCTGGCTCAGCTCCACTCCAAGTGAAGAACTGCTGCCTCTGCTCCAGTCGGCTTGCTAGTCCCTGCTTTTATTTCATGTCCCTTACTACTTTTAGTTGAAGGGGCCGAGTCTTTTATCCATCTTTGCTATGCCACACCCCACTCTCATACCTTGTCCAGTTTAAAGAGTCCTACTACACTTTAATATTCCTTAATATATAAGCTGTCCACAAAGCTTTTATCATACCTGTTGACCACGTCTGAATCTTCTCCAGTTTCAGAACATCCTTTTGGAGACTCAGGGAACCAGAACTGTACACAGCATTCACAACACTCACACATATGTCCAGCTGCATAAAGTTTTCTGGTTTGTTCTCTTCTTTATAATAACTCCAAACATTGCATTTGCCTTTTTTGATCAATTCTAAACTTTCAGCTCACCTTTTCACAGAACAGTCTACTGTAACTCTGGTATCTCATTCCTATGTGGTATTTGTTAGCTAATAGCCCATCGGTCAGTGTCTGAAGGAAGGATTGCTTCTTTGTCCCCTGTGCGTTGCTTCACATCTGAATTTCATCTATCATTCTACCATGTGGTCACTCAGTATCATACGATCCTTCTGCAGTCCTTCACAACAGTCCTTACTGTAAATAATATGCCATTTAACATTTATTCAGCCCTTTACAAATCACTTATAAGTATTCTGGTCAGCATACACATATGTGGGATTACACTGGTGATCTACCTATACTGTAAAAACTGAAAATACATTCCTGGCCTTTGTTTCCTACCTTTTAATCAGTTGTTATCTTCTGTGGGGAACTTCCCTTTTATCCCAGGGTAACTTTGTTTAAGAGTCTCTGGCGAAGGATCCTGTCAAAAGCCTTTGATATGATCCAAGGAGATCACATCAACCCGTTCTCCTTCATGTGATCATGGAAAACCTCAGAGAGTGTGCCAGTGGGTTATAGAGCTCAATTCTCCTTTGCAAAGTCATGCTGACTCTGCCACAATATATCACATTATTCATGTATGCACTAATTTTACTCTTTATTATGGTCTCTTCTAATTTGTTTGTACTAATTGCAGACAACAGGTTTACTCATCTGTGATATCATGGATCTTTGGAGTCCTCTGAAAAATGTGTCCTGTAAGTCACTTCCCTATCCTCCATTACTGGAGTGTTTTTAAGCAAGTGGTCAGAGCCTGTGGCTTGTAATTCAGAATTCAGAATCTTCCTATCCTTCAGAACATGAGAACAGTTTATGCCATCACCAAGCTATAGAGAGTCTGAACTACTATTTTATCAAATGACAAAAAAATCCCACCAGAAAACCACACAGTCAAAGGCCCCATTTCAGATCTTCCTGCAAGAAGATCTTCAGATCTTCTGCAAGACATACCCCATGCTGGAGCCTCTACTGCAAAGCTCCAGTCTGAAACAGAACTGGGAGAGTAACCAGCAAAGGAAGTGACATATTTTTCCCAGAGCTTGATGCAGTTTCCCTGCAAAGATCACTAACTTGCATTTTGGATACACTGCTTCTCACACTAGGTGCCGACAGCTTTTTGTCTGGTTTCTGAATGTCCTCACTTCATCACTCCAGTTCACACTTTCTGTTTTACCAGAAATTATTTCCTTTTCTTTCTGCCCTATCTCTGCTTTCTTCATTTCCCTTCTAAGCCTTTGGCTGCGTTTTGTGTATATCTGCTTAAAATTTCCTCTTCTGCTTACCACATATTGTCTTACTTCTTTACCTAGCCAGTTTCATTCTGCTGCAATGGTGGTCCAGTATCAATTTTAAAACAAGAGGCCATCTTTTAGGTGTGTAATCAGCAGCAAATAACAGAATGTAAGTGTTCTCATTAGTGCATACATAATTGGGTGCATAAGTTGAGTCAATTGTAAACCATCTGTTTCAATGCACAGTTACCTGATTTAAATATGTAGATGTTAGCAGAGACTCACAGTAGGGGATTTCCAAAAGCAAACTTCAGCCCAGTGGTGCTAACCTCCCTACCTCTGTTTCTGTCATCACTGGAGACAGACAGGTTCCTCCACAGGGTTGCACCGTGTGGCTCAGCCAGATGATTTTCCCAGTTTCAAGAAATATAGCGAAAGCTGGGGGCAAATTAAAAAAAAGGGTTTTGAAAGTCAAGAATAACTTGATAATACCCTTTAAGATTTCTTGCATACACATGAAAAAGAAAAATTTCTCCCTCTCCAGTCTCAGTGTCTCAGAGAGTCTCCTAAGTGAAGCTGTCTGGTTCCAAAAATGCCACTAACTGTTGAATGGAAAGCTGATATTCTGTTACAAAATCAAACAGAAAAGGAGCAGTCAAATACTATGATTCATAAAGTTCAAGTAGACCTAATTACAAAGAAATCATGAAAGAATTTTTCCTTAAAAACTGGTGTAAGTGAGCAACAACCTTCTGTTTTCCATTTCATTGTTAACTGAAAACCTTTGAAATAGTAGACCTGTCCTAAACAGAGGACAGATGCAAAGCGAAAATGCTTACCATTATATTTACTTGTTAGTAAAACATTTCTGGAAAAAATAAGACTAACTCAATGAAGTCCCTCATATTAGGATGTTTAACATGACATACATAGTAAAAACTAATACAGTGAAATGGAAAATATGGATAATGATGGCATATTTAATTACAGTTTTCAAAGTAATCAACACATGCAGAAAACAAGTTCCCTTGATTTTCCTGCCTGTCTTTCAAATATAGATAAAATTACACTGTGACAGGATTCCCAGAAAATTTCTCGGTCAGAGTTCATTCCAGATGTGTATCTCCTTTCTTTAAGAAGGGAAGAGAAAGGTAGCTATGAAGACAACTTAAAAAACATAGATTAATCACCAGTACCCAGAGGGATAAATCAAAGCAAAGTAAGGAAGTACACCCGAGGCATCTGTGCAGGAGCCCAGGTATGTGGACACTGGGAATGGAATGCAGATTTTTCAGTAAAACATACATTTTGTCAGATAAAAAAATTCAAAAAAAGTTTTTCAAAACATTCAGGATCTGTTAGTTGATTTATTGGGAAGATTTCTCAGGCTCTGAAGCAGAGAAAAGAGGAGAAATCAAGAATGTGAGTGAGAGGAGGAAGAAAAGAAAGAAAAGGAAGGAGAAAGGAAGCTCTACTCCAGAACAATTCACTGATCAAACATTTGCCCAAGACAATGGAGGGGAACCAGCTGCAAGTCTCTACTCTGATTGCTTCTGTCTCAGGCAAGTATGGTATTAGTATGACTCTTTATCATAGAATCATATCTCGGCTCGAGTCGCCTTCCCATCTCTTACATGGGCACGCACATGCATGTCCTAGCCTTCTTCTGCACCTCCATGAGCCTCGGGGCTTGTCGTTATTAATCTCCTCTCCTGCTGTCCACACCAGCACACACATATGTACCGATCCACTGGATAAAGTACTCTGAACAAACAAACTCTCATTGAGGAAAGCATTCTATTTTTTGAAAGCAACCACCAAGTAACAATTTCATAAACCAGCTACTCACAAGAAGGGTACACATCTTTGTCTAAAGTAATTCATCCATTCACAAATGCAAAGTAACGGGATTCGGTGTACAAACCCTGTACTAGAGGAAGATGGGTGCAGCCTTCCCTTTTTTCCCACCCTTGACAGTAGGAAGAGGATTAATTATTAGACTGTATGGTAAGCGCACATTCTGTGAACAGTTTTTTACTCTTGCTGTTTTTAATTTTTGTCAAAAATTACAAGTAGTTACAATGTATCTTTTGAGTACTGGTGCTGCTGCCCCAAGAAGAGTGTAGATATCGTTTGGAGAAGGGAATAAAACTGGCTGAAAGAGGTGTATGTAACTGCAGTGTGAGCGAGAAAATTACAGAATCCACAGATTTACCAAATTACCCAATTTTGAGATATTAAAATAATCTTTGCAGATCCATGCCATAAAATCATATAATCTTTATGTCATACCCTATAGCAATAGGAAAAAACAATTATTCACATAATTTTTCTTTATTTCAATTTTTATTTCCACCTGTAGTATCTGTTTACTGGTAAGGTTACTAAATAGTGCAGAGGGAAGAATCACGGGAAATTCTACTGCACTGTCCTACATCCTCTTGATGATCACTGGCTAGTTAAAATTAACTTCGAGGCCTATCATTTAGCCAGTTTTTAATCCATGCCATGCATGACTATTGATTCTTTCAGATTTTACTCTTTTAACCAACTCACAATCTCTCAAATAAGCTATTGACTCACGCAAGCCAAAAATCTTGTACATCTAATGTAATAATCCTGCTATTAATTACTGAAATACCAACCAAATTATAATGCTTCTTAGTTCAACTCTTGCAAATGAGAAGAAGAGTTTTAATTAACAATTACTCATTCTGCAGACAGAAATTTCTTTTTTTGGCTCAGACTTTGAGTCAGAAGCTACAAGCGTTACACGTGGCAGGCCAAAGCAGACATGAAACTGTTGATTTGAATGGCTTCTGACTAGTTTATTGAAAAAATATGAAGGATGTAGACTTAGCTAAAAAGTTACTTGCTATTTTTAAAAGTAAGAGATGTCTTGCATTATGCTTTGGTTTTCATTTACAAACACCTGTTATAAAGTACTACAGCCTTACAGAGTAAATCTAGCATGGACATATCTAGCTTAATTAACACAATTATAAGAAACATATATTAAGATAAAACAAGCTTTTATTCATGTTTAATTAGCAAAAGTTAAACTACTCTCAGAGTCTTATTTATCTTACATGTTTTTCTTAGGTTATTAGTTTTGTTTTGAATTATGTCCCTGACAATTGAAAATAGTATAGTTAATTCCTTTTATTTGTAATCAGTTTGTAATCAATTGAATTTTGAGCACTGTTAATGCTACGCTATTTACTTTAAAAATGGAAATATTCTTATAGTCTGTAAACCTGATATGTAAAGCCTGTATTTTAGGCCAAACTTATCTTTGATGGTTTTTTGCTCTCTGTCTTCTCCATTTCTTTTAATTAGCTTCCCATTAGAAGGAATATGAATGATAACACAGAGAAACCATTTGCATATTCCTCGTCAGTTAAATTAAATTCTTATTCTGATGAGACAGAGTGAAAGATTATATACTTACATCTCATCTCCCATTAAGCTTCTATTTAGTTTAGTGAGTTTTTCATTTGCATTTAACTCCTTGGCAAAGATCAGTTGTTAAATTAAACTGGATTTTCACCTACTGACTGTAGAGGACCTTAAGTCTTGAAGTATGTACGCATGTTTAAGAGCATTTCAATAAGCAGAGAGGAAATGTTACGTGTAGGGAACTGCTGTTTCATTATTTTTGCTCTAAGCATTTCTCTAATTAATCTTTTCTTCCTGGGTCTTTCCTTCAGGCTACCCTTTAATACCTGGAGAACACAGCTGTGGTTAGGGGTGAAGGAAGATTTATGTCTTAAGGCCATCTATATCCTTGGCTATTTCTTTTCCCCCAACTACCTCTCCTCCCACTGTCTACAGGACAAATCTTGCCAGCACAAGTCAGGTGTCCAGGGGTCCTCCTCAGCTCTCCTACTAGTTTGGACCTACCCACCTCATCAACTCCAATCTACAAACACACATGAGGTTTTGGGCAGTTTACATGCAGACCTTTGCCCTCTCTTCCTAAATCTTAACTTAAATAGCAGTGCCATAAGTTTACTGGTGTTACAGGTCCTTCATGGTGAAAGACAAAATCTACTCCCACATACCAAATGATAATACCTAATTTCCAGGTCTGTGTCTACTGGAATTTAAACAAACCCATCAGCCTTTTGGAAAAGACTGTCCCTTCCATTGATTGGCCAAAGCCTCCCAGATGTACCTGTTCAGCGGCAGTAGAAGAGGAGCCACCTTCCAAACCATCCCATGCTACAAGTAGCAGAAGGAAACTGCCTTTCAGCTGTTCTGACTGGCATTACTTCTCACTACTTCTGCCTGAGAGTCAGAAAGCGATAGGGAAGGGGTGCTCACTAAACCACTCCACTTCGCCTTTTCACAGCAAAGTAACTTCCGAAGCTGTATCAGCCACGTGGGAGCAGCTCTTGGATCACAGGCATGCTTGTGACAGGGCAGGCATCATAGAAAGAGGAGGGGGGTTTCAGAAGAAGCTGACAGACAGTATTCTTATTAGTAATTTTTTATTTTAAAGAAACAGTGCTTATCTGCTTTATGCAATCGAAGTGCAACAGAGTGGCCAAAATGACACATCACTGTTGTAAGAAAAGGGAAAAAGTAACAGGTATCTCCGAATACTTTATCCTATGACCCAGTTAACACTAACACCTTAGCAGATAGATTGAAAATGTACAACAGATAAGGCCACTTCCCAGGAGTTTGGTGAGACAGTAACTTACCTCAAATATTCTTTCCTGTAATGTCAGTACCTCTCCTGTTACTACTTACACTGGATGCTACAACCCTACCGAGACATGTTCTACCAGTTCCAAACACCCTACCTTGATTTATTGCTGTAATAATCAGTCCTTGGCTTGGCAGCACTTCAGTGGGAATTGCAGCTGCCCTGGTTTCTCAGAATCAAGTCTAACCTGCTCTAAATCAGGCAGGGGCTATCAGTGACTGCTTTTGAAAGAGCGGGCATTTTGCCTTCCTGCACTCATTCACCAACCCCGAAAAAAGAAACCATGCTTACTTAGCATAGACCTTGCCATGATTAAACCATTGATACTGCTAAAGCACTGGAAAGAATTCTGGATACACTGCCTTTGTACATCTCTCTTTTTTTGCTACATTCACTACAAACACTGTGCTGCAGTCTCTGTTATCAATAGTTTCGATACGAAAGTTTTTTTCATTGTAAATAGAAAAACTCATGATAAACCTATAGAACCTCATTATAAATACAGAACACTCGGTGGGACCACAACATACAGCCTAAGCTTTTTATCCCAAGAATGGGCACCAGAAAGATGCATTTTCTTCAGATTATTCTCTTCATGTCTTTCACCTGTGATCAGCTTCCCTGAGAGCAGAGCAACACCATTGCATGATTGCGCCATAATAATGGTCCTCCATGTTACACCAAAGCAGCATTGCTGCGGCGTTATTGCCATCCTACAAGGCCAGGTGGAGATGGACCAGCAATAAACCCAAAACCATCAGATTTCCTGCCCATTCATCATTTTGCTTATTTCGATGATGTGGGGACCTGCACCATACTGATATTACCAGTTAATATGGTATTTGACTACTTACCGCCAAAACTGCACATCATTTTTAGGTACTTCAAGAATAATTTCTGCCATATATTAAAATATCACATAAAGTCTGCTGGCAAAGTGGAAATACAGAAATTTCAAAAAATTAGAGCTCACCAGACACCAAATGAGAATCAAAAATGTCCTTCCTTGTTCATCACTAAATTCTTAATTTTATTCTAGTTTTTTTCTGATGTTTTCTGCAACTGCTTTGATTTTATAAAAAGTTAAGCAACTGTAGAAAGCCCCACAGAGCAGCCAGTCCAACTAATCAATATTGTCAGAGTAAAAAGAAAAAAAAACCCAAAAGCAACAAATGAAAATGGAAAGGAAATCCACATGTTTCCATGGATATTCCAGCTTCTAAAAAGTAAGATATTTTTCACTTAATTAAATCTTGGTTTCCAAGTGAAATGAAATGAAATGAAATCGGAAGTAAAAATAGACTTTCGAGAAGGTGCATAAGAACAATCTTGCCACAGATATTATAGTGATACATTTTAAGTTCAATGGGTTATAACAAAAAATATTTTTTGCTCATATTAGAATCACATAAAAGATACTTTTCCAACTCGTTTTCGTCCCAAGAGGAAAATTTGTGTAAGAAATATTGGAAGCATTTATTGCATATATAAATCCTTACCTCTAGATAGAATTACTCCTTTATACAGCATCCATGGAGTGTGAATATTTGATTTTATAGTTTTATTTTGATTTTTCTCATTTCCTTTGTTTAAAAAAAAATTATTCCCCAAACCCCACTGCCAAGTGACCAACCTCACCTCACCTCACTGTTTCCTATTGCTTCTCCAAACAGTTTCTCCAAACTGCACTGAACCTAAAGAAATACATATTTACCTCTTTTTATCTTTAAATCACCATTTAGATGCTTTTCATATAGAACCTACCTTGATTCTATCCAGATCAGTCAGTACTTGGTAAAAACAGCTATTTTGGCTAGAGGGATACAAAGTGGAACAACCCAAGCTCATTCTCTTTCACCCACACACAGCCAGAGCATCTGTTACTTATTTTACAAGTTGCTAATGACAGAGAACAGTTTTCAGCTCCTACTGAAAGTATATAAAATACAACCGCACTAGGAAATCCTCAGACAGAAGATACTGGAGCCTTCTTTGCAAACATATGCTGCTGCATTTCCACTGAATATAAAAAAAGGCTTTTATCTGCCTACTTTTTCTATCCACTGTTCCTATTATATTATTTATAAGCGTGCTTTTATTTTCCTGTAGATTTCTGATATGCTGACATTTTTTGCTTCTCCTTACACTTCATAAAGTTACTTTGAAAGCTAATTCAGGCAAATCAATTTTCTCCATATACTAAGTAAACACAGCCACCACTGTTCCTTATTTTTAAAGAACGATGCCTCTAAGGCACCACCTTTACAATATACAAATTGTTAATCCTCTTCCTGAGAACATTTAAGTTTACTGTTAGTACAGAAGATAAATTTCAGGCTCACTTCATAGAAGCATAAGTAGACACTAAACCTTGGTTGTGCAGGCTGAAAAAACCCATCATATAAAACCTAAAAATCTTTACATATAACAGTTTCAGCTCACATTTGCCCAGAAATACAAAGACAGCCAGCTGCTGCAGAAGAAAGAAAAGCGCTAAAATTCTGAAGCCCTGCTATATTTAATTGCATTCTATCAATTTAAAAACCCTTATTTAGATGGGAAATCATAAATAAAGCTAACATAAAAACAAGGGTGATATTCTTTTCACAGGGTTTGGTTATGAAAATGAGCTTGGACTAGTCCTGCTTTTTGGTTCAACTTTTGTAAAATGTTGGTCAAAATGTGATGCTGGAGGTATGCAGTCATTTAGTATCACTTATTGACATATGGGTGTGATGTGCTGTTTTGGTTGGCTGTCTTTAAAAAAAAAAAAAGAAAATTTTTTTTTAAATTGAAATCTCATTCTCTGGGAAAGGAGAAAGATCACTGGGGTTTCTGCAGAAGTCTCCATCTTTGTCTTAGTTATGTTCTAGTGCTAAAACACAGACGATTCCATAAGCTAAGCCTGCTGAAGATGCTCAGACCCGTACAATGTGAAAAGTAGTTTGACAAGGGCTGTTAGAAGTGAAAACCATCAATGAGGCAACTGAGACTACCAAAGTTCTTTTCATAAAACACACATTTGCCAATAGTCAGCAAAAATTAAAATTTTACCCTTTAAAAAGAAGAATTAAGTATTTATGATAAGACACAGTTAATGTTTGCTGTACCTGCTACTTGACATGATTACATTTATTTGAAGGAAAGCAATTTTGATGGTAGGAACAAGAATTAATTTATTGTTTCCTTTTAATCTGTGGCTCTCTTTGTTTGACATTTGTTTTTGGTAAATAGAAATGCAACTGAATGAGTAAATTAGTCATTAAAATTGGACTCAAGCAGAACTGACACGAATCTGTACCCTTTATTTAAAAGTTACTCTTTAGAGATATGGAAATCCAGTGAATTTATCTTCATTATAAAGGCCAAGAGTGGGTTTCTCAGAAAACTAATCACTTCATAGCCAACATCTGGCAGCTGAAGAACTGTGAAAAATTCAAGATCCTGACAGAAGGCCAACAGAATAGGCTGCTGTAGACAGAAAAGTAATTTCCAGGGTTTACTAAAAATCTCAAGGTATGCCAGTTTATGCAGTAGTTAACCATTCATAATAGTTAATATTCCTACAACTAAACAAGAAGATATTGGCAGTGATAATGAACATATAGAAAAAAAAATTTTTGAAAACATTACTGAAATTTTATCATCATCTATAACAAGAGCGCCACTGGTTTGGCATATTTCACTGGTAATTTGCAGTAAGAATTGAGACCTCATCTTAGAGCACTATAAATTATACGGAAAAAGGAGCCAAACTGCTGAACATCACAGATGGCAAAGAATAGAAAACATTTTAAAAGGCAACAGGATAACAAAGAAGATGAAAGCATAAAAAACCATTAGAGATACTAGGAAACAGACAAAAAAAGAAGATAGAGTTGATTGGCACTGATGGCACACAGTCTTGGACAAAGTGGGAAATAACTGAAGACATCACGTGCTGCTGTTCCACAGCAATGACCAAAAGACAATTTGGTGTAACAGTCAAACTGAAAATGTTTCAGGCACAAAAGAAAGTAAAAGCTGAGTTTTGGCTACATATTCAAAACTCTGAGCAGGGAGATGATCATGATGCTTCTAGATACTAGTGACACATTTACTAGTGAGAGCTAAGGGACTAAAGTTGCCATTTTCCACTTCTCCTACAAGCATGTCTCATGAGGTGTTTATGTCCCTAGTTATATGATTAGCCATGGTCAGACAGTAACGGAGTGTCCAACCCAAAATCAGGCCTCTGCCTGTGTGAGGCCATCCTGGTGAATCAACCTAGTGGCTGCAAAAATGCAAACCTGCAAATGCCTGGACCAAAAGCTGGACCAAAAGCTATATGTCCCTGACGTCTCCTGCTCTCCTACCACTCAACCAGAAGGACCCACAGTGGGATCCCAACCTTTTCCTCCACTTCTTAGCCTTGACCAACCCACATCTTTAGCCAAAGGCAGCATTGTAAGGGGTTCACGTTTACATGTCTGCAAGAGATCCAGTTGGCCTTGGCAGAAAGAGACCATGAACCATAAAAACATTCAAACATTTAATTACACGGATGATCCGGAAACAATGTTTGGCCTCTGCCCTGGCTGATTTAGTTCACTTCTGTAGACGAAGCTTGACATAGGTACTCAGGACCATCCAAGGCTCTCCCACTGTTTGCTAGCAGCCAGGAAAACTGATTTTAAGGGAACTGTTCACAGCCAAATCAGTTCAAAATGCAGTGCAGATGAGCACTATGACCTTTGAAATCAACAGAAAACTGAGAAACTAGATTTATGAAGATTGCAAAGAAAAGACAAGGAAAGCAGAAATAAAAAATACACACAAAAATAAAGTTTCTGAATATGAATAAGTAACGTTTTGCAGTTATGATTAAAGTAACAAGTCTTACAGTGAATAGTATGCAGAAATGCATTTGTAGTGGGGGAATCCCCTAGCCACTCCGCTTCAATTTCCTGACTATAAAATGAGAGCAAACAGTGCTATTTACATGTTTCTCACTGACAATTTGAACATTAGACTTGAAGAGGATAGAAGCTGTTTACTATAAACTTACATATTTCTTGTACTAGAGTCAAGAAATACATATTTTTTCTATGCCATCTGAGAAAGAATAAATATTGTGTTCAAAATCCCCTGTCAGATGCTGGGCGGTCCCTCTCCAGGATGCGTGCTTCTAACCTCACAGGCACCTCCTGCATATGTGTGTATAAAAGGTGTCATGATCTGATCATTTGAGGTTCAGTTCTGCTCTGATTCATTTCCGCTCATCTTCTGAAATCTTGTGAAATAATGTTCTCTGGGTTTACACTGGGTTTTATAGTTGGCTGACAACTGTAAAACAACTTTCACTCTGGACTAGTGAAAGGAGGTCCATCCAGTGCTTTCTGTAATTGCACGCTCAGTCTCTGTTCTTCAAGAAGCACAAAAATAATATAAACCCATTTCTACAGAAAAAGGGCTAATTGCCACACACCTCAATATGCCAGTCAATAATTTCTACAAACATATACCATAAAAACAGCAGCTGAGAGAGCATGCAGGAGCTTTCCTCCTAAGTCACTTGAACTGAATTTTCAAATTGGCATTTTTTGACAGAAAAAGGAACAATTATTCCAAGAACTCTGGATTTCCTTCTTTTTTCTACTTCTTCCTCTCATGCCTTGTCAGGATGAATAATGAAGGGTAAACACCCAGCTGGTTACACATTCAGTATCAATCTGGCTTTCTCCTGGGAATGGAACATGCTACATTCTGTGTAATATAACGATGCAAAGTAAGGGAGAAAGAACAAGAAACCCCAACATAAGGATGATTTTCTTTCACTCAGTCGATGACATTTTAAGAATTTTTTCCATTATGTAATGATAAACAGCTTCAACTTCAGCTGAAAATGTACAGAATGGGTTTCCTTACATCTTAAGTACTCCTCGTCCAAAGCCAAGAAAATGTAAGAAAATGGTATTAACTACTAGTAACAAATGTTCACTCAGTCAAGCTCTGTTTACAGTAACATTACCTCTAGCAGCCCATATTACAGAGCAAACAAACAACAAACTGTCATGCCAGATTCTTATGGAAATAAATGTATGAAATGGAGGTCTGCGGTGTAATCCATTTAACCAGTGTAGAATATGCTGTAATGGTTTGTTATAAAGCTTCAGATAGACCCCAAGCAAACATTTACTGCTTGTGTTGAAGAAGGCAGAGGCATTCTCAGGCTTTTACTGCAGGATGCACTATTTCTCCCAGCCATTCAAAGCTCATTAGCTGTCACGGGAGAGGCAAACAGCAACTGTGACATGAGCCGCTAAAAATACCTCTTATTGGCATCTGTTCTGTGGTATTTTGTGTTCATTGGAACCTTCAGTGGGTGTGTGAAATTTTCCAGCTGCTTATAATATATAGGACTGAGACTTAAAAGACTCAGTTACAGACCTTGTGTTATAGAGAAGGGAAGGTTTAGAAGAAGTACAATTAAAAATGGTATCACTACATGCTAGAACACTGTACACTGCTTTACACAGCACAGAAGTTTGCTTGCAAATAACCATGTTTTTGCAAATTATGGTGGAAGTCTATCCAAAAGTTGACCGATTCTACTATTTCCAAAAGTTCACCAGACATATACTGTGTTTTCACCCCGCAAGTGTCTGCTTGATTTCTTCTTGGTATATAGGAGATTGGAAGTGACTTCTTATTTTTGCTTGTAAGAAAAGTTAAGCTTTTTTTTTTAGAATGCCTTATGTGACAGCTTCATCTACATTTTTGACTCCCAATAAAGCAAGTAAAGCTGAGAAAGAGGAACTGGTCTTTTAGGTTTATTTTATAAGTTTAGTCAACTATCTGGAGAAATCAAAATCAGCAAGGCAAGAGGGCAGAAGCCATTGAGCAGGACACTGAGCCAAGACCGTCTACTCTATGGGAGCCCAGCATGGAGTGGTAGGGAGAAAGGCTGCCCTGTGCTGCTGCTCACTTTTGCCATGAACCATCTTCAGCACATTAACTGCCCCAATAGCAGGCACAACAAACTGCAAGGCTTATTCCATGGCAAGGTGCTTATATTGGATTCTGTAGCTAATTTCCGAATATGAAAAAATTTTCTGCCTTACTGCTTTCTCTTGTGGTATATGTTTAAAATAAAGACATGTAAAAGAGAAGAAGAGTTGTTCAATGTTTCTTTATGATTTCACATAAGAAAAAAAGTGCCAGTTAAAGGAATCAAGCAGCTAACACGCAGTAACAATTTAATTAAATGCTGTGGGTCTTGTCAGCTATCTGAGCTGATATTTGCAGTAGATATAACAACTGTCTGCACAGGTGGTTGGCCAAAACCAATAAAAGACATGAGGAACACACAACTACTTGCACTCAATTAAGAAAATGTCATATTATGTGGCATCGATTATACTAAACAATAATAAAGTTGAAGAAGTCTAAATGATCTCAGATGGTAGAAAGGGAAAGAGCTCTACCACAACATGTATTCAGTGAAAGAAGCCTCAGTGACTTAGGGAAAATCCACTCACATTATAACCTCTTTCCAACTACTTAATGTGCATTCTGAAATGACTGTACAATATAGCTGAGATAAGCAGAAAGCTTCCTGCTTAAAAATTATTGCCAAAGATATTGGTTCGCTGTGTCTCCACAGGGAAATTGAATAAGACTTTATTCAGCAGATATAGTGAGAAGAGCATTAATCATATCACATCATGGAATACTTTGGCACTACTAAGCGATCCTTTTTTTCCTAAGTTGTAAGACAAGACACCATTTCTTGTGAGATGAATAATGAGGAATTACCACTTAGACAATGGAAGAGGGCAAGTTTGTTCACTGTGATGTTGATCCTAGCTTTGTGGCACTCAATATACTTTCATGATTAATTTCCAGCTACGGAGGTTAGTAAATTCACATCCTCAGACATATGAGTTGGTAAAAAAGCAACGAGCATAGCTATTTATACGAGTATCAGATGACTCTTTGAGATTGTTGTATTGCTCATAAGGGTTTTCCATTTCAAGGAGATAATGAGCAAGCAAATAAACTGTAATATGCTAAAGATAATGATGATTAACTTATTTATTTCTCACAGATCCACACTGACAATTCCAGTGGCTGGCTAAGCACCCTTAAATCAGTTCCTCCCAAGAAAAAGTTGCTTACTGCAAAGTAATAGTGTATTTGTAAGCCTCACAGAGTAATGTCAATAAAACTTACTGAGAGACCAAAAGAATGCATTGAACCAACAAAATCACCTGTTTCTGTGATCTGCAAAAGCACATCGGTGACTCTCAGGAACTTGGATAGTGTAAAATTTATTAAGAGTTAATAGCTCTGGCAACTATACGAACTTTCAATGGCAATTATGCAGCATTCAGAACTCAACCAGCCTGACTCCCTTCTGTAAAGGGAGCTACATCAGAAAAACAGTATCTGCTTTTCCTCTTTTGAGATACGCAGTACTAGATGGCGACAAAGGAATTTGATTCCATCAGAGTGGAATCAAACGGAACAGACGCAGCAAGCAAATGGAGTGGGAGAAGAGGATTTGGCACCACAGCTTTTATCCCCAGCCCACCTCTGGCCCCCAGAGCTATGAAGAACATTGCCTGTGAACTCTGAGTTCAGTGTGGCATTTGTGCCTGCCTCCCTGGGACCAACTGTCCCCTTGGTGACAACACTGCAAAGATAAAAGCGTGCTGCAGGTTGCCAGTCCTGCAACCTGAACCTCTTCCCATTGCTATTGCTGGGATGCAAGTCCACTGCTCAGAGGAGAGGGCTCATGCTGCACCACCGGGCAGTGGCACTTCGGATATCCGCTGCTGGACAGCTGTACAACACCCGATCCTGCCAGCGCCCGTTCCTGCAGCCAACAGGAGTTAGGGCTTGTGGCCTGGGATGAAGATGCTGAGCGTGCCTGGGCAGTCATCCTTGTGGGAGTTGCAGGCACCAGCCCGGCTCTCTTGCATCCTCATAGACAGGGAACAAGGATGGGAAGTAGATCTGACTGTGGAAATGGGTTTGGCCAGGGCTTTACAGACCGTGTCAGTGGGACCCACGAGTACCAGGCTGTGTCACCTCAGTGTCAGGCTGCACCTAGCAGTATCATTTACAAACACAATGGGGCTCCTAGCTGGTATCTACCATAACATTTAGAAAGTACATGATTTAAATAATATTAATAATATTAATTTTACTTTTTACAAAACAACAAAAAAATCATCCTAAAAAAAAAAAAAAACCCATGAGGTAGACGACATTAAAATTAAAAGGTAGACAACAAAGAACAGAGGAAGCAACGGTGGAGCGGAGGCTAAATTGGGAATTTGGAAGAGAGTGTGCTGAGGAGACGAAGAGTTAATGAAGCACAGAGGAAGAATAACAATAATAAAATGGCACAGGGCAACAGTGATGACAGATAAGGAGAAAGCTGCAGAAGACAACAGGTGAGAATTTAGTCATCAGTGAAACAGGCGCAGGGAAGATGAGAGTCCCTGGCCTAGGAGAACTGATAGGAAATTCACACTCTACATAATCCTGCATTGACATGATGAGAAAATTACCTGTGGAAATACCAGCTTTTAATTCACATGCTATTTATCTCGTGGCCCTATCACAATCCTTCATCAAATTATCTTATGAATTGCAAGGTACAAAACTTCAGTGACTTCAAATACTCTCGCACGGTTTGCAGAGTAAGTTGGACTCTAATATTGGTACCACCTGAAGAAGTAGTCTAGCTTCCTGAACTTGTCACAGATGTGTGACACAGGTTTTTTTCATCATTGTTCACGGACAAATCAAGAATAACTTATGGCAATCAAACAGTGAGTTAAAAAAAAAAGAACCCAAAAACTTGCACCAACTTTCTCTTCCATTTATACTACTACAGAGCCATATATTTCAATGGCAGTATACCAGTGCAACTGAATGTAAGCATTTACTTATTCAGTGAGGAATGATGTGAACAGGAGATCACTGCAAACCAATTCATCCTAGAAGTTACTTTATCCTAAGTATCTCAGTATATAGCAAGGGATAAAGAAGATATAAAGCCATACAGGAGGTGCTAAAATATATTTAATAAAATAAGGGTAAATGTAAACTCAAATCAAAATCATCCATCTGATTTGATAATATTAATGTGGAACGATAACCTAATACTTGTCTAGTCGATAGGTTTCCACCTCTAAATATACACTGGGAATCTATTGTGCAGCATATACAAAACTGTAAGGCATAGCATCATTGCAACTACTTTAATATTCACTTAAAGAGAATCCAACGCTTGAAGTAAAGACAAAACTACCATATTTAAAACTAAAAAGATGTAAAATCAGAAATAAGACTACCCTTTGGTAACATATGTCAACAGCACAGACAGAATTTGCTACTCTTTACATGTCGTAGGCTTTTCAACAAATCCTATCTTTTTACCAGTTTTGCAATTCAAATTATGTTCTCAAATATTTTAACTCCATGTTCTGATCATGCAAAATGAAATTTTGAGCTCCACACATTGTGACTCTAAATCCCGAAGAGATAAAAACAAACAGAGAGAACATTTAATTCTTCATTCACCAGTGCACAGCTGGGTGAATACCAATACAAAATGTAGAATGGAAGAATGCCTTGTATTGCTGTGCTCTTCTCTGTCCCTCAGATGTCATACCCATGAAGGATAGTTTATATTTGATGCAGTGCGATTTTTTCACGCAGAGCATTCATACCGTAGCATATTTTGTTATAAAAAAAATTTCCAAAAATTCTAAATGAAAATAACCTGCCCTTGACTTCCTATTTTTAGAGGAAATAAATTCTGCTATCCAGGGTTGGGCATCTTGGAGCGCCAGGAACACACAGCTCCTCTCCTTTTTAAAAAACAAGGCACTTACTTATGAATTGCTCTTTAAGTGAACAGAGTCAGTGGGAATTTGATAGCATTTTGCCAGGAGAATGTTTTGCCTGTGGGCTAGAACTGCTGTGGGCAGCACAGTGTCACTTCAATGAACTCCAGCTTACCAGGGCATGTGTGAATGATCTCTTTATGCAAGCCTCTCACATCCAACACGCATCTGAAGGAAGCGCTCTGTTTTGAGAAATTCTAGTCTTAGTCTCCTCCTCACTCCCTCGGTCTATAAAAATAAAAAGTTAGCTTAAAAATGTACCAGAGAAATAAAACTGCATCCAAATAAAATTTATTCGCTCCCAGGCAGCTGTGTTTCCATTTCTAGCTTACTGGCAGAAGATGAATTTGCGACTTAAGGGCAGAATTTTACAAGTGGGAATATAGCAAAAGAGGTACCTTTATACACTACGGATTTCTCTGCTTTGGAAGGAGATCTTTCAGACTGCTCTGTGTTGCATAGCTGAACATCATTAATAATTAAACACATTTATTTCACAGTTAGGTTTTATTATATTTCTAAAATTCTGTTGTTTCTAGAACTGTGCATTTTAAAGAAAATGACCGTACAGCCCAGATACTTTTCTCAACAAAGTACATGCATTTTACCTGCTCTGAGTGTTCGTCTAGAATATTTGATAAGCATGTAAAACTGCCATTTAAATTTCTTGGTAGATGTGCAAAAGCTTCTTCATTATCAAACCTCAATTATATAAGCATGAATATTCTCTTTTTATTTTTTATCAGAATTAGCCTGTCATATGAGTTGCTTAAACAGAGCTAATAAGGCCTAAAAAGGTGCAATAAATATGCATGCATCTATGTGTAAATGTAATAACAAATAATCATTAAGCACCACTTATGAAAACACAGGAGACAAACAATAGCAATTTAATGTGTCTCTCAAGACGGAATGAAAAAGCTTTTCATCTCCAGGTGTATGGCATTCAGAATAACCTCCTTAAATAAGCTTTTAGCAAGCAAGGAGAAAGTGCTGCTGTTTATTCTGAAGCCTATCACAACACAGAGCATAAAAACCAAAGAAGCACAAGATATTTTTTTTCCTTTAAATTGGATTTTTGAAAAAGTGAAGAAGGCACTGCTCTTTCTTTAAAGATGAGACACATTTTAGCTGAATGTACATTAAAATCTCTCAACTAATGGTGATATAATGTTCCTGATGTTCTAATACAGTAACATTCAGATAATATTTAAAAATGGCAATATAAATTAAGTCTTTTCCACTAAATTGGTCTAAGTAGTTCCTGTTCAATGGTATATGCAGCGCAACTTTAAAGCATATTGAAAACATTTTTGTGTTGCTATTATCGATTAGTGCAGAATTGTGAATTCATTGCAGTGGCATTGCAGACCACATCACAGGAAAATAAAGGTCAAATATATTTTTTGCATATATGCATGGTCAAATATACTTTTTGGTCCAATCATGCTGTAATGTATGCAAATCTGCTATCAGTTTTGAGGATCTAGGAGCTCCTAAAGAATGCATGTTTGGGTCTAATAGGATAACCAACTACTGGCACAATTAGAAGGTGCAGAGATAACTTGGCAGAAAAGCCAATGGGATTTCCCACATGTAGAAAAGAAAGTAGTCAGTTAGCAAAACATTTTGATTAATATTTTGGGATTTGTTTTCTTTTTTATGATCTTGAGAAACAGTTTGCCAGAGGAGTGATGATATGCCACTAATACACATTCACATTCTTCCACCTCAAGAATTATTGTTTGTTTTAGGAAAATCATGATAAGACACAACAGGGATTTAAGACTACTTTATGCTTTGTATTTTTTCTAAAGTCACTATACCACAATATAAGCAATTCAGTAACAGAGTCTTGTCATTTCTTTTAGTCTTCAGTTGGTAAATTCATGGAAGCAATTCCACTACTTCCACTAGTGTAGCTGAAATGAAGATAAATAATACAAACTATTATCCACTGAAGGAATAAATAAGACACCTTCCTGTGGAGATTTAGTTAAAATAATATATTGCTATTTCCTTCAGATAATGATTTGCTTTAGATTTATTAATACAAAGCAGATACTAATACCTACTAATGATTTGTTTTCTTTAGTGGCTGTTGCACATATTAGTTGTTTTCTTTCTCATTTAAACTCCTATATAATTTAATAATAAAACTACTGAATTCTTATTACAATCTAGATTAATTTTGTATCTCTTAATTGTCTTCTTGACATCGTGACAGGCTTTCTAGCTCTTTCTTTTCCGAGTAGTTTCAAAAGAAAAAAGAGAATCCAAAAGAGCTAAAAATCCAGAAACAAACCAGCTAACTTAGCACAAATGCTGACTCAAGGGAACTCTCCAAGTTCTCCAGACTATTAAGTTAAGAGTCATTTCTTATTATGATGAGTGGGATAATGGTCTTCTACAACCATGAACAAAAAACTCACAAGAAAACCACAGGAAATACAGGTAACTATTTTCATCTGCAGCCCTCCTACCTTTCACTGTTCTGATTGCATCAAACATGCACATCCTAAGCAGAAACCTTCGGTAAGGCACAGCAGACTGCAGGGCTTCTGGAAGACAGGAGGCGGGATTTGGAATCTGGGACTCTTCACTCTAACCTTGACTAGTATGATGCTGCAACAAGTTCAAAGGTAGACCTTCTCAAATAGAAATAATGGGGTTAACATTACCTACTTCTTGGGGCTGCTGTGAGGACTAATGGTCAGGAAATACTTTAAAAATGCCGCACAAGCATTACATATTAACAGATGAGGAGAATCTTTTGGATGATCAAAAGAACAGGAGTTACACCCTCAGGACTCCCAAAGGAGTCAATGAAAAGATTATTGGTTTATGTTTGGTAAGAGCCATCTAGAACAAAAACGATCACTTCTTGAGTAAAGACAGGAAGATGTGTCTCTCCAAAGGTGCTGGGATTAGGGAACAATGCATCTAGGGGGACAGGATCTGTATGCACGTGCAAACCCTCACAGAGGTTGCAACTAAGGACTGAAGAGTTACTTCTTTTGTAAATTCAAAACGTGCTCCAGCCCTTTTGGAAGGGAAAAATTCTGTCGTGAGTCAAGAGCTGAAGCCTCCTGGAATGCTGTAGGACATGCTTCTTTGGGACAGGGCCATTCTGGGTCTGCTACACATAGAAAACACTTGTCAAATATATAATACACCCCTGTTTGCCCGACACCTCAGTCTGAAGCCACAGTGACCGAAGTGGACAGAAGCTACCTTGAAGCTCAGTAACTCAGTATATGAACTTGGCACACTGTGTTAAGGAGAATTAATTGGCTTCTTGAGCAGGTTTTGTAGCTCATGCAGATATCTACACTGACCAGCATCCATATCAGCCAGTTAAACCTACCTTGGCTTTTTATTTACTACACAGGTATAATTTCTGTAGACACTAGTTTATTACTCATATTTATCGTTGAACTATAACTCCCTGAAAAAAGTAAAGCTGACACACATTTTCAATTAAAGTATCAAAAAAGCAAAGATAGCTGTATTAGTGATGACCAGATAGACAACTACTTATAGCAATGTTATAAACATAAGTGCCATACAATAGGTTTAAAATCCTTGTGAAAATTTATAAAGACTCCCTAAAAATACAAAGAACTGTTGTTAGCATAATTCATCAAACTATGAATATGTATGAACTCCTATTCCACTTAAGTGTATGAAACAGAAAATTTTAAGGACTCAGATTAAAAAACATGTATCTGCTATATATTCAATCACTTTGACTAAAAACACTAATTAAAAATTAAAATTTCTATCTAAGGACACACAATAATATATAACGAGAAAACAAAGAGAATGCTGGACTTTTTTTTTATTTTATGTAATAAAGAGCATCACTGTTCTGCTGTCGTAAATGCTACTCTGTCATTAATATCAAGTCAGCATATGCAGTTTAATTTACTTTTGATTAGATATGCATTGTATGAGTCAGTGCAGATCTTAAAAATCTATTATAAAATACTGTAGTCAGGAGAACAATAGTTAATACAAAGTAGTTGACTCCTTCTGCTGATTGTGTTTGATTAGCATGGATGGCAGCCACACATGCACAGGAAGAAAATAAAACCCTGCAAAAGAACTCAGGGCTCCATATGTCAAGGGGATGGCATAGGAGCCCTGGTGATGTTTTTCCCCCAACACATTTCCAAAAAGGAACAAAACAAAGCCAAACAAATCCATTATAACAACATTTATTATTTCCCTCTACACTTTTCAAGAAATGTTGCTTTAGTTTTTCTGGCTTGCTTGGCTGCAGTAGAATGACATGGCATAATTAGAAACTGGTTTTTAGAGACACGAGTTTTTTTAGAATGAGCTTAACTCTCCTTGCTTTCTCTTTTATCTAAGATCCTCAACACATTTACAATGGTCTTCTCTGTTAAAGGAGTAAATTGTGTAGTTGAAAACCTACAGGTGTCAGTGAGGAACAGCCAAGGGCTCACCACAAATGTCACTGCCAGCAATAGGCAGTGCTTCTGCTTCCCAAGGATCGCCCTCGCCACCTGCACTCAAACACATCTAAAGACCATTAGAAACCCAGGTGGGACAGTAAGGACCAACTCCTTTGCTTTGAATTGCCAACTCCTGGAGCTAACAGTTTGTATTTAGAGGGGTTATTTGTCTCTACTTCAAGTGCTATTTATTTGAAAACTCTTCCTCCACAGTAAACATACACTGCCAGAACAGCCTGCTATCTTTGTTCTCCACTTTTCTTTCTTTACTTTCTAAAGAATGACATTATTAAGTCATGTTGAGGCACGTTAAGAAAAGCCTGTAGTTCAGTTGCATGCCATTCTCTGAAATAGGGGTATATGACTGCAGACGATAAAAATAACTTACACCTAAACACATCAGCAATAATCTGTACAAGTGAGCCACAGGAGAGTGGCAGCAAATGAGGAAATCTTTGTGGTCATCATGCTGGCCAAGCACTGTAGGAATAAACAACAGCGACTTCTGCTAGTGTCATTCCAGTTTCACAAGATGACATGTGTGACCTAGAGTCAGAAACACTGTAAACCTGTGTGTACATTATTTTACCATCAGGTGTGACATTAACTGAAACATTGAACCATATTTATTGCTAGACATATAAAGAGGACAGAAAACATGAACAGTAGAAAATTACAACCACCTGCAGTTAGGCCAAATGCATAGTAACTAAGGGCTCAATTCAGTTGCCTAAACATAGGCACCCATTGCCATTGGAGACGTACTAGAATATCTGAGACATTTGCATAGGGCTGGCAGATGACAGATGATCAGCAGGAGACCTGCATCCTCCAGAAGCCACAGCTGGTGGGCTGGAGAAGACCTGAGAGGATCTCGAACAGCACCAGATGCCTGTAGCTAGGCACTGAAATGAACCCTAAAAAGATACCATAGAGAAGTTTTTTACTGGGCTCTCTGTTTAGAGAGGTATGCCTCCATTTAACAGTACTTCCACACTTGATTTAGCTGTTGGTATTCTCTATAATAAGTCCAAAGAATGAGACTGGACACCAATCTTAAATGGGGCCTTTGCAAGTATATACTAACTTTTGATAGGAACAGTAAGATGATGTATTCACAATAAATGGCCAATTGTTCAAGCAGAACTTGAAAAGAAAGATTTCACTTTTAGCAGTTTTTCAGGTAGCTGCCAAAATATCAAAGTAACACATCCATAACAGTATGCTGCTCCCTATCTGAGCCCAAAAAACAGTGTGATACCACAGAAGGTTTTGCCTGTCAATGTTTTTTAATTTAACTGTATCTTTCTATTCTAATAAGTTTCAATAATGAGCAAATTTTCTTGATCTAATTCTGTTTGGAATCCTTGAAATCTTGATTTCCCAAGACTACAATAGTCACTTTAAGTCAGTTGTCATAGAGATCATGGTAATATCTTCTAGTTTCTTTCCATTCAAAACAGATAATCAAACAATATCCATGGATATCAAAGGGTGGCTACAAGAAACACAGTTTATTCTGAAACTGATACAAAAATACAAGATACTAAGGCTTAAAAAAGACTTTTAAAGAGCTTACGGTTCTTGATGTCAGGTTTAATTTTACTTAAATTAAACTTGAGGGAGTTCTCTTTCTTTCTTCAATCTTTCCACACTGGTGACATAGCTATCCAAATGTAAACATATGTCTCTTTGTAAATGAAGGCATTCATGGTGGAAAGGCTAAAGATTTTCTAAGTATACTGCTATTAGTACTTAAATATGATGTGGGGCATTTCCTCTTGGCAGTCCGTCGGGACACAGTGAGTTGGGCTTGACTTTCCCCAAAGGAGAAAACATTCAAAGATTATAATGCTGTCTCTCACATCAGTCAAATGAACCCAAAACCTGGTCCAGATGAAAAGTTTTAAATTTAATTGCATTTTATTTGTAATGACAGTGTCTTGACAGTGTTCAGGCAGGGCTCTAATCAAACAGAGAGTATCGCAGCAAAGGAATGGGGTCCTGTTTGCTTTCTCTTTCCAAGGAACAGCAGTTTGCTGCTAGTTTAGTCTGTTTCTCTGGTCATTGTTTTGGGGACATGGATCTAAAGATTTCTCTTGTCATCCATCTTTTATGATGAAGGAGATCTCTGTCCTTTAATCTTTTTTTCATAAACTCACTGTCCAGGGCACAGTTTAGCCCCATGTGGCATGGCTGTGGCTAGCCAGAAGTTGGTCACTGCCTTCCCCCAAGGAAATGTTTCTGCTTGTCAGTGTCACTCCCATATCTCTCATTTCCATTCTACTTTATAAGCCACATTCCCCAGTCCCAAAATACCTTCTGATGGAGTATATTTTTGAAAACTGAGAACAGGAGATCGAAGGAACATGTATTGACTAGAGGATGAGACCACAAATACACTGCTCTGTAAATTCCATGAGATGATATGGCAGAGCGGCCAAGTGAAAACATTGCAGCTGTCCTGAGAAGGTTTCAGAAACTTTTATTTTTGAGGGAAATCCAAAACCTTTCAAGGAAGGTCAGCATTTTTTGAAGAAAGAAACAAACCCAAAACCCAACCCCAAGACTTTTAATCAAAAGTGCATTTTTCTGTCAAAAAAAAGATTTAGCAGAAAGGGTAGTATTCACTTCAGTTAGTTTTCACCTATCTTAAGGTTAGTCATATTGTCTAACGTTATCTAGGCTCCCTGGAAATACCAGGACACAGGTATCTCCTAGTGTTGATTCATCCAAAAATGTATGTTGAATATACGACCTGCTGTCAGGCTGTGACACAGACTGAGGAAATTAATGGTCTGCATGAAAAGTGTCTCAGTGGTTCTTACGCTGAAGATTTATCAGTTCTCCTACTGTTTGCAGCCACACAAAGAGGGCAACAGACTGTTGTAACATCAAACCAGTCTACCATTGGATGAACTGGCAACTCTCTTTTGCCATGGACTAGGAGGGAGTTCAGCTCAGAGCTGAGGTTAAGCAAAATGCACTTTATCTGAAATGTTACAAGATTCAGTACTGTAAGTAAATTTCCATCTCTTGTGTCTCTGAAGCTGTACAAAATTATTTTAAGATCTTTAAAATGGTACAATGACCTGACAACTCTTTTTTTATTAATTTCTGATTACTATATATTCCAATATAATGTCATAGTACTCAAAAAAATACAAAGAATAATTACCAAGCTAGATACATCCTCCAGTTTCCTCGCTTTTAAAAATAATGCTGGTGATTTAAGTGAAATATTTCAGACATCCCTCCTCAGCTGGTTACATTAACTCAAGTTCAGCATGGTTTCAACTGCTGCAGGCACGGCTTCTTCTGCAGTGTGAACAGGACAGCGTAAGGCCTCTCAGAACAATTGCTGTAATTATTTCCTCAGATCTCTGGCCACTTTCCCATTTCAATCAAATTAGCAGCTGCTCTTCTTCATTCTTCTACCTCTACGAGAGCTGCTGAATTGTCTTGCTTCCAGTTCCTTATGCCAGTAAAAAGTGGAGAAAGACAGAGAGGGGGAGAGACAAACCAACAGGAAAATGTGAAGGGATCTCCTCTTACAGGTACTGTCTTGAGTATTTAAAAGATGATGATAAAACATTTAACTGGCACTACAGACATGGTCACTGGTTTTGTATGACTTCCAAAGGATGACAACTACTCTTGACTACGATGCCTCTTCAGTGTCTTGTACTCTGATCCTCAAGCATTACGGTCACAGATTAACCATGAGACTGCAAGTCTGAACAAGTACTAGCTCTTATTCAGCATATATTGCAGGCTTGTGTTGACTGCAGACATTAGGCTGACTGGAGCTTATGACGAGAATATTTCATATAAAGCTGACTAGGCTTACTTCTGGTTCATCATCCGACTCCCAGTTTCTGACTTATTCCTTTGCAGGTGATTCCGCTAAGTACAGATTTGTCAGACTGTGTTCTTCAGACACCCATTATCTCCTAGAAGAGCTGATGACCTCACTGAAAACACTTGCTACATTATCAGTGCTCTGCTGACAACTCTGAGGCTCGTTTTGCTTCATTGGCAAACGTTCTCTAAGCAAACCACAACTCACAGGGCCAAATTATCTGCTGCTGAATGCTAATGGCTCATTTGGAGCTAAGGCATGAGAAAATGCAACCCTGTATTGCCTCTTAACTTTAAAGTTATTGCTTGAAAGAGAAGTTAGGTGCTTGAGGCACTGCAATGCAGGAAAATGGTCTTTTAATTACTGATTGCAACAATTATTACTGATTGTGATTAAGGATGTCAAACATTTTCCATAAGAAGGTGTCTTAATTTTGACAGGGCTGCAAGAAGGTATTTCTCTTTTGATTAAAACTACGTAAGACTTTAGCTATGTGAACTGAAACCACATAGCCTAGGAAAAATAACATTACTTTGCTCATTTAAAAAATTCTGAAGACCCCTTATTTGAACTGCTCAAAACACACATAGTTTAAGTCCAGAGAAGAAATACTGAACACTCTTAATGTCCTAAAGGCTTGCAACGTACTAGTTGCAGAATTTCCTGAAGAAGGCAATAACACATGAAAGAAACAGGGCATCCATAAAGGGGAAAATTTTGTGTTCAGTTATAATGGAGACAATCTATCCAGCACTTATCCCATTCTCATGAATAAAACCAATCTAAATTTAAACATATTTAAATTAAGGTACTTTGATTCAAAAGGGTACTCTGGGTTCACAGGCAGTATACTGCATTCTTTCAAGTAATGTCTCCTTTGTGGCCTTAACTCCCACATGTTGGTCAGCATGTAAATCTATACCTTAACTTGGGCTATTCTTCTCTGCCATGCAAACATTATTGCAGTACTGCTTTGTGGAGGAGCCTTGAACGAATGCAGATAACAGATTCTGGGTTGCTGTTAATATTTGTATTAATCTTTTTAGCAGAAGGACATTCTGCGAAACACTTGAAATCTGCAAACTATTGAAAGAGAATATGACAAGAGATGAGCATGTGTGGGAGAAAAAAGAAAAATAGGTTCTTGAACCCATAATTGTGAACTCCCACACTGTTTCTTTCAAGTGTCTGTGGTGATAGTGTTTATAATACCTCATCCCTTCAAGGCCGACATCCTCAGTGTGGTTAAGTATTAAGCTTATTTTCTATTGCCACAAAATAGTACACATTTTAGAGAATCTGGCTGTGTTCATAGGTTCAGAAGGCAAGCAGAGTATTCAGGGGGAAGTGTGGTGGCAAAAGCAACAAGATGTTCATTTATGTTAACACAGTGCCTTACAATCCTACAGTAAAGTATGTGCACATTTGAAGTTATGCCAGTATTGACAGCCTAATTGTCAGTGCACTCGTAGAAAAAGCAAACATGCATGCAAAATTGCACAATTCATGTTGTTGTACGCTAATGTGCAATAGAAATTTGTACTTATTCATTAATGTTTAGCTGAAGCAGACTTTGAGGATATTTCTTCTAGTTTTCATCCAGATGATGAACCAACAGTATTAGGCAGTGGACGCTCATCTGACCAGTCCCACTGACTTCCATGAAACTATTCCTGGAATTATTCAAGTTCCTTACAATGGGGGATGGGACCCAGACTCCAATTTTTGGAACCACCAAATTAAAAATCCAGATAAAATGTACGTTACCACTCAACAATCTTTCAGCAACAAACCAAGGTAACTATCATTGTGTCAGTATGTGTAAAGTAACTACCAATTAGGAAACTAGCAGTGCAAGAATAGTAGTTTAATATATCTAACCAATACAATTTCCCAAAATAGTACAATACTTTGACAAAATGGAGGTGATACTCCCAGCTCAGATTTTCATATATAGCATGTATTTATAATTAATTTAGTCTTTGTATCATAAACTATTTTCCCCTTCCTAAGAAACGAAAATTTTATTAGTGTCAATACTGCATCTGTCCTGAGAGAGCCATGCATTATTGCATGCTACTTATATTCCTTCCCTTTAATTTTAAACTAGCCTTCAGAGAGGCTTTGGACTAAATTCATATCTTCAAAAACTAACTTAATACACAGGTATTTTATTACCCCTTCAGGCAAAAAAATTAACTCCTTTCTGGAGCAATAAATCTGACATGATATAAAAAAACCCATTGAAAGAAATCCTGTCAAAGATGCGAATAAAAACAGGATGGGTGCAGGATGGAGTATGGTTTAAGTCACAATTTCATTAATTTAGCTTGCCCCACCCCTGCTCAGCAATAGACCATGCCATTCACGAACTGTTCATTTTATACAGGTATGTGCAATGAGGACCTCTGTTTTGTGCCATTACTCATTTGAGGAGCAGGCAGAAAGGGGCTATTTTTCTCTGGCACACATTATTAACACCACCTTTCCTCAGCTTCCTTACCAGATACACCTGCTAAACCACAGCTGCGTTGACATGCACAATGGGCAAACAATGTGGTGCAATAGCAAAACAGCTGGTGTTGAGGACCTGGTATTTACAACATGGGAAGGGGGTTAAATTGCAGCCCAAATCAAGCTTGGTCCTGGGGACTGAATGCCAGCTCTTAGTGGCTGGACTACTCTAGATGCAAACACCTGGGACACATCTTCTCAGTTTCTTTCACTCCAGAGAAAACCATTTAAGGTGCTGCAACACTGTTCATGGTGCAAACCGAACAACAGCCAGTGGGGAAAACCAGGACATTCACTTTAAAAGATCTGAACTAAAATGTTAATGTAGATACACCCTGTGACACCTTGGACCATGCTTCAGGTCTGTCAGAAGGGTCACAGCAAAAGCAGATGAGACGGGTTGCCCCAAATGAGAAGCAGCTAGCTGCAGGTCTAGGTGAAGCTGCCACATGGTGCTCCAGAAGAGGACCAAGAGGGAGGTCTAGCTCAGGGGCATGCAGCAGGACAGTCTCTATAGTGTGGGGGATTGGGCAGGCAGACATCAGAAAGGCTTTCTGTGGGTCTGCACAGCTGCTTTCCTGATCCTCTGCGTGAAGGCAAGCAGAAGCACTCTCCCTGCTGAAGGGAACAGCCCTCCCAAGAGAACCACGCTCACGAAACCCTCGAGCCTTACATCTGCAGGCAGGGACAGGGGTAATGAGAAATACGAAATCTCATTTTCATCTGTCTGTGCTAACACTTGATCTTCATAAAAGCCTTTGACCACTTCTCTGTAACTCAGGAGAAGTCAGCAATGATTTCCACTCCCCTGGTCCCAAAATCAAAGCTCCCCTCAGGAAGGCTGAGGGAATGCATTCTCTTTGGCAGGGTGTGAATATTACACGCTGCAGTGGTATTCCCTATCCTCACTACATTGCTCTGTAAGAGGTAACCAAAACTAAACAGATTTTAAACAGAAGGGGGAACACAGCTGGTGTCTTACCTCCGTAATTGCAAAATATCTATTTTTATCCATTTTCTGTTGTGCACTAATCAAACTACTATGGAAACCAATTACTGAACCTGGAGTGATTTTGCTGTGTCCACAGAATACATAGAAATACTAATATGTAACAGATGTAAACATACAGATATAGCGACTATTTAGCCTCTTCCACGGAAGAGGTTGTGTGCCCACAGTTTAAAGCTTATGGGGACATTGCACTTATTAGAGATATTTCTGTGAGGCACTGTTTTCAGGAGCCTGGCAGAAAATTTGAGTCTTCAGCTACTAAGTAATACTGCATCTGTCTAGTGTCTTTAATTTTACTCATTTTACTCCCAAAATAACCAATGCAAAATTTATTCAGTGTTTTTTAAAATCTGCACATAGCAGAAGGAATGGTGAAGGAATGAGAAGTAACTTAAATTTTAAATGGAGGTATTTACATTAAAAGATTAAATGCAACTTGGCTTTAGTCACTTACATGATGTAAGAGAGTGAGATCTTCCGAGTTCTGCACTCAAGTCTTTGCTGAGGAGTGGATGAGCTCCCACAGCAAACACTGCCAGCTAAGACACGGAGCTGAAAAACTGCCTCCCTGCTCTTCCCCCCTCCCTGTTGGAGCAGCCGTACTGCTGAGTTCAAGCTGCACACATCTGGAGTACTGCTCGCTGGTGGCATTCACTCCTGTGCAAATTAACCCTAAAATTTACCCAGCCTTATCATCAACAATTCACAGTAAACATCAATTACACAGATATTGTATATAGACATTAACAAAATAACCAGAAAAAAAGAGCAGTATTTTCACACTAAGGCACCCAAACTGGGCTCAAGATTTTTGCTCTGCATCACACAGCTGGCAGAGTACATTAAGACACTATAATTGAAATGTGTAATTTGGAAGTCTTGAAAGCATTTTCCGACAGAAGTCAAAACCATAAGAATGGGATGAGTGAGAAGATCTGTTCTGAACCGAGAAGAGACTTGAAAGGGATGAGGAGGTGGAGCAGGGACATGGAATTTGTTTAAGCTAAAGATGAAAAACTTCTAGAGCTTGTATCCTACATGACGTGAGGGACCTTGTGGTACCATTGCATCCTACTTGATCTGAACACCAGCTCAAACAAAACTGGGATGACAAAGAGCATTTACAAAGGATAAGGAGCAAAATATTGAACAATTTAACATGAGCCAAAACCTAAATTAACATTTGACTTGTTTTCCACATAAATTCTTTGCTGAAGAACAGAAGGTGAAAGATAGCATGACTAATAGGAAATTATAAATATATTCAGAAACTACCACATCTGACATGGAAGCAATTGCAAAGCTTGACACCCTCGTCATGGTGGAGCTAGTACCTTTTGGTAACCTTTACAAAACACCGAGAGAAGTGGCACCTGAAATAAGTATATGGTTGCATACATACATTTAATGATGCCTGTCACGTTGAGGAAATGGTGGAGTTTTACGTCTCTCTGAAAAGGGAGGAGGGGGAGTCTGAAGGGGAGAAAAAGATTTCAGTATTTTGAAAGTATACAAAACTTATCTGTGAGGGACATGTATGAAGAAAATAAAGGAAGAAGGAAATACATGAAAGCTGGCTGGAGTTAGACAGACGAAAGCAGACTAAATCCAGAGGTTTCTTTTACAGTTTCGAAAGTAGCAATTTCCCAAAGAGAGGAAACATGTCAATGCCAATTCAGAAATATCCAACCACTGAGCAGGAGCTAGATAAGAGTCCTAAAAGACTACATCCTATTAATAATTTTGGCTTTAAGCTGAGGCTATTCAACTGAAATAGCAGAGGAGAAAAAAGAGGCATATGGGTGGGTCAAGAATGGCTAAAAACCATCAGTGTCAGGTTGCTGTGGAAAAAATGTTAAATATGACCTTGGGTTTTAATAGATGAAGTATTTCCAGTATAGACGGGGGGATATTAGCAGCACTGTCTGGAAACTACATCCTGTATACCATGTCCAGTTTTGGCCACTGTTCAAGAAAGAGAAATTAATCTGAAGCAAGAACAAAGAAGGCCCAATTGAATGATCAAGTCACGGAAGTGTATTCAGCACAAGATGAAACTGAAAGAGCTTGGCTTGTTCGGCTCAGCAAAGCAATAGCTGAAAATGGACACAGGTTTTTTTCTAAACATGAGTGGGATAATTATAACGAAGAGATAGTAGGCAATAAAGAGTGCTATCACATGTTGTACAAACTATATGATCATAAAATACCTATGAAAACTAAGGCGGAATATGAGATTTCTAATCAAAGGTTAGAAACACTCAGTGGGAGTAAGAAGTTAAGAAAACTTAAGCAATTTGGAAGATGAAGTTCATAAACAAGAAAGTTTCCAGCGATCATATGTCATGGCTACCTGTAGGAGCTGGTGATTAGACTCAACAATCCAGGAGTAGTACTATGTAAATAATGGACTTACACAGTCAGCCAAACCAAAGCAAGACTAGAGGAAAAATCAGTTCTTGCTGACTCCAAATGGAAATTCTGATAGTCCTTTTTTTCACCCAGTTGATGAAATCATAGAATCATAGAATCTTAGAATCATAGAATGGTTTGGATTGGAAGGGACCTTTAAAGGTCATCTAGTCCAATCCCCCTGCAATAAGCAGGGACATCTTCAACTAGATCAGGTTGCTCAAAGCCCCATCCAGCCTGACCTTGAATGTTTCCAGGGATGGGGCATCTACAACCTTTCTGGGCAACCTGTTCCAGTGTTTCACCACCCTCATCGTAAAAAATTTCTTCCTTATATCTAGTTTAAAACTACCCTCTTTTAGTTTAAAACCACTACCCCTTGTCCTATCACAACAGGTCCTGCTAAAAAGTCTGTCCTCGTCTTTCTTATAAGCCCCCTTTAAGTACTGAAAGGCTGCAACAAGGTCTCCCTGGACCCTTCTCTTCTCCAGGCTGAACAACCCAAATTCAGCTTTTCTTCATAGGAGAGGTGTTCCATCCCTCTGATCATTTCTGTGGCCCTCCTCTGGACCCACTCCAATGGGTCCATGTCTTTCCTGTATTGAGGACTCCAGAGCTGGACACAGTAGTCACCAGAGCAGAGGGGCAGAAATCACCTCCCTCAACCTGCTGGTCACGCCTCTTTTGATACAGCCCAGGATACAGTTGGCCTACTGGGCTGTGAGTGCACACTGTTGGCTCATGTCCAGCTTTTCATCTACCAGTCCTTCTCTGCAAGGCTGTTCTCAATCCTTTCATCCCCCAGCCAGTATTGATACCTGGGCTTGCCCTGACCCAGGTGCAGGACCTTGCACTTGGCCTTGCTGAACTGCCACAGGTTCACATGGGCCCACTTCTCCAGCTTGTCCAGGTCCCTCTGGATGGCATCCCATCCCTCAGATGTGTCAACCACACCACTCAGCATGGTGTCATCTGCAAACTTGCTGACGGTGCACTTGATCCCACTGTCTATGTCATTGATGAAGATATTAAAAAGTACTGGCCCCAGTACAGACCCCTGAGGGGCTCCACTTGTCACTACTCTCCATCTGGACATTGAGCTGTTGACCACTACCCTCTGGATCATAGAATCATAGAATGCTTTGAGTCGGAAGGGACGTTTAGAGGTCATCCAGCCCAACCCACCTGCAGTGAGCAGGGACAGCTTTAACCAGATCAGGTTGCTCAGAGCTCCATCCAACCTGACCTTGAATGTTGCCAGGGATGGGGCCTCTACCACCTCTCTGGGCAACCTGTTCCAGTGCTTGACCACCCTCATTGTAAAAAACTTCTTTCTTATGTCTAGTCTAAATCTATTCTTCTTTAGTTTAAATCCATTATTCCTTGTCCTGTCACAACAGGCCTTATTAAAAAGATTCTCCCCATCTTTCCTGTAGGCCCCCTTTAAATATTGGAAGGTCGCAATAAGGTCTTCTTGCAGCCTTCTCTTTTCCAGGCTGAACAATCCCAACTCTTTCAGCCTGGCCTCATAGGAGAGGTGTTCCAGCCCTCGGATCATTTCTGTGGCCCTCTTCTGGACCCGCTCCAGCAGGTCCATGTCCTTCTTGTGCTGAGGGCCCCAGAGCTGGACGCAGTACTCCAGATGAGGTCTCACCAGAGCAGAGGGGCAGAATCACCTCCCTCAACCTGCTGGCCACGCTTCTTTTGATGCAGCCCAGGATACGGTTGGCTTTCTGGGCTGCAAGTGCACTTTGGCAGCCGGTCACGAGCGGTGTTCCCCAGGGCTCTGTTTTAGGGCCAGTCTTGTTCAATATCTTTATCAATTGTCTGGATGAGGGGATCGAGTGTGCCCTCAGTAAGTTTGCAGACGACACCAAATTGGGTGGGAGTGTCGATCTGCTCGAGGGTAGGATGGCCCTGCAGAGGGACCTGGACAAGCTGGATCGATGGGCCGTGGCCAACTGCATGCGGTTCAACAAGGCCAAGTGCCGGGTCCTGCACTTCGGTCACAACAACCCCATGCAATGCTACAAGCTTGGGGAGGAGTGGTTGGAAAGCTGCCTGGCCGAAAAGGATCTGGGGGTGTTGGTAGATAGCCGGCTGAACATGAGCCAGCAGTGTGCCCAGGTGGCCAAGAAGGCCAACAGCATCCTGGCTTGTATCAGGAATGCTGTGGCCAGCAGGAGCAGGGAGGTGATTGTCCCCCCGTACTCGGCGCTGGTGAGGCCGCACCTGGAATACTGTGTCCAGTTTTGGGCCCCTCAATACAAGAAAGACATTGAGGTGCTGGAGCGTGTTCAGAGACGGGCAACAAGGCTGGTGAAGGGTCTGGAGAACAAGTCTTATGAGGAGCGGCTGAGGGAACTGGGGTTGTTTAGCCTGGAGAAGAGGAGGCTGAGGGGAGACCTTATCGCTCTCTACAACTACCTGAAAGGAGATTGTAGTGAGGTGGGTGTTGGTCTCTTCTCCCAAGTAGCTAGCGATAGGACGAGAGGAAATGGGCTCAAGCTGCGCCAGGGGAGGTTTAGGTTGGAAATCAGGAAAAATTTCTTCACAGAAAGGGTGGTCAAGCATTGGAACAGGCTGCCCAGAGAGGTGGTGGAGTCACCATCCCTGGAAGTGTTCAAAAAACGGGTAGATGTGGCACTTTGGGATATGGTTTAGTCTAGTCTACCCTTGATTGGTTTAGGTGGGCTTGGTAGTGTAGGTTAATGGTTGGACTGGATGATCTTAAAGGTCTTTTACAACCTAGACGATTCTATGATTCTATGATTCTATGATTGTTGGCTCATGTCCAGCTTTTCATCCATCAGTACCCCCAAGTCCTTCTCCGCAGGGCTGCTCTCAATCTCTTCATCCCCCAACCTGTACTGATACTGGGAGTTGCCCCATCCCAGGTGCAGGACCTTGCACTTGGCCTTGTTGAACCTCATGAGGTTCACAGAGGCCCACCTCTCCAGCTTGTCCAGGTCCCTCTGGATGATATCTCGTCCTCCTGGTGTGTCAACGGCACCACTCAGCTTGGTGTCATCTGCAAACTTGCTGAGGGTGCACTCGATCCCACTGTCTATGTCATTGATGAAGATGTTAAATAGCACCAGTCCCAGTATGGACCCCTGAGGGACCCCACTTGTCACCGGTCTCCATGTGGACATCGAGCCATTGACCACGACCCTCTGGATGTGACCATCCGACCAATTCCTCATCCACTGAACAGTCCACCCATCAAATCTACATCTCTCTAATTTAGAGGGAAGGATGTTGTGGGGGACCATGTCAAAGGCCTTACAGAATTCCAGATAGATGACATCCGTAGCTCTTCCCTTGTCCACTGATATAGTCACTCCACCATAGGCGGCCACTAGGTTGGTCAGGCAGGACTTGCCCTTGGTGTGAACTGGGAAAACCCCACAATTTTTTATCCTATTTTCAGTCAATAAAATGATTCATTTTATTCTTTGGTTACTTAATCACTTTTAAAAAGTCTTTAAACGTTTGTTTGGTTTCAAAACACATTCTTTCAAAATGAAAAGCTGAGACATTAATTTTAGAAACCACTGAAATGGCATGATTCATCTTTTCAAAGGTGTCTGCTCTTTTCAAAGACATTTCAGCTAAATCTATCTGAGAATTCAACACAAATTCATAAATTGTTTTCAAGGGGGCACAATCAGAACAACAAAGGAAGTTGAAAATAATTTACGCAAATCCATTCTTCAAGGACTTTAAGTAAGAATTTAGCCGTGATCAGAATCTTGGACTATTTCTGGAGGATTTAAATATCCCAAAAGGTGCCTCATTTTAATTCACATATAGGAGTTTTATTTTTATCTTGACAAGGATAGTGAATTGAAGACTAACTTGTTCAGCCTTAAATAGAGGTTTTTAATATTAAACAAAAACTGTCTGTGATAGCCAAAAGAATTAGTTCTTACTGGGTCTTCATGTCTAATCACCAGCTGTTGAGGTCTATATTTGATTCATCTGACTGCAGAGTAGCCATCTGCTTTATAGATTCATAAGGTATGTCCAGTCACATAATGTGCAAAAATGCTTTTTCTGGTTCGCTTTCCAATATAACTTCAGCTCAGCTTCTAAAACTGATGTTATACATAATTAAACACTAATAACCCTCCTTCTATGCCCACAGAAGTAGCTGAAGGATTATGAGCACATGAGAGTGTGTATGACGAGCTGTGGACTCACAAGACTTCAGTGCAGTAGGGCATTTAATAAACGTCTTGAAAATGCCACACAGAGAAGTCAGGACTATATTTAGAGAAGCTTACTACCTTTCTTTCTCCTTTTCAACAGAATAATTATTACTTTACACAGGGACTCAGTAGAGCGCATGATACAAGCATTTCAGTAATTTTAGCAATCAAAATGTTTATTGGTCAAGGGGGCTGTAATACACTGGAACATTCTCCTTCCTATCAAATTGTATAACAAAATCCCACTCTTAAATAGACTTTAATTAAGTATTTCAAGTAGACTTGGTGCTTTCCAAGTCCAAAGTTAGATGCTGTGCAACTATGTCAAGTACTTTATAAATGCCAGATAAACTAAATTAAACACAGACACAGATTTCATATAATAGCTACAGCCTATTCAATCCAAAGTGTATTTAAAATAAATGTGGGGGATGTTTTTTTCCCTTTCTCCCCAGGAAAATAGTTTCCTTACTTCAAAATTGCTTATATCTCAAAATGTACCTTCTGTGTGTTTATTCCAGAACAAAAAAATTGAGTTTTGGGATAAATTCAACTGGGAAAAAAATTAAATGAAAAGATGGAAGGATTTTTGTAGTAATTGAAGTTATTTTTCACTCAGTTTTACCAAACTAAGAACTGTCAGTAATTGCAATTACACAAAATTCTACATCTCTGAAGAGGTGGAGTGACCAAAAATCAAAAAGTAAATATGTTTTTCAATCACTATTCTTGTGGGTTATTTCTTCTGATATCCATACTAAAGTAGATGGATTAACAAATAGCCTGTTGTCAAAAGCAAGATATCTCTGTATTCCTAAGAAATATATTGACCTGATTTTATATTTATTTATTTGCTGACATTCCTTTCACAGTGTAATACGGATGCCAATTTCAGCTGAGTTGTCCATAAGTATATAATGCTTGTCCACAACAAAACAGATATGATTTGGTTTCTGTAATGATTATTTTAGAATATACTCATACAACAGAACTTTTCATTTCACTCTGTTGAGACTGATATTTTAGGATAAATATTAGAAAATATTTACTATGGATACACATCTTTTAGTCTGGACAAGAGTCAAAAAACCCCCAATAACCTTAACATAAAGATGTTCTGTTTTAATAACATCTGCAATAGCATGGCAATTCCAGAAGACTGAAACAGTGATTATTCAAAAAAAACCCAACTCGAAAACAGAAATAGTGTACATAGAAGGCATTATTTACAGTGCTAGAAAAATAACTGAGAAATATGAATAAAGGGAGTTCACCTGATAAAGAAGTAAAGGATAGGATTTTAAAGAAGGATTGAATTTATCAAAATGCATAATTCTGATTTTTTAACTTAGCAAAAAAATTGAGACTTGTTTTGATCATTCTATCTCTTCAGAGGCAAAAGCAAGGTACTAGAGAGCTCTTCCGCCTGTGCTATATCTGTGTGCCACAGGCCGCTGAGAATCGGAGCCTGAGGGTCAGGTGCCATCCGGGATCCGCACTGCTGTGCTTTAAACCAGCTGAGGTGGGAGGTGTTTCACATCTTAAGTTTTTTCTCTATCACTTTTATCTCTGCAAATTACTGATATGCCCTGTAATGGTCTTTGAAAAGTGAAAGAGCTCAAATACATGCAAGTATATATTTACACATTTTAAACAACAGACGCCTGGATTTCAGCTGGCAATATCAGCCACTGTCCTGGTCACTTCTTGTAGGAAATGGAAACACAGCAGAAGTCAATCAGCCAAATAGATGAGTTACAAAGGAATCATTGCACTTCCTCTCTCATGGCTCAAGTCTTGCTACCTTTGGTTTTCACACAATGAGTAAAATTTTTTTGCACTGGCCAAGTATTCCTTGAGTAGCAGAGGTCAAGCACATGGCTCCCATTTTGAGATTCATAGATGGGGTGCAGCAAAGCAGGGGCGCTTGTGGAGTTCCACATTGCAGATAATGGCATGTCAGGAACAAATGCCTGGGAACTGCATCCACACAGACCAGAAGTAAGGAACATTTCTCACCAGCAAGGGTGATGAATCACAGCTAGAAAATAAAAGGTAAAAAACCACTTTCCGTTTCTTGATGACTTACACAGTTCAGCACATCTTCCTCAAACACCTCATGTAAGTTATGTCATTGGCAACATCATGGGCTCACTACAAATTTCAATGAATGGAATTTGATGCCATATGACACAGGACTCCTAGAATCACTTTTGCTGCATTAGGGAAATACAGTTTTGCTGCTATGTGACTTTCCTGAAAGATGTGGAGGTTTAAGGGTTAGTGAAGTAAGCAGGAAAATTTTGGTCACTTCCACCTGCTACTACAGTTACTTTGGTTAAGGACCATGATGTTTTCCCCTCGTTCCTTGAAGACAGCAACCTGGGTCCACAGAATTTCTTATGTTCTTTATTTAGTTTTAACAACACAATACAGACTTTGTGTGTGTGCACACATTTCCCAGATAACTCTTTAAGTGTCTGAGCCTCAGATTTTCTAAACATTGTCTTTCCTTGTTATCCCAAAAGCATATACAATTTCATCACCCCCTTGCTCAGTGGCTTGTGAGTCACAATTCTCTGCTTAGCGCTGCTGTGCTATGATTAACCCTGACTCCAGGGTCCTTCCTAAGGGTCAGCATATAGGCAACTTTGTGTTTCAGCATACTATTATAGTTCACTCCTTTCTGTTCTTACATTAACCAGTATAAATTTTTTTGCTGTGTAGTAATTGAGGTTTGCAAGGCCTTAAAGAAAATGAAGCTGCTCTGAAGGTGATTTTCTTCTTTACTGCTGGGGACACTTCTCTGTCAGCCCTATTGCAGATCTCCAGGGGATGCATGTGTCTGAAGGGCCAGCTGAAGTGCTGGGGACTGGAAATCCAGTTCCTTCTGATTTGGGATAAATACTGCTTCTCTTTTGCTTCTTTTTAAGGTAGATGTTATTTTAAGACCTAAGACACAGACTGCTATTTCATTAATGAAAATGGAGAGTCCTTCATCTCAGATGCTTGAATTAAGCAACTGAAATGTCCAAGCAAATTTGTGGCCTGAAAAAAAATACATCTCTGGGCTATTGATATTTATTTTTAATAAATCTTGAAAAACTGGGCAAGTTCCAGGGGACTGGAGGTGAGCCAGATAGAATAGAAAAGATGACATAGGTAGCTGAAGGCTTGTAGGGCTCCTAAGTTCACATACACCCTCCATAAACCTGAGTGGATAACTGATACAGACTTCAATTAATGTATCATGGAAATAGGGAAATACTAGTTAGAATGACTTCACTGAAATTGCACCTGCAAAAACACACTACATATTACCCTAATAAATTTATGTGGTCAGCTGACAGAAGGAGCTACACTGATTAGGATTAGATATATTAGCCTATATGCTGCTCTAGTAACTCATGACAGTCTAACTATTAAAAAAATTGTGGTACAACAACCACAATCATATTAATGAATTAACTGTCAGACTTAGAAACAAATTAGGGTCTAATCAGTCTGAACCTGCAGGAACTGTTTGTTTCCTCAGTGTTCATTTGTTTCATCAAATGATGTACATGGATATTTCATCATAAATGGATATACACCTTATTTCTGAGGTGGGCTGTGCAGGTGACACATTATTTGGGTTAAAAACGAGAATAATAATGACAGTTCTTCTGAATCCACCTTTATGTTTTCTGCTGGAAGGCTGAGTGCAACTTGATTTGTTTTATTCATTTCAGACAGATGAGCTCAGAGAAGGTTAAAAACTCACTAGTAACTCAAGGACTGGAAAACACAGGTTACGTCATTCATCTTCAGTGGAAGTTCACACTAAACAGCTTATCAAAAGGCAGGTTTAAAGATCGCTAACAAGAAGAATAACCTCTGATACCAGTCGGTCCTTCAGAGAGAAAGGCATAGTAAGATCATACGACTGGAAGTTGAAGAAAGAAGAATGAAAACGAAATGACGTGAAAGCTCTTTTATCAGGAAAGTTGGAGTAAGATATCACTGAGTAAATGGACAAAAGAAGGTTCTTTTTCTACCATGAGTTATGGAGCTTAGTAATGATATGGGTCCACAAGTCTATAGCCTGAATTATGAAAGATGTTCATGACCCACTCTCCAGCCTTAATATCTTTAAAACCATGAAAAGAATGTAAACTCACTTCCAGCTCTGAGGAAAAAAAGTTATGTGTGCTTTTTTTGGTGACTCAAATTGTACAAGATTTGCAGAACCTTTCTTAGACCCCCCTGATAAGGGGCAGTGTCGGTATATGAAAGGTAACAGCTATTTCAACTGTGGTGGTACTTTTACCATCTGAATTGGCATCTTAGCCAAACACCATTTTAAACCACTTCAGATTATCAGATCACCTCTCAATCCTTTTGTAGAAGGAAGGGACCACTCTAAAATATTCAACACTGATTTGTAGATAAAATTAATTTAACAATTTGGATATCTCATTAAGAGTTTTTTGTAGTAAGGGAGAAGGTGGTGGTTTCTTTTTCAAAGCAAGGCTTTTACCCCAAACTGCTTCTGCACCTTATCAGAAGTTCGCTACTAAATATTTTGAAGCCCATTATTTCAAACTATCAATGTACTTGTCAATCATCAAATATAAGAAAGGCATCATTTATAATCACAAGAATTTATGGTTGGCAGAGTTTGGTGTTTCCTACAAACAGCCAAGCACTCAAACACTGATCAGTTAGTTAGAAATGAAAACATCTAGTACATTGCAGTGTTTGTATTGCACTGATAAAATTCAAACAGTTCTATAATATCTTGATCAAATGGCAAAGCCTGCATTTGCAAGAAGTACTGTAGAATAACTGCTTAATAACCCTCAAGAGCTAAGCCTTTATCTTTATTTATATTTAAAGACTCCACACAGATAAACTCCAGCCCATTTCCGACTGTCCTTCACAGAACTTTTAAAAGAAAAATTATAAAAGAAGTAAAGAAACACCAGAAACTGGTTTTGCCTCCTCCCTGACCTCAACTGACAGTTATCACAATATCCTGATCACAAACCCAGAAAGAAAATCCACTCTATGTTTATCCAGTCTCCAAGATAACATCTGTAAATTGCTTAAGATTATCCTTATCATATCTACCCCTAATACCAAACTTTCCCTTTTTTTTATTTGACTCAAGTGTCCTAGCAGTCACATACTCATGCTTTGTGCACTGAGCACTACACAATCCTAAATACAGAAGACATGGAAATCTAGAGGTCAGAAAAGTCACGAGGATGTCAGACCAGTTCCTTTACTCTATACAGATAAACTATTGGGGAAAGAAATACAAAAGGTACATAAAGCAGCGTAAGCAGACAGACAAAATGGATGCAAATGTTAATCAGAATTCTTCCACCATTTGTATAAACAGCAAAAATAAACACCTATTCTACTATCTATTCTCCAGGTATACATGCACACTCCCCTGCGCTGCCTATAGCTAAACGCCCATGCTAAACAAGCATCAAACTACTCACAATCAAAAAAACTGTGTACCCATCCTGCTGAAATCATTATCAACTTCAGATGGTGAAAGGAGTGAAGAATCTACTTTGTTATCTTTGATCAACTACCAGAACAATACAGCGTTTGTGTTATTAAAATTTCTTCTTACTTTTCTAACACAAGAGAAGCATAATTAAGTTCACTCATAGCAGGAAATATACGGCAAAAATCAATGCATATTTAACATAGTAATTTTTACTAGCTCTCAAATTCTGCTTTGGCATAGTGCTGATTGGCCTATTTATGCCATAACTCAACAAGGAAGTTTTCTGCCCCTGTCAAGAAATTAAAGTGGGGCAGCATTTGGTTTTAGTTGAATACAAATGTAGTTTAGAGTAAATGTTGCAGTATACTCTTACTCAAGGCTATCTCTTGTTGAACAAGCAATGGAAACATGACTAAAAACTCTTTGGGTAAATAGTCATCTTTCACTTCTATCACTTTTTGTTCTAAGTTCAACAGAGAACAGTCATCTAAGTCTGTTGTCCAATGCACGCAATACTGGAAAACCAAGATTCAAACTTGATCAGAATTAGTGTTATTCTCTAGCTCAGTGCATCTTCTTTGGAATATTTTTTGCAAAAGGCAAAGCTTTAGCAATTCCCTCAGATAAAGACACACCAAGATAAAAGGGTGTTATCACAGATGTTGGATGCGGTGGCAAGTGTACAGTGGTGCATTAAATAAACCTAGTTTGACTTTGTCCATATGAGAACATATTCCAGTCCAGATTCATCTAAAACTAATTTCAGTTACTATGGTGCCCAGGCTAGGGGGGCATAGATGCCCTGCATTCTTTGCTACAGTTAGCAGAGACAGAGAAACCTCCCAAAGAAATTCAGTCCTGCTAAGAGCTGAACTGTTTGCTGGAGTTGCCTATTTGTCTTGGTAAGTTATGGACAGTCTTGGCAGATGGTCAGTACTCCTAAATTAGCCTTCTCAGTTATGCACCTAAAATTAGGTGGGATCTAGCTGAGTATCATTGCCGTGGAACATACCCCAGAACAGTCTGGCTTATTATTTACTATTTTATATATATATATATATGTACGTGGACAATTTTTATTCTTTTTGTCTTACTCTATGTAGAAAACTCCCAAAACGAATTTTTTGATAGGAAATGTGAATGTTGACTGAACTCAAAAGTCTCAGCATAATTATTTTTAGAAGAGACATTCTAAAGCAACTGCACTAGTGAAAATGTTTCAGCTGAAAGTGAGACTATATATTTTACCTTTTGCTCATTTGCAACAGTTTCAAAAGGTTGCCTGACTCTGCCTAGCTAATTTTCAAGCCAGTTTGAGGCTGGCAGCCTCAAGTTCCATTTTTGCCCTCATTTCAGATGTTTTAGGGGCCAGTATTCTTCTGCTGAGTAGAGTACTGGAGAAGACGGATGAGGAAGATTATGTACTGTTTCCACTTCAGTCTGATTATTTGTGCAGAACATACAAATTTGAAGAACCATGCAAGTGAACTTCACAGTGCTTCCCTCTCTGTCTGCTCGTTTGGTACTCTAATCATTTGACTGTTCCTGGATTGCTCCCTGATACCACCAATTTAGACTCTGATTTCATTAAAATAATCATTACCAGGGTAAATACCGCCTAAATGAGTGTGCAGCTGGTGAAACACAGCAGCTAGAATGCAAGACAGTCTGCTTTAGTTCCACCTCTTTGTACATGCTTATATAAAGAATAATGAATATGTACAAAAACCTGCAATACAATAGAACTTGAACATTTTACTTCTGTTTTATAATCCTAATGGAACAATTTCCAGCAAGATGAAAAGAAATCGTTCTGCCTTTCAAGATTTTCTTCCTCACACATTCTTTGGATCTAAAATGGTGTTATTCATTCTGACCTCAGACAACAAGAGCGCAGTAATTCTTTTCACATTTATTGCAGATAGAATATGTATCGACTTGAAAATAATATTCCAAAATGCACTTCTGAACAGTTCAACACGCTGCCATGTAGCGCTCAATCAGCAGTCACCATTGACTTTCTATAATCCATGTAAATCAAATTGGACCTAGACTCTTCACAGACCCTGCAAAAGGCATTGGTCTCTCTCTTCCTCTCCTTTCTTAGCATTTTGCATCTTTCTTCAAATGAGTTCAGATGTTTCAAAGATTTTAATTACTTGGTTCAGGAGGTTTTTAAAGTATGCGTTTTCAAATCTGTTTCGGATATCTTCAGGATGTTAATGGCTCCATTTTTTATGTATACGTAATGAGATAAATAGACTAGGTAATGCTTTAGCATAGAATAATTCTTGGTGTTATAACAACTGGTGAAATAGATAAACAGCTTTATATAGCAAAACTGTACATAAAAGCTAGCAAAACTGTACTTAAAAGCTGATAACACTAAAGCACATTACCAAATGCATGAATCTATGAATTCATGCTAGAAGGTGAGTTATACATGGCATTAATCAAAATTAGTATGTTATTTACAATGAGATCAGGTTTCATCCATGGCATAAAGAGTGATTTCTGACAGAACACCCCAAGGATAAGCTCCAGTCTTTAAGCTATACATCTCATTTAATTTGCCTGAACACCAAAATAGCATGACCACTATTTAATTAGATGCTATATTTCCTGCTTTCTTCAATCCTTGCTTGTCAAACTGTGAGTAGTCCTCTGAGATTTTAACTGGTCTGTTAGTTTTCTTTGCTGCATACAAAAAATAAAATCCTTCAGGAAGCTCAAATGTTCAAGGCTAATATGGTGACCTATCTCAGCAGTAAAAGGTGAACTACAATATACCCATCAATAAATGTAAAGAAAAGAAAAAAAAAAGCTGGAAGTGCTAGGCAAGAGACAAAACTTTTAATTCACCTCTTTTTTATCCTGAGAAAATCAGAATATAGGAAGCAAAGTACAAAAAATATGGCACCAATAACACTTTTATATGACCCATCAAACAAGTGACAACTATGTTCTTGTTAAGCTACGAAATGCTTGCTAAATTATCATTCAACAAGGCAATTAGTACGGGCTAAAGAGAGAGGTAACTTTTCCTCAGGCTCCATAAATTAGTATAAGGAGTTCTTTCACATGTCCCTATCTAACAAACATGTCCCCTTAAAATGAATTTATCCAGCATGGGCATACATTTCATTCACACATCTTGTCTTGTCATTCATACGAAAGAACATTTCTTGGGCATACAATTATCAGATTTGATTATGCAAACAATGGAGACAACTTAAAATATGCACTTCGGAATATTTCTCAGACATTTCTGCTGATCAGTATGGTACCTAAACATCAGTTTATATTAGATATTTCCTAACATAGGGCAAAATATAATCTGCTAGAATGGATATGTCAGCTTTGAGACTTTGTATAAAAAAGACAAGATAAGTAGAAGTAAACATTATAGCATAACAAATGCTACTGGAGTGGACTTCACTATCTTATATGGTAATATATTAGAAGATAAGAATAGAATTAACAAGAATAGAAAATAAAAGCACAAGTCCTCTTTTCCTCTCCTCCAGCAATATTTAAAAACCATCAAGGAGGTGAAGGCAATCCTTGCAGAGATTGTCCAAGATCCATACAAATGAGTGAAACCCTGATGTAAATTTTTAAATTTATTTGGTTTCTTTATAATATAAATGAACGCTTCTCAATGGAAAATTTCAGATTTATCAACCTATATCCTCTACAAATAAGCAGAGATTACTTGACAAGGCTTAGCTACAGGTTTTCCTCATTTCCTTTATGAACCTGCTGTTCTACTTCAGTGTATACTCACTCATTTCTAATGCAGTTTCCTAACATTCCCTCTGTCTCTTAAATCCGGTAATACATGCTGGAAGCAAGAAACACAAACATTCATTTGGTTTAGTTCTGTATTGAAGGAATATTTTAATACATAATAGAAGAACTAAGTGTCAGCTAAAGAGCATTCTCATACTCAGACATTATAAAACTTATGAATGTCTGTAAATGAACAGTTCATAGAAATCTTCTATTATCTAAAAGTGGAAAAAAGGGCTATATGGACAAAATAAAGACTAAACACCTCAAAAAATTTTGAATTTGTACAATTTTTGTACAAGCAAAGAGGTAGTAGAATATATATTTTTCCAGTAACTTCAAAGACAAAATTTGACAATCTTTAAACATTAGTTGTTCTAATAAAACATACTAAGGTTTTATGAGACCAAAGTCTGAAACCATAACATGAAGAGGCAGCAGTGGTTATTTATCAATAATGATAAAAGTACATTAGTAACTATGGCAAAATCATGTAGGATATTGTGAATGAAGCACAATGTGAATTGAAAAGAGAGAATTGAAAGGGCTATGACATTTTATGGTGTGATTAGAAAATTAATGATTCTGCTTGACCCCAGGAGCTTGGGCTTCATTATGTTTCTGTATCCAAGGAGATTTATCTTTCCAGATTTGGATGCCCTTTGTAGTTGACTACATTTCTACTACTTCTGTTTCGGAGTCTTTGTATTTGGACATTATTGTTAGCCTTTATCTCATCAGTGATCAGCCATCAAGCTGACAAGTTTATAGGTGCCATTATTGTCTGGGTCTCTGGTGACTTCTTCTGTTACAGCTTTTCACCTCTTATCTTCAAATGCTTCTCTGCACACTAGAAAGGTTATTGGAGACAATTTAACAGGTTGAAGTGACCTGGGATGTTCTGTCTCTTTCTGTTTGAGGAATGTAGGACTGCTGTGAGAATTACGTTGGGCTGTGGGGGAAGTCTGGATACAAGATGTACTAGAATGCGGAAGGTCCACCCCTGCTATTTTACAACTTCATCCAAAGATTAACAGAACAGATACATCTAATAGATACATAACTTAAAGAAAATATGTTTATGTCTAGGTAGCAATTTTTAATGATGCTATGGGCAGGAGCTAGTTATAAAGATCAAGAAAAAGCAATCATAATAAAAAAATGTACAGAACATAGAAATCACGAAGGACGACAAATAGAACCAATAAGCTACCTACAATGTGATGATGGAAAAGTTCAAATAATAATGTTCAAACTTGCTAGAATGCTTTTTAAAGCAAGTTTAAACAGTAAGGACTCAGTTACAGTATTGGCTATTTTGGAGAAACTAGGAGGTTAGAACAGAGTGAAAATAAGCAGCAGTGGTAAGTGGCACAAAAAATTGGAAAATTTGGAAATCAGAAACAAACTGAAAAACTTAATGCTAGTGTATCTTGAAAAAAATTGAAAATAAGAACTTAATTTGACTTTTCTGTAGGAAAGTAAATAAATTTCTTAAAGATATAAAATTATTTAAACTAGCAGGACTCATTGTTCTTTTAGATCTGCATCTAAACCAGGCAAAACCACTTGAGTTTTAAAACCTGCAGTTTTACAGTTAAAATCCTCATGTTACGTGCAGATATAGTCATTCTAGCAGCAATGGATAGGATTGGTAACCTAGGGTTTAGACTAATAATTTCTATTTCTCTTAACTTTTTTATAGTATTCTAGTGGCAAAGCTGATTTTTAACAAGGAGTGAGATGCCAGGGATTACACTGGGTAATTGTATGTCCAGCTAGGAAAAGAAGTGATTGCATATGTACAGAATTAGAACTGGTCTCAAATTTGCCAGAACTGGTCTCTTCCTGATCTCTGTCTTTCACACTGGTACATGGAGATAACAAGTTTGAAAAGCAAAAAAGAGCAACTACACAGATGTTAAAATGTTATTGTATGGTATATGCAAGTTCCCATAATATGTATCATTTCCCAGCTGATATGCTTGATAGCTACATTAAATGTGTTTGCTTTGGAGTTTCTAAAACACAGACATTTTTTTACTAGGAGCCTTACATTCTCCTCTCCCAAAATGGTCATAATTCACAGAAGGACAGAAGGAGATTTTAAATACCCACCTAGAAGTAAATATATGTGGCACACAAAGATAATCCTGATAGTTCATTTGATTTTCTCTCTAGGGGCAGAGTTTCCTGAGGGCCTGAATCACAAGACACGAAGCATTCAAAAATAACACAGTGCTATTCCTTTTTTGTCTGACATCTAAGTTGTTTCTTTGTATGTGAAGGATGGTTTTCCTTCACATAGACCCAAGTCTAGAACTCTTAAAGAAATAAGGATGATACCAATTTATTACAATGACGTAGTCACTTCCACTTCTCACTTCCTTCACAGGTACCTTTTACTCACCTTTTTAGTCCAATGGCAGAAGCACTTATTTTTAAATTGGGCAAACTCTGAAAGGAAGAAGTCTATTATTGCAGCACTATCTTCATCTTCTCTGAGAGCTATCATTATCTTTCTCAGTCTCTGAAACAATGCAAACCCTTACCATAATTACTTGCTAATTCCTCATTGGCAACTAAAGCAGTAGCATCCATAATGTGCTGAATTAGCCATTCTAAATTACAAACTACAAGAGAAAATAGAAGGGTTTTTCTTCCATACCTGCTTCCCTCAGATATCTGCCCACTTTGCAAAAGGTTGTGAGTTGGACAGAACAAAGGAAAATGGAGAGGAAATAAAAAGTGGGCAAGAGCATGAGAATAGTATAAATTTATATTTTATGCTGATTTCAAAATAAATCCAACTATTGTAAAATCTTAAAGATTGTGCTTGCTGACTGCTGACAAAGTATATTAATTTTGTGATGAAAAAAACAATCCCAAAACTTGGGAACAAACCTCCACAAAATCATGTTAATATGAACTGAGCGGCCATTATCAGCTCTGAAAAATTAAGCCCCCCAGTTACACATTGCACACATACAGCGCAGGCATCATTAGGCTGTGTCTGAAACCAGCCTGACCTGGAAGGATACTGTGCTTACAAGAATTTAAGATCTGGTTTTGGCCTTCCTTTCTACCTGCAATAAGTGGCATTTTCAGAAGAGGCACCTGCCTGTTGAGGTTCAGATGGAAAGGGGTGATTCATTTCTTGCAGGGTGTAACACACAACCAGATAAAGTATGTTTGGAGGGAATATGCCCCCTGGCCAGATGCAAACCAACAACCTGGCAGTTAACATGCATTGGGAGAAGGTCAAATATTTTTTTTGTCTTATCACAAGACGAACAACTGAATTGATCTGTTAAATCTTCATCAGACTGGGAGGCAACATCTGTTTTGAATACTTAATAACTTCAGAGAAATAACTGTCAGAGAAAGAAGAAATCACAAATTTTTAAATAAACATATGAAATGGTGAATTACTGTCAGAATACGGGATGTGCAAAGCAAAACAAGAAAAGTAATGTGCAGTATCAGATTTTTCTAGTGCTTCAGCTCACAAAGCTGTGATTTCCAAATATGTGGAAATGATAGCAGAAGAATACCTACAGCAAGCAGAACTTTTCAGATCCACAGAAATAATCTTTGGTGGTGTGACTGAGGGCGATCACAATTGCCCTTATGAACTCCATTTTAATATCCAAGCTATTTCAAATAACATTGAAATATAAAGCTGTTTGGAGACTTTTAGGGAGGTATTCCAGCCCACATAATTGGAATTAATTTTAAAGCCAAAATAGTAATTTGGCACTAGCTCTGATCCCTAGAGGGATCATGGTACATACTACTAAATGGTACATACTACAAAGAAGCTGTAAGATATTTAGGAGTATTAACTTCAGTCAAGTTTGTTTCCTTTGATGTTCACTACAAACATTTAAATATTGGGTGACAGTGACTGGCTGAGCAGCACCTAGAGTAGGTTTTATGTATGTGAGTGAAATATAAGTGGCAGAAAGGCTTGCTTGTTGCCACTGTTAAACTGGATGAGTAACCATGCCTCTCCCATCTGATCAGCCACATGGTGATTCAGCACAGATCAGTATGAATACTTCCCCAAAATGTTTTGAATAGATCCAAACAGTTAAAAAATCACTTGCAAAAATGTAAACTAATTTGAATAAATAAGCAAGTGTGAGAAAATATCAAGTTATCCACAGTCCAGAGATATGAAAAAAAGCTAATGTAATAAAACACATGGTTTGTAAAATGCAAGTTCTACTTGTTCTACTTTATTTCTAGTCCTCTTACACTTTAGATTAATTACATATTTTTTGAAATATTCTTGCAGATCCACCTGCAGGAGAGACAGGGATGCCTGGGGATCACATCTTCTTGCGCTTCCTTGAATTCACTATGCCGAACAGTGGGGGTTTGACATATCCTCTGCCACAGAAGCACAGAAAATTATGTTTTAGCTATGCATAGATTCTGGGTGTAAGCAAATAAATAGAAAGGTTTTGTACAAAGGCACTGTGGTGCCACTACATTAATATCAATGTCGACTTGTATTTATATTATCACAGCTCAGCAGTATCACTATTGTGCTAATCCCTTACAGGTATGAGCTTCAAACTGCTGAATGTTCAAGGCAAAGGAGGTGACAGGAATAGTCTGACATCCTTAACATGCCTACCAAGGCTTACAACATTGAAAGAGCATGAAATTCCCTTCATCCCACTAGGGCCAAAACCATTCCTGCACAATTGGCCAGGTGACTAAATTACTGATGGGCATTGGCTAGTTACACATGTACTGTGCTATTCCAACATCAACAGCACATATTTAATAAATATTAAATGAGTAAAACAGGTCTGAACACTACAGCTAAACTATAAGAAAATCTAACATTCATTTTCTATTCCTTTTTAAACTGAATTACTAGGTAAGAGCTGGTTTGTAGGTTTGGAAAGGGAGACAAAGTTTGAAGGGCCATTTTTTCATTTGTTTTATAACAAAAATATTTTTCTTGAAAACAGGAAAAAAATCAGAGCAATTACACAAAAAAGAAAAGAAGGAACAAAGAACACTATAATCAACATACTGGGGAATGGCATTTTAACATTTTTCATTGCTTCACATTACAAGGAAACTCAAAGAGAATCGAAGCAAGCAAACCAAAAAACCCCAATATGCCATAATAAATGAAAACACGAGATAACACTGATCATACAGTTTGCCACAGATGGCAAACTGGTGGCAGGAAGCAATGGCATAATGTACTCATGCTTAAGCTCTGCTAAAAAGGACCTGGAGGTTACAGTGAACGCCAGGGTGCATATGAGCCAAGAGCGTGCTGCCACTGCAGAGGGCTGCACACTGGGCTACATTACAAGGAGTGCAGACATCACAGGAAGAACTTATCATCGTCCTTTACTTGGCACTGCTGAGGCTGCTTCTGGAATATGGCATCCAGTTTTGGGACCCCAGTTCAAGACAGATGTGGAGGAACTCAGGAAGACCCAGCAGACAGCAACCAAGATGGTCAGGCCCTACAGCAAGTGACCTGTGGAAAGAGGTTGAGGGTGTTGGGCTTGTCCGGTCCTGCAGGAAGGAGGCTGACAGGTGATCTAATAGCAGTCTGCAGCTACTTGAAGGGAAGTTGCAAAGATGACGAAGCCAAACTCTTCTTGGCAGTGCCAGATGGCATAGTAAAGGACAATGACCTCAAATTGTGGCTTGGAAGTTTCAGACTGGACACCCTCCCAGGAGGGTAAAGCAGCCTGGACAATGTTGCCCAGAAAGGTCGTGGAATCTCAGTCCTGGATATTTCCAAGACATAGCTAGACAAATTCATGGCTACCATGCTCTAGTGTTGGAGATACCTCTGCTTTGAGTGGGACCTTGGACTGGATGACCTCCAGAAGTCTCTTCCAGCTAACATTTCTGTGATTCTGTGATGTCGGAACCATGTTACCAAAACATTTTTTTCTGTATTTTTTTTTGTCCTTGAGATGACAGGCTGTTTCCTTCAGTGTTTTACACCTATTTTGTTACCAGAGAGTTTTTAATGCAGACGTAACTTGTGACTCGTAAGTGAAAACCTTGAACTGATGAGAAAACGATATATTTGTCATATAATTTGTATATATTAATCAAGGAACTCAACTACTGCACATTAGACACATTTGATGAACTATGTTCAGACTGTTTAAGAAACAGCTTTAAAAGTGAAGACAAGCATTTAAGTTTAATGCAATAGAGACACAGGAGCCAGTGGAGTGATTCATGGACATGGTGTGAGACTGCCAAATAGACTGGCTGAACAGATCATTGTATCATCCTTATTTTACACGGATATCGTAAGGGCACCTGTCAAGGCAAAAGAAGGTGATTTTGCAGTAATCACAACACAAGACAGTGAGGATGCAAATAAGGGATTTACATCTGTGGATGAAAGGGAGAGAGAGGTCTCTTGGAGATCACATAGAGAGGTGACCTGCAAGACTTGTCATGTCTTCATGTCATCAATGAACTGCTATGCAGAAGGCTAAGTCAAAGATGCCACTCAGGCCATTAGCCAATGTGCTAGTTTCTACAGATAAAGCTTTCCATACACATCAAGAAAGGAGGTATTGGATGGCATTTGAATGGGAAAAAAAAATAATTTAACTCAAATTTCAGTTAGGGACAACTGGGCAAGAAGAGATGACAGCAAATAGGTCCTAGATAGGAGAAAGTAGGTCTGGAGCAGATCTGTGAGTTGTCAGCACAGAGATGATGACTGAGTCTGTGTTGAAGAAGATCATCCACTGATGTGGCAGCAGCAGAAAAAAAAGACGGTTTGAAAAACAGACACTTTGGGCACCTTCACACAAAACTGACTAGGGAGAAAGAGACAGAAATCATCAGAAAAACAGATGACTGTGGAGCCAGTTAATCCAAGGGAGGTAACAATTACAAGGATGCTTCTTGTATTGTCTTAAGCATCCCAGAAAGGTCAATGGGAAAAGTAGAAAGCTGGTGGTCAGATTTGACTAAAAAGATGAATTAATCAGAAGTCTAGAATTATAATTCTAAGAATTAGATCCCAAGAAAGACTGTTTGCTTTTCTGGGTGCCTTCTTCCATCCCATTGCTTGTTTCTGGCAGCTTTCTGACTGCCCTTACACACTCTACATTTATATTACAGGTATCCAGAGGTGGAACTTGGCACTTATAGACAGGAACTGCATCGAGATCCTAGACTTGGACTTCAAGTTGGCATGGTGTGAGAGAGACATGCAACAAAACCAGCAATACAAATAGAAGGGTGTATTTGTCTTTTTCCTTACGATACCTCACAGCATAACCAGGTCTTTGACGAAATTCGGACACAAAATGTTGGCTAATACAAGAAAATAAAGCGAGTGTTCTCACAATGGTTTCCCTTCAACTGAGGCCGGTTGGGGGCACCAAATACTTTTCATTTCTCTGTTACTGTGTTGTGTTTTCTGACTTTTGGTAACCATGATATTCAAGCCCCCTGAGAAGCACAAAAACATATAAGACAACTGTGTGGGAATATGTTAAGAGCTATAACCGAAACTAACTTGCCACTGAGACTGCAATGTTATCCTAGATTAACAAGCCTGGATGTAATAGGCTTGTTTTTGATCATATTTACACCTGTATAATCAAGAGTGACAGTACATAAGAGAAAGCCTTTACACCACTATTACCACTTGTCAATATATATTTCCACAATTACAGTACTCAAAAGTGGGTGCTTTCTAGCTTGTTTCTGAACTCTCACCTATAGGTATTACTTGTATGTGTATGTAAATGATCCTGTGTATGAGAATAGATATTTGCATCACATACAAGAAGTGTCTTATAAATATGTGCAAATGGTCTCTTCATCAGAAGTTAAACTAAAACTCAGCTAAATAAGTTCACACAGGAAAGCAAACATTAGAAATAAAGTAATTATTATATTTGAACAGATGACACTGACAAGGTGTATATAAATGCCATTAATAATCCCCTGGTTTATAAAGTCATTTTTCTCCTTTACAGCAGAGAATTTCTCATGCTCAACACTGTCTAGAGATACTCAAGGCAACAATGGCACGTACAAAGTAAAATGTATTTATTGCCAACCTAAAATTTAAATCCCCACTGTTTTCAAAAAATTGCATGAATAGCTAGGAACATATAACATTTCCTCTTGTTAGATAAATGGATACATTTCATTGAGAAGAAGATTAATGTGTGTTTGAAATAGAATAATAGGTATAAACAGTTATTAAAGTGGTCTATTAAGATACAAGACTCTAAACACAATATTCTTATTCTAATCTCAGAGAATTAATAATTGCTGGACCTTTACATTCCTCTTAATGAATCTATTTACACATAATTAAAACTATTCATCCTCCTCCAAGTCTAATATTTCTTGGATGACATATTAGCAACTTAAAGTCTTTGATTTGCAATTTGTTTTTAAGAAAACCATTGTGCAGGGAAAGAGTAGTATTCCCTTCAGTTTTACTGAATACCAGATCTTTTATTTGTAAATTAGTCTCATGCTAAACATAAAGCACAGATCATGGATATTATATTTTCATTACTAATCACTAGAAGACATACTGTCATTTTGGCTATATATCTTATGGGCTACTAATAAAAAGATGGTAATATCTGTGATTTGTACTTGCTAAAAGTGGTATACTATCTGCACTTGCCATTTACTGTGATTTATCACAGCATCTCCTCTACACGAAGAACAGCATTTCTTTTACAGTACTGACAGGTTCACCATAATTAAACTCACATTTTTTTCATTTTCTTTGATAGCATCAGAAATAGCATGAGCTGATATTAATGACACCTGCCTTCCATGCAGGTAGACCAGATGCAAGTTTTTCTTGTATGCCTAAATTTTTTTGTGAGGGGAAAGAGGTTCAGTGGATCGGTCCCTTTTTCTAAGTGACCACCAGTGCTCATGTGGATTACCAACATCACTGGGAGCACCGAACCCTAGCTGAGTGAAAAGAGTAGCCTTTTAGGACAGGGCAAGAGGTACCAAGAAGGAAAAATGCTTCAACCTTGTGGGCTGTGTCTACAATGCTGGAGCTGGTGGATATGGCCTGAAGAGCACACAGTAGGATACAGTCTGTGCTAGCAAACAAAACAGACCTAGGCTTATTCTCTGGATGTGGGGCTGTGCTGTTTTTTTGCTGTGATAGAGCTAATTTTCTTCATAGTAGCTAGTATGGGGCTATGTTTTGGGGTTGTGCTGAAAACAGTGTTGATAACACAGGGATGTTTTCAGTCTTGCTGAGCAGTGCTTACATGCAGTCAAGGCCTTTTCTGCTTCTCCCACCACCCCACCAGCGAGCAGGCTGGGGGTGCACAGGAAGTTGGGAGGGGACACAGCCGGGACAGCTGACCCCAGCTGACCAAAGGGATATTCCATACCATATGATGTCATGCTCAGCAATAAAAGCTGGGGGAAGAAGAAGAAAGGGGGGACGTTCAGAGTGATGGCATTTGTCTTCCCAAGTGTTACACATGATGGAGCCCTGCTTTCCTGGAGATGGCTGAACACCTGCCTGCTGATGGGAAGTAGTGAATGAATTCCTTATTTTGCTTTGCTTGCTGGTGTGGCTTTTGCTTTACTTATTAAACTGTCTTTATCTCAACCCACGAGTTTTCTCACTTTTTGCCTTCTGATTCTCTCCCCCATCCTACCAGGGAGGGAGTGAGCGAGCAGCTGTGTGGTGCTTAGTTGACAGCTGGGGTTAAACCACAACAGGGCCCAAAGAGCGGAGAAGAAGGAGGGGACTGCCTTGGAGGGGCCCTGAATCCACACTAACCCCAAGGTTGTTGGGACAGCACCAGTTGGCATGGGACACTGCTAACAACTGCACAGCATGGTTAATCCCGTGCTCAGTGAGCAAGGACACGACTCGAGTGCTGACATGGGTGCCCCCGCTCTTGAGTTTACTAGTGTAAATGGGACTTGAAATTGCAGTGCTGCATGTCTGCTTCATTTTACATATCAGTTGTTTCGTACAGGATCACTCTGCCAGGTGCCCTGAGCACACATTAGCTGGACTTGATCTTTCTTGAATGAGGGTAGCAAGAACTGCAGAGAATGCTCCTGCAAAGCCTCAAGATCATCTCATGATTTCCAGTCAACATTTCCCTGTCACACTATGACCACATTTATCTTTTTCACAGACACATTTCGGTGAGACCAGTTATACCACAACCAGACAGTATACCCATTTAGAGCTGTTCTCACCGTGGTGCATACCCAGCTCATTGCACAACGAAGAGATGGGGCGTTCTTGAAGTGATGGAGAAAAAGGTCTGTTCTCTTCCCCACAGCTTTTTTTCTGTACCGTACTTCATCACAAAGTTGTGCTTTAGACCGCTTAGATGTATAAACCACACTTCCATATACACCCTTCTGGCTTTATATGATAAAAACCCACTGTTTCACTGTTACCCTCTGTAACAAGGGAAGAAAAGCAAAATTGCTAACAAATAGTGTCTATGAATAAGCATAGTATCACATGTCCTTTGGGCATTAATAACAAGGAACAGCAGAGAAGCATACTTTAAGAGAACATTTAATTCTACTAAGTGCTATTCATTAAATGAGACATTACTGTGCATTAAAATCTGCCTAGTTAACCAGCTATGCCATTACTGAGCTTATCCTCTCCTTTTCCAATAAGAACATGAATTTTTAAAGAAAGTTTGAAATAAAGATCTAACAAGACAAAAAAACATATTCTATAAAATGCATCTCTCGCTTCCAAAAGTTGAGAGTCCCTGGAAAGTTATCATGAGAGGATGAAAAGTTCATTACATGAATACCAGCAATTGTGTTTCCACAGAACAGATGGAAACACTTTCAGAAAAGACCCATCTCACCTAAAAAAGAAAAATAATCCAACAGAAGAACTCCTACAACTTTTATTAGTGAAATAAATTTGAAAGAAAAAATACAGACGTAATGCTAAATTAATTCTAGTTCCAGTATATTCAATGGCAGAAAAGCCATTGTTAGGATAAAAATTCCTAAGTCTCTACACTCTTGAGTCTGCTGCTACCACTAACTGATGTCCATCAGGGATAAACAGCTTGGCAACTTGTTTCACAGTGACTGAGGATGGAGTGCATTCACTGAACATTTTCATTACCTGTTCTTAATGTCAAACAGAAAACACTGATACTGTAAGTATATTATGAAAACATCTTACTGTTGAGATTATTCAGATTTTTAAAATCACAAAACATAATCTTATCAGTGGAATTAAGATAGCCATGATTCTAAAGCAGGGGAAAAAAAAATAACTGTAGATTGATATGTGACTATAATACATTTTTTTCATCAGTAACAGAAGAAAGTTCAATATTTCAAAGTTCAAGAAAGCACAAAAGAGAAAGCTGTTGTACTGACAAAATTATGGAGCATCTTTCTTTAGTATGTCCATACTAAACCTGGTCCTAGGATTTCAGTTCATTTACAACAAAAGTAACAAAATTGTACTGGAAACAGGGCATCCACTGCAGTAGTTTGTTGCTCAGTGTGAGCTGCAAAATAAAATCCATGAAAATGGATAAAACAAGAAGAATTTAGTCCACCTGAGTTTTGGGTTAGTGAGAAACTCCTGTTTGCAGGACCCTAGCCACGAGTCTAAAGCTAACTCTGATGCATCCGCAAAAACTGCAGTCTTAGTGAGTGACTACAACATACACATATCCTTACAGCAAACGGTGGGGTCTCTACAGAACAATTGTATTTCTTCTGTTACTTATCTGCATGATTCTGCTACTTGTCATATAAAATTAAGTTCAATATAATAGAATTAAAAAGAAAAATTCTAAAAAAGGAGTGCAGATACACAGCATAAATTGAGAGAGAATGTGATTACAGCTCTTCCTCCTTGAGACTGATGGAGTCCAGACTCCAAAATCTAGTTCATAAACTAATTTCCTTGAAAAATTCAGCTTGAAAAACAAGAAGTGATTCAGATTCATGGTCTGTTTACTACTTTATTGCACATTTATTTATTTGGTTTATTAACTGGAAGGTACTTGGAACTGTAGAACTGCCATTCAAAATACCCAGATTTGTGAAAACACTGTAAAATATCTTGCTACAGAATGCAAGCAACATGTTCATTGCTTTAACGCAGCAACTGATGATTTAAAATCAGTTAAGGCTAGGAAGAGAGTAGACCAAAAGGAATGATACCTGCCTTTAAGCATGAAGATTAATTATTCAAGGGACAATAAATCACTTGAAAAGCAGAAAGTAACAGTCACCTCGAGAAGATACAGCTTTCTGTACTGGATACACCCTCCCAAAAGGCAGACCAATGTAATTAGCATCCCTCTTAAGACCATTGATATATTGTAGAAGCAGTAAGGACAGCAATATCTTCAGTAAGATATATTACAAGTACAAAGCCATTTATGCGAGGCACCTGTGAGGTTAAAGAATTAAGCACAGTACACCTACCTATCTACCGTTACCTACTTTCTTTTCACTCTGTAAAAAGGCAGGGCTCAGTACGGGTGCCAAAAGCCTCCTGCCAGCTGTTCTGTCCACTTCTTTGGAGAGCCAGAAGCACAGAGGCCACGTCTGGATGTTGCATAGCCACCGCAGCTGATCCTGTCCGGGCTTCTCATCTCATCTTCTCCCCAGAGTACTACTGCTACTCTGAGATCACCAGACATTACGCCTCTAACAGAATAACTTAATATATATACAAAAAAGGGTGGCAAAATTGTCTTCCAGGAATCCCTGCAGAAGACCTCAGAAGGGCACATGCCGTCGGCAGAAAAGGCAGGGTGGGAACTGAGGCGCAGCAATGGGGAGGCTCTGAGCAGAGCAGCAACTGCAGTTCACAGGAGAAAGCTGGGAATTTGCTGTCCCTTCGGCAGGCCCACAGGACTGCCAGGGTCAAAGCAGAGAGCTCCTCAGGTTCCCATGCAGCTTAGAGACACCTTTAAAACTACAAAAGGGCTCTTTCTCCCTGTGAGTTATGCATGCATACGAAGCATGCAACCTAGCAGTGACTTGGCTGAAATGTCTCCAGGACAGGATCTGTAAAGGGATGTGGGGTGCAATTGCTGTAGCTTGGTGTGGCTGCTCGGTCCCACTCATAGGGTAAATCTTCTGATGATAAATTCAGCTACTTTCTCATGTGCACTACTAGAGCAGGACAAACAGAGATGAATCAGGACTCTTCTGGTCTCTAATTCAGATGACTGAGAAGACTTTTGTAGGACAGAAGAAAAGACTTTGCATTTAGACACAGAAAGGGCAAATCCACATAACTGACCAGAGAGGACACAACTGCCAGAGAATTCAAGCTAAAGCAAACGCAGTTGCTTACAGTCTGTTTGCAAGTTTTTAGTGGAGCTCTGAAATTAGAGATATAGGTATTGCCTTTCTAAACATTTGATATATCTTAACAAAGTATTTATTTAATAATATTTTTATTACCATAGGAAATTAGCAAAACCTAGTAACATTTCAAAGCAGCATTATTATTTTCAATATAGAAAGAAAGCTTTAATTTACAAAATGTAACATCAGCTGTGACAATATCTTAGGCAAGTCCTTGCATCAGTTGCTTTCCTCAAGATCAGGTTACCTGACGGCTTATTTTTTACATCTGTTCTTACAATTTTCACAAGTTGCATTAGGTGAAATGCAACTTATTTTTCCAACTCCAATTATTTTTGATTCTGGAAAACCAATGCTCCATGCTGAGCTTAAATTGTTGATTTTTTTTAAACATGGATACTCGTAACAGACATGCATTTTTTCTTTTATGCAACTTTGCCTCGAGAATGTGTTCACAACAACACAGATATTCTATCCAGACAAAGCAGATTTTGAAGTGGCAGAAGCAGAAGTCTGCATTTGAGGGTTAAGCTTAACTGAAGTGTCACAAAACAGCTGATCTGCTGCTTTCCAAGGTCCTGCTTTTGATCAGCACAGTCACTATAAGCTGCACGTTCCTGGTTTTGCAAGGAAGGAGGAAGCAAGGAGACACTGAGGAAAGAAAACGAATGTTGGGAGTCTAGCCAAACCACGGGTGCCAGCAGCATCACCGGGATGCAGCTGAGTGAGAATGAAGAGGCGTCGCCAGTCTCTGGGGCAGCTGTCCTGGACAGCCTCCTGGAAAGCCAAGATGGATTTATGCAGCTCAGGCCTGCCATTCCTATTTCTTTTACGGGATTTTCAGCAAGGTAACTTCACTGATGCAGTGCTTGTTGGTACAACACTATTTCTGCTGCAGACCCTGCACCTCCTCGGGTCTCGACGAAGCTGCTACACTCTTCTGGCTGGCTGGTATAGGTGCTGGGATGGGTGATCCTCGCTCAGCCAAGAGAGTCATCTTGGGTTGTGACCCCCTGCAACCACAAAAGGGTTCTAATCCTGACTTGAAATCACCTAGTTGAGAACATATTAAGCTAGAGAAGAATCACTGCTCTTCCCTTCACAAGGGAAAGGAGATGTAGGGAAGACAGAAGAGAAGAACATCAGGTAAAGACTGTAATCACTAGAGCTAACGGGGAGAACAAGGCTCCTACAAGAAGTGAACAGGGGAGTGGGCATACTAACCTTGCCAAGGTTGGTACCCAAAGAATGGATAAAAACTACTGTAAAATTGGAAGGTGATAATACTAATATTCAGGTAAAAGAAACCCACAGCTGGTTTGCACGACATCTGTTTCAGTTGTAATACTGAATAAAGTGGAAGGTAAGGAAAACTGTATTTGATATTGGAGTTCACCAGCCTTACTGGTTTAAAAGTAATGACTTCTCATAGGTAGAACAGGGAGCAACAGGAACAAACATAAATAGCTCCTATTATATACAATTACCATTAAAACTGTCATAAATTTAAAATTGCTTACCATTGGACAAATACCTGGCTATCCGTATATATCTATCCCACTCCCATTTACATTTTTAAAACATCTCCCCAAACTTGATGTATGTTCTTCTGAAGAAACATAATTAATATTTTATCTATTTTCTACCCTAATCTTGAATGTTCAAAATAGTAATACTATGTAATAGTTCATCCAAAGTGCAGTTATCATTTATGAGTTTAGGATAATGTATTTTCTGTTGTCTTGAGTAGTACTAATTTAATTAAGTTTTGGATGAATCTATCTAAATATACCATCCAAACTGTAAATGTTTGAGCTGCTAAATGAGATGTGATGGAAGTTTTTAAGTATGATTTCCTTTCTCCCAAACTCAAAGCATTTTATGACAAAGCTTTTAATAGCAGTGAAGAATAGATTTTACAAGGTCCTCTCAATAAGCATGTGTGAGTGACAGGCTCTCAGGGTTTTTCTTCCTGGGGAGATGCTTTTGGAAAAAAATCATAAACATTTCTTCACACTCACTAACAACATTCATCTAAATCAGTATTCCAGTTTAAGAAAACAGACCATGAGACAGAGAAAAATTGAGAGAGTGACTTAACTCATACCATACAGCAGAACAATCTGATTATCTTTGTAGATGAATGAGAATAAAATTATTTTTAGAACAAGCCTTTCTGCTCCAAAAATCTAATGTCTCAGGATGGTTTATGGAAAAAAAAACATAGAAACAAAAATACTTTTTTTTTTAAGATTTTGGGTTTCCACTCAATTCCCCCTTTACATTTATATCGAAAGAAACCTACATGAGTGGAGAAAGCCCCACTAGGCAATTTTTTATATTGAACTGAGAAGGTAGGTACCTCAGTTAATAAAAAATGTGAATTTAAAGTCTAGGAACACTCTTCAATTCTGTCCTTTCAAAACCTTCTGTTATGAATTTTTCCCAAAAATTTGAATTTAAGTGACAATGCAACGGTGGTATCAACTGTAACAAATTGATCTGGCCAACAGTTCCTTCATGAAAAATGTAAGCCATTATAAACCCAGATAAACCTTCCTTTCTTACTTCACTTTCTAATTAAAATTAATGGAAAAATTAATTGCATTACCTGGCTACTGGAAAATTAAAAGTTTTGTCCATGTACAGTAAATGTATATTTCTAATAGTCCAGGTCTTACACAGATAAAATAATAATTTCTAAACTGTTTTCAGTTTAGATCAACTGCTTCATGGTCTGTTGGACATACATAAATATGTAAGTCAGTATGCTAATAAAAGCAACAACACATGCCAGAAAAAGAGCACTTTCTCTGTATGTATTTATACATATATATCTTTATTTAAATGGTCCCTCAGCATAGTTTCTACTATTTACTTACTAAGTTGCTAAGTTACCAGCACATATCATTAAGGTCTGGTTCTAGTAAGTTCCCCAGTTTAATGTCTGTCGGTGACACAGAAGATAAAACAGGATACCTATTACTGGTTAACAACTAAACAGAAGTTGTATGAAACCTGAGTTGATTCATCCACATTATTTCTAGTGCTGTAAAAAAGTTTGCATTGCAGTTTCTGTGAAAATAGGTAAACTCCTGAACTGCTAGAAACTGTAGCTATATAACTGATGATCCCTAAATCCTGCCTTACGATAAGGTAGAGTAAATATATAATTTAATTCAAGCTGATTCTGATAACGAAAGAAAAATGAGCATTTTCAAGCAGTTTTTCTTAAATCACAGTTTACTTAGAAGATAACTGAGAATTTACACTGTTTTGGCCAAATCTACAAAATACCTATGCCCCATCTTCCTTAGTTATATACAAGACAAATATTTTTCCCTTGAAATATATACATCTAATACAAAACCAAGAAATACCTTTACATTGTATATTTGTCCTTATAAATGCAATTAAGAAGCTGATCATGTTACTTTAATGATCTAACACACATAGCAAGGCACAAGAAATATAAGAGGTGGTTCTCCAGCTATAATAAACTTCATAACATCCCCCATTACCTGTTTCCATACAGCAATATAAGAACACGACATACAAAGCACAGATGATGTGAGGGCATCCTCACACACACCTTGATGATTCTGAATTATTTTGGAAGTTCACATCCATTTGCTTCTGCTTCATACTTATTGTGAGTCCAGCACAGATATTCTGATTCCTTAAATCTGGAAATCATCAATGCTCTGAATTTCTGTGGTAGAAACTGTGTTGACTGAAAACACGCTTTCTCTTACAAACGTCTTGATAACAAAAAGTAGTATTTCTAAGAGTCTACAGGATTTCATCTTAAGCCATATTTACCCATCCCAAATATCATGGGTACTACCCACACCCAGGATAGTGTGTGCCTAATGCTCCTCTACACAAATCCTCAAAGCCAAGCCACTTCCCATATAGTGTTATGAGAAAAATTTCTTAAATTAAAAAAAACCAAACCCTCAAATCTTTCTCCTTAGAATAATTGTCCATTGTCCTTAGTATAATGAAAAACATAATGCCTTCTTGTATTTTAAATTATTTCAATTATTATTCTTTTTAAAAATGAAAATCTGCTTGGACAACTGCTGTGCAGATGCTGTACTGTAACCACCACTGTTAGCCTATAGCAAATTTATTGTAACTGCCCAGAAAGTTTCAACATTTTATTAACAAATTAAATATTGAACAAAGCCCATAACTTTTAGCTGTGTAAATTTAGATCACTTAAATAAAAAAAATTATCCAAGAACAACTTTTACCAAATAAACGGATCAAAATTTCTTATCAATATATTACTTAGAATCTTGTATTTTTATTATTGTTTTGTATGCTATCCAACCATACTCTGCTTTAATAGCTAGCAATTTAAATAGTTGTTTTTGTATACCAAAACCTACATTAAATGCAAAAAACCCAATAGTTAACCATAATGCAAATAATAAACAAAATCCTTTGTTCACAGTGTGCATGAGGAATAACCACATAGATCAGACTGAAGAAAAACCCACCTTTAGCAATCACCTTACCTAACGTGGCTCCAAGCCTGCAACCTCCAACAACACCTCTTTACCTAACACAGTTATCTTATAAATTAAGCTTTGGATTAAGCGCTTGTGTCCTGAACTGGATGCTACGAAGCAGCTAAATGTAGCTCAATGTAAGTTCAAGTCTATGTCACACTTTTTGCATATATAGAGCCCAATATTACTGTCAGACATGGTCAAATGAAAAATATAAATTACTAAGTCTCACTCATCCATGGGCAAACTGTCAGGATGGTGGATTACTTGGGTTTTGCTATTCCCCAGCATGCTCTAGCAGTGTGTGGTGCAGAGATCTGGCCAGGCCCTCATCTACCTTCTCCTCATGCTGCTCCAGCACATCACAGACACCTGCAAAGGTGAATGCTGCAAACATATTCCTCTATCCTGACCATAGCAAAAACATGGGTACCACAAATCAGATGGAAACAAAAAGATGCAAAATAGCTTTGAACAGTTTAGATGCCTACAAAAGACTGAAAGTCTGTGCCCCAGTCCTTGAGAACTGAGTGCCTATATTGCCCTTGCAGATAGGAGGAACTGCCTTTATTCTGAAACACTCTCAGATGCTGGTTTTGTTGGCACTGCTCTTGTCCACACCAAGGCACTTGTTCGCACGGCTATGCCTCTGCCCTGGTATCCAAACTTGCCATGGTCATGCCACAGTGTTGGGGTTTCCCACCTTCGCAGGGTGGGTAAAAGGCTGAAAACCACTTGCAATCAGGGCTACTGGCATCTTCACAAGCCTGGACCCCGGCCACAGTCCTGCACTTTGTTTCACTGCTTTTACAGCTGTGAAAATTGGGACGTAGGCAACCCACTGAGCAAGCTCCCAACTGCAGCAACTCATGGGAGAAGCCCTGATGGCCACCAGGCAGCTGCTCTTCAAGCCACTGCTGATCCAGCCTCCCTGGGTTCTGCCTCATCTCTCTGTACCCTTCCTCCCCTCCCTCCTCTCCTGGCTGGACTGCGCCATGATCCAGACAGTGCCAGTGGGATGGCCTCACCTTGAGGTGAGACAGCCAACAGTGTCACGTTCAGAAAGCAACTTCAAACAGCAAAGCGTCAAAGCCAAGGACACCTGGATGTCTAATTGCAAAATACGTTCATGAAGGGATAGGCATGAAGAAGTGACAAATGAATGCAGCTGTATTTTCAGTGGTTTTGGATCGATATATGACATAATTTAATTTGTTGCATAATCACATACATTACTGAAATGAGCTGCAGACAGATGACATCTGAGCATTCAAGCATCAAGCTGAAGTGTAGGAGGGTATCACGGGTTGATTAACTGGTTTTTAAGAATAACATCTTGCTAGCAAATATATTATAAATGAACTACATATGTTGAAAATATATTCATTATAACAGAAAAATCCTACCAACGCAGGCCATCTGCTTTTGACTGATAGGTTTGGTAAACTGACAGAATATCATGTAAACTGTTACAAATCTCATTTAATGAATATTTCAAAAACATACATAGCTCACATTACTGGCAAGCTTTTAATGAAAATATATATCGAAGAATCAAATATGTGTGAAATCTGAATTTCAATTACTCAATAAGATAAAGAACAAAGGCTGCAGAAAAACAGCAAGAGCTCCATCTATCCCTTCTGAGATGAATCAAAATCCCCCAAATGATCTAAAAGCCATGGTTATCAGCTTCTTAAGAAATATAATTCTTCCACTGCTAATTCCTTTAATATTATACAGCATTTAAAATAATCCTGTAGAGACCAAAAGCAAACTAAAAAGAGAATACAAGTTCAGCCCCTTGTTAATATTTGCAGATATCCTGTCCAAAAGATAGGTATTCTCCTCATCCCTTTTCGTTATCTGAAATTTTTCGTATTTTCCATTACCATCTCATTAACATCCCCCAAAATATTACGATGACCTTGTAAGGCCTAGTTGAGGATCCCACTAGTGTCTAGCTGTACCCTTTCTGGACGGCTCCTCTACACAAAGACAAACTCATGCACAGGCCTCTGCAGGACTGGGACCACTGATGTGCACTTAATAGTTTCTCCCTTTGTTTTAAAAGTTTGTCCATAAGTTAAAGGCATGTGTTTCTCTGAGGAGAAATAACATCTTTATTTTGAATACATGAAACAAGAACTTCTACCAATACCCAACCGACTTCAGAAATAATACTTAATCTTCTTGAACATTTATATTTCACTGGCATGAAAATTATAGATTCTAGAGGCTTTTCAATGCGATGGGAGATCATATACACAAAAAGAAAAACTGCTTTTTGCATCACAGCATGTCAGGTACAATGCCACATAGCCTTGAGCCCTTTTCCAGGCAGCTTTCTTCCCTGCCAGGCACCATTACTCTACTCCTTGCTCACCGCCTTGTCATGGCCAAGCGCAGGACTGTGGTACAGCATCTGCCCACACAGGTCGCCTTCATGGAAATGCCTACAAGTAGTGTAAAACTGTAAGAATCTAGTTTCTGTAGAAAAGTAGGCGATATAAACTGAATGTCATGTAGTCTCAATGTTTTCTCTACAAATATCAGTCTTACACACTCTGACGTTAGTACTGAATGGTGTGATAGCCCCATGCATAGAAGACATTAATAATGACATACAGTGAATGGAGTAGGTGCAGACAGCTGTCAGATTCTATAGAATAACTCTGGGAAAATGCAAACTATTACTTATCATGTCTAGAAACTCCACGGCTCCTTTCACAGCTCCTTTCCTCCAAGCTCTCTGTGATGGCAAACAATCTTCTGAAGGAGGAGAAGATGCTACTGCTCCATCTGAAGTCTGCAGTTGCATTTTGTAGACTACCAGAGCTGGCCATGGTCTCTCTTCCCTCTTCTTTGCGTGTATGAATGCTTTACCAAGTTCAGCATTAGATTCTCATATAAATCTGGCTTACGCTGCCACTAAACTGCTACCATAACATGAAATTCAACTTTGGTTTTATTTCCCAGGGTAGGGATAGACTCCAGAATCTCCCCTTATGTAGTTTATTGATGGTATTTTTACACCCATTTTAAATTGCTTTGCTATCCCAAACTGTATTTCACATTACCCCCGTTTTCAGTTGCTATATTTAGATTTTGAAACACTTTTTTCTTTTTACCAAATTGCAGTTAAAAAAAGTTTCTTTTTAGTTACATGTATTTTTATTAAAGCCGTAATAACGGCAGAAACTCACAATACTGTAGCCTTGCTAAATGACTATTTGACAGCCTGTAATTTCTCTGTCATTAAAATACATATTCTAGCACTGAGTTCATGTTGGAAGAATGTTACCCTAAGGAACAGTCTTTTCTCATAGTATGTAATTTAAGTTTACTTAACACACTGTGCATTAAAACAAAAAGCGGTCAGTTCTGGGAAGAGAAATTCTGATATAACTGACCATTTAAAACAGTGGGAAGTACAGCCTCTTCTCACAAAGGAATTCTAGAATACCATTCACTGCATATGTTGTCTAGGAATGGTCTGATTGTTAATGTACTGGTATCTTTTCTTTCGTATTGTTGCCATAAGATAAAATAATTGCTTGCCTTAACAAATAATAAATGGTAAATACACATGGGATTCTGGAAGGCCATGCAGTAAGCATTGTGCATAAACTAATTAGCAGGACTACCCTTATGACATATATACAGTGAGGATCTGAAAGAATGCTTGAAGTTGAAAATAGCAGTCTTTTTCCAGTAATATTTTTATCCAGTAACATGAATTTTTAAAACCTCTTCTTCTATTCTCCTACAAACAGCTCAACAGAGACTAGCTTTCTCTTCTGCTGTACCTTACAAAATGCCTAGCTAGCAATTATCCAGTCCCAGAAATATGCACTACTGATAGCCAATTTAACTCACATTTTAAAAAACAGCAGGAAAACTTCCAAAAGTCCAAAGAGGACCTACAGGCCTTGAGAAACTGTTGAAATTTGAAGAGGAGATACACAGCAGCCATTCCATCTCATGTAATTTTCAGAATGAAAAGATGCCTAGGGGCAGTAAACAGCAGAAATTATTTGTTCTTTAGCAGTTATTTTTGTATATACCATTTAGTCTCAGTTTTCTATCCTGTGTAAGACAATCACCATTAAACAGCATCTGAGTGCACTCTAGAAGTACATAACATTACTGCCTTTCACATGCTTGTTTTAGTATTCCCTGTGGCAGCAGTACCCTGTCAACTCTAATAGTTTTACTACTAACAGTGATATTAATACACATATTTACATTGCTGCGTAATTAGGAAACTGTGGGAAAGATCAAAGAAACAGACCTGCAAGAGCTCTGCATTCTGCAAAATTATTTCACCCATGCAAGAGCCCCTGGACATCACCATGGGAAAGCCGCCACTCCCACAAACGCCATTTCACCAACACAGGAGCACTGCAATGCATCATGGGAGCTGCTGACCCCTCTGGGTGCAGGCATGATATGCGTATGACAAACACAAAGCATTTTGGGCTGATTTCTTAAATGCTAAGAGTTTTGCAGAGCAGAAGTGCCACAGTGCTCGAGTGGTGTGTGGTGCCACCCCCAACTCCTCAGCGTCCACCGCCACCATGCAGGTGCAGAATGTGCAGACCATTAGAGCTGACAATCCTCTTGCAAACTGCTGCAAGTAAAACGCATTATTAGATTGGATATTAGGAAAAATTTCTTCACGGAAAGGGTAGTCAAGCATTGGAAGAGGCTGCCCAGAGAGGTGGTGGAGTCACCATCCCTGGAAGTGTTCAAAAAATGGGTAGACATGGCACTCTGGGACATGGTTTAGCGGGCATGTTGGTGTTGGGTTGGTGGTTGGACGGATGATCTTAGAGGTCCTTTCCAATCTTAATGATTCCTAGTTTTTACTTTCATTAAAAAATAATCCAGACACCAAGCCAGGAAATATGAAATTATTACTCTCCCCTTAATTGGTTTAGTGGTGGACTTGGTAGTGTTAGGTTAATGGTTGGCCTTGATGATCTTAAAGGTCTCTTCCAACTTAAACAATTCTATGATTCTATGATTCTATGATTATTAACCCATATTAATGCAAACATACTAGCAGGAATAGAAAATGGACGGTAAATGAATGCAAAGCAGATATTTGATACCACATTTTCTTTAACTCTGGAATTTTCAAATTTATTGTGACAAGTAATAGTTTGGAAATGTCATAGGTTTTAGTTTAGAAATAATTTTAGTACATCAGTAAAGCTTTCAAAGGGCACAACTCCGCCAGTCATTTCATTGTGGGTATCCATCAAGAAAAATGTTTTTAACCACGAGCACTGTATTTACCATGTATTCAGAATATGTTCAATCATTAACCTGTGAATACAAAGAAAATACTAATTACAGATAATTATCATTGTCTTTTCAAAATAGCCAATGGGGGAGTTAATATTTTTCACCCCCTTTGTCTGTTTTGCTACAGATATCTATGTACTCAACTGATTTGTTGCTGTCTGGGGTAGTTTTGTTTTAAAGTTTACAGTGGGATGATTGAGCGGTCAGAAGTACATTACTTTACCGTCCCTACAAAGGCTGGACTAACATGTTTGTGCTGCTCCTCTTTTTGAGCTAAGATGGTCAGAATTACCTTGGGTATCTCTGCACAGCAATGCATAGCTCTACATACATCCATCAGATCTCCAGTTGCAAATTCATTATTAATGTTCTGTACTCAAAAGATTTTGCTAATTAACTGAGCCACCCACTAGCTCATCATTATTATTTCCTGCAGCATTTGTAGATTCCTTGGTTTCCCAGAGCATTCAAGAGAGTAAGACCTAATTATTTTGTGGGGACTTGATGGCAGGACAAAGTAGCTGCAAGCTATGCAATACTGCTCTCTCTCCCAGATATTCTTGCTATGCTACCAAAGTCTTAGTCAGGAACAAAGATAACACATAGAGAATTGCACAGTACTCTAGTAGAATTTCAATCACTGAAATATGAGGATTATGCAAACATCTTAATGGCATTACTTACAGAGCTACTGGGGAAGGAGAGATTATTTGGCAGAGGGAATTCAATTTTCTTTGGAGCAGCACAATACTTTGGCCGCATAGCCTTCTTTCCAGCCCCAGATTAGGACTTATTCAGATAGCAAATCCTAAACCAATAACAACAACAAGTAACCCAGGTTTCTTACAAAATATTTGTAACACAAAGAGTCCAGAAAGATGCAGTGATGCCCTCATAGATTGGCAGCTGATTCATATGATGCTAGAGTTACCATGGTAATTTTCAGTTCAATTTTATTAAACCAACTGATAACATATATGCGTGTTCTGCTGTCACTACAGGCCTAGAAGTTGCCAGAAGTACAGGGCTACACAGTTGGTAAAACAGAAGTGTGCACAGAAGTCTCTTTACAAAGCAGGTCAGAAATCTGAAATCAGAAGATAATGCTAAATTTTACAGCATTATTTGAATGTCATGATTTAAAATTACACAATAATTTATGAGAGTCTTGTCCAGTGGTTTTTATGTAAGCGTCTTCCTGTTTTGCTCAAAATCAGCAGGGTATTACTTGCTTTGCCCACCATGTTACTACCACTGCTGGAGCGTGCCACGGAAAGCTGGCTGGGTGGATAAGCTAAAACTGGGTGCTCAAACCCAGCGGGAGATGGCAGCTTTCACTTAGGGTTTGAGGCTGAGACGCACCTGTGCCTGGTGGTACCAAAGCCTTTCAAGTCACCTCCACAGCTCCACCCTGCCCGCCCTGCTCTCTGTCCTGGGGGTCCGGGCCCAGCAGGTTGCCCCACCGCTCTGTTGTATATTTTGATTTGGTTTACTGACCAGCCTTTTCAGCTGTGATCTCAGTTCTGATGCATGCATGTTCCATGACAGCAGATTTTGCAATGTGCTCTAAACGTCTCTCTTCATTTCTCATCTGGTACCTTTTCAGCTGACAAAATATACTACCTGTACAAACAGTTTTCTACCCAACCTACCGACAGCAAGTTGGATGTCATGGTTAACTCTATCATAGACCTCAATTTTCTCAGACATGTTTTCAATACCCAGTTTTCAGAACACAATATTCCCGTTATGTATATTTCCAGAGGCCATCAGCACCTTCATGATGGGCCAAACCTCTGGTCCTGGAGACTGTAACAGGAGCGTAACAGGAAAAGACCCTGAACAGGGAAGCAGGAATTAAAACACTTGGAACAAGGCTTAGGATAAAAGTGTATTTCCTGCCAGAATTTAAATGCTGAAAGATCCCTATCACATAAGCTGTTAAAAGCAACAGTAAAAGTAATTTTAGTTGCTTGGATGTATGAAGAAATGGAGGATCTCTAAGTTTCGGGCCCACAGAAGTTAATGGGAAGCTTTGGGGCTTTGAATTATGTCTAAAACTATTCAACTAGCCTAGCTGCTGTGCCATTTCATCTACCAGCCTTCTCGGTAGCAAGAGTTGAGTCTTATTTGATCATGCAGCAGGGCTGTGCTTCAGAGAAGGAACACATGGATTGAGGTTTTACGATATCATGTTTATAATCACATCCATGATAAGAATCACAGGCCATTTGAGGCTGGATGGCATCTTTGGGGATCATCTAGTCCAACCAGCTGCTCAGAGCAGGGTCACCTAAAGCAGGTTGCTCAGGGCCATGTTCAGACAGCTTCTGAGTATCTCCAAGGATGGAGACTCCACAACCTCTCTGGGCAACCTGCTCCAGTGTTTGACCACCCTCACAGTAAAAAATGTTTTTCTTATGTTCTTGTATTGGGTTTGCGTGGCAAGGTTTTGGTGGCGGGAGGGGGGCTACAGGGGTGGCTTCTGTGAGAAACTGCTAGAAGCTTCCCCTGTGTCTGACAGAGCCAATGCCAGCCGGCCCCAAGACAGACTCACTGCCGGCCAAGGCCAAGCCCATCAGTGACAGTGGTAGCGCCTCTGCGATAACATGTTTAAGAAGGGGAAAAAACTGCTGCACAACAACCTGCAACCGGAGAGAGGAGTGAAAATATGTGAGAGGAACAACTCTGCAGACACCACCAAGGTCAGTGAAGAAGGAGGGGGAGGAGCTGCTCCAGGCACCAGAGCAGAGATTCCCCTGCAGCCCCTGGTGAAGCCCATGGTGAGGCAGCTGTGCCCTGCAGCCCAGGGAGGTCCATGCTGGAGCAGATATCCACCTGCAGCCCATAGAGGACCCCGCGTTGCAGGTGGATGTGCCCGAAGGAGACTGTGACCCCGTGGGAAGCCCACGCTGGAGTAGGCTCCTGGCAGGACCTGTGGACCCATCGAGAGGGGAGCCCAGGCTGGAGCAGGTTTGCTGGCAGGGCTTGTGACCCCGTGGGGGACCCACGCTGGAGCAGTCTGCTCCTGAAAGGCTGCACCCCATGGAAGGGACCCACGCTGGAGCAGTTTGTGAAGAACTGTAGCTTGTGGGAAGGACCCACATTGGAGAAGTTCATGGAGGACTGTCTCCTGTGGGAGGGACCCCATGCTAGAGCAGGGGAAGAGTGTGAGGAGACCTCCCCTGAGGAGGAAGGAGCAGCAGAGACAACGTGTGATGAACTGACCACAACCCCCATTCCCTGTCCCCTGCGCTGCTCAGTGGGAGGAAGGAGGTAGAGAATCAGAAGTGAAGTTGTGACCAGGAAGAAGGGAGGGGTGGGTGGAAGGTGTTTTAAGATTTGGTTTTATTTTCTTATTACCCTATTATGATTTGACTGGTGATAAATTAAATTAATTTTTCCCCAAGTCAAGTCTGTTTTGCCCATGACGGTAATTGCTGAGTGATCTCTCCCTGTCCTTACCTTGACGCGTGAGCTTTTTGTTATATTTTCTCTCCCCTGTCCAGCTGAGGAGGGGAGTGATAGAGCGGCTTTGGTGGGCACCTGGCATCTAGCCAGGGTCAACCCACCACAGTTCTCATGTTTGAGTGGAATTTAGTGTGCTTCAGTTTGTGCCCACTGACTCAAGTCCTTCCAAGAATAAAGAGTGTTTCATTGGCATGGTCTGAAAGAGCAGATAAGCATGTAAAAGACAGGACTCCAAAAGATAATTCTGGAGTAATAACTCTTCTTACACACAGCTTTGAGCAGTATGTTACTTAGAATTAACTATTTTAATTAGAAAAAGAATGAACCCTGTCAGTTAAGAAGGAAAAAGAAACCCAGAGATTTTCCTACTCCTAAATTTGGTAGATTTAGTAACTGATCCACCAAACACTCTTTCAACCACAGTTGCCCTGTGGATTCTCTCCTTGTGCTATTAATAATCAGAAATGAGCAAGGAAGGTGTTACCAGCTCCCTTCTCCTACAGACCACCGGGGCACGAGATAAAGCTAGTTACCATCTTCTAGTTACCATTCCTTCTGATAACAAACACAATGATCCATGAATGCGGTAATAAAGGACCTGGAGAAGAAGCTACCAAAGGTCCCTTTCATTACAAGAACTCAAAAGGTCTACGGCAAAAAGAATACAGGAAAAGGAACATCACATAAAGGGAATAATGGCTTTACAGTTCTTCTGACATGTTAGAAGTACTTTTTCCCTGCCAACACTATGCAGACTTATTAGAGTCTTTATTTTGGGGTCACAGTGGACAAGCTGAGAATTATTTTCAGGTTATGTTGCAGGCAGAAAAAAACTACCTAGGGAAAAGATATACTGCTATGTGTGTACATATTATACTACACTCCATAAAGAAATACATATTTACAAATATTTATAGAAATGAGACTGACAAATTTTCTCATTCTAAAGCAAAGCAGATATATTTCTTTATCAACATTTAAAAAAATTTTAATTCATACATTAAAGAAATTAAGAAAACATTACAGTACCAATTAGCTAATTATAGGTGGTGGGAATGAAAGAAGATGGCAAGCTGCAATGTTAGACATGAGGCCACACACATACATGCTCTACTTCCTTGCAGTAATACATAGCAACAGCCTTGTATTTCAACAGTTAGCAACTTGATATGACAATAAAAAGCACCAAGTAATCTTCTCATTACAATCATACAAAATTAGGGTGAAAAGATAGCACGTGTTTTTCTAAAGAGATTGTATTTTATTATTCATTATGCTCCTGCCAAAGAACACAGAATCAAGGAAATACTTTCATGGTTCCACTTTTGGCATGCTGAATCATACCTGCCACAGAGACAGTGCAACAGATTCATTTTCTCGATTGTTTTCCAGAAATTGATGGATAATTGAAAACAAAAAAAAATTATGATCACTATTCTTTCTAAGCATCTAAAATGTTCTTGCCACCTTGTTATATTAAAACCAAATCACAAAGACATCAGATTCAGAAATTTCTCTCCATTACAATTACAAACGCATACAGACAACCCTTTATATTGTATCTTCTGATTTTTGCAAAATGCAATTTTCTAAAAAGGAAATGTGAAATTCTAATAACTCACAAAGTGATGAGGAAATAGAAATACAGGCAATAAAACATAATTCCAGGGAATCTTTTTCCATGCTAATACAGAGTTAGCTGTTTGTATAGTAATTTTCAAATATATTTACATACACCATAACATGACTTTCTGTAAGAGGATGCTGTTCAACTATCAAACAATTTAACTGAACTTCTATGGCAATTATGCCATACTACTTTTCAGATACCAAGACTCCAAGGAATACAGACAAACTCACTGAAACCCCACCACTCATTTCTAGAAGTGTTTCCTCCCTCTTGACTGTGGATAGCAAAACATGACTACTGATAAACAGAAAAAGACATTCCCTTGCTGAACCTATAATATTAAAACATTTTTAAAAGCTACATTATCAAAATGGAAAAAATATGACAAAATGCTTTTATGCATTTTTAATGCTGAATTTTCAATACTCACTGTTGTGAAATCATCTTTTTCTGTCTCATACAGCCCATCCACATTACTTGTCCTGAGTTTTTTAAATATGTAAGTTCAAAAAGTTAATCTTCAGTATATATAAAAATTCTTCATATAACACCCAATAGAAAGCATGTATAAATTACAAGAGAAGACAAAGTTGATGTGGCTGCCCTGCACTAAATTCAGACGTCTAAGATGTCTGCATAAATAAGTATGAATCACTGATTATTTTAGCATCTCATGGGACAGCTAATAGGAATGAAGTTATTATACTTAGTTGTACTCCACTATAAAAAACGTCAACAGTTCCTTAAAGGAAGCTGCCATAATCACATGTGGAATTGTGTTTTATAAAACCACAACAGGTTTTTTTACTTCAAGAAGGCTTCACCAGTCTTTAAAAACAATGTTGCTTTTCTTGTTGGCCTTGCATCAACTGAAGTCCGCTCCCCATCTCCTGCTACATGCACACACATATACTGGTAAAAAACATAGTCAAATTGGTTTGTCTTATACCTAACTGAGAGAGTTGGGTGCCTGGAAAGAGCACTTTATCCTGTCCTAAAAAAATGAACATCAAAGACGATAGTTATGATGTCTTTGTCTCTCAAGGTGCCTTTTTTCCTCTCTGTGGGTTAACATACAATCTTCAGTTGCCAAGTCTTGCTGAGTCTGAGGTAGATGTCTTAAGTCCAGATACCCAACTTTTTATTGGTGAGGTGATCCCACCTTACTGATTGCATAAAATAGATCAGAAAATAATCTCATTTCAAAGGCTGCATTCATAGTGATAGTCTTAAAATAAGTTATCTCGCTCGTGTTTTACCAGCACACTGATGTCTTTAACATGTTCTTTACCACCCACTGTTGTCACTAGTATCAGTGTAAACCCACACTGAACTTTACTTATGCACACAAAATTCTTTTGGACTTACTTGAATATAAATCAGCATCATGCTACAAAATTTACCACTAACATTCACTGGAGTGAATCCTTGAGGTCAACATTCTTGTGTGAATATTTAACTAATCAGAAGCATGCACTTTTATACTGTAATAAATCTAAACTTGTGTTACTCAACTCCCAAAGTCTTAACCACTGATCTACAAGAAACACTATTGAAAGAAATACCATGTCTAGCACTTTTAGAGATGTAAGTGCTGATAACAAGCAACATCAAGCTGAAGAGTCTAATGCTGGAAGATATTTGAATGCCAAAGTACAAAGAGTTTTGAACTACAATTAGAGTACAATTAGTGCCTCCCCACTGAGGCACAGCCGCAGTTCACTGGAGCATAGAAGGACATAATCTTTCCATAGCTGTGCATACTGGCAATCATAGATTATGTATCTTTGGTCTGACCAGCATGGCCTTGTGTTATGTCCTTATAGATGGAGAACTTAACAGCCTGAGTAGCATCCCCGACAGAGACAGAGAAGTAAACTGCAAGAGGCACAGGTGAGAGGCTTATCTGGAATACAATGGAGAAACCTAGTCAGTCTTTTTCAAAAAAACCCTGAGAACTCTTCTAAGAGGAGGGTAAGAGAGAATGGCTGTTTTGACACAGCAAAAACAAGCCAAATGGAGTATGATCCATATGTATGGATACATTGGGGGCAGTGAGGGAGGAGAGACAAGAGACAAAGGAACATGGCTGGCATAAAAACAAATACATATCAACTAGCAACAAAGAAATTCAAGCTTCAAGTTAGACATCTATTTCTAACCATAAAAATAGGTGGATTTCAGAACATCCTTGTGCAAGGTGTCAGCTAGTTCAATCAGAAGATCCCTTCATTCAGGTATTCATCATGCATGGCCATTGCTAATTGTACAAAAAGACCAGATAATCTTAATTGTTACTTTAGGACCATAAAATCTCTGTAGCAAAAGACAAAAAATAGAAGTAAAATAGTCCCACAATTCACATTTCATGCACATAGTGTTTTTTGTATTTACTATTTTAGGAGTCGTTCCTTTCCAAAAAGCTGTTAAGCAGAGTTTATGGAGCTTTATGGTTAAGATGAAAGACAGTGCTCATTGAAGTAAAAAAAGAAGTTAAAAGAATGCAAAATTAGAATTACAAATAACTATGATTTTTTTTTTTTTAGTATACAGTGAATAAGAAAGTCTACATAGGCACATTGCATTGATAATATCAAGAAGATAACAGGCCATTTGGCATTTGTTTTCACTAGACATTGACAGCATATTAAACTTCAATAATTATCCAATATTTCAGTTCATTATAAACCTGCTGACAACTGTAAGAAATCAAGGTCCCTCCATGAGATCCACAGACATTTGATATAACTTTACAGCTGGAGGAATTTTCCTTAGAGCATTATTTTACAAAGATAAGATCAAAATTAAAATGTCAGAAAAATGTTGAACATGTGAAACTGGAGGAGAGCCTTCTATATTGAAAACCTTCTATATTTACAGTTGTTTTTAATTAAGATACAAACTAAGTCAACTTTTCAGTGTGCACAAGTATAAGCTTAAGAAGGGTTTAAACTGCAGTGACTAAAGCTTTGTACTGCAAAAACTGGTAAAGGATTCTGGATGATTGCTACAATTTCACCTCAATGCATGGTCCAGAAAGCTGACTTTCTACAATTACCACTCTCTCATCTTCTAAATTTTGTTTCAGCATCCCAAATAGTACCATTACTTGGATGAATAAGTTGGTAAGTCCTGAGTGAATTATGAATTCTTACTTACATGTGGTTAGTGTATTTTTAAGCATAAGTACATACATTTAGCTATCAATCCCGGAACTTCCCTGGAAAGCCTGCTGTGCAAAATCATGTAGCAGTCAGAAATGAGAAACAGTCAATCACAGGCTTTGCCTGGTCTCTTCTGGCAGTAACTTGCACAGTGGGGGCTCTGCTTCTGAGGATGGTTTGCACAGGAAACAAGCCAGGAATCTCTTCTACTATTCTGTGTGGTACATGGCAAAGAATGGCGTGTTTCGCTTTTTTTAAAGGTAGACATTTCCAATCTATCAGATGTTTCTTTAGGTGGAGAATTTTAGTTCTGTTCTGATGAGCACAAACTGCAAGTGAAGTTCACAGAGAAAAACTGTATGTTCATTTGGCCATTCTGTTGTCCATGAAAAGCACTGCTGGTGACTTCAGAGCAACCAGGGAAATCCGCAGGAGCACAGCATAGTTGAGAGTGCTCACATATATCCTTAAGTTAATTCTTAGCATATTTTTTAGTTATGCACAGCTGTTTTTCTTATCTGAGATACAGCAAATGAATTTCATGAAATTACACAGTTACTAAAAATAGTACTTACCTGGGCTCAAGTTCCCTAGATCATGCGTTATGTGACATCACCAACGCAGTGAACATGCTGAAGGCTGGACCCCTATACTCCACAACCCGAATAGGTACTCAAAAGAAAGCAAAATGTTACAGGGCCTATAAAAAACACTAAAAGCCCATTTGAAATGAAAAGACTTCTTCCTGCTCCCTTTTTTGACTTTAGGTGGGGGGACTCAGCGCATAGCATTTCACTGAAGTATCACTGACAGAGTCATCTTTAGGTCACGCTTCTATGGTGTTTGGTGTGACTTTTCTTTATTGCCTCCAGAGTGGAAAGGGTTTATAGTAATAAAAGCTGATGGAAAGTGAAAGCAGCAGCTTGTTTGCAATCTTGCTGCCAAACTGCAGAAATCTTTCTCCTCACAGAACCGTGACGGGCGTCGACAGCCTTTGCAGAGAGCAACAAAGAGATCTCCAATGTAAATGTAAGCTCCAGCATAAATGTAGTCTGAGCCATCTTAGTGTTTGTGGTCTCCGGTTAGTCAAACAACCGTATTTGTTTTCTTTGGTAAAATCAGCAGTGCATTGGCTGGGAGAAGAAGAACTGGTTTGTATCTTCAGAACAAATCTGATGAACAAGCTACTGGATCTGCCTGAAAATTCCTAACAGCCACAGCAGAAAACAGATTTATAGGGAACAGTCTTGACTGCTCAGCCCACCAAGTCACTTACAGAGGTCCATGCCCCAACTTCTGCTGTATTTCTTAGAGCAAAATCACATGAAACAGTCTCTGAAAATCACATCAGTGTATGTAATTGCATACAGTGTCACTCCCAGTTACTGAGAAATTATTCAGTGTCTTAACTAACTGTAAGAAACCAAGAGCTTACAACTTTTGTTATTAAATGATATGGGTGATGTATTTTCATCTTCTTTTGCTCAAGTATGACAACACCAGTAGACATCAAATTCTGATGATATTGTTCAGTATTATCACTGAACTACTTTGAAAGCTTCCTTCTGCCATAATACCCAAAAGCATCAGCAGCTTTTTTGGGGGGGCAGGGACTAAGACTGCTTCCACATTTGAATCAAATATCAAAATAATCAATTCCTTCCATTATACAATATTAGATACAGAGAGGCTTTTCTCCTTCATTTACTTGAACTATGCATGAATTTTGCTGAGAAATTCTGAATTCCAACGGTAACTCCCCCAGCAGCAGCTGAGCCTCTCAACCTCAAGTTCAAAATATTAAACTACTTCCAATCTCAGTAACCATCATTCCTCTATGAAATTCAAAGTAATTACTTCACACGAAATATTCCGCCTCCCTCCACAGCTCTATATATTATCCAGGCAGAGGTAAAAGTACGGACACTATTCAATGGATCAGCAGGACCGAGAGAGCCAAGCGCCTGGCTGCAGAGCAGCATAGACATCTATGTACAAGACCATTACTGGCGCAGAAGGCAATAATCCTTTCTGAATTCTGCATCCCTAATAATCTTCTTTTTTCTCCCTTGATATTTCACATTTATCCAACTTCCTTCTGTGCAATTTAGCACTTTATTTAGCTCACAAAGTAGGCATTATCCTAAGTAGGTAGAGTATTCATCTTTTGGCGTCAATGCCAGTTACCCCTGGCAACCAACCTTTGAAGGGAAACCTTATTTTCATCTGGTAACTCAAAATAGGACTAAAGGGTCAACTGCAAAGCAAATGCAAGAAGGCAGATCTTAAGCCTGAAAAATGTTCAATAAAGGGCCTGCTTTCATTTGCAGAGTTCAAATGTCAGAGAAGTTCATTTTTTTAAGAAATTATTATGTCACATGACAGGGGGAAAACCCCCTAAAAAGTGACATGCTGGTGCTCACTTAAAAAACAGATGCAACAGAGTTGCATTTCAAGAAGCGTCCACTTGGAAGAAGCCTCAAGGATGTGTGAGATATGTACTGACCTAATTTAAATAATAAGAAACCACACAGTCTAATTACAAAAGCTAGAAACAATGACAAAGGAGTGTGCTTGAGACACATCGGTATACATACATACACACACAGTGTATCTCACCCTTCTCCTCGGCTGAGACCTATGTGTGTTATAGTTGCTGAGTTTAGACAAAGCAGTCCTCTGACCAAGCAATATAAACACTGACTTAAAAATGGGTCCTATGGCAAACGAAAATTGTAGAACAATTGATATAGGAGTTATCTAAGACTCAGCCTGTCGACTTGCAGAGCAGTGGTGCTTTCTGCAGACACAACATGTGAGTCTCCATAAAGACATGAAAGCAGAAAAGACTTTGACTATCTTCTGCCAAGGCTGGGAATGAGACCTTTGCTTGGTTTGGATCACCTGAAGCAAAATCTCCAGGATCAGGGAAAAAAAAAACTCCTTTGATGACAGTGGGTTTGGTACAATTAAGTTTTGTCATCTGTTATGCACCTGGTGGCCTTGAAAATGTTGCCAAGGCAGAATGAGCCAATAGCACGGTAGTGATAGAAACAACTCTACGTGACAGCAGTATACAGCATGAGATTCATCTGACGAAAGACAGATACTGCCTAACATGTCACCTGACCCTTAAAATCAGTGTAGAAAAGCTGGTACTTTTGGAAGGGAGTTCATCTCATTAGAAACTAGAGGTCTAAAGCAGGCCAGATGAACTGCACCCTAACGCCTACTATCTCTCCACTGGCTATTAAGGGAGTGTAGGATGACTGCCTCCCACCAAGACATCCACGGCCCAGCATAGTGTCTAATGCCAGGGGACATAAGCCCACTCCAAAGTCCGAGTAAGCATGGGTTCACCTCAGGAAACAGAAAGCCTGCTCTCTCTTCTGAATTCTCTTGAAATGCAAGTTGAAAGCCCAAATGGATATTATTCTTTTCACTGGCTTACAAGGATCACATAAATACAAATACATTCCCGACTTTACAGATGGGACGTGGGAATTTCAAAACAAGGCAACTCCAAAATCACCATTTACATTCATTCTCGCTTTTGGATACTTCAGATACACTTAATCATGGCTAACAATTGAAGATAAACTGCCAGACCCATCATTTGTCTTGGCTTTGTTTTTGTCGGGAACAGCTAGGTTGAAAACCAGGAGCTTCTTATTTATACTTATCAAAAGTACATGGGAAAATATAATTTAAAAATTGCTTTCTCTCAAGGAAATAGCTTTAGTCAGTGAGCAGCACTGCAATTACTGACCAAGCATGCATAGGTCAACATTGCCAAGCAAAAATATCAACTGCTATTTTTTATTTTAATTTGCATTTATAAAAATAGAATCAAGACATGCAGTTATTTGTTTCACAAGTGCTGGAAGAATGCATACATGATATTTACCATTTGGGCATAACCTGCTTCTCCTGAAGTTAATCAACTGACGTTGATTTCAGTGGGAAAAAGGGTCAGTTCATGTTTACAATACCATCTACTGTGTATTATTGCTTCCATAAGCAAATAATGAAGGACATGTGATGCTTTTATTTTCAGTGCTTGGATTTCTTCCCTCTCAAGTGCATTAGGATAAAATTAGTAAGCTGTATTTCTACCCACTTTGATCAGCAATAAATCATAGAATCATAGAATCGTTTAGGTTGGAAAAGACCAACCATTAACCTAACATTACCAAGTCCACCACTAAACCAATTAAGGGGAGAGTAATAACTAATTTCATGTTTCCTGGCTTGGTGGCTGGATTATTTTTTAATGAAAGTAAAAACTAGGAATCATTAAGGTTGGAAAGGATCATCCATCCAACCATCAACCCAACACCACCATGCCCACTTAACCATGTTCCAGAGTGCCATGTCTACCCATTTTTTGAACACTTCCAGGGATGGTGACTCCACCACCTCTCTGGGCAGCCTCTTCCAATGCTTGATCACTCTTTCCGTGAAGAAATTTTTCCTAATATCCAATCTAAACCTCCCCTGACGCAGCTTGAGGCCATTTCCTCTCGTCCTATCACTTGTTACTTGGCAGAAGAGACAAACACCCACCTCGCTACAACCTCCTTTCAGGTAGTTGTAGAGAGGAATAAGGTCACCCCTCAGCCTCCTCTTCTCCAGGCTAAACAACCCCAGTTCCCTCAGCCGCTCCTCATAGGACTTGCTCTCCAGACCCTTCACCAGCTTCGTTGCCCTTCTCTGGACACGCTCCAGCACCTCAATGTCTTTCTTGTAGTGAGGGGCCCAAAACTGGACACAGTATTCGAGGTGCAGCCTCACCAGTGCAGAGTACAAGGGGATGATCACTTCCCTGCTCCTGCTGGTCATACTATTTCTGATACAAATACTCACTCTTGTAGCCTAGTGCACTTTTCCCTGGTGAAACATAATCAACGCCCACTTTTAAAATTTCAGATATGGTTCACATTTCTTCTTTTTGTGTAGAAAAAGAACAAGTAAAGATGATACAGTGCAGTTTGTATGATAACAGACTCTAGGTCTTTAGGGTGGGGAAAAAAACCTGACTCAAGTGGGGATGTCTACACAACTATGAAATGAAAATAAAACATTTACAATTTCTCAAAGCTCAAAATTTAGGGACATAGAGTGAAACTGTGCAGTGGAATATGCTTTAGGTCTACTGAGCACAACAGAAAAAATTCAGCTTCCAGTTCAGAAAGCCCTGAACCCTTCCTTATCACTAACTGAGGTGGTTACTAGGGGAGTCATCAAGGAGGACCTTGGCTCCTTCACTCTTAGTCTCTAAGAATCCATTACTGGCCTGTACTGGGAGATTGGAAATTAGGGTAGATAAAACCCTAGGCTGATTCCATAAGGCTATTTCATGAAAAGAATGACCAGTGATTTTTTTTACTTCATATTATAATTTTCTATTGTCAATTGAGAAGAATCTGCTTCTAAAATACTATCCTTTTAAAGTTTTTTCTTAATTAGAAGCACATTTGTGTTTCTGATTGACCTTCCAACTGTCTTTTGGTGAATGCTCATTTATCTTGTTCCAACTGATAAATCACATCTCTGTGATAGACAAATCACACGTATATTTGATAGACAAATGTATGTGATAAATATATTTCTGTAAATTTGATTACAAATTCCTCAAAAGACCCCAAACTAACACTTACAGTGTTATATAGTATATAAATCTATTTCTCATAATCCTTAAGAAAATCCCAGGGTAGCCAGCACAGAGCTTCTGCTACAGGTGTCAAAGCACTATAAAAGCACAGGTGTAAGGGCCAACATCTTCATATTACATCTCTGCATTGGTGAGGAATTATTAAAACCTGGGTGGATGGAAATCATTTCATTCTGTTCGTGTCCGGGAAGGGAAATAGACTGATTACGGACGACCATAGAAACACTGACAGAGACACACAGAAGACACATTGCCATATACAAGTTCTGGACTCTTATTAATATGAACAGGTAAGTCCAAGGCAAACTTTTGCCCAAACTTTTGCCCATGTGAACTGCTGGACTGAAAGCGTAGACTGCTTATTCTGACCTTATCAAGGCATATTCAGTTCCCATTGGGCAGACGTTTCTATTTTATGCAAACATTTGCCGCTTTGACCTGCTTTTTTGAAAGTTTGTTTTAGACTATCGAACAGCTTCCTACTTATTGTTCTTAAACTTAAGAATATATCTATCAGTGTTACGACTTAAACACTGACCTGCTAAGAAAGCAAAAGTTTATTGGAAAATAGCCTAGACTTGATTCAATGTGGTCTCCTCTTCTCATGATACTAACTCATACCCATGGGCACAAACCAGTCTGTGTAAAAAAGGGGAAATAATCTGTTCTCTCTCTCCAGAAGTCTGAGCCAAATTGCACAGGAGGTAAAGAAAGCACTTTTGCCTTCTTGTTGGGATTTACGTTTTATCAAAAAAGTCTAATGTTCAGAGTCAATGAAAAAAGCTGGGAAAAGCTCAGCTTATCCAAAAGCAAAATGTATTTTGTTTGTGATGCTTTTGAAATAATTACTTTTCAGGAAAGCCAATTATAGAAGAGTGTCAATACCCCATCTAACGCTTATTTTTAATCTGAATGTTTTCCTTACATGTTATAATGAAAGTGTTAAAGGTAATACAACATTTGTGGATCAATTTAAAGAACTGAGTTTAATAATTGAGAAGAGCATGATTTTGAATTAATCAGAAACCTTTATTTAAATTTATTACAGTATTTTCTTGGAGATTTGCTCTTTCATTTTGTTTCCTAATGAAAGATCTATTTTCTTGATTGTTACCTACTAAAACCTGTTGGTTTCCGATTAACCACAACTTTTGGGCACTACTTGTTGCTAACCAGGAGGCTACACAGATTATATATATTTTCACACACACAGAAACTATATATAAATGAAAACATATTTACACAGCTTTGTATCACAAAATTTATTCATTTGCTGATGTTTTGCATTTTAATTTATGAAACAGTGGAACAGTAATTTGTTTTTAGTATTTTGTGTCAAACTGCATTCGGATGGAAACTAGAATCATACAATGTAGAAAATAATAGTCTAAAAATAGTTATGTACATTTATCAGACTTCTGGATTCATACACACAAACACAGTCTCCTCCCTCCCCAGGATGACTAAAATACAGTTTAGGAAAATTATCTACAAATCAAAAGGAAGTCATATTTTCAGCTAAATGAGCTGAAACTCCTGATGATCACATCTTTAAGGAATTTAAGATTAAAAGAGACTTTTTTTTATATATATAAAATTGGAGAGAATGCAACTGCATTTCAATTCCAAATTAATCTCTTTAGCTATTGAACTGAACAAACCAAAAATACTATTTCTTTATCCACTGAACAGACTAGAGACTACTACAGAGAGGTTAAGCCAGAAATTTTCACATTTGGTGGTACGTCAAACATGCTGGCTCTAAAATTTGTAGCACTTAAACATTTTTGAAATAAAATATAAATAGTATATCATATTAAAAATTGACCAATATGTCGAAATTTTAAACAGGAGGAAAAAATTTATAGAAAAAAAACCACCTTACTTGAATAAAGCAGACAAAACCAATTAAAATTCTTATACACCACAACACACATACACATGTACACATTATATCCACCTCCTGAAAAAGATGGGAGTGTGGTGTGAAACCTGTAACTTCCCAGCTTTCCAGCATTGTACTGATCAGTGTACTTTCTTTTCAACAAGAAAGAAACCATACAATAGTTTCTCTGTAGTCGCTGGTGTCAGGAATAACCTCGTTTTTAGAACAGCCCTAAAACAAAAGTGGGCAAATCAGATCACAACAGCTAAGTATCTTGTGGGACAGCATCTTCTGTACTCAGTCCTGAGCCACACAAGACCTGGTCATTCTGAATTTGCCTCACTTTGTATTTCAGCCTCTTCTTCTGGTCCCAGCAACAGAGTTCTTTCCTGGAAGAAGACCTCACTGGTTTCTGACAGTCTTGTATTCCAGTCAAAGCCAAATACACGTTCAGGATCAACCACAGAAAAAAGAGTGATCCCTCATGGAACTAGGCTGATATCAAAAATGTTTATCAAAATAAGCATGACATTCAATCAGTCTCTTGACACAGATTATCTTTCTGTTAGTGGATACTTGCATTGATGTATTGGTATTATGTTAAGAAGCTACTAGACACCGAGGATAAGCCCTAGCCTGATTTGCATGGATGAGTCTGACTCTATCATCTATTCCTGAAATAGTATTTGGGCAAACTAGACTCCTTTTGTACCACATCAACTCCAGCTTTGTGTCTGGCATTGTATTTTCTCCCATCTAATTTTGTCTAAGAGTATTTTTGCTTAAAAACTCCTCACTTCTGCAACCCATAGACTAACATTTTTAAAATTTAAATTATCACACCTGTTAATAACATCCCACTAAATTTTCTATCCAGAATGGGGAGTCCTCAATTCCTGACACGATGTATTATGTCAGTTTGGTTGGAAATGAATAAAGGAAGAACCATCCTACAATGCTGTGAAAAAATAATGATGGTTGAAGCACTCGTTTTCCAACATGATGCTTTATCCTCATGTAGAACAGTATGTAAAAGGAGTTAATTTTTAACCGTGCACAAGCACGATGAGGATTTGCATTTGGCCGCTCGCATCTTCAAACCAGAGCACCGGCTCCCCACACCGACTGAAGATCTCAGAGGTCCTCCTTCTGCCTGCTTCTCTCTAAGTTACGAAGCCAAGAAACTATTTGTCTTTTTTGCTCCACAGACTCTCCAACTATAATCTCACAAAATGTCTTTTTTCCATAAACAAAGCCAAAAATAACTTCTTAGTCATTTGATTATGAGCAGAATAGCCTTTTATCAAAGCACTGCAACGCTGCTGACAGATACGGCAGTAATTATCACCCTCCCCAAATATGTAACCTAGAAGGACATATAGTCCTTATCACAGCAATAAAAGTCCAGCTAAGGGGAACCATACTGCTGGCTTATTTCTCAACAAGTTTTGTAAGTCTGTAGTAAGTCTGTTCTAATACAATTATAACAATTATATTTAGATAATCTGCCTAATAAGACTTAACCAGGAATACCATATGGATACAGGACAAACCCTCTCACAACACATTATGCTAAGAAGTAAGGATTTGGGGGTTATGCTGATTTTTTAATGCCTGTTGGAGGCAGAAGGCCACACTGAACAGATGTATCAAATGGCAAATAACCCCACGGCAGCCAAATGCTGGCAGCGGTAACCCCCCCCGGGCACCTGTGGAAAGGGCAACAAATCCCCAGACTTCTGGGCTACACTTCAGAGCAAAACCGCTCATAAACATCTCACAACTATTTAACTGTGACAGACTTACCTCAAATCTCACGCCGATGATAAAATCCTGGTTACATGAGTCTGCCGCGTACGCACAAAGGAACTGCTGAATTTCTCAAAGACCTCATGTTCAGTAAGACTGATTTCAAATAAACATAGCTGTCTGTGTTGCTGGGAAATGGGAGGAAACGAAATACTATCATATTTTTTATTATTACAGGCACATATCACATAGTGCAGCAGGACCTAATTAGAGCTAGTACAACATTAGTATGACATTAATGATTATTAATGCCAATTTGTTTGGACAAAATTGGACCTCTCGCAAGGATCTGATCCATTTATTAATTCCCATTTTTCAGGATACCTTCCAGAAGCAGAGCAGACAAAGTGCTTTTGTCACTGCAAACATTAAAAAGGCATATATATTATATTTTGTTCTGGGTTGGTGCACTTCACTGAAATTATATGTCTCAAGCAGTCAGGCCACAAAAACCAGGATGCTCACTACGAAAGTGGCCCAGAACAAAGGGTGCAAAAGTAGTATTCAGGCAGATACTTTACAATTTGAAATGATAAGCTGGAGCTGGGGAGGCATATTTCATACACAGCTTCAGTTTCACTCTCTGATTTCAGTCAGTGACCGTCTTGTGGGGTCAACCAGAAAAAATCTTTTTGGCTCTTTGCTCAAACACAGTTATTTCCAAGCTGAACCTCCCCCAAAATGCTTTGTAAACTTGTAGCTTAAAGTTCCCTCCAGGAAAATATAAGAACAGAAGTGTGACTAATCAGAGACCACAACCATTCATCCTTGGTGACTTTCTGAATCTAAACCCAACCACCATTTGACGGAACAGCTCATCAAATTGGGGACATACTTGCAAATGGCTTCAGGATGATGTTTTGAAACGTCCCCCAAATCTAGTCACTACAATCCAGAATATATAATGCTATGGTTAGGGAGCCCACAAAAAAACTTACCCAACTCTGAACTTTAGGAGACATCACAGACAGCATGTTTAAAAAATATAAACATACACACGGAAGTATTATATAAAAGACCTAAAAAAAAGTAAAAGCAAACTAATACATAAAAAGTAAGTAGAAATTGTAATTACTCCACAGAATTAAAAAATAAGTAAAAATCAACATTTAACCACTGACAATTACATCTTTAAGCTCTTGCTTAAAATACGGGAATAAATTCTGTTTGTAGTCATACCATTCTAAGCAACGATACTGCTTTGAAAAGTAAAACTTGAAACATGAAGTTAGAGGTATAAAACTCACCACTTTTGGTATGTGACCATTATGTATGTATCTTTAGCATGTCCTCTAACTAGAAGTTTTCTTTGTCTATGTGATCATAGTTCCTTAAAATAAGTGAAATAAATCAACACACAGCCTTTGTTACTGCACTGGCTGTTGTGTATTCTTTTTTTTTTTTCCCCTTTTTCCCCCTCATTTGGAAAAAGAAGGGGGAAAAGAGAAAGAAAAAGAAAAAAGAATGTATTCTCGCTGCTTGCTTGCAGAGAAATGTGTACTCCAGACTGGACAGTGAACTCAGAGTTGTTTTGATTTTAATACTTAATTCATTAGTAATGGAAAAAATTCACATCATAGTAAAGGAATAATCTGGTGAATTTTTCAACTTGTAGGACATTGTTTTTGATAATCTGCCAACCAGAGCGGGAGATTTATTATGCAGTGTATGCCAAAATGGCGAAAGGCTTCTCACGCTGTAGGGCCACAAAACAATCGTTTTATGGGATTGAATTTACTGATTCTTATGCTTTATGGCCCTATGCTGCCAGGCAGAAGGCGTTAAGTCTGCTGTAGGTCCTGTATCGCATCTCAACAGGCTGTGCAAGTGGCTGGGACATTTCATTTGGTTCCTTTGGGCCACCACGTCACCTTTTCATTGAAAGTACACCCTGACACTTATGTCAACCTGATGGCCAGAGGTTCAACGTGCACTTACGCTATCGTCTTGTTACTCTTCTATTGAGCAAAAATAATAATATTTCTCCTAGAAGATAAATTAGTTTCACTATCTTTGGATATAGTACAGATGATATTCAATGTTTACTTTTATACAAAGTTTATTTTTAAAATTCAAGTATTTGCTGCAAAACATAAGCATTTGTCATAGAAGACAACAGTAATCTTATTTTAACTTCAGATTTCTTTTTGTAATTATAAACAGAATAAAACACAACCCATATCCATTTTTTGTATTAAAACTCCAACATTTATACAGATGTATTTCGGGTCTAACTTGTTGGTCGTAACATTCACGGAATTGAAGGAAAAATTCCAGTTCTAAAAATATTTGATATAACATCTAATGATACAGAGAAAACATACATTTTCTAGTTGGTCAGTGGGATACGACACTATGAGTAAGAAGTAGTTCTGGCACTGACAGGACACCCCCCCCCCCCCCAAATAACTTGGTTGATAAGCATAGGAATATACTTAGAGTGACATATCTCTATTCTCACTTGTAAGTTAACAAAAGCATAGTTATTTTTCCTGGTGCTTGTACAGTAGTCCCTTACAACCCTTTTTGCAGTTAAGAAAAAAATTTACATGCTCAGATACAGCAAATGAACATGAAGCCCAGACTGTCGTCATGGTTACTCTGAGACATCCTAGTATATAAAGTATCTTATAGTTAATTTTCATTTTTGTTTTAAACATTATTTGTTTACAAAATTAGAATTCTTTACTACTGCAGGTTTGGGTGCCAACACATCCATAATTTAGTGGCTACTGTTTTTCCAAGTAATTTAGTTTGAATGGCCTCTGCACAGTGGAAAATGCGGTATCATAAGGGTTTCCAGACAAGTTCCAAGCAACATTCAGCAAAATGTTTTGTCTTGATAAATTGGACAACCCAGCCATAGCATACCACCCTCCAAATATGTGGCTTCCCAGATGAATTACACATTCATTTTACTCCAATGCTTTAGCTAAAGGCTGGTTTATTTATTTATTCTGGAGACACTTCCTTATGCTATTGTAGTTAAATACTTGCCAGCAATTTTATTTTTAGACTGTGCACTTTGCTGGTAAAAACTGAGAAATAGCAATATTTCACACTGAAATCTTGATTTGTATTGTTTAAAAGTTGTATGTATCTTTTCTGAAAACACCTACCTTTCACACACATTTAAGAGCTTGAAGACGTGCAATAAAAGGATGCAACACACAAGTCATAGTTCATGTGTGCATAAGAAAAAATACAATTTACATGTGTAAACAGGAGTTGCTAGAGGATTTTCATAAAATTCCCAGCAGCATGCGAAATTGTTTATTTATAATAATGTTTGTGTGCTCCAGCTCGGCAACTGATGCAAAGCAATACAAATTTTTACAAACACTGTTAACCTCAAATTTTGCAAGTATGCTAATGTTCTGGCAGTTCAAGTATGTTATTGAAAATGTGAGCCGACTGCAAGCATCACATTTCTTTGGGGTGGCTTTGTTCAACATATTCTTGGCTAATTTTAACACAGGATCTTAATTCTGGCATGCTTAAAATTTATGCTGTGCATGTCTTAACAGGGGTCAAAGGTTTTGGGAACTATTGTATAAAACTAGCCATAAAGGTAGGCAATGCCTGTTATACTGGGGTTACGTTTCAGTGCGATCAGCAGCAACAAGAAGTGAGAAGAACCCTAACAGGTGCCTTTGGAGGGGGAAAGCTCCCCGAGTGTATCTCTGGGTACCAGTTTAACCCAGCTGATTTCTCTGGACAATGTCTAAGTTCACTCACATATCCACAATGGGCCAGTCTAAATACTCATTTAGGAAGCACCTTTCTGAAGGTCAAGTGAAGGAAAAAAAGCAAATAAAAGGAGGACTGATGCAAAAGGTAAGGGGAAATGAGATTTGAGTCAGCAGGCAGCTGGAAAAGAGGTAATTAGAATTAATTCTTACCCTTTAACTACCCAATACGCTGCAAACACAGTCACAGTGACCCAAATCGCTCCCAACTCTGCAGTCTCATCCTCTCCTTTTGGCAAGAGTAAATGGCAAAATGAGGAAAAGGATGAAAGCAGAGATGTATTAAAGCAAATGAACCGGCTTCCCTCTCCCTCAGCAATGTAAGGATGAAGACAAGCCTAATTCACCCCACCTTATATGTTTATTTTACGCATGCTTGCAAACAAGGCAACAGGGGGAAAACTGGTTCATCACCTTGTTCAGAAGCAGACAGCTTTCCTCACATCACCTGTGTATCCAAGCAGACCCACAGAATCATCTTGGATAAAATTTTCTATTAATAATAATAAAATTTAAGATGTGCCTTTTCCAAAACTCCATACACTTACATGATATGAACTAGTGTATTCTCTTTAGCAATTACTCATACTGCCTCTGGATCTGTCACCAAATCAGTATTTCCCCACAGCACCGCAGATCCCCCTGCCCAGCGAAAGAGGCAGCAAGGCCCCTTCTGCCAGCGCCAAAGTGGTCAATCCTCAGCCTCTGGTCAGGTCAGGTCACAAGAAGCCTCCTTATTGCTATTACTCTGCCCTGGTGGCAAACAGAAGTCAGTCAGCTTGAGCAGGGTCAGTCGGACTGGATGGAAACAGCCACGCAAGCCTGGAAGCATCCAGGTTTTGCTAGGGAGAACAAAACCTCACTCAATCTAATTCCTGTAAATAAAGAGAAAAGCCAATTTATCTTAATTAGGGCATGGTCTAATTCAGATGGGAACTAAGTATGCACAACGTATGCTCATTGTTTTTAAATTATTTGTTTAAATCATTGAACAATTGAAATGATTTTGTTACATTAATTTGTTTCAAGAAGGCCAGTATCATGCGTCACACATACCCAGGGGAGGAAAGGCAGAAGCTCAAAATCCAGTTAAATACATCAGCCTGAACCTTGCTACAGACTTGAGATGTGAAGGAAATGCAACATCTCACCCTAAGAAACGTGAAGGAAAAAGACCTCGTGCCAGAGGAAGTGCAGGAAAGGGAAAGAAATCCAGCCAACCTCATAACACCACTGCACTATTAATTAATTAAGAAACCAAGCCAAGGTAGACATGTGCAAATGCCATCGGCATCGCCTTTACCCTAACACAACATAAAGGTCCCTGGCCAGATTAACCCCTTTTTCTTTGGTTATCTCGTGATGGATAAAAAAAAATATTAGCTTTGGTAATTAATTTTAGTGAGAGAACTCCAGACGTGAACATTATTTCCCAGCTCTGTCTTAGCTGCGAAGCAAATGTCTAGAGGCAAGGCGTTCGTGAGCTCCAGGCTATGGAAAGGCAGGAGGACCTTCAAAAAAGGGGTGGAGGAAGAGACACCTTGCTTGTATATCCTGTTTGGCTCCTTTCCGCATGAGCCCTGACGCAGACGTCCAAGCCCTGCCAAGCACCTGCTCCTCCACCAAAGTTGGCATCCAGCCACCCCAGCAAATACCAGGGACAAGCTTGGGGCTCATTCCCAGCTCCCTGCGTCCCTCACAGCTCCAGAAAGCCCTCTTTGGCCCCAGTCAGCACATCCTGGAGTCACTAACCTGGCAGAACAGGCCTGTGACTTTCTAACCTGCTTTTCAAAGGCTTCCAACGTCACCAAATGCCAGCAGATATTCACAGGGTCCATCCCAAAAGCCAGACCCATCTACAACTGCAAACCTCTGCTCCAAAGCAAATCTAACAGCTTCTTTCTTGGCTACTTGTTTTCATTTATTTCTGGTAGCTAAATGGAAAAAAAAAGCATCTGTGTTCTCTTCCCCCCCCCCCCCTTTTTTTTTTTTAAAGTATGCTGGAATGTTTTAATTGATGTTTTTCAGAATAATTCAAGTGAAAGGAAACGTGCTTAGAAAAAAATCTCACCTAGCATGGCCCACATCTAAAAAATGTGAAAACACATCCTTGAGACATGGATGAGAAACGTCATGCAAATCTGAGATCAGGCAATGATACCAGCTTGACCTACAGTTAGAAAAGAGAAAGAGTATTCATTGTCCTTAAGTTTATGCTGCATTTCAGCTGAGGCATAAGTAAAACAACACACACATGAATTAATCATTTCTGAATACAGAAACAGACAGTGAAGTGTTCAGGACTGTTGGCACATTATCACAATTCACAAGCATCTCCAGTCCTGAGAACATTTATGTCTCCTCCTGCTCCATATATCTCTGCTAAAATGAGAGAACGAAAATAAATCACTCCAAAGGAAAGCACATAAAATATGAAGTGACATTAAGCATCTTTCTCATAGGTTTGCCACATCATATATATGAGAAGCGTTTCCTCAAAAAGAAAAAAATCTCATCCCACTCAGCTTTTCCCAAGTTTTCCCCAGTGTATCACGCAGAAAGCCTAAGCTTTCAAGCCACTCTTCCTAAGCGTTCAACTTATTACCCATCTCTCAGCAAAGCTTTCCAAGTGGCACTGCAATTGCAGATGTTCTGTACAAGCATGACATCAAAGATTTACCTTTCATTTAGTTATAGCATTTATCTCATTTTCAATGTAACTTCACTTTTAAGAACTCCACCCTGTTTACGTTCACTGAACCACCAAAGATTAATCTTCTTCCTAAAAATAATTCCCACGAAGTCTGAGAAATCTGCAGCAAGCCAAAAATCCAGAATATATGTATATTCATCAATAAAGAAGACAAAGATGAACGTGCACCACAAGGAAATCACAGTTCTTCAAGCAAACTGAGTAAGCTGAAAAACTCCTCAGAGCTACAGACTTCAAATGATTAAAGGTCAGTTCTGCAAAGCCAAACTCACAGGAGCGTCCTTACTCCCACACTATTCTCTGATTTGGGCAGAACTTGTGGTATGAACTGGGGCCTACAAGGTTTGAGACATTAGTGGTAAAAAGCCTTTTCTAACAAAGTATTTAATACAGATTGCACGGTGAAAAAAACATAATGTAGTTCAAGTAGTAATAATAAACTGAAACAACTTAGCATGAACCTTTCATTCGTAGGTTTTTTTTCCCTACACCAGCAAACATATCCTAACTCCAACAATTATACTGTACTTTGAATAATATTTCTGTGCCATTTCCTAGTATTAAGTGCTATTTTTCAAACCAGATGTGGATTGCTGCTGAAATAAAGCCTTCTCCATGTGATTGTAGGACGTGATGCCCGAAGTTTGCTTTGCAAATCAAAACGTTAAACGACATCCTGAATTCTCACTGGTCCTCCCATTATGTCTTTTAGGCTCCAGATGCAATCTACAGAAATATGAGAGTACAGATGGTTACATCTCTCTGCAAGTTGCAGGCAGTAACATGTTGACTTCAACTCATCAATCCCAAATGAAAACGCTAGACAAGTGCCGCATGTCCTTGCCTCCAGTGTCAAGTTTGTATTTTTTTCTTTTTTTTGAAATGTCATCCTCAAAATGCCTGAAGTCTGTACATATTTTCTGGCTACCTACCTCTCGTTGCCTGTCATTTAGGGAGATGTGGTACAGCAAAACTTTGCCATGAGTCCTGTTTCCACAATTCTTCTTGCAAGTTTCACTTGCAAATAAAGGCAGTGCTTAGTCCCCAGCTGTGGAGCTGACCGAGAACTTAAATGTCAGCATTTAGTTCTGGTTTATTTTTAAGTATCAAAAATGGAAAAGAGCAGAGGAAGAATGCAGAGTTTAATTAGGTCCTAACTCGGCATACATGCAACAAGTGTAGAAGGACAACTTCACCAAAAGCCCAAAAGACCCCAAAAATACACTCCAGCCATTTCCTCAGCTGTTTCAGGAGTTCTCCCATGGGTCTCCATGGAGAGCAGTTAGTTGGGCAAGCTCCACACGCTCACCAGGTGAAAGCTGGGCCCACAAGATATGGGGGCAAGAAAGGGGTTTAACTACAGGAGAGGGAAAATGGCACAGGGAGCTGTGAAGGAGAAGAGAGGGAGCTATCAGTCACAGAGCTGGGCCCTGGCACCTTTTGTATTTGGGACACAAACTGCAAGTTACTGGTCTTACTGGAACCATTGGAGATAGCTTGCTATTGACACCAAGACTGAATTACTGCTGCGATGACTCAGGGACTGCTGCTTACAAGGGAAATTCAGGTCTATTTGGAGGCTGCCCTGCTGTTCCGAGCGCGTTCCAGAAATGCAAAAACATGTATTTGGAGACCATGTATCAGGACTAAGAGACCACCCTGGTCAGAAGGAAAAGATCTGTGTGTGGGACTGTTTCATCTAAACTTCAGGTATGTAAGTAAGCAGAAAAAAACCCAAGAAAAATCCATTTGGAGAAAGTGAACCACAAGACAGTTCTTTTAAGACATTATCCCTAAGTATTATTTCCATAGTTGCAAATGTTATATTTTATTGCTCCTTAAGAAACTGTACTGTACTTTATCAAACAATTGATGTAGGGTTTCCTAACATGTAACACCTTCTTTTCGTAATAACCCAGACAAAAAAGTCATTCTGCCCTTTGTTTTAGCAGAAACATAAGGCAAGGTGTAGGACAACCAGAAGTACAACAGAGGTATAAACAGTATTAAAAAATGTCTATTAGCTGAAAAAATGAGTATTATATAAAACACAGAAGAAACCTGAATTAAAATTTGCTTTAGAACACAAAACTAGTAGGCATATTTCTGTGAGTTCAGAGATGTTTCTGTCCTTCAGAAATTTTTTCCTCAAGTTCTGAAAATATCTGCTAAACTAGAATACCTTTGTGACCTTCTGTGGTGAGAACCCATTCTATTTCCTCTTCTCATCAGGTCAGCATTCTCATAAGAAGACACCTTCAGCATGGCAAGCTGATAATATAAACTAGGAATTTACTTCCTTGCATCTTTTTCCGACCATTCAGAAGATCTTACCATTTAAAAATAGTTAATATTTCCTAAGTGCTAGCTTGCAAAACAAGGAATATGCTTTTGTGTGGGTTTAGACACAATTAGAGAAAGCTTTCACGAAGGCTGCACTATGACAAGTGCTACAAATCCACCCTGAAAATACAGAAAAAGAAGCTGATGCATGTGTGTCTGCACCTCCACGCACAAACACAGAGTAAGACTTCAGTGACGAGACAAACATGAACAACAAAAGAAAATTAGACTGCCTGGATTCCTAGACCAGAGATTTATCCTGATTTTGTTTCCATGCCATAGAACATACCAGACAGGAAAGCTTCCACACTAAGCAGCAAGGTAAACTGACACAGGCCACAGTTTCACACTTCTAGCTACTTACAGTTTATCATCAGACTATGTAGGTAATAGTCTTTTACTTTTATTAATTCATGTTTGTAGATTATATAGTATATACAGCTTTTGAGATCACCTCTAAAGATACCAGTACAGTACCAGACCTCTCAATTTGAAAATGTCCAGCTCCAATGATACTCAAAACCATAACCTACTGATGTTTAAAATTCCTAATTATCAGATAGCAGTGGCACTTTTCTACTCCTCACAGATTAGTATGTTGCTTTGTCATGATATGGCTCTCAGTTAAGTCTTTAATGGCAAAATCTTTCCAGTACAACTTGTTAAGCTACAGAAGTAGACAATTTGTACAGCTCTACTCCAAGAGGAAAGAAAAGACAAAGTGATTATACTGAACATCTAACTTTTAAACCTGACCCTGTACATGTTAAAAAGTCACAGTATCAATGAAGAAGCAAAACTCTCCACACAGCAGCACAAACTTCAAATATGCATCCACAACTCATCCCTAAAACATTTGGAAGACTATCTATAGATCCAGAAACTCTTTGCTGTGATTTGCACCTACTTAAATTCATTTGCTCTCTTTTACACTGACTCAGAACTAAGTCAAGGGTAGAAAGCCCATTTCCCTATAGGAAATGCTACTGGTGGCATTGGGGGCATTGGCTACTGCTGGAAAGGTAATTGAGATTAACTAAAAATGATTCAACAAGTATCTAACTTTCTTTAAAAAAAGGTATAAAATACAATCCCACTTTTCAAAGGAACAAGGAGATTGCTTCATACTTTACAACCATTTCTTAAAAATGCAGGGAACACGTAGATATTCTACACCAACAGTTTCAAGAATCCTCATCAAAATTTGAATTAATACTTTTTGTTTGTTTAACCTAATCTTCCACTGCTGAAAGAATAAATATCTTAATAAGTTGGCTATGATGATTTCTTTTCGTAAATGTAATCAAGCTGAAAAGAGTATATAGATGAGGAAAACATATTTTTTCACCATGACATCGATGGTATAGGAAACAAGGGCAACAAAGTTTTCAATTAAAAAATATCTATCTTTAGGGACATTATATTAGCCTCACCATGCATTATTACTGAAAGCTGTTTTCTAAAGCAAGATATTTTTCCAACCTTACAATCTGTATTCATTATGGCAAGTATTTATGTGACAGGTAACACTAATTTTTCATTAATGTCAGTTTATAAATTCTACTGTAATTTGAACATGTTCTTTCATAGTCTTAATCACCCCAGCATCCAAAAACCTTTTGGCATGGGGTAAATGACATGATTAACATTTATAGAATTCATTCAGCCTTGCTATTTCTTCCCAGGACATGAACTGTGTGTGCACATTTGTTTTATTATGTACAGCCTTTGTATGGAACTACATGATTTTCCATAATGTGAAAACTGGTGATCTGTATACAACTTAAATGATGTGAACGTCCCAACTTGCTAGATGTTCCTCATAACTACATTGCAAATACCAGGAATTTCTGTTTTTATTTTACACGGCCTTGACTAATTTTTCCCGTTCAGATTTGTATGGCATGATATGCTAGGACAAAAGGGGAATAAATACCTTGTCTCGGAGAAGAGAACTAAACTAGAGTTTAGCTGTCCTGGCACACCCAGACTACACTTTGAATACACAACGACAGTGTTTAGTAGGTCATATCTTTCCTTATCTTGGAAATGCATTGAAAGCCCAGTTGTTGGATGCTACCTTGCCAATTTGCTGACAGGGTACACAGAATGGGCTAAGCAATACACCTAAAGGCTGAGGCCAAGAGCTTCAAGGTGCAGGAAGACCAAGCTGAGCACAGGCGTACGCACCGCAGCTGGGCCAATGTGGCCAACGACTGTTCTCTGCATGGATGACACATGCAGCTCCTATTTTTCTTTTTTAAATGCCCTAGCATGTCACATTTAATCCATGACAGCTTCCTTATTTTGAAAAGAAGTTGTTTCAGTAATATTGAAGAAACACAAAACTCAGGAAGGTCTGTTTTTAAATCATTTGCCAATTTCTGCCATTTGGTTATTCAGAATAGAGTATCAAGTTCAAATTTAGCAGATACTAAACAAATTAGCAGGATATAATTCAAAGCTCTTGCTTTATTTTTCGAGACAGGGTTCAACGTTGCTGAACAAACGTGCTGCAGAGGTACAGGACTGGCGGTCGCGCTCACAGTACTGCTAACATCTCCCTTACATCAACAGCCACTGCTTCGGATTATTGCTAAACAGCATTATACTTAATGAGCTATGGAGAAGTGCTAACCCAATCACGCAGCATAAAGGAGCTGACGGGGGAGGACAATCTTTGTCCTTTGAAAGCAACTGCCTCTGTTTTCTTGGCAGTCGTGGACTGGCTGAGTTTGCCCGACCTTTACGCCGTTCTCTAGCAACACGCTCTGCGCGCTTTGTCTGCTCATCATCAGGCAGTAGTTAAGTTATGCTGCTGTCTTTCCAAGGAATATAAATGGACTGTTAAGCATGTTGCAACTCATAGCAGGTACTATTTAACATAAGGCTTTAAGCCCACTTTGTGTAAGGAGGAGCCCTCTGCGCCCATGTCCTCAGACTGGGGCTCACATTAGCTTTTCCTCAGTGTAGGCTCTTTCACAGTGCTCAGAAAAACTTGCTGCCAGTCATCAAACTGATGTTAAATGTACAGAGCTCTCACTGTAACTCCAGGGTAACTTCTTCCATATCTACCTAAATTAAATGGCCACCTCTAATTTCTTCCCTGGTATTTAGATATGCCTGCAGCAGATGCCTGGGATTCAGTGGACACCTACAAAACCTATATAGCAGGTGTCTTCTCAGCCATGTGAAGCTTATAAAAGCCAGCATCAGTGGCACAGATGGCAGTAAATGACATACAATATACTGAACCACTGTCTACTGATGCTAAGATACCCTGAAAATAAGGTGGAAAGAAAAAGATGACAGTCATTACAAGGAATGCCCTTGGTGAATATGAGAAAGGGAAGAAAACAGGGAGGCAGAAAAGCACCAACAGGCAGTGAAACTGGGGGAGGAGTGAAGGGATTGGGACATGCCTACAGAAAAAATGTGGTGGGTATAAAAAGCCCGGGTTGAAAATATGAATGAGTGTTGAAAAAATGGGTATAGTCACTGTGGTCCCTGTTGAGAAGCACAGAACTCAACACACAGCTCTCTGAGCATTTTATTTTATTAACATTATTAACATTATTAATATTATAATAATAAATAACATTATCCTGAAATGCACCCAGTTAGGAGAGGTAGCAGGAAGAGATCCCACCAGGAAGCAAGGAAGGTGAGGTGCATCACACTGCACTGTGAAATGCAGATCAGCGCTTTCTGTTGATAAAGGAGTGAAATAAAACCAAGCTAAAGCACCCTGCACATCATCACTCTGCCTCAGCACAGCTATTTGCTAGTTGTCAATGAACAATTTTATTTGAATGCAGCATGTCTACCAATGGTACACATCTGCTGTCTCAAATATCCACTGTTCTGGTACTTGATATTCAACTGCTGTAATTGCAACAAACATCACATTTTTAATCAGACTGACCTTCTTCTCCTTATTGTTTTTCCACATTTGGTGTGCCTGGAGCATTGAGACAGATCTCTAATCTCAGTTCAAACCTTCTTTAAACGGTTTCAGCCGTTACCTAGTAAAGACTCACAGTCCATCTCAACTCCTGGGGTTCTGTTGACTTTCTGAAATAGATTCTTTGATCAAGCTTGCAAAAGGACCAGAACAGCCAAGAGAAATAAAACTGAAAGTCTGTCATATTTTCAATGTGAGCATATCTTGGTTATTGCAAAATACAGTGTGTCACGAAGCACAATTTTTCGTCCGACATCACCTAACATTACTTTTGGTTAAGAGAGAGATATATATGAATTATTAACTGGGACTATGATTTCCTTTGAATGGATCTTCTTGCATCTGACTGGGATCTATGCCCCAAAGATACATAAAATATATCCAAGCACTATGCAACAGTCTGTCCATTTTCTTCTATTTACCATTTTTAAATCATAATCTCCATAATCCCCACTGATGAACATGCCATAAACTAGACTTTCTAAACAGTGGTTTTGGTTTTGGTATACACTTTTCAGGTATTAAAAACATAAGGATTGCAAGTTTTTCAGCATATATAATTTAGTTTTAAAATTTAGTTCAAATCGCACTATTCTCCTAATGTCTGATTTACCTGATATGCTTGAGAGCAAATGGTTTCTTCTATCTATGGCATTAACTGTCAGATTAAAATCTGGACATCACTTGTTCCCCAGGCTCCCACAGCAATTATCCTTCTACAAATAAGTGGAAATTTTAGGATTTCCCCTTAAGGAAGTTCATTTTCATTCCTCTTGCTGGAGTTTGGGTTCGGGTCCCTCAACACTCTGGCCCGTTGAGACACCCATAAATCTCAGATAGCTCTCTGGAGACAGGAACGACTTCCTTCCATCTTTTATGGTGTACCAACTATCACCTTGGCTCCTTCAAAGGTGTCTTGCTGCCACAGAGGCTCCAAGGCAACCGAGAGAGAACAATGACCTGGTTCAAAGCACCACTAAACCTCAATAACGTCTGCACATTGGGGCGACAAGCTTGTGAAAAATGGGCTAGAAAGGTCCTCCATGCAGCATACCTCCCTGCTCAGTAATGCACAGAAAGTCATACACTAATTACACTTTGTCTTTCATTTTCAACATGTATTGCAATGAAAATAAGATAACTTTTTTCAAATTTCTCATCACTTCCCTCTCTACACCACCACCAGAATAGAGTATTTCTGTCCGTATTTTCTACACAAGGAACACGAACGCACAAATACAGCTTATTCTAAAAAAATTAGGCATACCCATAAAATCATATTTTGGCATGTTAAGACAGGAATTCTCTTCTCCATCTGCTTTTCCAGTTCCCTTAAATTCCATTTTTTTATTCCAAGAACAAAAAACCCATGAATTCTAAGAAATAATTAATGTCTGCTCCACAATTCTTTGTATTTGTTTTCAGCTTAAATTGCTTTAGAAGTCCACAAACATTAAATAATCCCTGGAAATTTCTAGAGGTAGAAGCATATAAAATGTTAACTGAAAATATAAATTATATTGGCATGTGTTTACAGTATTGAAAATATTTTAAAATAAATGGGTAAAATGCTCATTTATCTACTTTACAGATGTAGAGAGAAATTAATTGCGTTCATTCACAATATATTTTTAAATTACTTTTCTTATCACATTTTATCAAGATAACCATTTTAATACATCACCTCTTGTACTTCATGTCTTTAGGAAGAACCATTATTAGTCACATTTTTGCTGGCACAAAAACAGCGTTTACTCTCTAACTTGTGGAAAAGTGGCTTCATTCCCATTTCTAATTTCAGAGTGGAACTGATTATGACTGGGTTATGAACCCATATCCTACAGAGAGCCAATAAAAACATAAATAGGAAAAAAGTTTTTATAAAGGACTTTATAATAATATTTTTAATAGGATTCTGTTGGCATTCTGCAATTTTGCTAGAATGTTTACAACTCTACAAATCTTAGAAACCTAAAAGGGACACAGACTTTAACTTCTTGCACATTTACGGCTGATAAAAAGATACGGTGTTTACTTCAGTTTTTTCAGAAACTGTTCTTGTCCTTCAAAAATTATCAGTATCTAGCAAATAATTCTTGATTAAACCATGCATGCTCTGTCATTAACTTACTTTCTTTAGTATCTCTAAAATACTACTAACCGCCTTGTTAAAATGCCAATATTCTCTCAGAAAAATGACAAGGGAAGTATATGTAGAATAAAAAGGAATGCTAGGCATTTGTTCTTAGTCGCTTGTTTTTCTTCCTCATTTCAGACAGGCAATGATATTCGTTCTTTGGGGGGGGGGGGGGGACCCACAAAACCCAACAAAACCCAGTACAAGCATCTTCTTTCCAAGACGCTCCTTTCCATCCAAGCCTTTCAATGACCTTTTCTTGAAGAAAATAGCATTTCGGCTTCCATATAACTTCAGTTCTTAAACTCTCTGCCTAGAGCTTTTAGCCATCCCGCCAACTGGTGACAAATAAAATGGATCGTTTTGTGATGCAGATGCATGCCCAGAAACAGGTATCATCTAATTCCTTTGACACAGCCAATCTTTAGCCATCGAATAGCTGACACTCAAACAAGGAACCCTGAAGGGGGACGTGCCTTATCGTGTTGCCCATTTCCACAGCATTCGGCACGTGTAGATGCAATGGCATTCAAACGCACAGGGTGGGATACAGCAAAAATACTGCTGCCTTTTGAACTTCAGGGATGTGAATTACTCCAGCCAAGTCTGACGTTTACATTACCTGTCAAGTTTAGAATTGGTTTATATACATATCCACTGTGTATGCTCACATACACTCAATCTCTCCACTCCTGCTAATCAGCTAGACTGTGTACCTAACATCAAGTATGTTGTTTCTAAGGCATTTGGTCATTCTGGATTATTGATGTGTGCCTTTTATTTCAGACCAGTAATTTTAATCCCATCCATTGCTTTTATATGTATTTTTGTAATGCTGTCTCTATTTTTGTACACCCAAACTGAGAGTTTAGTTTTCAATCTGCTGGAGCTAAAGCTGGGGGAAAAAAAGAGGAAAAAAAAAAAAAAAACCCAAAACCCACAAGAGAAAAAGTATTTCACAGTTACAGTTACATATCAGCAGTAGAAAATAAGAGAGTTTAAAATCACCATTCTCCTGAAAGCCATGAAATGAAAAACAAAGGCACTTTGGTTCAAACCTTCTTTGCCACCAACATGTGATTTTCTTTGCCACCAACATTGTGAATGACACTATAATAATTAACAAAAATGTCTACAGCCTTGATGAAAATTTAATTGAGAGATATGACTACATATTATTCTGCTGAAGCAGGATATTGCATTTTCTGTGCAGTGCAGATCAGCAAAGGCACTCTAAACCACTCGGTATTAAAACATGCCGATTTAAAACTAAAATAATTTACTCCAAAACCAATTTATTCAGCAGAGTTCAAACTCTAACAACTAAACTGTTATTCTACAGAACAGTTACTCAAGTGAAAGTCTCCGTTCAAGACTAATAAAGCCTCATTTTCTAAATCAATAAAAAGCAGATACTGTTCAGGGACAAAGAAGTAAGACACTTATGCTTTTGCTGTGAAAGACAAAGGAGTAGAGAAGAAAAACGCGCAACTGTTCTTTTACTTTTACTGTACAAAGTAATGAGTATATTTAATGTTTTGTTCTGTTTTCCACACAGTCTCAAGTATTTGTCCAATCTAATATAATGTACTTCCCACAGCAGGGTTGTAACAGCTCCCTAAGGAGCAAGAGCGCTCCTGGAAGCTTTTGAGGGTGCAAAGCCCCTTTCCTGTATGGCTTCTCCATCCACCCCACACATCTGGCCAGGTCCAAGCGGTGCCCTGTACTCTGCTTTCTTGGCAGCCCCTCTCTGTTTATTCACTCCTTGCAGCCCAGCGGGCACCCAGTTTATTTAGAGAGTTTTCTTTGGATAGCACTTCTAAATGCTGGCAACTATGCAGAAAGCGCTATCATTGCTTAACATCAACATCTCTCCAGGCTGGTAAAAGAAAAAGGGAGCGATTTCTCATCTTCATATTCATCACCTTTTTTTGTCCACGGGGATTAAGCAACAGGCGTGGGGGTACCTAACATTTATCTTTCCAGGAAAACTCTCATTCAACAGGAATGCTGTTCTTGCTTATGGTGGAAAGGCCTTAGGTGAAACCTAAGTGACAAGCCCATTTTAATATGTTGTGATTTGCATTTTATTTAGGTTAACCTTTGAGACAGAGGACTCATCTTTTCCTTGCAAAGCACAATGCATGTTTATGGCACAAGAAAATCAGTATTACTATTACCACTCATTTAAGTCAGCTGTCCCTGGACAAACTAAGCGTATTCTCAAAAAAATGCCATGTACTTTTGAGCTGTTAGCGATGGTTCCAGGAATACGGTCAGTTTAGTCCTCTTCAGTGGCAGATGGGCTAGCAGTGGGATTGGAGCCGGACTCTTACGGAAACAAGACTTCTGCAATCAGGTGGCTTGTGTGCATGCTCATCCACTCCAGCCTCCCCTCAACACAAACCGACTTTTCAACCTGGTAGCTGATTTCAGTCGGACTCGAGAGGGGGGGAATTCACAAAAATGTTTCCTTCTTACATATTTAATGAAAATAAATGACCTGGCAGCGGAAAGAAACTATGCGCAACTCCTGTGCCAAAGAAAAGCTGCAGCATGTGACACAGCTCTCGCTGCACATCAGAAATGCACAGGAGAAACGTGCAACATGCCACAGCTGAAGAAAAAGCATCAGACTGAGCTCTGATCATCTTAAGGCACCAAAACAGGAAATAAATCCAGCAACGTAATTCCAGGTTTTATTAATTCTGCTGCTTTTGGGGCTATCTGTTGATTAAAATCACACTCATTCTCCACTTACCCAGCATCTCTTGCAGGTTTTTAATTGCTAACTTTATATGCAAGGAACGGGACTTGGAGAAGAGAGTAACCAATATTGTCTTGGAACTAGTCAATAAACATGAGGCAAGTTGTGTGGCTGCCAAACACCTTTGCAAAATGTGTGGCAGGAACTGCTTTCAATTGCAGTGGAAGTCGCAGCAGAAATACCTGTTTGCTGATGAGCAGGCTCCCCGCGACACCCACATCCTGCCAAGTCCAGCAAGTGGGTTTGCTCTGCGTTTGCCTGGCACTTCCAGGAACACCAGGGGCCTCAACAACTCACTGCCACTGAATTTCAGTACGTTCTGCGTGCCCTGCATGTTACAAAAATTAACCTGCACAGTCCACGTGGTAGCCCAAAACCATCAATGATGATATCTAGCACTAGCTTCTAACCTCAACTTAAAAACTGTGCAACCTAGAGTTCTCAGCTATCATTGCCCCCCAATTCCCCTACATATGTAGAGTGGGGATCATTAGGAGACATCAGGAGAAGCAAGGGAAGAGTCATGCCACAGGGTATCACAGCATCATAGAATTTTTTTTCACCCTGAAACTTTGGGTAGCAGGTTATCAAGGAGCTCCAAGCAACTCCACAGCGAACGTTCCCCACAGACCAAACATAGAAACTATGGAAATGGTCTGGGTCAGTCTGTTTCCAGCATGTTGCATATTTTCATTTCAATCCAAACATGTAGATGTTTATTTAAACTACAAAATATTCAAGATCTGGAGTGGACATAAAAATTCCCACAGAAATAAAAAAAAAAACCCAAATATTTTTCAATTCTGAATTTAATTAGGAGAAATATTAAGTGCAGAATCTTTCCTAAATTATTTAATTGTTAAAAAGTACACGGGAGTGTGGTAGGCTCTCTAAATCCCCAGCTACCAAACTCATGGATGTCTCTGCTCAGTGGGCTTCCCTTCAGCTTGCCTACAGAGGGGTCCACTGAGGAAATTCAGATGAAAGATGGCAAGTTGGAAGCACAGGTTGCTGAGAGGGAGGCAGACAGCAGGACAGACTGGTAGGCAGGAGCGCGAAGCAAAGCGGTATGGAGAGTCGTCAGCCATCTGCCTCGCTTACACCTAGAACTGCAGCACGATCAACAGGTTCCTGTGGCACTTCCTTGTGGTTCTCCTCTAGAAACAACTATTAACAGAGATTAGTAAGGTTAGAAATAACAGAAGTTGCCAAACAAACGTATTATTTTCCCAGAACTCAATGTCGAATGACGCTTGATTGGTCTTTCATAATGTAACGTAACAAACCCCTACAGCTTTTAGGTTATTTTCCTGATCCAAGAAATCCACACTACTGTTACAGCAGCACCTGGCAGAAAAACATAAGCGCATTTAAGGGCGCATTTTCCTATGAATATTTTTTTATATCAAGAGCATAGCCTCAAAAAGCTCCTTCATGCTTAAAAATGTGACTACTTTAAATGAATCATAAAAGTTAGTGATTGTTGCACTGGCTTCTCAAGCTGTTATTTTATGCCTTAAGCCAAATTTAAAAGAAGCAACACCAGAGTGTAACATCAACTTGTCTTCACTTACTGGCTTGCTTCATTTGCATTCTCTCAACAAGGAGTTGTGAAATGTTAACCAACCTGAAGAATATTTCTAACTTGTACCAGCAACTTTGCTTTGAATTATCCTCTGATTAGTCGCATAACAAAAAGGCTTCTTTATCGTAAAAGCATTTTGGACACACATAAAAATACACATGTTAAAAATCCTACATTATACTACTAAACACAAAAATACTACTACACTCGTTATTTATCAGTCCAAACATTTTGTACATTCACATAAAGTCCACAAACGCTGCATTTGGTATCTGAACTGCTCGCTTTGATTAGAGGTCTTTAAAGAAACATTTCAAGGTAGAAAAATTATAATTAAATATATGTGAAGAAATACATATGAAGGGAGTCACTCACCTGTTTTTTTAATGTGTGCTAGGGATACAACGCACTTCTAAAATGCTATTTAGATATACAAGGCTTCAGGTAAAAGTAAGCAAATAATATTTGGGTTGCCCGGAGAGGTGGTAGATGCTCCATCCCTGGAAATATTCAAGGTCAGGTTGGATGGGGCTCTGAGCAACCTGATCTAGTTGAAGATGGCCCTGACCATTGCAGGGGGTTGGACTACATGACCTTTCACGGTCCCTTCCAACCCAAACTATTGTATGATGCTACGATTCTATATGGAAGACTAACACTTCATTTTAGTTGGATCCTGCTGGGACGTCTGCATCTCTAGCGGGACAAAAGGTGGAGCCTGGAACAGCTAGCACAACAACGCTGCAGCTGGCTCATTAAAGGTTTGCAAATATTGATCGTTCCACAGTACAGAGCTATGTTTGCAGTAATGAGGGATAAGACCTGGGCCCTTGATAACAGTAAAGGCAAAAGTAAGTCTCTTTGGTTCATGTGCAGTGCAAGCCCGGTTACGCGCTGCAGCCAGCCGGGATGCTGGTGATTAAGCTCTGCCACGGGGCACTGCTGCATCGTCCTTGGCTCCCTTACTGCAGAAGCCCCAGAAAACACTAAGATTCAAACTGAAAGTATTACAAAGAAGACCGAAGTCTGAGTCTAAAAAAGGGTGAAATATATGCTTACACATATAACTCCTACAGTTTTAAAGCCGAGCGCCCTTGCTCACCAAGTTTCGGAAACCAGCCCAGACAGACCCACCAACATTTTGACATAAATTTGCCCTTCTGAAGAGGTAGAAGTAGGTGATTCAAGGTTAAAGCTGGGGTTTTCTTTAAGCAATATTCAGCAGTACTTCCACCCTCTCTCTCCACCCTTTCTTTCAGCTCCCCAGCTCTACTTTGTACTTTTAATACTGAACTGTGCTTCCTAGAACACCAACCAGAGTGCAGAAGCTCATCCCTTAAGAGTATCAGCCTCCCTCTGTGAATTCCTCATGAAAAATGCAGCAAGAAATCTCTAGCGGGAGTCTCACTGCCTTGCCACATGTTGGTCATCTGCAAAGGAAAGAGGGGAAGTGGAAAAGAGAAAATGGCTGGTTGGGAATTTTTAAGCAAAACTTTCTCCTGAGAAAAAAAACACCGATTCACAAGCATCTAAGCTTTCATCAAAGGAAATGACTGATTTTCTTTGTGCTTCACAGGAATGTTGAGGAGTCTGCACAGCATTTTGATTTCAGGTGAAAAAGTCCTCTTAGTGAAGTGAAGCTCAATAAATTTAAAAAAAAGTACAAAGTGGCTAACACTTGAAACACAGCATTTATCTAAGACATCTTTTTATATTTGATTTGGGAAACAGTGAAAGCCAACTCTTCACTGCAATTTGGGATGGAATGTTTTAAATCCCACATTTTCACAAAACAAAGAACATCATCTCTGACTATCACCCCTTCTACACTATGGACCAAGGAGGCTCTGAAGAAAGAGTTATAGGTATCTTTGGGTATGTCTGTACTGCTTAAGAGAAGTTGGACAGGAGAAGGTCTTGGGCACCGCACTCCTGAACACTTCAGCTGTTTGACCCCTGGCTCTGGTTTCCTCTTTGTCTTCAGGGACAGTTTGCTCCCACGATCCCTTATTTTTGGGGAGGACATGAGATGGATGAAATGGCCACAGATCTGGCTCGTATGCTGCTACTTGACAGGTCATAAAACCTGTGATTTTAGTTTTGTGCTACGAAAACCACCATTCTGGTGGGCTGCAACATAGTCTTCTCATTGTTTTGGATACTTTGGACCAGAAAACCCATGGACTATGTGTAAGGGCTAAAGGACTACCACCTGATGCCCAGAAGAGGCCCACAGTCAAGTACAAGACAGGACAGATGCAGCCCATCAACTCTGGTGCAAGTTAGCCCTAAGTAGTGTGGAAAAGGGAAAGCCTGCATCATTTCACCTTGAGATCAGGAGCTGTTCCATTCAACAGCATGTTTGTACATACATACACATATACTTATGTATAAAAGCTCTTAGTCCATTGTACGGATGCACGTTAAGGCAGGTCTGCAATTTGTTGGAATTGATTCACTTGGTGGTACTTCTGAGATGCATTTAGCATGAAGAATAAACCAGCATATACGTTAAGTAACAGTTAAACATGCTCATGTTGCGCTGGCGCACCTATCCGGTGTATGGTTGCTAGGTCAAAAGAAAGAAACAACATCACAGAAAGGAAAGGAAAGGTTAAAACACAGAAGAAATGCCGAAGTTTCAAAAGCTCCACAGCAGGGGATAAATGTTCATTCACATCAATATTATTTTTAAAAAATTACTGTGTATGGGTTTTAGAATGGTATCTTTATAAAAATTATTTCCTCCCTTTTTAAAAATAAACCAAAAATACCACAGCAATTTCTCCAAATTTCAACTTTGGCTTTATATTTCCACTCTTTGTGTCTCCAGTGTCACTTCATTTTTCCTCTCTTGGTAATTCAAGATGTTGTCCATGCTATTTACTGGATTTTTAGGGAATGCATTTACCATTATTATCTACTTAACTGGATTATAAAATGTATTTTAAATAAAAGAAACTGAATAATCTAGTCTTAACTATTTAATACAATTTTGTAATAAGTATACTTTAAATGGAGTATTTTTAATCTTGAGGTAAGGTTTCACAGAAAAAAAAATTCATATGCAAAGGATTTTTAGTAGGGGAAATAAACAAGACTCAAAAGACCATATATTTAAAAAAAAAAAAAGATGACACACTATAGGGAAAAAGCCTATATAAAAACATAGCAATCCAAACCTAGTATTGACAACACTACAGAATTCAAGACTGACTACCCAGATTTGATGTAACTATCACAACAACAGCAGATCAGCAGCTTAACAGCACCAAAAAGCATGCCAGGACAGCCAAGCTTCCCACATGGCCACACCTTGGTAGACATTTATTGGTACCTCCCAGAAAGAACCATGCCCCCTCTCAGCCAAGGGTAGACAGCAGATAAAACTAAGCAGATAAAACAAGGGCAGACCTCAAAAGATAAATCTAAAGAAAGACTAAAAGAAGATTCTGGGTTTCTTTATAAAAGTGCATAACAAATAGAATTTTTTCCCTATGGCTTTAAATTCTACCTCGTTCTCTTCGGAGGCAATATTTTCAGTACATGGAGGTGTGTAATTTTAAAATATTGTGCTGTGAGTATTGATATATTTCTTGTATTTCAAGGAAACCAATCTTATATACTGCTGTACTTAATTGCTCCCAGGTGTGTCTCAATTACTACCCATAAGGATTTTACTCCATTATTTACACACAAGCAATTAAGCACGTAATCATGTTTGATGCAGTTAGCACTTATCTGTTAAAGAGAATCTTAATCTTCAAATACAAGGAAACATTTCTCAGATAATTTTCCTTTTTCAGTAAGACAAACTGTTTCCTTCCTCCTAGTGACAGATTAAAACTGAATTGTTAGGAGCCAAAAATTATCAGCAGTGAATAATTCCTGCGTCCCCTGGAATATAACCTGCTGTTTTCAGTCCTGTTTTCAATCAGCACCATGCACCCAACTGCAGTACCACTAATTAGCACACTTTTTAGCAGGCTGGTCATGCAAACCAGACTACACAAGCTACAGAAACAAAACTCACTTTCAACAGCAATGCCCCAGGACAAGGCAATAGAAACAGAAATTTGTGGAATTTCATGACAATGCTGGTTCCATATAGCCACTCTGAGGTTATACAGGACACCTACATTTCCAGGAATGTCCATCTGGCAAAGTCATAATTATTAAAAGGGGAAAAAAAAAAGGCAAAAAGAAAAAGAAAAAAAGGGAAAAAAAAAAAGTAGAATCTTATCATTACCAAGAGGCTCATCAGAACAAGTACAATCATAATTCAAAGTTAAATGGCATTGCTTTTTTCCAAACAATTTTTAAACCACCCCTTGTATTTCTGCATTTTGTGTGCCTGGAAAGTTGCACAAAACGTGTTGCTTCAGGGCTGCACCTAATTATATTGGGCATCCAGAAATAGGTGTATCTGACTCAGAATTTCTGCATGCTTTGCCAACCAATCAAACCGTAAGAAATGCAAGCTATGGTTAAATTAAGCAATAAAACACCGCAAGCTGCAAGTTGTAACGTATCAGCATACACCACACTGCAAGGAAGAAGATCACAACAGGAAACAGTTTCAAAGTAGTAGTTGTCCCCCGTACTGCCAAGAGTATCATCACAACTGTGCCCTTACGCAATTGGAGTCAGAGGACCAACTATACTAAACTGAGTGTTACAGGGTAAGTGCACTAAAGCAGTGATACCCTTCATTGCCAGCTGTTATCCACTGCCTTTTTAAACCATATATATAAATGCAAGGTTTTTTGCTTGATAATCGTCCCTCTCTGTAGACAGAATCTTCCAGACAGATTTAATTCCTTTAATGTCTCTGACAAACACAGAACTGGTACAGAACCAGACTTCAGTAGCAACTCATGCTGAGACTTTGTCATTAACCTTAAGCTAAAAAGGTAAGCTTGGGTGCTGTATTTTGCAAGTGGTCCAGGACAGGTGGGCAATTGACTGATGACCCAAAAAAACCCCATGCTCGTCCAGGTCTCTTCACTCCGAAACATCTCTATGATGGAGGGTGCAGTTAAGCTGTTTTAATTTACTTTCTTTTTCACAGTACTATGCAAGTTAAGTTATGTCAATCAACTGGACCAAATCTGGTCCCAGAGGTTTCAACAGAAAATGTATTTTCATCATGAGAACGTTAGGCTATTTGTTTTCATGCCCCAAGGGTGGTCATTAATAATTAGCAACTTACGCAAAGTTGCTAGACAAAGCACAAAACAAAATAGTAGATTAATCCTCACATATTTTCTGCCTAAATTTTAGGAAAGCTAAAAATTAATTGTAACAGTAAGAGAATGGGGCTGAGAACTATAAAGCAATTACAGTCATTGATAACCACTGCCTACATAGCCAATGATGACAGCAATTAGATTAGAATAGACTATTTCAGTCAGAAGGGACCTACAATGATCACCTAGTCCAACTGTCAGAGAAGGAGAAACCATTAAAGGAGACACCAGTAAGTGATCCATGCCAATACTGAGAACTTTCCATTAATAGCTGCTTTTCCACAGAACCATTACAACCTTGCCAATCCAGTCATTTGACTAACTTGTAAGGTCATTTTCTAAATGGGAAGTAATAAGTCTTGAGTTTGAGTTGCAAGGAATTCTTTTAGTTGATAGCTATGTGTCAAGCAATGTGGCAATACATTCCAAGCAATGTGGCAACTTAACATCAGCTGCATTATAAGAATACATGGGGTTTTTTAGATTGATAATACAAAGAACAGTCTTCATCTATATTCATCATGAAGCAAACTCTGCTATTAAACACTGCTTTGCACAAAGGCTGCAAACATAATACACAATCAGCTATCAAACTATGTTTAAGAGGTATTTGAACAACTGAAGTATTTCCTATTGATTTTAGATTAGGAACATATCCAGATTTCCATGCCTGCAAGAGAACCATCATTTTCAGAAATGAATAAAACTGTATGTAGCAAAATACGTTATTTTCTACCATATCATTTTCCAAACTCTCTGGTTACTTTTGCAGCAGTATTTTAATGGCTACTTTTCAAGGAGAAGTATTTTGCCAATTACAATCTCTGTTATTCATTGCAAATGGTTAAAGCAAAGATCTAAAAACATTGTCTACAGCATATTGTGATCCATTGCAGCTGCAGGTGATTTACCATATAACATACCACAGTCCATGCAGCACAAGCAACCACTCGTGAGGCTGCACAAGACAGCAACGACACAGCCCTGATAGAAACCTGAAGTAGAATTTTCTTTAAATTACACAGCACTCTTAGAAAATTCAAGAATATGAAGATAAAGCATCCTATTGCTTCACTGGTATTTTGCTTCAGTAAGAACGTCTGGATTGAGGCTGCAATTAACGGCTAGTAAACAGCTTTAGGATTTGGCCTGCCATTTGTACTGGCTAAAGACTTCTCTCTCCAAAAGTACTACTGTTTGACTCCACAAAATATAAACCATGTTCTCTGTTTTTATTGATTGGGACAGCAATGTATGTCAGCACTTTTTTTAATATATATATATATATATATATATCTGTAAACATCTACATGCTTGAATGCATCAGTGTTTTCTGAAAGCCCAAAACAGTGTGAGCTGAATGCCAGGTTGGTGCTGAAATTTCAAAGGAAATAAACCACTGTGATAAAAGCTGTGCTATTTTCACCCCTCAGCAATGTCCACGGGGTCCTCTTACAAGGGTGACCATTAGCGAGCCCTTAGGTTCCAGTTCCATGGTCCTCTGAGGGAGGACTTGAGTTAATCAGAGAGCACAGGGGTAGGAAAAGATCATTAGTCCCTTAGGAAACCAACTAGGCACAACCAAAAGAAGAAAAAATTGACTGGCAGAGTAGCTAAAAAGCCACTCAAAGGCAAGTCTAATGTCTTTATTTTGAGTGGCTTTTTAGTAAACACCTGAAATCTGCCAAGAAGAAAAAGAAGCTTTTCTTCACCTTTCCACTGGAAAAAGAATCTAGAAACACTTCAGACTCAAAAGTTTGCCGTGATTCTCCACTAAAAAAAAAGGAATAACCATGTTTTTCTAGTGGGTGTCGTCCGTGTGTCCCGTCCCGTCCCCCCCCAATAAAAGAGCTGACAGTCTTATTTGCTTTGTCTTTGGGCAAGACAAAGGTGTCCACATGAACAAGGGTGAGGTTTCAGGAACATGAGGGTTCTCTTCAGCTTGCTATGATTGCATGAACGGAAAGGCCATATATTTCTAGCTTTCCCAGTGCATTCTCTGAGGCACTGAAAAGGCAAACACAAGAGACAACCAGGCGACTTCAGTGGGTTTTGTGTGCGCGTGCAACATTGTGGGGTCTGTTTTAACGAACACAATGTATTAAATGATCCAACGCAGAACCGAAACAGCAGACACAGTGGACTCAGCCTACCTAGACATAACATATATCAATTTTAAACACCTGTCATCTAGAGGTTAGCTAGTAAGATAGAAAAACTATTTAAGACTTTTAATGGCAAAGATCTGAATTGCTGTTCCATCCTAGGTGACAAGCAAAAATATTCTTTTTCACTCCTGTTTTTGAAGAATTCGCACAAAATTTGTACAAGGCTTTAGAAGTTTAGCAGAATGTCCCGAAAGACACAGTGATCATGTCACAGCAATATGATCAGTTGAAATTAGTTAAACTAGCTCAAGAGCATTAAGTCCATCCTCATTCCATACTACAGACTGCACAAGTATGCAGATGCAGAAGCCTGTTTTTGAGAGAAGCAGCTTCATAAAAACATACCTTAAAATGAACAAACTACTCAAATTCACATCTACCTTTCTCAAAGTTTGTCAAGCCCTAGGATTTTCGTAACAGCCTGTTTCAAAGAACCCGTGAGACTGATTATCAGTCTGTTCTCCCAGGGCATCCCATTGACTGTTTTCCCCAAGTTCTTACTATTCTCTATCAGCCACTTAATAACTGCTGGTTCTTTAGCTCCCAACTGCAGAAAAAGTTGTAAGACTAGGTGTATCTTTACCACCATTAATTCATCTGCATCTTAGTATCCCTGCCGTGTGCTGGGAATCTGCATTGCCATTCTGCTTGTTCTTCCACCAGTCATCCATGTCTCTAACCCAGTATCTTCAGGCAAAGCCAAATAATGCAGGAAGAAAACTCTCATTAACCACGTGATATACAGCATTCATAAAATTGTTTCACAGTGAAATTCCCAGCTAATGTAACAGCTCAGTATCTGCCAAAATAAGTGTCACTTTGAAAAAGTGACTGGAAAAAAAAATGCACCGTAGTTTTAGTTACAGATCTACTGAAAGTGGGTTTAGTTGCAGCAAGTTAGAAATGCACCCATGTTAGTCTTCTGCTGTCACTAGTTTATTGTGGCACCAACAGCATTTCTATCATGTGCTGCTGAGGTTGTCAGACCCAGCAAAAAGGAACAGTTTCATTCGTTCTTTTTTCCCACTTAATGAATCATGCAAAGTTGACTTTCTGTTTTTGTTACTCAGTTATAAATGTAATTTTAAAAACTAACTAGCCAGATCCTTTTTACAGCTATTGAAAGTTAAGACAAGTAACTTTCTCCCTAGGCAGTAAGAGGAGCTAAATCTGGGCTGGGGGGCAGGGGTTATACAGTCACAGGGATGAGCGCTCAGAGCATACTGCTGAGTCCAGACAGAAGGAGGTCGCAAGAACTGAAATATTAAGAGTTTGAGTGACAGTCTGAGCTGTGGCGACAGACAGGTCATACCTTTGAGATATTAGGTAGACGGAAATCATATTAGGAATGATAAAGGTCCATCTCAACAATGATGCCTGGGTTACCATCCTGAATAAAAGACAGTGACACTGTTGGCTCTGGTAATTTAGAAAAAGGTAGGGGGAGAATTGACACTCTTGCCTATGATGCTGACCAATGCCATTGTGTTGCCTTTCCATATTATTCCAAGAGAAAAAACAGATTTCTTCTGTGAAGATTTTTCGCTGTTTGCAGAGCATCAAAGACATTGACGCATAGCTGGATAGGTAACTAGAACACACAAGAACAACGTCGATATAAATACTTGGTATTATTTAATCATGAACTTGCAGCTCCTGCATTTGTTACATGAAAGAAGCTTGCAGATCAGTGAATGGCGTCCTGCAGAGCTGTGGCTGGGTGTGCCATCATTTCCGCAAGGTATTCTACCACTTTTCCAGTATTCTGCATTAATTATTGTTTTTAATAAAACTAAAAATGCTAATGATTTTTTCGAACACGTAAGCAGCAATTCCCAGGGCCAGACTGCGAGATACCAGTTTTATCCTCCTGCAGCACAAACTGTATGCGTAGTGATTTGTTGCCGTCACCTGCACACCCTCTAGAGGTAGGCAAGGCAGCCCTCAGTTTGAAATTAATCCACAGATCCATACTTGGAACAGCATAACCTGCTAACGTCACGTACCCGCTACAGTACGCCTCACACCTAAAGACAAGGCTGAAAGACAGAACTTTGTTGCTGAGCCATCGCAACGTACTGAGTACAGCAGACACCCTCTGCGCTCACAAGACACGGCTCTGCGACGCACACCGGACTGCGGTGAAGGCAAACACTGGTTCACTGCAGGATGCTAAAATGTAGATATTGGGAGATGAGTGGACCTTCCTAATATACTTCTCCCATTCCCAAAATCAAATACACTTCAAATCGCTTGACTGACTCTTCTCTAAATGACTTCAAAATCTTTACAACTGTTCATGTTTTCATCCAGGATCATTTTCATTTTCGTCTTATTTCACAGAGATTTGCCCCTTTCACATTCAAGGCAGAGAAGCATACGATTTTGCCAGGGATTAATAAACCTGAAAAACACAATCAAAATTTCATAAAATCTTATTTCTTAACTATTGAGCACTCTGCTAGCTAATTTTATCTTCCAGAGACAGATCATATCTGAAATGTCACTATCTGCGCTGTCTTAATATATCCGAGTTTTCAGTCACTATCCATTATATTATTTATGATTAATTCCTAAAGCTGGTGATAAAGGCAAGCCAAAAAGAATGCCATGACCTTTTATTGCAGTGAGGTAATTTACAGATATGGGCAGATGAAAAAATACTGTAGAGCAAAATCATACAAAGGATTTTTCCAGGTAAGTACTTCTCTTCTGACGCTTACTGGTGCAATATTGCACTTCAGTTTAGTAAAGCTACTTCAGCCCCAGCTTTTCCATTAATGAACAGCAGCAATAACAACCTTTAATCTAATATTATCATATTTTTAGACTTCTCTGATATTTTACGGATATCATTAACTCAGCTATGGTTTCAAGGAGAAATTCCCTGGACCGGAATAAGACTGACTGAATTCCTTCCTGCAGAAAAAGTCCACAAGGACCGTATTTCTCACCGAGCTAAAGGGTATTCAGAAGTACTGGAATTTCAGATGCGCCTCCTCACGTTTTCCTCCAAGTCTACGTGTAGCCATGCTGGAGGTCAGAGATTGGGCCGTACTGCACTGACCCAACTCCATCCCTTCCTGTCAAGCAACCTGCAAGAGCAGCTAAAAAGTGACCAAAGCTCCATCAGAGAGTGGACCCAGATGGGAATAAACCTACTGAGGCTCAGTCTCAGCAAGGAGGGAGAGGGGGTGCAGATGGCACAGGGATTGTTACCCCCCCAAAGAGTTCAACCAGCAAGAGCCATTGCCAAGATCAGCTGCAGCCTAGAGGAGATTTTACTTTCTGCAGCCCACTGGGCAACTTTATCTTACAGGTACAGATCATGCTGCTGTCCACCATACCAGCAGAAAAAACAGAAAAACACTGAAAGTTATGGCTTTAAATCTAAAGAGAAACCTGGTCATTACTGGACTTGAATAAAAAGTCAACAGATTCTTCTTCATTTTAGCTACCAGAACACGTGCACGCACGCCCCAACCCTCAAATATACAAATATTTACCAAAGGAAAAGTTATCAGAAACACAATCAGGTAGTGAATAAAATTTTCATGTTGTAGTAAAAATACTACTGATTATGTCCTCAGGTCTGCACACAGGGTCAAGACCTCAATCGAAGAAAAATGTAAAGATCAATACCATGTTTTATTTATATATAAATCCTATAAATTGATTCTCACTGGTACTTCAGCTTCCTCTCTACAGAAAGCAGATAATAAAAGGGGGAAAATGCTAATTAAAAACATGTTATTAAGATAAGGCAACATTTCTAACCTTAAGGTAATACTCAATATCAGTCAAGTACTGTCACAGTCAAGTAGATATTCATAAATTCTCCCTCACCTCAATGATTTTGTTCCCACCTAGATAATGTCTCCTGCCTCTGCAATTCCATGAGTGCTCTCACCATAACTCTCCCTACACAACATCTCCAAACAGCGAAATCTCATGTGGAGTTCCCGCACATATATAATATAGTAGCTTTGAAGATTTCAGGATAGGCCTTCATCCCACCATACAAGAATTTCTCAAGTATAACTTCAGAAGCTTTATAAACATGTCTGTAATTCAGATGGGTTTTCTCCATCACCCCTGATTGAAAGACAGAGCTTTTATCAATGCTCAGTTTAATGATTCCTACTAACTACTATGTAAATGCCTAAAACTATAATAATACCACTAAAAAGTATGTCTACAAGCATTTTCAGGATGAAAATCAAAATTCCTTCCAAAGAGCATTTATAATTAAGGATCACCACCTGCCTCATCACTGCCTGCAATAATCTCTCAATTCCAGTACCCCAGCAAACAGATTATTTACAGAAGCCAAATCACAAATTTAGTCAGCAGTCAGCGCAACCTTTGAGGAAGGCTAACTTCTTCCCAGACAGTATCTCCAACCACCAAATGAAATCTATTGTTTCTAAGCTTAAGGGGATAGAAGTACCTCTGTTTGAACAAACTGTTCTATTATATAAAAATTTACAACACCCACAGACGTTAGCAAAGCTGTTCCTCTTTTATCCTAAATTCCGCTTCATCTTCAGTCGACAGATGCAGTCGGGACATCTCACAGAGAGAAACCTCCACAGATTAAATGACTAGCAATTGAATAAATCACTTGAGAGCATGCATACTTACTGCAACTAACTATATACTGCACAGGAAGTGTGCTGGAACCGCCTCAAAAAAACCAACATTTAATTAACATTTCTAGTAAAAACAAGTAGGTGGGGCCAAAGGCATGAGAAGTTCTGCCTCCCAACTGCACTTCAGAAGGGTCTGAGGGGCAGGTCTAAGAAAAACCCTCGAAGTGACAGCACAGGCTCTTCTTTCCTTCCCTATATTGCACACATACCTGTAAGTAGCTCATTCCCTCATGCACACGCTGCTTTACATTTCCTGCCACCTATACACATCATTTTGCAGAGAGCAGCGAAGAGCAAGACTGTGTTCCTTCCTGTGGCAACGGTTCATCTGATGCATGTGAAAAAAACTGACTCTACAGGAAAATATCAACTGCACAGAGACGAGAGCAGAAACAGAGATTTCTTTCCTCCTAATGGTTTTAGAGACTACTTCTAACCTCCGTCAGCATAACTTTCTTGGATGTAGAAGAGTTTTACAAGCTGATGAGCTCACTGCGTGATTTCCGGGCAACACGGCAATCCCCTTCTCTGGTGCTGGGCCACCTGAAGGGCAGAGGACCTCACCAGCTCAACAGCCCCGGCTGCAGCGTGGACACCGCTCCAGCCCCACCGCGCCAGCTTTGACTGAGCCATCACCTGTCATTCTCTGAAGACGTGACAGTTTTACCATTGAAAAGATGCATTTACTGATACAGACTCGCCTCCTGGGGAGACCAACCTACTTTTCCAACCTCACTGCCAAGGATGAGTGGCCCTCCACCCCCACTACTTAACAGAAGTGCATCCAAAACAATATTTCATCTTAATTTTCCCACAGAAGGCCCTCTCAAGTATGTCAGGATCCTTACGCTTATTTAGAAAGGCCACAGCAGTTAACTTTTAAGTGCATTCCTGCCACAAGAGTCTGGAAGAGGAAGATTTGTGCATTTGCTTCTAGTGGGTAATTCTTAGATACCATGTTATGGATGAGCTTAGGATGTACAAAGCAATTAAATTTAATGCCCTAGCAGAAGTCGGATGCTATTTCTGACTGAATTACCTCAAAAGGGTGTGTGCAGATGCTCTAATCTACGACACCAGTGAGCTAGGGAGGCATCTAAATGTGTTCAGTAGCATTTTTTTCGTCTCAAAGCAGGAAGATTTTACTCTCTTGGTTTGGTCATGTTTGACTCCGGGCACCAGTCTGTTGCTACCATATGATATCAGGTATGACTACAATAAAATAATTAGAACTCTGCAAAAATCTTGAAAGGCATAATATGTTTGCTTTGTTGAACTAGGGAGTCTCAAAGCAAGAAAGAAGCCAAGACAAACAGGCGTATATTGCTGACATTAAGAAGTGGGCAGGTACACAACTTCCTTTCTTCATTACTTCTAATCAATTCAAGAGCATGATTCATTTGTTAAACTTCATTCTATACAAGAGGGGAGAAAAAAGTGAATTACCCACTGAATGCATAATAGAATAATGAAAGGAAGCTGCAGGTACTCCATGCCTTTGAAAATCATTCACTCTTCAAGAAAATGCTTATATACATATTTATGTCCATCTCTGTTAAGGAAAATACACACATTTATGTTTGAAGATTTTCCTGGGTGAAGGCCAAACAGAGAAATTCAGATACGTCTAGCTGGAGGACTGTGTCCACCTCTGAATCACTGGACCAGACTGTATATATTAAGAAGTAATCACACAGTCTTTCAAGTAGAAGACACTGCCTGAGACTACACTTCAGTGCCCAAAGTGATGAACGTTTTGCTGAGCTTCCTGTAACACAATTACACTGCAACTCAGACAGCTATCACAAGATAAATCTAACGCTCAACTGAAAATTGAAAATATTTCTTGATTAAGTACAGCTGACCTGTAAGACAGCCTTTGAACTTTTAATTAATATCTTTAAAGGAAGTTTACTTTGCACATGAGCACAGCAACTGCTTAAAATTATTTTGCAATTGATAAACCATACAGTTGATGAATTTTCTACCTTAACTGATGTGTGGTGGCAATCCCTTGGGTAATCTACATCTGCTCTCTTGCAGTAAATCTGTAAGCCAAACTTAAAAAAAAAATCTCTCAGAGAAAGCAAGAAAGGAGAAAAAAAAATACAAGTTTCCCCAAACTCAGTATAGTTTATGTAATACATATTTAGAAGTGAATCTCAATACACCAGCATTAATTTAAAAAGCCAAATACGCATGCTCTGTTGTATTAATGGTTTGCAAAGGGAAAAAGCAACATTTATTGTAAGAATAACTATCTGCCTCATTAGGAACAATGTAGCAAATGATGTCTATCATGCATATATGTTAAAGGTTTTTCATTAGAGTATTATTTATGCTTTCTACTCCATCTTTTTTACCTGTGTGCAGGTAAAACGTTTCAATTAACATCAGTGGCAAATTTCATTAATTTTCACCTGACACTTATGGTAATGGAAATATGAACCATATAAAAATGTTAAGTATTTGGCAATTAAGTTTTCCCTTTGAATTATTAAGAAACAACTACCTTACAGCAGTGAGTTTTATTTGCAATGTCAGGAGTCACACTCAAAACGGGCACACCAAGAAGAACAGATCTAAGATAGGACTCTCACACCGAACTATAATGCTAATTGCGTGATTTTTGCATGAAGGGCAAAAATTGCAGCAAAAAAAATAATTATAAAGAAAGCTCTTCACTCGCTTCGTGCAAAAGATGGAGAAGACTCTGCTTGCAAAGGTTGTATATTTATTTAAAAATTTGAAACCCAAACACTAACCTAAGATACTATTCACCTTCCTATACACAATTCCTAATCCCATTTGAGAAATAAAACTTACGATGAATAGAAGAAAGTCCACATGCATGAACTTTCCCCAATCCAGGTGTTGATGACTCTTTCTCAAAGAAAGCCTTTTGTTCTCTTGTTTCTAGAAGGTTGAGGATCAGTTTTATTTTTTATGGCGAATTAGTTGTTTCCCCTGGATCGCTACTCTTGAGTTAGAAAGTAAGGCCAGTACAAATGAGAAAACTTAGCAGACCAAGCCTCAAAAAATAAAATGTGAAACAGTATTTTACTAAGGTAAGCATACATCACATGATAAACATTCCTGATACTCATCTACTGAAAATCCTGAGGTGGGCAATCGGTCTCCCAACAAAAAACAAGTGAAAAAGAGAAGCTAGATGTTATTTATTGCGTGTGACAGGGTTCCAGGAGAGGACTGCTGTCCATGAACAACACCAGGAAAGAGGAGGAATCAAGTGCTGTTGACCATTTTATCTTCTCTGCCAATCACAGAGAAAGTGCAAGTGGTTTTAAAGATTGTTGTATCTCCACCTCTCTGGTCAGTCTGAGATAGCACAAGAACATACAGGACGTGAACATAAAAACCTACGAAGTCTAATTAAGAGAAAAGCAGAGACCTGCATTTGGTGCACAATAATCTCATGCATCCATACAGGCTGGGAACCCACTGTTTGGGTGGCAGCCCCACCAAAAAGGGCCTTGGCATTCCTGTGGACACAGCAGGTTGAGTACAAGCCAATAGCATGCCCTCATCAGAAATAAGGCAAGCAGCATACAACTACATTAGGGGAGTGGGGCCAGCAGGCTGAAGAAAGTTATTTTTCTCCTCTACTCAAAGTGGCCTCACACTATGGCACCCAGTTGTGCCCCCCCCCCGCCAGGGATGTGCAGAAGCCGGAAGAGATGCAGGAGAGCAACCAAGATAGTCAGGGGCCTCAAGCGTGTGTCTTACATAGAGAAGTTGAGGGAGCTGAGCTTGTTCGGTCTGGCAAGAGGGTGATCTACCAGCTGACCTAGTAGCAGCCTACAGCTACATGAAGGGAAAATACAAGGATAAAGCAGCCAAATTCTTCTTGCTAGTGCCAGATGATGCATAAAGGGGCAATGACCATTAACTGCCACTTGGGAGGTTCAGGTTGGCTCTCCTGTCCTTCCCTCCCCATGCCAAAATCCCTCTTTTTTCAACAGGTGGGTGTTGCAGACCTGCAGGTTACCCAGAAAGGTGGTGGGATCTCCATCCAGTGAAGTTTAAGACCTGTCTAGACAAAGCCCAGCTGACACTGGGAAGAACGTGTCTTCCAGTTGGACTGGGTGACTTCCAAAGGTCCCTTACAACCAGTGTTTAAGTGAGAAATATGCACACACACAGAATCACAGACAGCCTCAGATGCGGCAAACCACTGCAGATTTATACTGAAGTGCATCTAAATATCCACCATCATTCACTGTCACTCCTTGAAAGAAAATGCCTACTAAAGTTTAGGTGTCACAGTTAAAAGAGTTTTAAATTTTTACCTCCTTAGGACCTAATAAGATTTGCTTTGCCCCATCATTTATGTTGTCAACCCTATTATTTGTTAATATCATGCTGTTATTTGTTTTTTAAAGCATATAAAAGTATCTTCTTATCCTAACAACATCAGACCCTGACTCTGAAATGGTGCTTGAAAAGACAAAAGCCATAGATCTACCCACAGAGCACCTGGAACCAGTTCATTAGATGCCTTGAGATGGGTAAAAATAAAGAGATAAATCATTTCTCCTACTTTCCAATAGGAGGAGAAAAACCAAGTATTGAGGCTGTTGCACATTACTGTTTTTCTATTCAGAATGTGGAACCTCCCTAATTACACAAATGGCACAGTACGACGCAGCACTGTTAGCTCACATGCAAAGGCGCTGCTGTTCAATAGCCGTCTGATCATTAGTAAGCTACCTCCTTTCCAGCAGATCTGGAAAAGTAAAATAGCTAGTTAAATCTTTGACGGCATCATTAGACTTTTTTTCAGAAATAATTTTTCAGCCTTTTTCCAAAGGACAAGAGGAACATCATATAGGCTCTTAAATTCAGCCCGCACTGTATCTTATCTCCAGCAGTGGCCAACAGAGGATGCCTGTGGAAACCTATCAGTACAGGTAATGTAGAGTGACGCTGCCCTTGTGCACGCATCCAGTCCTGCAATTTGTCATTCAGAAGCTTCCAGAGCAAAAGGTGGTGGCTTTGTAAAGAGGAGAACATCCCCACAACAACCGTTAAAGACTTTTGCATGGAATGTATTACAAAGAAGTCAGTAAGAAGCAGAAACTTTATTATTCCTGAAATAAATCCAACATGTTAAATTAGGAAACTTATGCAACTAATTATACCCTACCAGCAGAAATGGTATCAGAGTAGTATTTTTTTTTTCTGAACTTCTCAAGCCATCTCTTTTTCAGAACATCAATTAAGAATGAAAATAATACAAAATCCTTATGACAACTGAAGATAAAACCCAGAGTTAAATTTGCAACAAATCTGGAATTCCCCTTTGATCATTCTAAGGCAATGTCTATACATTCCTATCAAACCAAACAACCCAAAATAATCTAAATAAACAACAACAGCAACAACAGAAAGAAATCCTACGACATCCCAAGACAATGCTTTTCAAAAGTTACAATATCACAGCATTTTAATGCAGATGCATGCACGTGAAATATGCAGATGCTCCACGTAGGTGATGTGGTGTGGCATAAATATTTTACTAGCAGGAGTTTACGTTACTGACTCATTACTCACAAACGGTACGAATGTTCTTTCCTGATTTTGTAAGTGTTCATATTTTTGGTGTTCCTGAATGATTAAGAACAGAAGACTGTGGTATCTGAAAAGCAGTTTCTCAAAAACTTCCTGTAAAGATCTTAGGTTTTTAACTATGGCTTCCATGTAAAGAACTACTGAGGGACACAAAAAGGAGCCAAGAAACATGTAATTTATGGCTCTACTCCTCAGCACAACTATACCAAAGTCAAAGGCCTTTGCTCAAGAGTAAATCCTTCCTCTAGCAGCAGAAGTATGCAGAACAGCCGTCTTTTCCAGCATTTTGCAAGTTTATATTTACAAATAAACTAACCAATTGACTTCTGAACATAGGTCACAACACTTGTTCCTCAGGTGGCTGGCCTATTTGTCTGTTTTATTTGAAAGGGCAAAAAGAAAAAAAGAAGAGCGAACTGCGCATAAGTCTCAGCTCTAAAGTGTTTTTCCCCGTGGAAATGGGAAATGAAAATATCACTGCAGGGGTGGTTTCTTATTCATAACTGGTGCTTAATACCCCACTTCTTATTTCAAAACCGAACAGCCAAACCTAAATAAACTTCCAGATCAAACACTTTAAATTGCAACTCCGAAACCACCCTTGGGTTATTTCAACCTGCATATGAGAATGTGCTTCCGGAGACCAACGATGATCTGCACAGAAGGTCTCACACCAGATAGCCCGCTGCTGTAACAGGAACAGTACGGAGCTGTAACACGCTCTACTGCAGTCAAGAATAGCTTAGCAGAGGTAAGAGCAGACACACGTACTCAGTAATGCCTCTGCAACTCTAAGCTACTTGTCTCCTTCAAGACTTTTTCTTCCAAATAGTTGGGGTTTATTTGTATATTTTTTTTAATTCTGAAAGAAAGTGTGTTTTCCAAGATGCAAATGTACTTGATCAGGTGGCTGGAAAAAACTGAGCCTGAAACACCAAAAATATTATCTGAATATCTGGCAGTCATTAAATCAGAATTATATAAATACATTAAAATAATTTATAGACTGGCAATGAGGATGGCTGTCAAATTGAAATCCAATGGAACTTCAAATGCACCTTAAACACTATAGCAGTGACAGATCCTTAAAGGTAATATTATTACTAGGTGCCTTTATATTACAGTAATGTTTCAAGCTCTTTCACACAGATCTGCTCAGATAAAAGATATAATGTTGGCATTTACAGCTGCCAAAATTGCCATTTGCAATTAAAAATTAAAACTGGCACTCTTTCTATGCAGGCAATTATCTAAACGCAGCTGGCAATCTTCCTTGTTTACAGTGCTGCTGTGTCATGACTTCACTCTGTTTGGAAATTTACTTTTTTTTTTTGAGGTTTAAACTTGTCAACTTCACTTCCAACTTGAACTTTCTTTGTTTTAATGATTTTCATCATGATCTCGAAGAGAAAGGTCCAAAACTACAATTTGCAGATTTTGCATGGCAACTTCAGGCACTGCAGTAAGGCAATTCCTGGTAAATCCTTCGGCGATTCTCACAACATTAATTAACATCCATCTACACCGCAGGATAACACCTGTAAGAACCCAAACAGCAAAATGTACCAAATAAAGGCCCTCCAAAAAGAAAGTTCAATCTGCAAGAGTTGATTTTCACAGGAAAACAGAGAGAATGGGCAGATCTTCTAAGTGGACAAAAATCCGTTTACTGAATAAAATGTAACATTAAGTATGTTTCTACTGTTTGTTATCTATAGCAGTTTTGATCTACTAAATAGATCTATCCACAAAGTATCCTATTAATCAGACTGCCATGGTTTTGGCAAAGTTTTTTTTTTTTTTTTCCACTTCTAAAAACTTCTAGTAAAGTAGGATTTGGGGATTCCCCTGCTGCTGGGAGAGGAGTACTCTTTGTGCTACCAAACAGCTTTTAGGGAACAGTTGCTTTTTGACCAAAGCTTCTGTAACCGCTAGCTTGATTCCAGCAACTACCTAGAGCATCTAGGTAGCACCTAGCAATTACCTAGAGCATATCAATTAAATCTTTTGGTTTATTTACCGTATATTTTCTGTAGTCGTAGAAATTGTATTATATCCCCGATACAGTAATGCCTATCATCCTTCCTCTGGAATTTATCACAACGTTTCCATCTACGACGAAGATCCAGTGTAACGCCTCCTTGCCAACCTGTATTGCGCATCTTGCTCGGCCATCCAAAAGGCTTTTGAGTCGGGCCTTTCCCCCGAATATTACCAAACCTCGTAAAAATAGGGGATTGCTAACGAACTAAGGAACACCGCTGACCCTGGGGATGCTTTCAGTAGTGACAGTCTCAGGTCCCCCTCACGCAGCTCTCCCGGGCCAGCCACTAAGGAAAGCAGCGGGAATTTCGCAGCGCGGTGACAGCACTGCTCTCCACGGAGCGCTGCGACGGGACGGCTATTTTAGCACCGGCTCTTTGGGCGTGAGGGCTCCGCAGGAGTCACTTGCTAAAAGAAAAAGCGCAGAAATGCCAGAGCGCGGAGGAGCGGAGCGAGCGGGCTCCGAGCGCAGGGGCCGCTCACTGCGCCCTTCCTCGGGGCTGGCCCCGGCGCGCCCCGCGGTGCTGCGCACCCGAGGGGAGCAACACGCGTGGGACGGCGGAAACCACGCGTGCTCGGAAAACGCGCGCTCGGAAGAAACGCGCAAACTTTTCAAACCGCGCAGCGCTCGGTGTCCGCGCAGCAAAACGCACGCCGGGGGTTACCGTCGGGGGTTACCGTCGGGGACGGGTACCGCCGGGGGTACCGCCGGCGTTTCCACGGCGCCCCGCCGCCACGGGGAAGGGCCCGGCAGCGGCCAGCACCCCTCGCCCCGTCTTAACCTCGGGGCCGCCGGGGCGGCCGCTGCGGGAGCCCCGCGCAACCCCCCGCGCAACCCGGCGGCCTCAAGCGCCCGGGAGACGAGCGAGCGTGTGCTCCCCGCCGTGCTCTCCCCCGGCTCCTTCTGCCCGGGTGCACCGAGCCTCCCTCACCCCCCCCCACACCCTCATCACCTCCCACCGAGGGCTGCGCGGATTTTCCGTCGCCCGCGGAGCGCCGCGCCGCAGGCGGCAGCGGCTCCCCCGCCTGCGCTGATGCCTCCCGGGCACTTTGGGCGCCTGCGCTCCCCGGGGACCGGGCGCGGAGCGATGCTCGGGGAGCGGAGCGGGAGGAGGGACGGGGCGCGGCGCGGCGCGGCTCCGGCCGGGGGCAGGTGCGGGCGGCGGCCCGGGGGACGCGACGGGACGGGAGGAGAGGGGAGCGGGTCGGTACTCACACGAAGGCGTGGTAGACGAAGGCCCAGCCGCGGGGCCGCTCCAGCACGTTGTACAGGTAGTTCTGCAGCCGGCGGTACTTGGCGTTCCTGCGGCAGCTCGGGCCGCTGCTGTACGAGAGCGGCTTCCCCAGCAGGCTCATGCGGGCGCCGTGCTTCCCGCGGCGGCCCTCCCGCAGCCCGGCGGGGGCGGTCGCGCCGCCGGTGCCCAGGAGCAGCAGGCCGTCGCCGCGGGCCGCCGCGCTCGCCAGCGTCCTGCCCCGGCCCGACTCGACATCCTTCATGCCCGCCGCCGCGCCGCTCTTCACCCAGAGCCCCGCGGAGCCGCCCTCCTCCCCGCCGCCGTGGTTGCGGGGCATGGCATCACCCCGGGCGCCGGGGCGGGCGCCGGAGCCGCGGCGGAGCAGGGCGCGGGCGGCGGCGGCCAGGCACCCCGCGGCGGCGGGCCGCAGGAGGCAGCGGGGGCCGAGGGGCTCCGGGCGGCGCCCGCGGGGCGCGGGGGCGCGGGCCACTTTGGGCGCCCGGCGCGGCGGGCCGGGCTGCGGCAGCTTCGCGGGGGCCCCGGCGAGGGAGCGGGCGCCCCCCCGGGCGCGCTCTGCTCCCGGGCGGCGGCGCCCGGCGTGGCCCCGCGGCCCGGGACGGGGCGGCGGGCGGGCGGGCGGGCAGCTCCGCGCAGCTCCGGCGGAGAGGCCGCGGGGGCGAGGGCTCCGGGCCGCGGCTCGGCGCTGCCTCTCGCCGCCCGCTGCCCCGCTGCCTCCCGCGGCGCTCGGCCCGGCCGGGCCGGGCAAGCTGTTGCTCCCAGCGGCGGAGAAAGTCGGCGAGGCGGGCGGGCCGGCGGGGGCCGCGCCGCCCGGCGCCTCCGCGTCCCGGGGGGCGAGCGGCGAAGGCGGCGGCGGTGCCCGCGGCGGGGCGGGCGGCAGGCGGCTGGCGGGACGCGGCGCCCGCGGGCTACGCGCGCTCCCGGGAAATGTCCATGTAAGTCCGAGAAAGTAACAAAACTGCCGTAAGTCCCGGCGGCGGCGGCGGCGGCGCGGGGGAGGCTCGGCCGGCGGCGGGACCCCGCTGCGGGCGGGGAGCGCGGCCGGCCCGGGCGGGGCAGCGCAGGCGAGCCGCCGGGTGTCCCCCCGAGGGGGCGGCGCAGCCCGGCACGCCGCTCCGGCGCTTCCGCCGTGCCCCGGCCCCCCGCGGCGGCGGGAGAGCAAATCCCAGCGGCGGCGGCGGGGGCTGCCCTCCCTGCGGGCTCCCCCCCGCTCCCCGGCAGCTCCGGCCCCGGCGCGCTGCGGCCGGAGCGCAGCGGTGCCGCCGCTCGGTGCCCGGGCTGCGCCGAGAAAACAAAGCTCCCCCTGCCGAGAGCGGCCCTTTAACTCCCCGCCGCATCAAGGTGAGCTTGCGGGGAAGAAAAAAAAAAACACCCAAAAACCAAGCCACCGACAACAACAACAAAATACCCACCCCACCGCGCCGCGGGCGCGGCCGCTCCGCGCCTCCCCTGCCCGCAGCCGGCGGCAGCCGCGCCGACTTTGGCCGCCGTTTATTGCCGGCCCCCCTCTCCGCCACCCGCCCCGCTCCCGCCCGGCCCCTGCCGCTCCGCGGGGCCCGGCAGCGCCCGCCGCCCCCCGGGGGAGGCTGCGATGGCGGCGCGAAGCCGGCGCTGCCCGGGGGAGAGGGCGGCGAGCCGCCGCCCCGGCGCTTCAGCACCGACTTCGTGAAAAACAGCTGCGTGTCACGGGCTTTGCAGCCCGAGCACCGCAGTGTGCAAATGCGATGCTCCTTCGTGGAGGGTTAAGGGAAAGTAATAATGTGGGCGCTAATGTCATGCGAAAAATCAATAGAGGCATTCTGAAATTCTATCCAATTTCGGGTTTTTATTTCGTACTGGCTAGTTAGAGGCCAGGCTCTCAAGCCTTTGATTAACACACCATCTCCAACTTCCAGAAAAGAAGTAAGCGGTGAAGTCTGGCCGAGGACGTTAACTTGTGCCTCTACTAAAGCAACGTGGAAACGTCAACAGCGCTAATTTACTGCTACGGTGTCTCCAGAGCCTTTCAATCAGTTGTATTTATATGACGAGCTTAATCTTCTTCCTTTCTTCGCTGCGCTTCCGCTTCCACCGCAGGCAGCTTCAAACAGGAACTTTCTAATGTGAACCGTAGTGGCCACTCACGCTCGTGATAAGGGACAGCACACATGTCAAAACAGATGTTAAGTAGTTGATGTAAGTATCCACAGCAACCCATTAATATTTAAGCTTTCCAGTGGCCCATATCTACTCCTCTTTCTTTGAATTGTAAATTGAGTTAGCTAATCCTTCATTTACTACTCCTTTGCATTTCCCTTCTTGGATATGCAGGTGTTTATACTCTCCATTTTTTGCATCCCTATGTACTCATTTACAGCCAAATACGTCTAGCATGCCTTTCACATCAGCTGAGCCTCCGGCACCATGCTTAGCTACATACCCTACCGGCCTTTGTCACTTGAGTAAAATATTTGAGGGTCTGTACTCAAGTTCCAGAAAGCTAAACTGTGCCGTTCATCTGGGAGCACATGCTCCAGCCCGCTCAGCAAGGCTCAGTAAGGCCCCCCTCCCGCAAGCGCGCACCCGTGAGCTTCGCTTAATTGCCGTGGGTAGGCAATGGCACGGCTTGCAGCAGCAGAACGACACACATGCATCACTGTTGATAGGATCGAGGCTTTGAAGTGGGGATTTGGACAATAAACTATGAAAATTACTGAACTGCTGTTCCTGATGTACTTTTGGTGATCCACTAAGAAATATTGTTATAATTCTGTGCCCTCTAGTGGCGCTTAAAATCATCTATTAATTTAAATAGTAGTGAAGAAAGCAGTCTGTGAGCACAAGTAGTATGGGCCAATATTGAAATATAGCCATAGATGCCAGGACAGCTAGACGCAAAAAAAAAAATAATACTCTTAGTGATGAATTAAGTATTTTATTTTTACAGTGTGCGAACAAAAGGATTGTCCCATTTATTATCTTTTATTAAATAATACTTTTAAAAGTATGTATTATGAAAAGAGATTGATGGTAATTATTCTAATTCCCACTTGTTAATATGTCAGATAACCAGAGCATAATACACTGGTTGAATGCTGCGTACTCAGGCAGCTGCCTGTACCAGGCAGAGGAGCTCTACTGTGTAAAAAAGCTAGTCCTCCTCTAAGTATTTATTGCAAAATATGGATCTACATTTGTACAACAACAAATTCCCCTTACATTTTGGCTTCAGACTATATAATACCTGCAGAGATGAGTTGTGTGAAATTCTAGTGTGTTGGCACGGTCCAAGGTTGCCCGGGGTTCAGGTGTCAGTAAGAGGATCTACTTGACGAAATCTCCAAGGCAAGAACATTCCAAGGAATCTTGACTTCTCGAGGCTGCAGATGCAGTATATCCCACCTGCAGGTGGGACAAGGAAAACGGCATGCTGAAGCGCAGCTGGGGAGTAGCCATTACTGTGCTTTATGGCAAATGCCAACAACATAGTCTTCCAAAATTGTAAATCATGGGTTTTAAGATAGTGTTGCATTATTCCAAATGTATACATCAAATGTTATGTATCCTGACTTGTGGAAGGAATAGCTGATACATATAAGTCTTTTCTGATCAGGAACAAAATGTTTCATGTGTTTGGGATTTTCAGGGTTTTCTTTCCAATGTGTTACTTGTGGTATGTTGTCTTAAATCAGTGTTTCTGGGTTCCATTTTAATAAAAGAGAGGAAATTATTTAAACAGCAGTGATATTCCCTTATTTATAATAAAATATGTGTTTGCAACAGCAGGTAAACTTCTTTCCTAAGACCTTTACTAATGCGATTTTGGAGTTAGCCACACTAGAAGTTAAACCAGGCCATCGCAAAGACTAAATTTGCAGATAAACAACAGGAACAGTGAAATGCACTGGTGTGATTGTGACACAAGGTAGATATTAATCGAAGAAGAACCTTGTTACAGGGCAAAGAAAAGATGGAAACAAAGAAGACCAGACCAGGGGTGTTGGAGGGCGCTGGCTGGAGTTCAGGATGTCCCGTTCGCTGCCTCGCTCTGTGCTGCCAGGCCAGGTAGGAGCTGGAGCCTGCCCATGTCAAGTCCGAAGTACCTGAGCGTGTAGTTGCCTCAAGCCACAGACAGATGCTTATCGAGTTGCTGAAAACCAGTTGTGTACCTATATGCAGCTTTTAGTATTTACATGGATTTGAAAAATCCCGTCGTCTTTCTGCCTCGATTACATGTCCGTCATGGGGTGGTAACAATTGGTTCGTAGAGGGGTTGTTAGCATAAATTCATGGAACAATGTAAGACACTCAAATGCTGCAACGGGGGAATGGTACAAATCACGTACATACAGTGGCTGTTTTAAACAGAAAAGCAGAGTGGAAGCTGGAGGGCCTCCGTAGCAACGCTTTGCAAAGGTCAGTTTACCGTGGTATCATGTTTTGAGTTCATTTGAGTTGCTTGTTAATAACCTTTTCTGTGTTATATAATACAGTGAGGTATCACGTATGCTCTAGTTTTGCATCTCTTCGTAAGATTTTTAGCTTTCTGCCTAATTATATGGAGGAGGGGATACACATAGCTATTCTTGGTGCCAAGCATACGAGAGTCAGGAATAAGTTTTCAAAGCTCGTAGGTGTTAGGAGCAATTCATTTGCTATGTGGACCTGTTGTATGGCCTGTAATACATGGTATTCATCTCCAGAAAACCCCAATTGAGCATCACTATTGCATAATGAATCATTAGCAAAATGTCAGATGAGGTGAACAGCATGTTAGGATGCATATTACAAGCTGTCTAGTCAGTGCATGCAACATGCTAGCAGTTGTAGCAGGGCTCTGATATTAATATTCAAAAATGTTGGAACATTATATATATTGTATTAATATTCCAAGATGTAGGAATATTTTCCTGCAAGCTTTTTTCACATAAATGAAAGAAGGAAGGCTGTCAGTAGCATGAGACTTTCATGCACTGAACACAGAAGAAAGGACTGCCCAACCTTCCTGGTACATTCTTCATGAGATCCCTTAACCTTGAACTCGAGGGAGTACCTTCAAAAGTGATTTAGTTTTGATGTCCCTTTTATGTGTTGACCTTGCTGTTAGACTGCTACGAGGTTGCTAACTCTGAGGAAGACCAGTCTCCACAAAGAGCTGTCCTGAGACCAGACTTTGATTCCAAGCAGGCCATGGCCAGCACTGATAATCACTTTGTGTTACTACCAGCACAGGCTAAATTTTAACCAGAGTACAAGACGTGAATGGACCACTCACAGTACTTGTGCCTTCTTGGCCGGAGGTGTGCTAGAAACACTTCTGCCTGGTTATTACATCTGTAAAAACCAGGGCCAGTTCCCAAACTGTTTCTAGTGGGCCCCTTCCTCTGCCAGGAGCTGTTTGCTCCTGCCCAGCTAGAGGAACTGTTTGGCCTCCTCTCCTTGCCTGGTCCAGCTCAACAGCAGAAATTCCTGGCCTTGCTTCTGTGCTGTCTGGCTGTCCTAGCAAAATGTTCATTTTGCTTCCTGACATCTAGTATTTCCTCTCACTCATCAGATATTCATCCCTGATAAGAGAATTAATTGATTCCATTCATTCCTACTTAACTAAACATCTAAACATCACTCTCCGTTAATAAAGCGTGCCTCTCTGTAAAGTCATTGCCAGACCCCAACACCCTGTCTCCTAAATGGTTCTTCTGTTCATCTCTTTTACTTTCTTTTTCATTCTTTGGATTTTTTTTTACTATTCTGTGGTGCTTTTCTTCCTTCTTCCTAAGCCTCCTCCCTCTGTGATTGAACTGTCTGGACTCCTGAGCAAACAGTCTGGTGACAAAACAAGACCGTATGTCTCGAATGGTGCCAACTCTGCCAGACATTCAGGGCCTGCTCCATAGACCATTCCCACTCTCTAATCCAGTGAAACCAAAGCATTTGACCGTTTAAGAAAAAAAAAAAAAAAAGAAAGAAAAAAAAAAAGACTTGAGTCTATACTGAGAACTGCAGAGCAGTTTACCATACAGGAGCTGGGAATATAATATAAATAGAATAACATATGAAATATTTTTACAGATAGAAAGTTTTCATTTCTCAAAATATTTAGATTTTCAAAATCATATTCCTCAAAATACCAAGAGGTTTTGGAGAAAACATGCCAATCAAAAATGTTAATGTTTAATGCAGTCTTTTGTAGCCAAACACGGTTTCTAAATAAGAAAAGAGATCCTTGGGAGCCTTGGGATGTTGTCTTCAAAATTACTTGTGTTCAAGGAGAAGAGTGCAACTTGGCTAGGTTGCAAGGCGGCAGTTCCTTTGAGCAGACATGGTAACAACGCACAGCAGACCTGAAGAAACCCAGCAAGGTCAGAATATGGCTTCTGAGGAATTCAGCAAGAGCACATTCTTTTTTCAGGTTTCCAGTGTAGGAGAAAAGTAAGGATTTTTTTCGTTTGGATTTGTTTCTGGTTTCTTTGGGTATGGAGGAAATATTCTGTGAAAGCTCCATTTGATCCCTAGAGTTAACAAAATTCCTTTAAGACACAGCAATACATAGTCTTAGTTTATGCATTAGATCATCTACAGATGCACCTGAAAGAAGCTGGTGGCTGATATTTTGATGTATCCCATTATGAGCTTTTCCTTTAGACTATAGTGACCTTTGTTGTTTGCCAGACATGAACTTCTGGCCATCTCCTCTTTCTCCTTCTCTGCACATCTTTTCCACTTGTACCATATCAGCTCTGATTTTGAAAATTCCTATTCAACTATGGCCTAATCTTTGAACCCTTGAAATTTTTTACATTAATATTTCAGAATCACCTGAAATTTTTCTTCTGAAAATACCTAGAAGCCTATCAGTCTTCACTTGAGTCAATAGGAACATAATTTGCATTTATGCTGGTTTTTCCAAAGACTAACTTGTAGATACAGGAGATGTGTTCATCTTTGCTCTCTCTGGCCCAAATAAATTTAAGAAAATCTATGCAGAGTAGCATGGAGAGAGCCAGCCGCTTCAGGTCCTCTTACCTCAGGGTGCTGGTACTTCAGAAATGCTGAACACCTCTAGGCGTTGCTTCTGGGCAACAGAGCCATGCTGGGGCTGGAGGGAATACTCTGACCACGGACCACTAGGACCGGTTGGCGATACCAGAGGAGATACCCTCTGCATGTTTGTCGCCAGTTTAAAAGGTTCCTTGTTTGGCGCCCTGGCTTCTGCAACTCTCGTATGGAGGTGCCTATACTCTTCATGCATCATTGAGATAGCTTAGTCCTAACTTACTGCCAGTTTTCATAAAAAGTATAAAAATATTTGTCCTCTTTGATGTGCCTGTTCAAACAATTTGACAGCATCTATGATCCTCAAAGAATTTGAGTAAGATGTGCCCTCTGAGTTACCAAAGTGACCTAACGAGAACTTACAGACTAGAGGCACCACAGAAAGCTGGAATAGATACAAACTCTGACAGCATGTGCTTCCATTAATGTATCAGAGGACAACCTGTCATTGGAAACCTTTTGTAGGAATTTGTATGCTTGAGGCTCCTCCTTTCTGCTACTGCATTCCTGTTGACTTCAGTGAGATTTATTCCTGTCATTAGGTAAACCGTAAAGGCAGAGGGGAAAGTGTTTAAGGTCAGTAGAGCCCTCAAGAGCTCCTGTTGGATGAGTAATGAGATTCAGTCAGAGCTGTTGGAACTGTAGCACATCAGAAAGGAGTTCCTTAGGCTTCTACAAGCACGGTTAAGCACTTGACTTACCCATGTTCTTAAATCTCATCCTAAAGCATGCACCTCAAAAATCTCCATCAGGAGAAAGATGAAAAACGAGAAAGCAAAGGTTAAGAGGAATATAGGCAACCTAGTGAAGCTGTGAGACAACCACAATAACAAGACAAAGTTTACAACAACAGGTAAGCAGGAATCATAAACATGGGGAATAAGATAATAGTAGAGAACAGGACTTTTTCCAACACAGCTTAAAGGGATGGTCTAGCAGCTGTATTCCTAGAGGAAGGCTGGAGGTAGTTATTTCATTTCAAAAGAAGAATAAAAAAGAAGCTGTGAGCTGTCTAAAGCTAGCTTGTTTTCTGTCTCCACATATATCACTGTCTGCAAGGAAACGTATGAGCCAAAAGTGATTTTTAATATCCTTGTAGGGTTGGGAAGATGATTAAATGCCATAGGCCAGATTTACTAGGGGAGTATTTACATGAGAAACAAGATGTACAAATATAGATATAAGGCAAAACCCACAACTGTTTGCCATGAGGGTGGTCGGACACTGGCACAGGTGCCCATATAGGTTGTGAAATCTGTCCTTGGAGTTTTCAAAGCTTAGCAGGCCTCAAGCAACCTGACATACCCTTGACAAGAGCCATGCATTGGGCAGGTTGGAGTAGATGACCTCTAGAAGTTCCTTCTAACCTAAATTACTCCATGAGTCTAGATGACCGAGGGCAATGAATACTTTATGACCTACCCTGTGAAATAAAAACCCATTGATAAGTTTGACCTGGTCAATACTGTAAGGACGCATAAGCATCTGTCACTGCCGATATCCTGCCCTGCTGCAAAATCACAAACCTTATGTGCAGGGGGCAGAGGGTTGAAAGGATAGCAGTGGTTTCTGCCTTTGATGTAATAGCTCCTCCGATTGCTTTTCTAAAAAGAGGGGGATGGGAGACTGAGCAGAGAGAGATATCGTAGCACAGTCCCATGTGAGCATAACTGCCAGGAACAACACAGGACCAGGTGCCCGCCCTGTCTCCGCCATGGGTCCCACCACTTTGTAGCCCATTGACTTCTCCTTCCTTTCTGCAGCCTGCTCTGCCATAGCAAACATCCTTCCTTTTCTCATCTCTTTCTTTCCCTGCAAGATGGCTTGAACTTGGCTGAATTTTTTGCAGTAAGACTTTTCAGTGTCAAGAGATCACGGATGATTAGCTGCAAACCTCATTTCCCCCAAATAAAAAGGCAGCATTTCCAAATTTTTATTTTTTAAAAGGGAGTAGTTATTTTAGTTGCCCTACATAACAGACCATTTTAAGAAAGTGTTGAATTCTCCTGGTTTGAAAATTATGTTTCTGTTAGCATTTCCTTACTAGGATGTTGAAATCTCTAGTCCTTTTTGAAAATCTTGATCAGACTTTGTCTCTGATTAATAGGACGTTCACATTAAAACCATTTAGGTTGTTTAATTTAAGCAGGGGTGAAATTCTGCCTCTATTTTGTTATTCTGCCTGAAGATTGTTATTCTGCAGGAAGGTTCATTGGTTCCAACTAATGAGAAGAAGAAAATAACCGGCTCAAGTTGGTGATACCATAAATGCTTGGAATGAAAATTAAACATTATTATTAGCAACTTTCAGCAGGGTTTAAAGTGTTGAAATTTAACCTTGCCATGTGGATCCCTATCACTTAACTTTAATGAGTAACCAGTAGCAGGAAAGTTTCCTATATCGTGTGTGCAGTAGCTGCTGAAGGGAGATATGACATATTATCTAGACTGGTTTATAGATGCAGCTATCCTATCACCGCAATAAAGAGAGAAACTAGAAATTTAAGCCATTATCTCCTAAAAGGTGCACTATAAAACTATGGCTCTAAAATGATTTTTGTAGTGTAAAGATCATGTACTGGAAACAAAACTTACATATTTCAAAAAGAAATGATGGCCTAGGTGATAATGATGGGTGATAAATAAAAGCAACAAACTACCTTCATAACTGAGTTAGAAATGGTTTTCACTATTATTCCACCTTCCTTATGTTAGATCTTGATAGCAAACCTTTTTTTTTTTTTTTTTTTTTTCCTCAAAATGTTTCACTGGAGCAGAAGTAAGAAATAGTTGAAAGCTTAGAGATGAGTGTTTTGGAACATTTTGCAGAGCACGTTGTCTGGGGCCATAAACACACGATTCAGTTGTAACTTAAAATATCTGATTGAAGTTGTTCTTTCCATTCACTGTCTCTTTCCATATTTAAATCCATACAGATAAGGATACCTCTCTGTTACCAGAGCGAATCTATACACTTGAGTAGCATCACAGTGGAGGCAGTTTCCTGCTGAAACAAATGAGCCCCAGATAGTAACAAACATTTTATTGTTTACTTCTGCTCAACTGATGAAGAACTACTGACTTTATTTTCTAATGAGGGGAGTATTTGCAATGCTGATGATAATTTCAGAAGATCAATGTTGCTTTAGATCCCAAGTAATATTGATTAGGATCTTATTCCCCGTTACAAAACAAACATGTTTTCTTTCTTTAATATTGTATATGACAATCTCTTTCGTAGCTTGCCTTTGGCTGAGGAACCCTATTAAAGGCATTTTGGTTTCATGCACCGCATTAGTTAGGAGTAATAACTTCCACCATGTAACCTTACCTCCTCCTCCTTAATTATTTGCTGCCCACTGAACTGGTACGTTCTCTTCCTAAAGCTCACCCCTGAGGAGCGCTGCCAACCGGGTGGGCAAACAGGGCCTGGCGTCGCAGCCAGGGCATGGGGCAGTAGTTTGCATGGCAAATTGAGCGGCAGTTCGCACAGGAGGCCGCCGCTTCGAAGGAGGGGCATTCCACTGGCCAAGTGGGAGACTTGAAGTACACGTAACCCAGCAACCGGGCACCATTCTGTGACCATCGGCACAGGTTGAGGGCACTCATCCTGCCTGTCCCTCAAGGCAGAATGGTGGGCACTCATCTGAGAGCAAAGGCTGCAGCTCTGGCTGGGGGGCCTGCACCATCTACCCCGGCGGTGGCCGATGCCTCCACCCAGATGGAGCTGCTGAAGGGAGAGGCTGCAGCGCAGACCTGAGACTGCAGGAAGTGCCTAGACCTTTCTCCTGGGGCAGGGACAGGTAGCAGACCTGTCTGCAAAAGGTGTGCCCAGGTGGAGGACCTCCTGCAGCAGGTGGCTGAGCTGAGAAGGCTGCGTAACATCACAGAGGCTGAGAAGGCGTTAGATAGCTGGTTCCAAGCGCAGTCTGCGGTGGACCCATGGCCCATGGCCAAACAGCCAAAAACTCCCGCACCGGCACAGACAGAAGGGAGGGGGGCCAATAACACAGAAGAACGAACACTTGCAATGGCAAGGACCAGTAAGAGGAAGAGACTTCCCCCAAAGCCTGAGGTGCCCTTGCAGAACTGCTTCACCGCTCTGCAGACTGAAGAGGAAAGACCTGTCACACCAGGAGAGACGGAGCTGAGTAAGGCAGCCCGATCTGCTCCCCCTATAACAATCAGCGTACCTAAGGAAAGGCAACGGGTGATAGCAGGCGACTGTCTTCTGAGAGGTACAGGGGCACCCATTTGCCAATCTGATGCACTCTGTAGAGAGGTGTGCTCCTTACTGGGGGCTCATATCAGGGATGTCACTGAGAGACTACCAAGCCTCCTACGGTCCACTGACTATTATCCACTGCTGTTGTTTCACATGGGCACCAGTGATACAGCCAGGAGCAGTCTGAGGAGCATCAAGAAGGATTACAGAGCCCTGGGAGTGGCGGTAAGGGACTCTGGAGAGCAGGTAGTTCTTTCACCAGTCCTCCCGGTCAAAGGGAAGGGGTTTGAAAGGGCCATTCAAATCTGGAAAATCAACCAATGGTTACAGGACTGATGCCACACCAACGGTTCGGCTACTTAGACTATGGGACTCGGTTTGAGAAACCTGGTCTACTAGGGGCTGATGGGGTACATCTATCCGAGAAGGGGAAGAGCATCTTTGGTCACAGGCTTGCCAAGCTGGTGAAGAGGGCTTTAAACTAAAGTTGCCGGGGAAGGGGAACCTCAATCCATCCCACTCCTACCAGTTTGATGCCAGTGCCAGCAATAGGTGCCCAGAGCCTGGAGAAGGATCACAGGTCAGCAGGAGAGCACCTGAAGAGCAGCACAAAGGAATTCCAGCCACTCCAGTCAGTAGGTCAGCTTCATCATGGGCCCAACTTAAATGCCTCTATGTAAACGCACATAGCATGGGGAATAAACAAGACAAGTTAGAGACCTGCACATGCCTGCACATCTATGATCTTATTAGCGTCATGGAGATGTGGTGGGATGACTCCTATGACTGGAGTGTTGGAATGGAAAGATACAGGCTTTTTAGGAAGGACAGACATAAGAGACAAGGAGGCGATGTCACCCGCTATGTCAATGACCAGCTGGAGTGCATGGAGCTGCACTTGGGGATGGATGAGGAACTGACTGATAGCTTATGGGTCAGGATTAAAGGGAGGGAAGGGACAGGTGATGTTATAGTGAGGGTCTGCTACAGGCCACCTGACCAGGAAGGCTGAGCTGGTGAGGCCCTCTATAGACAGAAAGGAGCAGCCTCACGTTCACTAGCCCTGGTCCTTCTGGGGGACTTCAACCATCCTGGTATCTGTTGGAGGGACAACACAGTAGCACATAAGCCATCCAGGAGTTTCCTGGAACGCATTGATGATAACTTCCTTCTCCAAGTGATAGAGGAGCCTACAAGGAGAGGTGCTATGCTGGACCTTGTGCTCACCAACAAGGAGGGTCTGGTGGGGAATGTGAAGGTCAAGGGCAGCCTTGGCTGCAGTGACCGTGAAATGGTGGAGTTCAAGATCCTTAGGGCACCAAGGAGTGTGCACAGCAAGCTCACTACCCTGGGCTTCAGAAGAGCAGACTTTGGCCTCTTCAGGGATGTGCTTGATGGAGTACCATGGGATAAAGCCCTGGAGGGAAGAGGGGCCCAAGAAAGCTGGTTAATATTCAGGGATCACCTCCTCCAAGCTCTGGAGTGATGCATCCCAACAAAGAGGAAGCCAGGCAAAAACACCAGGAGGCCTGCATGGATGAACAAGGAGCTCCTGGACAAACTCAAACACAAAAAGGAAGCTTACAGAGGGTGGAAGGAAGGACAGGTAGCCTGGGAGGAATACAGAGAAATTGTCCAAGCAGCCAAGGGTCAGGTTAGGAAAGCTAAAGCCCTGATAGAATTAAATCTGGCGATGGACGCCAAGGTCAACAAGAAAAGATTCCATAGGTACGTTGATGATAAAAGGAAGGCTAGGGGAAATGTGGGCCCTCTCCAGAAGGTAACAGGAGACCTGGTTACCTGGGATATGGAGAAGGCTGAGGTACTCAATTACTTTTTTGCCTTAGTCTTCAGCAGCAAGCGCTCAAGCCACACCGCCCAAGTCGCAAAGGCAAAGGCAGGGCCTGGGAGAATGAAGAACCACCCACTCTAGAGGAAGATCAGGTTCAAGACCATCTAAGGAACCTGAAGGTGCACAAGTCCATGGGACCTGATGAGATGCATCCATGGGTCCTGAGGGAACTGGCGGATGAAGTTGCTAAGCCACTATCCATCACAACTGATAAATTGTGGCAGTCTGGTGAAGTTCCAGGGAAGCATAAACCCCATTTTTAAAAAGGGAAAAAAAGAAGAGCCGGGGAACTACAGGCCAGTCAGTCTCACCTCTGTGTCTGGCAAGATCATGGAGCAGATCCTCCTGGAAACTATACTAAGGCACATGGAAAATAAGGAGGTGATTGGTGACAGCCAACATGGCTTCACTAAGGACAAATCGTGCCTGACAATTTTGGTGGTCTTCTACGATGGGTTTACAGCGCTGGTGGATAAGAGAAGAGCAACTGATGTCATCTACCTGGACTTGTGCAAAGCATTTGACGCTATCCTGCATGACATCCTTGTCTCTAAATTGGAGAGACATGGATTTGGTGGATGGACCACTCAGTGGATAAGGAATTGGCTGGATGGTCACACTCAGAGAGCTATGGTCAACGGCTCGATATCCAAGTGGAGACCAGTGACGAGTGGTGTTCCTCAGGGGTCGGTATTGGGACCAAAAAGAAGCGTGGCCAGCAGGTCAAGGGAGGTGATTCTCCCCCTCTGCTCCACTCTCATGAGACACCACCTGGAGTACTGCATCCAGCTCTGGGACCCCCAACATAGGAAGGACATGGACCTGTTGCAGTGAGTCCAGAGGAGGGCCACAAAGATGATCCAAGGGCTGGAGCACCTCTCCTATAAAGACAGGCTGAGAGAGTTGGGCTTGTTCAACCTGGAGAAGAGAAGGCTGTGAGGAGACCTTATTGCGGCCTTCCAGTACTTAAAGGGGGCCTATGAGAAAGCTGGAGAGGGATTTTTTACAAGGGCATATAGTGATAGGACAAGGGGTAAATGGCTTTAAACTGAAAGAGGGTAGATTGAGATTAGATATAAGGAAGAAATTCTTCACTATGAGGGTGATGAGGCACTGGACGAGGTTGCCCAGAGAAGTTGTGGATGCCCCATCCCTGGAAGTGTTCATGGCCAGTTTTGATGGGGCTTTGAGCAACCTGGTCTAGTGGAAGGTGTCCCTGCCCATGGCAGGGGTGTTGGAACTAGATGATCTTTAAGGTCCCTTCCAAACCAAACTATTCTATGATTCTACGAAATCAAACAATATGTTTTGTAAAAGGGAAGAATTTACAGCAAAACACACGTTGTGGAAATGCCCCACGATCATGAGGCTGCTAAACATCATTTCTTCTCACTTAAGACCTACTTCACCACCTGTTTTAGGAGGCTGGAGCTGGTAGACCGGCCAGCTGTGGGGGAAGAGGAAGAAAACCAGCGGCCCTAAATTTATCTTTATTTGACACAGCCCTTAGCGCTGCGATGCTGCTGGTGAACACCAACATCGACGTGCGCTCCACATCCTCTGTATCCTCTGCATCCTGTGCATCCTCCGCATCCTTCTCACTGTCCGGCCCCCGGCGGTCCCCCGGTCCCCCCCGGCGGCCGCCGGGGGGGACCGGGGGACCGCCGGGGGCCGGGACCGTCAGTGTCTCGGTGCCCTCAGCAGGTGGCAGTGGCGGCCCACGGCGGGGAGGGGTGCACGGAACCCCCCCATCACCCGCCCGTGGGGAGGCGGTCACCCCGCGGGGCTTCCGCGGAGCACCGGGGAGCAGCATCGCAGGCGGATGGTAGGACATGTCCTTCGCCTCCCCGCACGCAGTTGTGGTTCTTTTAATAAACGTTAAGTAATTCCTCAAAGGAATTTCGAAGAAAAAATTGATGCAATCAGGAAAAAAATACCCGAACCCCAAACATACCCCCAAAACACTCGACAACCCCACAAAAAACCCAAATAAAAAGTATCCTTTTGATAAAATAGCTCCTCTATCCACGCAGTCCTTCCACCACCACAGCTGTGGTTGGGCTTGTGTGTAAATGATGGTAAAAACACCATGGTAAAACCCACATCTTGTTGTTAAGTTCGGTCAACATGAATTTAATCCTGTTATGATCAAAAACTTCTGTACACAATGGTTTATAAGTGTTGCCAGTCTTGAGCTATTCCCTGAAGGGAGCAGATACATAAAGAAGTACCCATGTAAAAGTATGTCGAAACAATTCAATTTCAGACAGGGCGATCCCTCTTTATTTGAATTTCCAAAATGTTAATCATGTGAGAATGTTGAGTTTACACAGCCAGCCATGGTAAATGGTGTCTGTGTTTGTTTTCTATTTCTCTTTGAGGTATTTTGTATGTTTCTGTAATATCATTTCTTATTACTTCTTAAGTGTTTTAAATAGCCTTAAGTTAAATATATCTCTTTTTTTAATGACTACCACAAGTGATTACATATTAAGAGGATTAGGGTTTGCAGGAGCAATTGTTGAATGGAGTTTGTTTAATTAGTACTCATCTAAATAAGGGTAGCTGAGATGCTGATCCAGACTCTGTTCCCCATTGTGTCTGTGCTAACTTCGGTGGAATGACATCAGTAGTGAATACTGCTCATTATTGTGGGTTATTTTAGGTTTTTGTATAGCGCATGTGGTTCTCTAGTTAAGAGAGAAAAAGGCAAGAGTAATGGAGTATTATATTTTGTAGGTTCTATTTATTTGCTAGTACCTGTTTATAAATTATGAAAATACATATTTTTATATACTTGGCTCATTTGCATATATTGTCTGACAGCTTTTCTGGTGGGTTTTTGGTTTTTTTTTGAGAAGCTGGGTATCTACTATTTAAAACTGTGGCAATTTGGTGCAGTCATGTACTGGCTAGTCAAGGATTTCAAGTGGGACTCAAATTTTTTGAAAGAAATGATAGGTGTTGTGTTTTGGGGCTTTGGGCCACTAGGAAACAATACATTTTCTATGGGGGGAAAAGCATGCTTGTCTTTATTGACAGGAGCTTCAGAAGGATATCTCTGGAGCCCAGGGAAGCATATTGATTGACAGTTCCTCTACACTTGCCCACTGACGATGATTCATATCAAGACAGAGGAGGAAGTAAGCAGGAAGCAGAGAAAGGAAGGTGGTGCAGATTGGGTAGTTCCGCATGTCCCTCTGAGGTTCTGCGCATTCCATCGGAGGAGACCTGCCAGTGCGGTGGTTTCCATGGCTGCGCTGCTCTGTTTACCTCCTGTAGCATTCAATAACACCTAACTTTTCTGTATTGTTTTAATTGCTTCCCATTGGAGAACATTCCCAGGCTTTTGCTTTTCTGAAACCAGGTCCTATCCCTGGCTCTAAGTCTTCTCAAACTGATTACTGCAATGTTTTTTTCATTAAAATGTGTGCTCTGATGAAAGAGGCTGGTACAAAGGCAGCAGAGTAGTGGGAGCCTGATGGGTGTTAGTCTGTGGAAACACAAAATGCTACACATTTTCCATGCTATGCTTATCAGCTGTCAAACTATTGCACTAGATCAGATGCTTGCAGTTACTTAAAATGAAATCTGCAGCTTACAGATTTCTTGAAACACATGTAAGTGCAGGTAAACAAATTATTTTAAATTATGAAGTTAATATTTACATGCAGTCCTCTTTCTCCTGCCAAAATAGTATAAAGAAGACTATTCTCATCTATTTATTGTTATTTTAAATGTAGCCTTACCTTATGCACTTATACCATAGCATATAGGAATACACTCCTCCTAGATTTTTGCTTTCAATTTTGCCTGAAACTGTGGGTATCTATATTACTTACCCCGATTACCAGAAGCATGCATCTGCTTTGGGAGCAACACTACAAAGATCAAGCAATTCCACAGGCCTAGAACACTTTGTCTCCCTGAGGATCATGGCTTTCATGACTTCTAGTGGAATTATTTCAGTGACTTGTTACAGAGCTCTGACAAAGTAAGATACTTAATCATGTATCTAATATTCTTTTTTGACATAAAATGAATATTCTCTTATTACTTCTGTAGTTGCTACAAGTGGTGGCTCTGCCACACTATAACACCTTTAAGTTTGTTTTCTTCTTGCTTTTGTTGTGGTTTAGTCCCAGCCAGCAGCTCAGCACCACGCAGCCGCTCGCTCACTCCCCCTACCCCGATGGGATGGGGGAGAGAATCGGAGGAGTAAGAGTGAGAAACACTCCTGGGTTGAGATAAGAACAGTTTAATAATTGAAATAAAGTAAAATAGTAATGATGATAATAACAATATAATAATGATAATAACAATAATAATATCCAAAGCAAGTGATGCACAATGCAATTGCTCACCACCCGCCGACCAATACCCAGACAGCTCCCGAGCAGCGATCGCTGCTCCCCGGCCAACTGCCCCCAGTTTCTATACTGAGCATGACGTCATATGGTATGGAATAGCCCTTTGGTCAGTTTGGATCAACTATTCTGGCTGTGCCCCCTCCCAGTTTCTTGTGCACCTGGCAGAGCATGGGAAGCTGAAAAGTCCTTGACTGGCATAAGCAGTACTTAGCAACAACTAAAACATCAGCGTGTTATCAACGTTCTTCTCCTACTAAATCCAAAACCCAGCACTATGCCTGCTACTAGGAAGAAAATTAACTCTATCCCAGCCGAAACCAGGACACTTTACATCCTGAAAAGTTCTACTGCTCCTTTTCCAAGTGATATTATGGTATTGAATAGCAATTGTTTTAAAAGTTAAATAGAGAGCTTCATGCCAATTATTGATCCCTAAATTGCCCTTCTGCAGAAGCAGCCCCCAAAAGCTTCCACTTCCTACCCTTAACTTTGCTCATTAGTTTAGAGGGCACAAACTCTTTCCAAGGAGACAGAAAGGCAAAGATCACACCTTAAGGAAATATCTGGAAGAGACCTTAACTGGAAGTGTTCTACCAAGTTCCCTGATTTTCAGTGAGTGTGTTACTAAAAGGGTTCAGCATCTACCACGTTGCCATTTAGTGCATTCAGCTTTCTGCCCATTTTGTTCCAGACAACTTCAGGTGAGTAAAGTTGCAATTTGCTACTCACTTTAGACATTATGGTCCTTCTTAGAGGCATGCAGAATGGGACTTGACTAAGCAATTTTACTATGACATGAGAGCAGCAAGTTTATGGGAGGGTCAATAGAGACATCTGCCTGAGAAAAGCTTTTCTCTGCAGTATTTTTAAGAACAATTTAGGATGTAGGTTTTACAAAATTTTAATAAACAAGGGAAAAGTTTATATTGATATTAAATAATTTTTCTACAGGGGCTGTAAGCCTTCTGTAGTTTTTTATCAGAGAAACATTTGTCTGAGCAAGTTACTCAGCATGCAGAGGAACGGAGTCTTTGGGATTTTTGTTTCAGCTTTTTTGAAGCCTCTTTATTTTAAGTTCCCTAATTAATCGCTCAGTTGGGAATTATGCAGGCAGTATAAAGCTGTCATGGTTTAGCCCCAGTCAGCAACCAAGCTCCACACAGCTGCTCGCTCATCCTCCCCTCCCCGGTGGGACGGGGGAGAGAATCTGAAGAGCAAAAGTAAGAAAACTCATGGGTTCAAATAAGAACAGTTTAATAATGGAAATAAATTGTTGTTGTTGTTGTTGTTGTTGTTGTTATTATTATTATTATTATTATTATTATTATGATGATGATGTAGTGAAAAGGAAAACAACGAGAGAGAGAAAGACAGAGAGAGAGAGAGAAACAAAACCCAGGAAAAACAAGTGATGCAACCGCTCACCACCTGCTGACCGATGCCCTGCCAGTCCCCGAGCAGCAGTCGCTGCTCCCTGGCCAACTCCCTCCAGTTTATACACTGAGCATGACATCATATGGTATGGAATATTCCTTTGGCCAGTTTGGGTCAGCTGCATTGGCAGTGCCCCCTCACAGATTCTTGTGCCTGGCAAAGCATGGGAAGCTGAAAAAGTCCTTGACTAGTGTCAGTACTACTTAGCAACAACTAAAACGTCAATGTGTTATCAACGTTATTCTCATACTAAATCCAAAACATAGCACTATGCCAGCTACTAGGAAGAAAATTAACTCTATCCCAGCCAAAACCAGGACAAATGCGTTGCAAGAAAGACCCCCCAAATACATACCTCCCCTTTTCTAAGCTAGCTGGGGGACAGGACATAAAAGCAACTCAGATCTTGGCTACAGTTGTATTAGGATCTCAACCTTCAGATTAAAGTAGTTTTATGGAATGAGGTAAGAGGAAGAATTAATTCTTGGTTCAGAAAAAGGAAAGATCCCATGAGAAAGCATCAGAAGGAAGATTGTTTTCTAATTTAACTGCTGCTGATTTATCTTGGATGTGTCATGTATGGAGGATACTACAGCAAATCCATTAGTTTGCCAGGAGCTTGGTGTTCTCTTATCAACACAGACAGCAGTCTCCCTGAGAAGATTTAGGGAAATTACATGGCATGTCTATGCCTCAGTTTCCCAACTGTAAAATTGGAGTAATAATTTGTTACTTCAGATGGTGTTATAAAGATAACCCCCTCAAATTTTGGAAGGTTGCTGCTATCATCCTTAAGATGATTTAAAAGCCCATGGTTAAATACATCTACTCTTCCTTCATATTCAAAACCAACGTGATTTGCTTATCTCTTCAGTCATCTACCACAGATGGAGAGGACTGTGCTCCCAGGCAGGATAACTCTGACACAAGTGGATGTTTCTTAGTCAGTGAGATGTTTTGTACATTTGTCATTGTGTAAAATACATCTATTTTAATGAATGACTAAGAGTAAAAAATTTATTACCACACGGTAAATCAATTAAATGTTCTTATCCTTATAACAAGTATGCATTTCTAATGGAACATTTTGAAGCATGTTGTTATATTGCTCTACAGTACTAACAAACATCTGTTATTATACACAACCAATCAAAAACTGACTCAGTTACCCTGCAGATAATTTTAAAATGTCTTAAAAATTTTAATCATGAAGCATTCAAGCACCACTTTAAAAAAAAATCCCAACCCTGAATTGAAGCATACAAGTGGAAATAGCAAGATGACAAGCAGATTAAACCCATAATGAAACCAAGTTGCAAAATATTACAGTCTGAAGTACTATCTTCTGAGTGTGTGCTCACTTGAGTAATAGTCCTCTCTCCTCCAGTGGATGCTGACATTCCCTCGCCCTCTCCACCAAAGTAATTTGTCTACTTATTGACTAGTTTAATATTATATTTGAAAGCCTGCAAGCACCTTGTTGATATGTGAACAAATCAAGGTTTCTCCATCGCTTTGCTCTCTGTTTGTCCCTTTTCCCATCACTCACCTGGCAAAATGGCTTAAGCCACGTGGCTGGAGCTGTAAGAGGCAGGGGGATTCACCAGTCGCACTGTTTGGGGAGGTCGGATGAAATCCCCATGTAGATTACATGGGGTGTCAAGGGATGTGGTAGAATGTGCCTCTGGCTCAGGGTCGGGCTCTTGGGTTTTGGTGAGCGGCTGGCCCTGTTAGTTTACTGTGCCATGGATGGTCAGAAACTTCCTTCTGGTTTGGCTGCCTTAAGTTATATATTAAATCCAAATTCCTATGAACAACAGGGGAATGTTAACTTTCAACAAGTCAGTAGGAACTATTGGCTGTGCAGCACCTCTGACCATTCAGCCAGCTGAGAATATGGACCTGGGGACTTGTTTCTGGCCATAGTTTGTTGGCAGGGTACTGTGACACCAGGTTGTTATTATTATTATTACGGGGATATTATTGAGCCATTGCTTTTGTTCCAAACCTCAAACCACAGTTCATGTATAATGTAACATAAAGTATGTAATACCTATATCTTAAAATATCTTGCTTCATGTTTATTTTTCCCGTGACTTCGTATTTTTTTACTAAGTTGGTAGTTACATATATGAGAGATGGGCAAATTTAGAGTTTTCTCAGAACAAACCTGTCAATCCAATAGGATATTTCTCCAGCTTTTCATCTCTGGAGATCTAGCTCTAAATGTAGTCTGTATAATCCCTGTACTGCAGTTTGTTTGTATTGCTCCAGTAGAACTGCATAGTATTAAAAACCAAAGCCAAACATGGAATGAGTTGTATATAGACACAGTTTGTAGCCTCTCCCCACATTTGCTCCAGTAAGGCTTGACGTTAAAGAAAGAGTACTGAAAATCAGAATTTACACTTACAGCATCATGTGGGAAATCTTTCCAATACCTGAGTGTTATTATTATACTATAACAGGACTCCTATAAACAGCAAGTCATATAAAAGTTTTTAATTGGTTCTCCTGGTAGTCTTCACTACAGTACTGTAAACTTCTTTGAAAATGGAATTTAACTGCACCACCCAAATGGTATGAATTCCAATCACAGAAAAAAAAAGGAAAAAGATAGACATTTCACTTACTCTGTAGTTTTTTTATTGTGTTTTATAAAGGTTGCTTAAATTATTGATGCAAAAGCTTATGTGCATGTATTATAAATACTGTCAGAAATGTGTTTACTTAGCCAGGTTATTGGGAAAAATAGTGCAAGGAAAGAAATTGGCCATATACTTCATAATGAACAGAAACCAAGGAAAACATAGAGATTATCTGAATTTGTTTATATATTTGGTTTTACATAACACATTTTAAGTCATTCTGGTTTTCCCACTTGCAAGCTGATACAGAGCCTGAGGATAAACTACTTTGGGGACAGAACCAGGAAGACTCGCATTACAAACCAGCACTGTGCAAGCCTGGTTTTATCCCACCTCCCAGTCTTTAGGGATTTTCAACAAGTCCTGAGTATCTGCTTATTCTCTGAAGACAGAAGGGCACAGAGGTTTGCACAACCACGGCTCGCTTTTGGAAACCCTGCAGTGGGTGCTGACAAGCTCAGCACATCAGCAACTTCTGTTTCCCCCGACCAGAAGCTTCATTTGGTCAGGCAGAGTTGCCCAAGCAGCATTGTCTGCCATTCATCACCTTCAAAAGCCCTGCCAATCATCCTGCCTTGGCATGTTATCCCTTCCCCTTGCCCATTCACTGTGAATGTAAGCAGCTGCTGCAGCAAGAGGGATAGCATGGGCTGTCAACTTTTTAACAGCTGGGAAACGTGCAAGTCTGCTTCTCATTTTTAGATGCTGTACATAGGGCTATCCATTGCTGGCTGTAGGCTTTGGTCTAGGTGGGCAAAACCACAACATCAAGAAGAACATCTACACCCTGTTTGTCTCGTATCATTGGCTGTGGTCTGTGCTGGACTGTGCTAACTCAGAAGTGCTTCCACCAAAGCATCCCTGAAGAGGTTCAGGATAGGGACACCAAGTGCATTCCCCAGCTACACTGTTGGCAATCATGATGTCAAAAAACTTAAAACTGTGCTCAGAGCTGCTCTGTCACTAACTCTGTCTTACTTCTCTTCGCTGTCCTGTGGGAGTGGTGAGGCAGCAGGTTATGCCAGCAGCTGAACACGCAGCTTTTCACGTCCCTTCCTCCTGGCCAGCGTCAGACCTTGTCTGGGCAGTACAAGGCCCAAGTAATCAGCTGAACCCAGCTGCAAAACAGGACCAGACTTGGTGGCAGCTTGGACCACCACCTGCCATTACCATGGCCAAGGAGTCAGGGGACCCGGGTCTCTTTGGAATGTCTGGTCCCTGGTGAATCCACTATGCCACCTCTGAAAAATGTAATCTTGGCATCCCAAAGCTTAAGATGTTTGTTTATTTTGCCTGCATTTTTAGAATGACATCCTCAAATTTCACCTATTTCTGCTTCCATTTCTTTGCTGTCTCAGGGACAACTTGGGGGAGAATCATGGAGAACCACTCTGAGATAGCTAAGCCTCATTTTGCACAAGCCAAGGACCACTGAATGGTTTGCAGGAAATCTTGAAAGGGAAAAGCAAGGCTTGAACCTTTTTCAGGTTTCAAAGGGTTAATTTTCCTTTTCTCCAAAAGAACATCTCCATCATACAAGGGTGGATGCTAGTTGTTTGAAGAAAATACTCAGAGGATGTGGTTCCTCTGTCTCAGCTCTATTCTTCAAAAATTTGCAAAATGGAATCATCAGAGAGAAGTGCTTGTCTGAATTTCCAATTAACACCCCAAAAGTGCTTGGATAGATGCTTCTCTTAAAGCTTTCATGTTTGTTCACACTTCCAGGGCAGACATCAGTGTAGAGAGTTATTATAGGCCATTTTACTTGTAACTCTGGTAACATGTCTGTTCCACAACTTAAAGCAAAAGCTAGAACTATATGGAGAATGAAAATGCTTCCAGAACTTTGAGTTTTCTAAAGACATTTTTATCCCAGTTCAAGAAAACTTCAATATTAAAATGTTCTGCAAAATGAAAAATATCTAGTTTCAGATGGATCAATTCTTTCCAATTTAGATTTTTTACACATCTCACATATGTCTGTATGAAACACAAAAATCAAAGTAAAAAGCCATTTCAAAAAGGAAAGTATAAGACTTTCATTTAAAGATGTCAAAATGAGCTATTTTGACATTGCCAGAACCTTTCATCCTGTTTTTTCCTCACATAAATGAAATTTCAGTAAAAAAGACAAGACTTCACAAAGCGCCTAAAGAGAGCTACACTATTTTAATGAAAACATGTTCTGCTAGTGGTTTGATTATCAACTGTAATCAAAATAATAGAAGGTTTTGTTTTTGTTAAAATAAAAAGAAATTGAAACTCTGAGGTAATAAGATACAGCAGCACTCAGTTAACTGGCATAGAGTGTATAATAGCATCTCCATCAGAATTTAGTTCTCAAACAGTAATTTTTATTATCCATCAGTCACTGATTTTCCGCATACAAAAGATAAATCCTCTTGACATTCTTCAGCTCTGGTAGGTAGCAAACAAATGTGAGTCAGAATTTTTTGAAGAAATTTTTTAATAAGAAAAATTTTCTACTGCTGAGATTAGATGCTTCCCTATACTTTTTTTGTTTGTTTGTTTTACTGGAATTTTGCAGCCTATTTATAATAACACATGTAGCTTATTCCACTGAATTTGATGGAACTGTGAGTGTTGCCTGCATATTTGAAGGATAGGGATTTTAATGATTGAAGGACTTCAATGTATTTGCTCTAGCAGGCAATTATCTTTCATGAAAACTGTTTTCCAGTTAGAGTTAAAAACAACTCCCTGGTAATAACCACCTTCTTGTACAGTGATTTCGAAACACAACTAATTGGCCAACTTGACATCCTGCTATATTAAGTAAGTAATCTGCTTTATCTTATTATGTCTGTTATCATACCCAATTTTCAAATTTGATTTGGAGATATGAAGGACATGAAGATCAGCTATGGGACTCACTTGCCCAGTTGTGAAAATAAACAACAGAAAAAAGAGTCTGTTTTCCCATGCCATGAAACATCTAATTGAATATATGACACCTCGCTGATTTAACTGTTGTTAAACAGCACATTAGACTACTATAATTATAGGGATATCACTGAATCAAAGCGTATTTTAATGATTAGTCTTATTATATAGGCTTTTCCCCATACATTAATTTTCTTTTCAATGAGAAACAAAATGAAAAAAATACACCAGTGCTCAAAAGCCAACTTCTTGAAACTCCTGTTAGTAAGGTGAGGTGGATATTAATATCATTTCTTCAGACATTAAAAATGTTCTTCAAATTGAAGCCTAGTTCATCCCCTACAGTTAAACAAACAAAAAAGGGGTTCAACTCTAAATCAGATATTTCTGGAAAAAATCAAACTAGTCATCTATTGAAAGGTTAATAAAAAGCAGGAAAGATATTTAAAGTTTTTTTTGCCAGTTCCAGTGTTTCTTCTGCTTTTAATGGGTACTAAATAAGGAGGTTTTAAAGGGCACAGAAGAAATATCAGCATAGTTTCTTCTACGCCATAAGTGATCTTTCATGACTATTGAATCAAAGAAAATGTTTATTCTCACCTAGGTGTGAGATACAGGCAAAAGCAAATTACAAGTAAAAGAGTACTCCATTAAAAATGTTCTGAGATCATCTCCAAGTTAGGCCAAAATATAAAACCTCTAATTTCTTACATGAAAATCTAAGATGTGCAGTAACAAGTTAAGATGAGGGCAACACTGTAATTTTTTTCTTAGGCTTCCCTGTTAATCTTCCTGCACACAAAATATTAATTTCCAATATTTTCTCATACTTACACTGATCTTTTTTCTGCAGCAGTGATGGTAAACTTTGTTGGGTCTGGTGCCAAGTTTATTTTAAAAAGCAGTATAACTTTCAGTCAGCGATTCCCATCCAAATCCCTGCTGATGCCAAATCTGGCACCCGTTCTCCACAGCTAAACAACTACTGAACTCTGAAGATATTTAGATATTAGTGGCGAAAGACGTGTTTATCCACCGTGATGACACTTCTTAAATATTCATGTATTTCCCCAAACACACCAACTGACTTGCTGGCAACCACCCCTTCCATTCCCGAGCACAGAGGACCGGAGGCTGTGGGCTGGTCTCCCTGCCTGCACCACCTCTGATTTGGTGGAAACCATAGTTACCTCTTTTTTCCAAGCACGGAAGAAAGGAGAGGCTTTTACAGAAGCCTATCCTCCTCTTCCTCCTCCCTTCTCCTTTTCTTCTATTTCCATTTCTAGAAAGAAGGCGTATCATTGCTGAGGAGCCCGGTGACCCAAGAGTGGCTCAATACATGGATATGCTCCCTTCTTTGGTCAGGACAGGGGACATGCAATGGTCTGGACTTGTTCATGTTAGATCCTGACCACCAGCCATATCATGCTGGAGGTGGGGGACGACCTGGTTTGGGACCTGGCTGTGCATCAGGAGTTGGCAGCTGTGTTTTCTCTTTCCTTCTGCAGAAGCAAAGAGGGAAAGCGAAAAGGCATTGTGTCATCTGAGAGCGCCTCTGTGTCATCTTCAGCCAGGAACAATGTCCTTTGCCTGCTGCCAATGTGCTGAAAACCGACCCTGGGGATGAAGATTGCAGGAGAGGCAATCTGTTGGCAGCATGTCCGCAATCAGGCCGATGGTGAAATAGCTCAGAGGGCAAAGGCAGTTCCCTAAACTCTTCTGTCCACAAGGACTGCCCCTGCTCTTTCCAGAGCTGACACTGTTTGGGGGGCACTGGGAAGCAGGGAGGGAAGGGCATGAGCCTCCCAGGTCTTTTTGCAGGCGATGGCAACAATTTAATGAAGAAGTGCAAATGGATGCACGACTGGAAAGAGGCAGGGGGCACAAGAGAGTGAATGCACAGGTCTGTGCGTGACCTGCTGCCACCTTGCAGATGTAACGCAGCCTCCATACAGTAATGAGCTGGGGAAGGCTGCCCCTCTCCAGCTTCTGCTTAGAGGTTTGTGTGCCTTTTACTGTGCACATGAGGGAATCGGCCACCTGCCTTATATCAGTGGCATCTTGCAGGTGCCTTGCCTGGGGACAGCATCTATCTACAGAACACATTAGAAAAATGTCAGTTTGGGATGCATCGCTCACCTTCTTAAATCATTGAACAATAATCAGCAGTGATTCAAAGGCTGGTTTTGACAGTTTCCTGGAATTATGCAATGCCTTTCATATCTTATATATATTGTAGATATACATTATAATTTAGTGCATGTACACATTATTATATATAGTGTATGCGCGCACACACATTAGCACTCTTGTTAAAAACATGTACAGCCTTTTTATTTAAAAAGGATGGAGAGTATAATCAAATATCAAACGCTGAAAAACCCACATGCCAACAGAATGCTGTGTAATCCGTGATCCCTGTTCTGTGGCAGGTGACTTTGAGGGCTGCCCGAGGAATCTCATGATGTTGAATAAAGCTGACTGTGCAATTTAAGAGTTTCCTACCTAGAGAGGGAGTTCAGTTTGGATTTTGAATTGCTTGCTTGAGGTGCAGAGACTCCAACACACAGAATTTCTGTTGTTGTTTTTCTGATTTCTTTTGCTCCCTGTTTTGCATTGCAAATCTTTTGTTTAGCATTGATAGCAAGGCTTACTAACAGACACCCCCTGTTTACTCAGCCCACTCGCACGTCAACCTGGTGAGCTGGCTAGCAGATGAAGCCACTGTCTTCTCCAGAAACAGCAGCCAGGCTGAAGCTGACTTGTCCTCCAGGCTTTTTGTACTTCTCTTGAATTAGCTCCAGCTGCCAGGCTAGCTCTGAATCAGGATACAGAGACTCCCAACCTAAAGACCAAGAAGAGGGCCCCCTCACATTCCCAAACAACACTTTTATTGATCTCTTTCCTGTTGAGAGGCCACCACCAGTTAGGGATAGCTCCTTCTTTCAGACAGAAGCCTGTGCAAAAGTCTTGGGCATCCTCCTGCCCTTGCTGCAGGGACAGGACCCCAGCGTTCTCACCTCTTATGGAAAAAAATTGTGTGCTGGATTTATATTTTCCTTTTTGACCAAGCAAGTATGTGGAATGCATTACTTCAATCTGCAATTTATATTTAAACGTTTTTTCTAACGGATACTGAGAAAAAGAAAGAAATTTTTTACAATGAGGGAGGTCAAGCATTGGAACAGGCTGCCCAGAGAGGTAGTGGAGGCCCCATCCCTGGCAACATTCAAGGTCAAGTTGGATGGAGCTCTGAGCAGCCTGATCTGGTTAAAGCTGTCCCTGCTCACTGCAGGGGGGTTGGGCTAGATGACCTCTAAAGGTCCCTTCCAACCCAAAGCATTCTATGATTCTATGAAAATATCAGACATGAGTCTTCAGCAGCTTAATTACACAATGCATTTTACTGCTTTCCCCTGGACTTTGAACATCTACTTGTTTGAGCTTATTTGTGCTATGATGTTTTTCTATTCTCTACATCAAGAAGGTATAGCTTCAGTAATTAATGACTAGACTGTAGTAGTCTTCATTTATGATGAGTAAGTCCTTACCTCATGGACTGTTCCAATAATTTTAGAATAAAGAAATGCTAATATGGAAATTCTTCATTCTCCTGAAATAAGCAGCAAAATATCCATCTATTTCAAGAAGTGAGAGCAAAATATCCATCTATTTCAGCTTGATAAAAGAGTACGATATTCTGGTGCTAAGATATAAGGAGATATTTCATGCTAAAATATTTAAAGTATATGATTACCTAAATCATATCCTGGTGACTTCTTATGAGGGAGAACTAAAATTTTACTAAGAGCATAAAATTGGGAATCACTGTAAGACATAGATTGATATATAATTTTTTGAGTGGGATGTGTCCCTTCTCCAAAGAAATTATGTCTAGTGCTCACCAGAGACTCCCTCCAGCTCTCATGGCAGCAAAAATGTCAGCTACTAAAAAGGCACCCACATCAGCAGAAGTGGGGTACATTGCAGGATCCATGACACACAGCTTTGTAGTGGGATGACTACAGTAGATTGAGGAATCTAACCTTGCATTGCAGTATTTACTGAGTGCAGCGCGATATAGATGACTTATTTCCCATCCCTCCCCCCTTGCCCCGTTCTTTGAAGACATTTAGAAATAACCCAGTGCTGGGAATATGGGGGTGGGGGGGGTGGGGTGGGGTGGGGTGTGTTGCTTACACAAAATATATTTTTACAGCTTTTTCATAGAAAGTAATAATATGATGTAAGTGGTTTCAAAATAAACCTATGTGGTGGGTTGACCCTGGCTGGATGCCAAGTGCCCACCAAAGCTGCTCTACAGCTCCATCACTCCCCTTCTCAACTGGACAGGGGAGAGAAAATACAATGAAAAAGCTCATGGGTCGACATAAGGACAGGGAGAGATCACTCGGCAATTACCGTCACGGGCAAAACAGACTCAGCTTGGGGAAAATCAGTTTAATTTATTACCAGTCAAATCAGAGTAGGATAATGAGAAATAAAAACCCTAAATCTTAAAACACCTTCCACCCACCCCTCCCTTCTTCCTGGTCACAACTTCACTCCCGATTTCTCCTCCCCGTAAGCAGCACGGGGGGATGGGGAATGGGGGTTGCAGTCAGCTCATCACACGTTGTCTCTGCTGCTCCTTCCTCCTCAGGGGAGGTCTCCTCACACTCTTCCCCTGCTCTAGCATGGGGGCCCTCCCACAGGAGACAGTCCTCCATGAACTTCTCCAATGTGGGTCCTTCCCACGGGCTACAGTTCTTCATGAACTGCTCCAGCGTGGGTCCCTTCCACGGGGTGCAGTCCTTCAGGAGCAGACTGCTCCAGCGTGGGTCCCCCACGGGGTCACAAGCCCTGCCAGCAAACCTGCTCCAGTGTGGGCTCCTCTCTCTGCACAGGTCCACAGGTCCTGCCAGGAGCCTACTCCAGCGTGGGCTTCCCACGGGGTCACAGCCTCCTTCGGGCACATACACCTGCTCCTGTGTGGGGTCGTCCCCACCTCCTGTGGTGAGCAGGACAGCCTGCCTCACCATGGTCTTCACCAAGGGCTGCAAGGGAATCTCTGCTGCGGTGCCTGGAGCACCTCCTCCCCCTCCTTCACTGACCTTGGTGTCTGCAGAGTTGTTCCTATCACATACTCTCACTCCTCACTCTGGCTGCAATTGTGCCAGGTTGTTCCCCCCCCAGCCCTTTTAAAAATATGTTATCCTAGAGGCACTACCACCGTTGCTGACAGGCTTGGCTTTGGCCAGCAGCTGGTCCATCTTGGAGCCGGCTGGCATTGGCTCTATTGGCGATAGGGGAAGCTTCTAGCAGTTTCTCACAGAAGCTACCCCTGTAGCCCCCCCGCTACCAAAAGCTTGCCACACGAACCCAATACAACCTACAATGCCTGCTCTGAAGGGAAGAGATTTACCTAAGGAAATTCTGTTTGTGGGTCTTTAAAGTGTCCTCTGGATATTACTACTATACAACCTATAGCAATTATCTGTAGGAGTAACAGAGGGTTCCCCTCTTCTCTGTTTGAGGGGAAGTTATCAGACTTTAAATTTTTTTTTAAATAATTTTGTGGTGGGAATGGTTTGAGTCTAACTCAGAAAGAGACGTTAGTAAAAACCTTTTAAAATGTAATTGAGTGCTATTAAAAAAAAAAAGGAGAATGATATGACAGATCTTTTAGAAGCCATAAAGATCACAGTCTTCAAAGATTTGTCTTCAAGTGTTTTCACCGAATTATTCTGCTGCTAGGTAAAAAAAAAAAAAAAAATCTAAAGCTAGAGCTGGTTCACCACAATTACTTCCTTGTTTTCTGCTAAGAAACTCACCACAAATTAAATTGAGAGCAACTGATGTACATGTTTCTTCTCCCAGGAGAAAGTCTGTAGCTTAGTAATGTATTAGAGTGTTTGGAGTGTTTTTCCTGACCTAGGTGATACTATAGGTCTTTTCATAGAGTGGAATTGCAGATGAACTGGCTGGCAGTTTCATCCTAACATTCAGAAAGGGAAATCTCAGCGTTTAGAGGTTTTGCTGCCACTAAAAAACCTGAAGTAGGTAATCATCCCTCCTAGGATGAGGAATAGGCTTATGATATTTATTTCTGCAGCCTCTTTAGAAGGTAAATGTTGGGTTGTCACTCAATACATAGTACTTGTATTGTACCCAGATCAGCAGGAACAATAAACAATCAGAATTTCTATTTATTACTGAGCTTTGTTGTTTCTCCTCATACCTGTATACATAGGTACACTGTTTTCAGTAACTCTGAAAATTACTCTGAAAGACGTCATTTGGTACCCTCAAGAGTACAGACAGGAGCTGACATAAAGCTGGCCTCACAATGTAAATAAATTTAAACTATCCCCAAACATCAGCAACCTAAGGACCTGATTTGTCCCACCAGTAATAGTGGACTGTCCAAACTGCTTATTAAAAGAGTCTAAAAACAGTCTGAATTTGTTCTTGTAATTTTGGGAGAAAACTTACTTCAGAAGCTTTTCAAAAGAATGTTAGTTTCTCTTCTGTCTTTCACTGTAACTCTCCATTCTCCGGCCTTACTCTTCATACCCACATCATCCTGCGCTTCTTTCATCTACTTCTAAATGTTATCATCAGACCAAAAAAACTAAAAATCAAATAAAAGTCACAACCCAGTCACACATCAATGTGATTTTTGGGAAGGATGCTACTTAAATCATTGTCTTCACACTTCAGGTTGCACTGTCAGAACCTCTTGACTTCTCCAACATCAGCTGCAGGGGTGGCAGTGGATGCTGACTGCCATGGTTTATAGGCAGCCACAGGGAAAGCACTTCAGCTCTGCCAAGGCCGCTGGTTTCGGCTATTCAGCCCATGTACAATTCCATGCCCAGAACCAACAGGTCTTACTTTAGCAATGCTGTGAAGGAACCTCTTTCCTACAACAGCCTCCCTTTCCCTGTATGAAGTGAGTCTCATTCTTGGTGCTTTAAGGAAAAAAGCCATCAAAGTCTGTCTCTGCAAATAATTATGTTAGCTGGGATTCAATGTTAGGAGGCCATTCACACCTTTCCAGAAAATAAATCCACAATGCAGAAACGACAAGGCAGACACTTTTCAGAGTTGGTTCTGCTGCATAAATTTCTACTGAAAAACATCTTTCCATTGCTAATGTGGTGATAACTTGACATTCGTGTAACGTGTTGCATATTGAATAGATGTGGGTGATTTTTAAAAGCAGTTTTCAAGATTCCCCTGGAAAAAAATGAAGTTGTTAGAAATTATTTAGCCCGTTCACTTTCCTTAAGGCATTTTCTGTGGAAATAGGAGAAATTGTTTAGTTCTTTGGGAATGAAAATGTGTTGTTGAGACATTATCTTTATTGTCTTTGTCATAATTATATCCTTAAAGCACGTCTGAGCTATATCTAGTCAGATAAAGTCTTTGGCTTATAACACCTAGGATGTGGACATATTTTAGGGCCTCCAAGTAGTTTATATTGTTCTAACCCTACCTATTCCCTGTTTCAAAAGAGAATGCACAACCAAAAAGTCCAGATGTGATGCCAACACTTTTATAATTATTTAGGTATAGAACAGGCACCTTAAATGAAATATTTGTGGGAGCTTCACTGAGTCCTCCCATCCTCTACCAGTTTTTTTAAATTGTGCCAAAATCCAAGTTGCAGTGAAAAGTGTTATTTGAAATTTTACTCTTCGATATGTTTTGACCAGTTAGCATACATATCTTGGCAGGTCTAGGTATCACAGTCCTACAACCTCACTGCACTAGCTAGCATGATTTGTTACCCAAAAAGTAATAGCAGGACAGTATTTTTGATCACAAAACTAAATCAAAAGAACATTTGTGCAGGGAGTCTGGGTTTTTTTTGACTAAAGACTTAGAGAAGTTTCAGCTTTACAAAAGAAGGATGGGTGCTTCATGGTCGTCCTGTTCTCTCCAAGTATTGCTTGAGGATGTGCATACTCTCACAGGGTATATGTCACAGATCAAACTCATGTCTTTGGGTTAATCTGTGCATATTGGTCACTCCCCACTCTGCTCTTGCTCGGTCAGCATCCTGAAGAGCAACATGTGCCTGTGGTGGGTCTGTGCATGCCTCACAATATTTCCACCTCCTGCATCTGGCACATGCCCTGCGCTCAGCTCTTGGCAACCCCATATGAATCCTGTAATCATGCCAAGGGCACAGCTCCATCCACTGCCCACCGGCACAGTCTGTTTAGCACATGCAGCAGCAAGGCATCACCTGCTAGCACTGCCCCAGCACTTCTGCCGTCATCGTCACCACATGCCTGGTGCATGCTGCTGTGTCTGCTGGCGAGGCCTCTGCCTTCCTGGAGGTGCTGGTTCTCCCCCAGCTTTGCTTCCTGGGTAGCTGCAGGAGCAGTGTGGGAATCTGTGATGGCTGGGACCAAGAAGGACATGGAGACTGCAAGGGTCATACTCTGCCGTGGGACCTTGCATAATGGGCTGTGGGTGCAAAGCTTTTGTACATCTCTGGCTAATTTTACAGCCCACCTGCCACCAGTGCGTGCATGCCTGTGAAAATCCATTTTGTTTAAAAAGAGGACAATTGTGCAATGCCTTTGACACACCTCTGGCTGAGGAGTGATTCCTTGTCACCCCAGCGTGACATACGAGCTGCATTGCATACTGTTTATGAAAGTTAAAAATAAATGTGGAGTGACATGCGGCATCAGATAGCATGCCTCCAGCTGCCAGTTTGAATTGAGCCCTGTTGACTATAATGCAAGCTTGACACCTAGCTCACACGTAAACACCTATATTTAGCCACCTAACTTCAGGTGTCTTAATCCCACCTCTTTGGTGGGAATCAGTTACCTGAACATAGACATTTAGTACCATTTCAAGAGCCCTAGACTTGAAATGCCCTAGGACATTTGAGACATCTGAGCCATCTGATATCTCAAATTACATTAGTTGCTTATATTAGGTATCATTCTCTGTCTCCAGCCCAAAGTCTGAGAAATGAGGGGCACAAATCCTTTCTTGTCCATCCCACTAGTCTCAGACAAACTGCAGTCTCTTCAAGTTCATCACAAGTTTAAAATAAAGCATGTGTATGGAATCTGAGAGGGATCACAGTTACTGAAAAGAATTGTAAAGATGGAGAGAATTAACACACAGTATCAAGAAAACCTTAAGTTTCATTTTTAGGGGTGAGAAAAGACAAAATCCTGATACAGAATAATGCCTTTGGGGATAAAGAACTTTTACAACTTAAAAGTTTCGACAAGATCACAATGACAAATACACTAGGGAAGAAATTTATATTAAAGTCATAAATAAGACTCTCTAACTGCTAGAAGTGACAGAAAAGAAAGAGCTGCAACTGCAAGGCTTTATAGTCAGAGTAGCTTTCTGTATTTGGGGAATGTAGAATATTTTCAGTGTAAACAAAGAAAAATGGATTTAAATTCAGGGGAAAAGAATTCTTGGTGAGCTACGGCACTCCAAATTATGCATGAAAAAGGTAGTTTAAAAATATCATAGATCCATACAAGATATCTCACTTGTTTAAAATCATGCTGCCGTTAATTTCTAGCTCCCCATCATTTGAGGTTAATCTTCATTTATGTATACAACTCTAGTTATGGTCAAAACAAAAAGCAAAGAAAGAAAGAAAGAAAGAAAGAAAAAGAAAGAAAGAAAGAAAGAAAGAAAGAAGGAAGGAAGGAAGGAAGGAAGGAAGGAAGGAAGGAAGGAAGGAAGGAAGGAAGGAAGGAAGGAAGGAAGGAAGGAAGGAAAGAAAGAAAGAAAGAAAGAAAGAAAGAAAGAAAGAAAGAAAGAGAGAGAGAAAGAAAGAAAGAGAGAAAGAGAGAAAGAAAGAAAGAAAAAGAGACCTTTCACAGTTACTAAGAGAGAATACAAACTTATGCCTGAATCCAGGAATGGTACCCAGGTGTTATAGGTAAGTTCCTACTTTCAGTGGGACAGTGAAAATTATTTTATAGACTAGTAATCAATATACTTACCTACCTGGGGGAGAGCCTAAATACTGCTGTAGTTTTACTTCTGTATACTTAATATTCATCAAACCTGGCAGACTTGTAGCCCTTTTTTAGTGGGATGCCCTAATTCACCAGGAACAAGGATTTCATCCTCATTAGCTCTCTGAACTACTGCATATTGACTTTTTCCAGGCAAGTGGAACAAGACCCAGAGGAAATACAGATATTCCCACCCTGCTTGTTGGCTGTGGTGGCCTCAGATGTGAGTCAAATTTCTCTCACAGATGTTCAAAGCCAGGGGTAATCACAGAAGTGCTGAACAAGTGAGGGTGATGGCAACTAAGGCATCTGCATCCATCATCTTTCCTTGCTGCATGTTTTGTGGAGCTGATCAGTCAAGCATTCCCCAGGCAAGATTGCTTACCTGCAGCACACCTCATGCAGAGGTCTAGTGGGGTGGGTTTAAGCAGATGGCATTAGCTGCTCAGCACTTTGGGGCAGAGGGCTTTCAGGAACTTGTGATCTCTAATCCAGGATAAGACAGCAGCTGAACAGCAGTTTTGAGGCTCTAAATTGTGGACTCATTTGTAAACCCCTTCATGATTGCAGTTCCTGGACTCCTTCCTTAGAAGAAAAAAATAGATTCTGCATGAAACAGTAGTTTTGTCTAAATGCAAAGTGCCAGATTCACAAGTGGGGTCAGCTGGCCCAGCTCCACTGCGTGCAAGAGTGTTGCACTTAACCAGCCAACGTGTGCACTCAGAAATGTTGGGAGGGGAGAATGTCTCACCCTCTGTTTTTTGCAGTAATTTGTATGGCCATAATTTTAGATGTTTCCAGAGAAGACCATGCCTTTGTAAAGGAGCAAAATCATTCCACAGAAGATGCAAATAGACAAAATAGTCAATCAAACCTCAAAAGTGCATTGTGCCAAGATGCTGCCCAAAGCTGCAATAAGAGCAAGCAGGGTTTTTTTAAACAGGCAGATGTTTAAACAATAATACATTGACAGGAGGCCATGGCAGTGCACAATCAGCCACTAACTTTGTACCTGTCATTTAGAAGAGCAGCTGATGTATGAAATAGAAACAGTTCATTTCCAAGGGAGATATGCAGACAAAATCAAACCCTTTCTAACTGTGAGCAGATCCAGTGCAGGCAGCCGTACTAGCACGTAGGACACGGTGTCTGGGAGCCATCTGTGCCCGGGGCTCCCAGCTGGCACTGCCTACGGTGCAGCCCCGCACACAGCCCCAGCCCTCATGGCAGCCCCACAGTGCAGTGACAGCCCCGGGCTTGCACGTGCCCGGGAGGGGTCTGGCCTGAGGGACCTCAGAGGACATTGGTGGGTGCTGTAATCACTGAACATCGCTGCCAGGGAAGCTGGGAGGGTGCTTGCAGACCATGAAATTCATAGTGGTAAAGGGTGCCAGGCTGTAAAGTTCTTATTTAGCGGTTAGACTCATGGTAGGAAGGTGTTTCTCTACTAATAGGTGGTGTGGAGAGGTAGAATAGCTCCTGCTTCTCATGTTGTTTGATGCCTGTTTTTCTGCAAAAGCCAGAGAAGGTATTTTGGTTGCAGTGGAGGGAGGGGTGCTGTATGGGATCAGTAGTCATGGGTCAGTGTAGGAAAACCGACCTACAAGCGAGCACTCATCTGAAGAAACTCTCCCAGCCTGAAGAGGAAGAGTTGTTTTAGTAAAGGTATGAAAAAACACCAATAAAAATTAAATGTGAATGTCTTTAGGGTAAAAACTGAAGCATATAGTTTGCCCAGAGAAGGTGTGAATGCCCCATCATTGGACATGTTCAAGGTTACATTGGATGGGGATTTGAGCAACCTTATATAGTGAAAGATGTCCCTGCCCATGGAAGGGAGGTTGGACTACATGATATTTAAAGGTCCCTTCCCACCCAAACCATTCTATGACTTCGTATTTCAAGTCAGCATGCTTAGCCCTCCATCAAGAAAAGCTTTATGGAGAGGCAAACTGTGATGCTGTGTGATGGAAATTATATGATTGTCCTTCAGAAGTGGGAGCTAGTTTATATTCTCTGCTAAAATGCTAAGGCAGGGGAATGGGTCATTCAGGTCAGAATCGAAGAAAGCAGGCAACAAATATATTCTTTTCCTGTTCATACACTGGGAACATATTCTTTCAACAACAACATTTGGTAGGTCAAAATTTAATTTTATTTCCCTTTTCCTGACAAGGAAGTTTATTGAAATATGATTTCTAAGGGACAGTAGAAAAAGGCAGCAGATTCCTGTCAATACTTAAACAGCTAAGAGACTAAAACAATTTCTACTAAAAATCAGCCCTTTCTTTACACATGTGTTTCTTCATAGATGTCAGAGTCTGGGGGCTGAAATTACTCATGTTTTGAACTTTCTGAAAATGATAATTTTAGGAAAGTCTGAGCAATAGTAACTGAAAAAATCAGGAAAGCTAAAATTTTTTACAGTCAGTGCAGTGTAGTATCGTGTTCATTTCACACATTGTGTTACAAGAAAAATAGTGTAGCTATTGATTTTACATAATTTCACCTTGACTTTGTCCTCTGTTGTTTCTTATCTTGTCTGTGTCTCCTCATGAAGGTGAAACTTAGGAGAAACAGGTTTCAACACACTAAGAAATGAAAAGAAGAGAAACATATTGAACAAAGGCTGACAGCTGAAGGCTGCAGTTTGGAAGATATGTAGCACTAACCAAATCATACATTAAATGATAAATTTGGATTTAGATGCAAGACAAAACACCTCAAGACTGTTGTGGAGTTCCCAAAATTAATCTTTGGACAAAGCCATTAGATTTTCTTAAGGAAAGGAGCCTGACTGTCCAGAATGACATGCATTAGGAGTGGACCCCTAAGCCCAGCAAGACATGCAAAAAGAGTGACCCAGGCTAGACAATTATATGAGAGCTCAAAATAAAATTCCACAAGGAAATAGCACAAAAACCTGCGTATCCTTCACCAAACAGCACTGCCAATGTCAAGCATATGGAAAAAGATACAAAACCTTGGATGCACACTTCTGTGGTGCGTACACACAGGAGGAACAACGAACACCACTTCAAACAAGCCTTGTAGGACAATGATGCAGCAGATGACAAACGGACAGTTGGCCTGAGAGCTCCTGAGACACCTTACTTAGAATCATAGAATCATAGAATCGTCTAGGTTGGAAAAGACCTTTAAGATCATCCAGTCCAACCATTAACCCACACTACCAAGTCTACTCTAAGCCAATCAAGGGTAGACTGGACTAAACCATGTCCCAAAGTGCCACATCTACCCTTTTTTTGAACACTTCCAGGGATGGTGACTCCACCACCTCTCTGGGCAGCCTGTTCCAATTCCTGACCACCCTTTCCGTAAAGAAATTTTTCCTAATTTCCAACCTAAACCTCCCCTGGCACAGCTTAAGCCCATTTCCTTTCGTCCTATCGCTAACTACATGGGAGAAGAGACCAACACTCACCTCACTACAACCTCCTTTCAGGTAGTTGTAGACTTGTAACGTAGTCAGAGGAGCAGAAGCCAAAGTGGTGCCAAAAGCAAACGTGTTTGCTCTGAGGAAAAAAAAAACAGCAACAACCTTACCGATAGAAGAAAACAGACTGCCATAACCCAATGCTTATAAACAGGGAAGCATCACAAAGCTCAGTGTTGGTGTCCTTCTTGGCCTTGGGGCAAGGACCCGTGAGCCAGGGAAGGCCCTGATGGGTGGCAGCCCAGCCTGATGTGCACACCCAAGCATGGCCCCCTCGGGATCTGACTTCCCTGTGTGGGAGGCTCTTGCCCGTGGGGCCTTTTGCTGCTGGGCATCACTGCCCTCCCCCAGGAATGGACCATTCTTCTTCCTGCTGAGCTCGCTCACTGGCCAGCCGTGGGCTGCGGCTTCTTGGCTTTGCTGCCCATCTCATCTTGCCGCAGGCTTTTCTCCCCCTGCAACTCTGCAACTCGCTGAGCAACTGCCCCTTCACCATGCCTTTGTAGCAGATTTTCTGATTGCTTCTCTGGTCTTAACTTTGTGTGTGTGTGTGTGTGTGAAAAAGCAAAAGGAAGGGTATGGTAGTGATGCCTTTTCTACTAACTTTTTCCAGGTTTTTCCCATGTGAGATGTTTAGACTCCGTTTTATGGAGTATGGAAAAGACGTTCCCTGTAACAGTACTAAGGGAAAAGACCGCATTAGAAATGTGCCAAAACCCTTGGTTTCATCCAGCAGATGCAGGGGAACCAGCTGTGTCAAACATGTATAACTAGGTTATATTCAGAGGAAAAAGAAGTTCACACCTGTGTTCTATGTACTACACTTGAGAAATCCCAGCAATCTCACAAAATGCCCTGTCTGGGGCAAGAAGATAGGGAAATAGGCTCTTTGCCTCCAAACCATACAGAAACAAGGAGAACCAACAAAGGTCCAGGCCACACAGTTCAGCACAGAAAAAGGCCCCTGATTTAGATGTCAACTCCAAGAAGCTAAATAGTCACACTAAAATGGAACATTTTCTGTTACCTAGAAAGGAGAGGAATATTTAGAGAAATGGTAAATACAAGTGATTTTTTCCGTGCATAATGAACCAGGAAGCTGTAGTAAATTGGTATCCCAATAAAGACAAAACACTCATTCTGGCCCTTAAAAAAAGGAAGAAATTAAAGCAGTCAATGAGATTTCAGTCATGAGTTGCTATGATGATAAATGCAAAACAAGTTTGTTCACTGATGGCTCTAAGAAAAGCATTGCACAATCCTTTACAATGGTGTTGTCAAAACTTAAAAACCCCAATAGAATAATCATCATAGGAATGAACAAAAAACCAAGCTTTCAATAAACTCAAATAAAGAATGTGGCTTTGGTCTCAGTCCATGGGTGAAAAATGTTTCATGTTTTCATTTATGGGAGGCCACTATTAGCTGACACTGACCATAAACCACTTGTTGACAGTGCCAAAAGGGGCCTGGCAAACCATTCTGCTGCCGCTAAGAATAGAGCTTGTTTTTTCAGCTACAAATGTATGATTTGCAAATTGAACACCAAGAGGGGAAAGAATTAGTGGTTGCAGATGCACTCAGAGCATTTTGACAGTGCAATGGAGCAAAGTCAAGAGGTATGTTATGTACTGTGAATGTGATTAAAAATTTGGTTTGGTTTCAGGTGAAAATGAGAACTATTATTCCTGGCACTATTGTTAGGAACAAGACCCTACAAAAAATAGCCCTGGAGAACCAGTACAGTGTATTCCTAGACCCCATTGTAAAGGAAGGCTTTCAGTACTGGTGAGATTTTATTTGAAAGCACCAAGATAATGATTGCCAAGCTATTATAGAAAAAAAATTGCTTCAAAGAATAGGTATAAGGATGATTTACAGAATCAAAAACCTGAGAGTAGGACAAGACTTTAATGTTGACCTAAAAAGAACAATCGCTTTCATTAAGGCTGTTTGGCTTACAAAAAGAACAAAGAATATATATATATATATATATAGCAAGTTGTCTGAAAGAGCCAATGCTTGTGATATAGGAAGACTTGGTCCATTAAGGAATTACAGGTAGACTTTTTTTTATGTTATATATATTTGTTTATGATGAGGCTTTTTTTGTTGTTGTTCTGCCTTCCCTGAGACTATAACACTAGACAGTTACCATGCTTAAGAAAATGCTCATATACATTTATTTTTGTGGAATATAGTATTCCTGGCCTGACTACAGCATGCTTTTCAGTAGGCATGAATTTGCAGTGAAACTTGAATTTAAAAATATAATTAACTAGCTCCAATTACCTCTAGCCTAAGTAGTTGGAATAAGTTAGTGACAAAAATATAGTACCTACCTAAAAAGATACTGAGATTGACATGCATCTGTATTTAATACTATACAGTTAAACTAATAATATCACTAAGGAAACACAGGACTTATCTTTTTCCCTGCAGAAAACTGAAACAAAATACCTTCAATGCTATATGCTGATACCAGGCATGGAAATTCTTGGAAACAAGCAAAAAAAAACAGTACAAAATTTCATATGGCTTGGAATGTAATTCCTTCAAGTGGCATTGCATTAGCATTGGGCTAGCAAGAACTAGCTCTGTCTGTTGATGAGATGGTTACTCAGGATGGGTAAATATGATAAAGAAACAGATAAAGCAACTCAATTTACCACCAAAAGAATGGCCACAAGTTTTCTACTGTGGAGAAGGTGGCTGCAGGCAGGCCACAAATACAGCAGGATGAGATATCTGAATCAAAGCACAGCAAAGCCAGAAAGAGTGAATGTACCACTGCCTAATAAGACTGGGGTATTGCTGTGGGAGAGCCACAGGTCTAGCAAAAGTGTAAATCACATGTAAGTTTTAATGTAGATGAATGCAAAACACATGGAGAAAAATAACTCTAACTAGACATGACAGGACTGTGTCCAGCTGGGTTTTTAACTTCTCCACAGGTGGAGACCTCACAATTTCTCTATGCAACCTGTGCCAGTGCTTGATAACCCTCACAGTAAAGTATTTTTTTCTTATGTTTAAATGCAATTTCCCTTATTTCCTTTTGTTCCCATCACATCTTGTCCTGTCACTGAATACCACCAAGAGTCTGGCTGCATCTTTACTCCCTCCCATCAGATATTTATATACATTGGTAAGATCCCCCTGAGCCTTCTCTCCTCCAGGCTGAACAGTCCCAGCTCTCTCAGCCTCTCCTCAGATGTGCCTCAATCCCTTCAGAGTCTTTGTGGCCTTTTGCTGGACTTGCTCCAGTATGTCCATGTCTCTGTTGTATGGGGAAGCCCAGACATCAATCCAGCACTCTGGATGTGTCTCGCCAGAGCTGAGTAGAGGGAAGGATTACCTCCCTCAGCCTGATGGCAATGCTCCCCACCATGCAGCCCAGGATGGTTTTGGCCTTCTTTGCTGCAAGGGCGCATTGCTGGCTCATGCTCAACTTGGTGTCCCCCAAGAATCCCAGTACCTTTTCTGCCCAACTGTTTTCCAACACATTGGCCCCCAGCATGGAGGTATATCCCAACTGGCACATGGGGCTATTCCTGCCCAGGGGCAGGACTTGGCATTTCTGTTTGCTAAACTTCATGAGATAACCACTGGCCATTTTTTCCAGCCTGCCAAGGTCCTTCTAAATGGTGACACACCCATTTGATGTATCAGCCACTCATCCCAGTTTTGTATCAGCCACTCGTCCCAGTTTTGTATCATCTGCAAACTTGCTGAGGATGTACTCTGCTCCATCGTCCAGATCATTAATGAAGATGTTAAATAGCATTGGCCTCAGTATTGACCCCTGGGGTGCATCACTAGTGATGGGCCTCCAGCTGGGCTTTATGCCACAGACAGATCATAACCTTTTCAGCCCAGCACTTCAGCCAGTTTTTTAATTTACCTCACTGTCCACCTATGTAATCTCTATTTCCTCAGTTTGTGTATGAGGTTGTTATGAGAGGTGGTGTCAAAACCCTTACCAGAGGCAAGATAAACAACATTCACTGCTCTCCCTTCATCCACTGAGCCAGTCATATCATCATAGCAGGCTGTCAGGTTGGTCAGGAATGATCTTCCCTTCGTAAATTCATGCTGACTGTTCCCAATGACCATCTTGCACTGAATGCTTAGATATGATTTCTAGGATTAGTTGCTCCAGGATATTCCCAGGGGTCAAGCTGAGGCTGGCAGGCCTGTAGTTCCTGGGATCCTCCTTCTTGACCTTCTTGAAGACGGGAGTGGCATTTGCTTTCATCCAGTCCTCAGGAACCTCCCTTGATCACCGTGACCTTTCAAAGGTAATCTAGAGTGGCCTCACAATGAGGCCAGCCAGCTCCGTCAGCACTCATGGGTGCATCCTGTCAGGTCTCATGGACTTGTGGATGTCCTCCTAAAGTGATCATCCTCCACCATAGGTAAGTCTCCATTGCTCCAGAATTTCCCACTCATCTCAGGAGCCTGGGATACTTGAAGGCTGTTCTTACCACTAAAAATAGAGGGCAAGGGTCATTGAGTACTTCAGCCTTTTCCATGTCCTTTGTCACCAGGCCATCTGCCCCACTCAGCAGTGGGCCCGCATTTTCACTTGTCTTCCTTTTGCTGCTTTTGTACCTGCTGAAGCCTTTTTTGTTGCCCTTTATATCCCTGTCCAGATTCAACTCCATGTGGATTTTGGCTTTCCTAACCCCATCTCTGCTCACTCAAATAGTGTCTCTCTCTCTCTATTCCTCTAGTGTGACCTGTCCCTGCTTCCCCTTATGTACACTTCCTTTTTATGTTTCAGATTTTTCAGGAGTTCCTTGTTCATCCATGTAGACCTCCTCCCACTTTTTCTTGTCTATCTACATGTGTAGAAGGACCAATCTCAAGCTTGAAGGAGGTGGATCCTTTAGAACTGACCAGGCTTCCTGGACTCCTCTTCTCTCTAGGACTGTATCCCAATGGATTCTTCAAAGAAGATCCCTGAACAGGCCAAATTCTGCGCTCCTGAAGTCCAGGGTTGTGATGCTGCTCCTTGCCTCACTCTTTTTTCTCAAGATCTTGAATTTCCCTGTCTTATGCTGCCAGCTCAGAGGCTTAATGGACACGGCACCCAGCCTCTCCTCTGCTGCTAGGGCACTGACCCCCTTCTGGAGCTGCAGATCTGCAGATGGGGCTGGAGCCATCTTCCTGGTGTCAGAAGTCAGCAGCTTCCAGACTTCACCATGACAGCAGTCTCATTTCCCAGTGCCACAAGCATGGACTTTTCCTCCCCGTTCATCAATGCAGCTGGGGGTTCAGGCTCTGGTACCCACAGGGTTTTGGAGAAGCTCTGGTCAATCTCTTGTTTGCCATCTCTGATGCTACGCAGCCTGTGGACCCCCTCCTGAAGCTCCCTCAGTTGGCAGCAGGAGCACTTCTAAGCTGAGACCCTGGTGAGAGGCCTCTGGGTCTCCACAGCCCCCGGCCACAGGGCTGCATCCACCCTTAGGAGCTCACTCTGGTCCGAGGTCTCTGATGTGCCAGGGGTAGACGGTCTTGGGGAGCTGGGGACCATGCCTGGCCACACGTCACCACCACTGCAGAGGATGCAGATGCTGTTCTGAGCAGAGATGCTGGCCCCCTCTGTGTGTTGTCCTCCAAAACCTGCTGTGTCCGGGAGCAGACCATCCAAATCAGAAACCCATCACTTGTTCTTAGTTTTGCACTGCACTTGTAAGCAGAGCGTCAACTTTTGGCGGTTCTCTTTCCCAGCAGATGTATGAGCTGCACTCTGTCCTCCAAAACGGCTGGAAATGTAATTAAGTCAAGATGCTTGTCCCTGTGTAGGCCCTCACAGATGAACAGAGAAGACTCAAGTCACTTCTGTTCTCTTTCTAGAGCATCATAATCTCTTTAAGGTTCACAAGTGTTCATCTTTTTATTTGGAAGAGCACAAGGGCTCAGGACTCGGTAAAATTCTCTCAGCTCTCTGTTTAACCACATTCTCAGGTGTTTCAGTTTAGACATACAAAATATATGGTTGCCCTAGAACTTTCTTATTCTGTGCTTCAATTTCCTACTTGTAAAATAAGCATAATACACATTCAGGCCACCTGGTATTTGAACTTATGAGACTGTGAAAACAAATCATGTAACTTAACAATTACAGCTTTGTTCAGTCTGAGCTATTCCACATAAATGGGTCAATTTCTAATTTAAAAAATGCTTTGCAGGAACATTTTTCTCTGTTTTCTAAATCAGAAATTAAAAATAAAAGACTATTCTGTGTCATTTCATGTAATGCATATTCCAATTCCCATTCAAGTCTCACAGTCAATACTATTAGAAACCTGTGAGGGAATTAATGATAATGAGAAAAACCTCCTTAGGGGGTTAATTCTAAGACTGTGCTGTAAACAAGGAATGAGACTACAATGCAGAATAAAAATTTAATAAGTTGCTACCCTTTAAGTAAGATGCCATCCATCCTTTTCAGCAAATGAAGATGGAATCTTGAGAAAGAAGTAACATTTGTTCAGGTAATTAGAGACTATCATAGCACATGCCATATGCATATACACGAGGAAACAAAAATAAAGTTGAGGAGGAAACTTTGATTAAGTTTTCTAAAGTTAATTAAGGAAAATCTTAGGGGGGTCCTACAAGCAGCCTTCTAGGACCTATGATGAGGTCATCAAGAAGACAGAGACAGGCAGGATGAGAGAGAACAAACCTAAATTGCAAGAAATGTTCAGATTGCATGGAAAGAGAAACTTTTACACTGTGAGGACAGCCCAGCAGTGGAGCAGGTTTCCTGGGGACTGCACCCATCTGGATAAAACCATGAGCAAACTAGTCTGACCCCTTAGCTGACCCTGCTTTGAACAAGAGGTTGGACTAGCAACCTCCTGGGGTCTCTTCCCACCTGGATTATCCTATGATTCTGTGAATTTGCTTTTTTCTTCCATTAGACTGCTTGACTTTGTAACCTTATTATTCTTTATGCATTGTATTTATGCATTGTCACGGAAAGCTTGCAAAGGTAGCTATTTGTGCTTTCTCCTGCAGCTAAACTGCTTTCAGTGGAAAAGCCTTCACAAACCAGAGGCCATCTGAAATAAATTGATCACTCTGATTTCTAAGTTCTTGTTTCAGATCCTGCATGGCAATTTAAAAGAAATATTCATACTGATCCCTGCAACTATGGATTGCTGGGGAATGGCTCTTTCCACTGAGGTTTCCAAAGATGTCATATAGCGCTACCAAAATTTATTATCTTATTTCCAGCCTCTGCCTTTAAATCTGAATGAGCAACTAACTGTGTAAATTGTGGAGGAAATTAGGATCAGGCCAATTATTGCTTCAGCTTTTTGTTTTTATAAATGTATGTAAATTTAGGATGGTCCAGTGATCTTAAAACATGAGACATCTTACCACAACCCTCCCCTGACCCTGTGGCAGGGTAGCATACTCTAGCTTCACTAACAGTGAAAGGGCTAAAAGGATCAGGGAAAAAAAATTACTCCAGAGAATACTTTTGCTTATGGGAGAAGAAAATCCATCATCTCCCCTTTCCTTTTCTTATTGTGTGAGAGACTTTGGAGGGGGGAAAGGAGGGGTCAAAACCAGGGTATTTCCCACTGAATGTGAGCTTGGAGAGATTTGTAAAGATCATCTGGGGATACTTTAGTCCCTCTCAACCCTAGCTGGGTAGAATTTTTTCTAGTGAATAATAATTGGTCAAACTAGGATTTCAATCTGCCTGAATTTAAATAACAAATTCAGTCCAGCTGTATTGAAAGGTTTTAAGTGGGTTGTTTTGTTTGCTTTAAGAACCAGACACAAAACCAGAATAAAAGAAAAAGGAATAATGTTCCCCAGCCACACAAGGGCTCAAGAACCAGAGCTTTTCAGGATTCTTCAGGAATATACAGGATACTAGAGATGCAAATTAAGTTCCAGTTTCTACTTGAGGGAAATGAAACCTGCCCTCTTACCTTCCTGGTAAGCAAGCAAACCAAGCAAACAAGTAGCCCTCACTCACACTTTGTGATATAAAGAATATATATAACCTTTTTCTAATGGAATGCAAGAATATCAACAGGGATTACAGAGCTCAACCTAGAGTTGTCCTACCAGGCTGGAGAGTGGGGTGCTCTGTGAGGATATGGGGCATGTAGGAGAGGAGAGAATTCAGCTGGTCATAGCTTGGGTGAGAAATCTGATCCCTGAACCTATGGAGAAAAGGCATGAAATTGCCACATCATATTTTATGAAGCTAATGCTTTATTTCTTTGGCTTTTCTTTCAAATACCTTAATAGTTTTGTTTGTGCCAAATGGGAACATTCTGTGTCAGAACATCTTTTTTTTGTTCTTGCCAAAATAAGAACTTAGAATTTGGTTGGTGCCAATGACATTTTTATTTCTCATTTCCTGTTTTACAGCAGAACTAAAAAAAAATATATCAGTAACTCATATAGAGCTCTGCTGCAGGTTTGCAAGGGTTATTCAGTTTAAAGCTGGAGCTAGAGAGCTCCTTCCAACCCTGGAATAAATAGGCATAGCTCCTGTTGGCTTTAAAGTTTGTCCTGGTAACTATCCAGGGCTGTGTTTGAGCCATGGAATAGAAAATAAATGTAACTGAAGAGGAGTTAATAAAAGTTTTAGACACCCATTAAATAATGCACCTTTAATGCTCCAGACACAATAATCCCAGTGCTTCTAAAATTAACAAGGGTTCTTTCTGTCCTTGCCTGACTTGCAGTGTAGTCCTATCTCATATTACTGATAAACCCTGGAAATACAGGGACTGTTCCTTCTGCATGTATCCTTCACAGCTCAGTTCTAAGGATACATGCTGTACCTTGGGCTCTGTCAGGATCTACTGTGCTTCCTTCTCATCTATTCATTCCTTTCAGTCTTTAATGTGCAAGATCCTCTCCTATTGCCATGGGGATAGCCATTCAGTCAGAAAACTGTTTATTTCATTTCAGACACTTACATGGTAACAGTAGGGTCAGGTCCATTCCAGTTTTTACTCCTAGTGAAGATAAAAACAAATCCTTCATTTTAAAATATGCTTTGATTTTCAAGTTGCCCATTTGATTTTGTTTGCTTCCACCAGCATCTAGCAATGATTCTTGGAAAAAATGATCTTTCTTTTTCAGTACCATAAATCTGAAAAAGAAAGATATATTCTTCCTTTTCCACTTTATTTCTTTTTAGATGTGTACTAGATTTAAAATGTCTCTTCAGACCTCCATTGCTACTAGACGTGATCCCTTGCCAGACCAGTCAGTCTTACTGTGAAATAAGGTTTCCTGTCATATTAAGGTACAGCTGTCATCTTAACCCTCAGTGCTGTAAACAAGCAGTTGCTGGCAGCAGATTATAAACAGAACTATAATCTGTGTACCTCAATTTTCCACATGTCTGGCCAAGAAAGGTATCTCTCCATGACATCATTCCATCTCATCCATTTCCCTGTCTCCTCAGCCTTACAATGCTTTTATCCTCCTTTTTATTTCTTCTGCATCCACTTCCCTTGCGTCCCCTTGAATCATTTCTCTGTGCCGTTTTGGTTACTGTATGTAGCCCAGTGGTGACTCACAGGAACGCCTGTAGACTCCTCGCCTATTTATTCTACCAACCATATCCTGTTATTTGCCTGTCTCTCAACTATTCTTGTAGCTAGACACTTTCTGCTTGACTTTACAAATGTTGCTTTTCTTGCTTAGGATTCTTATTCTTGAACACGCAGCCCCAGCATTGCTTTGGTGCTTTTCCTTCTCTAATTTTCCATGTTCTGCTCACCAAAAAAAACCCCTACTTCTTTGGCAGCTTAGGGGAATGCATCCATCCACCTTCTTACTTCTGCAGTGGAAAGTGAATTGGCCTCTTCTTCTTACAACGACTATGAGTTGTTGGTCCTCTTGCTTCAGGGAGCCCAACACTGGCAGAGGCCAAAGGACCACCCTTTTAACCCTAGTCCTTTTAACCCTAGTCCCACACTCACAGTACGATGACTTCAGTGCACCCTGCATGTGGGTTTTCTTTAGCTGTACCTCTTGTCTAACAAAGAAATTAAAATATTAGCCACTGTTGTATGTTTACAACTCAGTGATTTGGCTCCTCCCTCTGTAAAGGAATGACAGAAGTAAAGGGAGAAAAGAATGAAAAGCCAGAGGAAAAGAGAAGACAAAGGATCTTTTCTGTGTATTTTCTTTCTTCTCCATAACATTTCCTATTTCTTTTTCTTGACACTCCTTAACTAGAATACCAGTTGTGTAGATCCGAGGGGAAAAAAACACGTACTCTGCACTCTGCTCTCTTTGAGGATATTGAGACTACCATTACAGATGGCATCTGTAGGATAAAAGGTCCTAATGCTATGTCTCAGTAACATCTTTGTTAGCATTTTTGCTACTAATATTTTAAAATTATAAATCATATTAGGATCAAGTATATTTTTTCCTTGTTCTGTTAGCCTTAGCAGATATTTTCTTCCTATGTTGTCATATGTGCTTTTCAAAGTACTACAGACTTCCTTGTGATGTAATTTTCTTCAGTCTCAAGATTAACATTCTACTGCACAAAGACTTCTGAATTTAAAATAACAAAGCAAGTTTCTAGCCTCTTCCTATAGCAACTGTGCTCGTCAGTCTTGGAGCAGGGCTCCAAAGAAACAAAGAGCTTTATACTTCCTTCCCTCAGAATCCAGCTTCAAAACTTGCGTGCTCCGGTAAGGACTTCAGCATCAGGTGGGTTTTAGAGCACAGCCAGTATTCACAGTTGCCGGAGCCTTCTCTTCCAGCCCCTCTGCAGAGAAAATCCCACTAAAATACGGCACCTTTGTAAAAAAGAAATGCTGTTCTCAGGGTCACTTGCAGCTTTAGGCTCTGAGAGCAAAGGTGCTTGAAAGGAAAACATTTATGTATAGGTGGAATATGTCTCAGTAGTGGCAAAACAGGAATCTTCAAAGAAATCTTAGGGTTTCAGTATTAGCTATCCAGCTAGCATTGAGTGTCATTGGCAAATAAAGAGTCTAAGATCCTCTCATCTGTAATTTTTAAACTGTCAGTCACAGTCACTTTAATGTTCAAGAACTCCTATCCTAAAAGCCCACTGTTTGTTAAATGCTCCAATATAAAGACAAAGAAAGCTGTTAGTCTCATTCAAAAATATCCCAGGCTGACAGTTTCCATAATTTTCCCCACAGGAGTTATAATAATCTCAAAATACATACTACTGAAAATTCAGATAATAAGAAGATATGGAAGACATCCATTTTAGCTGGTTATACATTATTTTCATGCGTTGGTGAAAGTTTTATTTTTTATTAGCAAGACTGCAGCATTCTTGTTACAAAACTGAAAAGTCAAAAGTATTTCTGATGCAAAGTTCAGTGACTTTCAAGTTGGATGCCAGTAGGCTTTGCATAAACTTTACAGGAGTTTCTTAGTGTCTTAGAATCCAAAATCTCATTTTCTAAAGTGACTTTTGACTTTTTGGGCAGGACTCACGTAGTCTTATTTCTTCCTAAGTTTCTACTTAGGTAAAGTGCTGTACCCGAATGTCAGTCTGTGAATTTTGGAAGGTGGTAAGAATGGATTTGAGCCCACAAATCCTAAGCAATACCTAGAACTCAGGCCACTTACTATTAACATTTCCCTGTATTCAATTATTTACACTAGTCTCCTACACTGTAGGAGCCACTCTTCCTTTTAAAACCCATGATCACTTGGACACTATTATTTGTGATCGTAACTCCTCCCTACAGGTGGATATAGCAGTCTTTTTCTGAACTCTCCTTCATAGTGCTTTGAGGAAAAAGCAAAATGCAACCATCTGTTGACACAAACTACACTTGCAGGAAGGATAGAGTGAACCAGAGTCTTCTGCAGAACATTTCTTGACAATTTGCTGTTTAAAGGATTAGGCAGTTGTCACCTCCTCACTTAAAAGAATCTCCTATCCTCACCTAAGATGTTCTTTTCCTTGCATTGGTCTTTGAAGAAATGACATGCAAGTCCTTGTCTAAAAGTGCCATTCATGAACACTTGGTCTGGTTGGATTCAGCACTTGAGATACCAAAAGAAATCAGTTCCAACTTTCTTATTGCTTCTTCATAACAAGCTCAAACCAAGTAATAAACGTAATGCAGAAGTACCTCTCAAATGTCCATCATTCACTCCAAAAAATAAGGAGGGATATGTGATTTTTATTCTGCTCTTGTTCACTTCACTGGTTGTAGAGTTAGGCCTGGAAGCACAGTGGTTTTTTTCTTTTCTCTTTTTGTCCTAATTGTATATGACAGTCTGTTGATAGAGAAAAAGTGCAGAAATGGATCCTGCTCCAATTGTCATTGCTAGTGCCCTGAATTGGTGCTGCAGAAAGACACCATTTGCTACAATTGTAAGGCTCTGTAAATTCCAGGATGCTAGACTTTTTTTTTTAAATTAAGAAAAAAAAGATCAGAAAAGTAGGATAGCAACAGTAAACTATTTTTCAGAGACACCTTCTGTCCAATTAATAAATGATGCTCTCTCTAGGAAAACCTTACTTGTTCATTTTAAAGACCAGCAAGACACTTTGGCTGCCTAAAGACCTAATTCCTTTCTCTAGCCTGCATTCAGCATAGGAAAGTCTCAGCCAGTTCTGCTACTGATATTGCACTTCAGGCACCAAAACACAGTATTGATCTCTGCCTGTTTGGTAGCAGAATGTGTGCAGGGAATGGGGTAAACAGCCTGCAAACAAACAAACAAACAAACACAAATTCTTAAGAAAAGATGGACTTTCTTGTAAACTGAGAGAACCATCCTTAGCTAAGTCCCAACACTAAGCACACAGCAAAAAAGAGGAATTAATAAATGGTGTGCTTTCTGAGTCACAAAAAGAAAACTGTTCCCTTAAAGAGGGGAAATCTGAGTACCAGCATGCATACTGCTTTTTTTTAATATCTGCGTCTGCTTATGGACTCCAGCTCTCAAAGCGTTATGGTCTGAAGGGGGATACCCCCTCCCCACTTCAGGGCTGAGCCTGAACCCCTGGCAGCAGCCTGTGCCTCAGCCTCCCTGCCCAGGCAGCCATTTGCTCTCCGCAAAGGGAGTGCTAATTTTTAAGCACCAGGGACAATTAAGGAGTTTGGATTCAAGCACAGTCCTGAATCCCAAGCTAACATATAGATCTAGACTGAAGGTACAGGTCAAACTTAAAGCCTGCAGGCACTGATCTAAATTATTGCAGGCTCATGAGAGACACTACTGAAAACTGCCATTCCAGTAATACAAAATATTGCCACCTACTACTGTTTGTACAAGAACAAATTATTTTTTCATATGCCACCCCAAAGGATGATATAAGCTTTCACTGCAAATGCCTCACAGGTCTACTTAAAGACCAAAAAAGACCTGTACACCTATGTTTAGAATAATGAATAAAAGGTGAGGAGAGGCCAAATAGGAGCTTTCCACAAACACAGCCTAACCAGTGCAAGCAAACAAAAAAAAAAAAAAAGGAAGAAAAAAAGACAAAAAGTCTGTTTAATAGGAATATATGCTCACACACAAAAGGGCAGTTAAATGAATTGGCAGAACTGATCTTTTTTACATGACTTCATCATGGCAACCATCAGCTTTAAGATGTATGTCTTTGACACTGCATCAGTGGATACCTGCAAACATATGCCTGAGAAATTTGGAAAATACCTTGCAAACATGCCTGAAAAATCTGGAAAATTATGTGCATAACTAAGGAGAAAACAAGCACGAAAATATAGTAAAACTTTATTTCCTTCCAGTAATAATTGAACTTCTTGAAGCCTCGGGCTGGCCTTTTAGCATCACTGATTCAATTCTAACATTTAGACCAGAAGCAACTTGGTGCAAACCCACGGCTGTGATCCTGTTGTGATGTTCATCATCTGCGGTCTGGCAGTGGAAGTGCATCAAGTACCTGGTTGTGCCCATCTCCCATTCTCTGAAAGCTGGCTGTGAGGGTAGACTTTAGAAAAGTGCATGGAAGGGGCAGCACTGACTGGCTGCTAGGTGTCTGGAGGGCCTTCTGTTGCTATGTCCTTGGAAAGTGTCTCACACTGGAGTAAAGTAAAACATACCTTGAAGGGGGCTGTATTCTGCATTTATACGCAGACAGGTAATATTGCCTGTGATGTCTCTTCGGTATGGTGTGATTACCTGCTAGCAGGTGTGAGAGACTGAAACAGTTAATGTACGTTGAATGTCTCAAACATTGTGGAGAGGCAAGTTAAGGTCTCCATAGCGACAAATTGGGGTCTGCATAGCACCATGGGTGAGAAGCCGATTGGTGTCAGAGGATGCGCAGTTCCGCCTTCTGAGGTGCCTTGCAACTCGCCATGTATGGCTGGAGGTCATGCGGAGTTCATTTGAGGAGGGGGCTCACGACCACTGGAAGGACCCCTCACGACCACCCCCTATAGTGGTGCCTGTGCAGAAGATAAAGAACATTCTGGAACAAGAACCATGTAACTCCTCAAGGGGGTGAGACTATAGGTGGGGACTAGCCTATAGAAGACACAACTCTGAGGAGTCACATGCGCGCCTACCACTGGAGGATTGCCACATTTACCGTAGATATCATGGGATTCAAGGGTGGTGATATCTCTCCCCCACACCCTCCACCTCTTCTTCTTTTTCCTTTCTCCTTACAAGTAGTCCAGTTAGAACCCACGTTGCCTATGGTTACGTTTTCCAAGCTCAGGTTGCCTACCATTATGCTTGCCAAGTTCAGGTTGTTTCTTCACCATCAATAAAGTGTTTAATTGATTGGTTGGTGTCGTTTCACCTTAATTTAGCCCAAGGGAATCACAGAACCACCATGATCTTCCCTGGGCAGCCCAGTTTGGATCGTGACAGCAGGCTATTCACACAGGTATTGCTGCAGTTCTGTGGAGATGGGGAGTATTGCTCTTCAGTGAGGGTATGTTGAGAGTTATGCTTAGGAACAGGATTTACTTCTTCCTTATATTTGCATTTTGTTCATATTCTGAATTTAAGTCACAGCACTTCAAAAGATTACAATTAACTTTCCACAGTCTTTGTTACAGTATTAACCATTTTTGACATTAAAGAAACGCTTTTTTGTGCCTAAGAAACTGAATGGTTTTTTCAGTTGCAGATAAAACAGACCGCAGGCCTTGAAGAGCAATCATTCACTTTCTCCATCACCAGATGCACAAGACAGGGTTCACCAGCACTTTTTTTCTCTTCATTCTGGCCTTCCTGCCCCATCTTGCATTATGAGCTGTTTGCTCTCATGCTCCACTAATATCCCTGAAATACTCATAGGTGAGGTAGCAATGTGACTGGTCCAATACTAGTCCAGCATTTGATTTTGTTGGCCTGTAAGAGATTCATCTTCCTAATTGGATACAAGCTTTTGGGGCAATTTAGTCTACAACCTTCCATGTTGGACATGAAAGACACAGAGAGATGAAAACTTCTCAAGCAGATAAGGGCACGGATTTTCTGGAGTCAGCTTTTTCCCTCGCAAAAAGCACAGTGTTCATAAAGTGAGGACCATGCCTCCATCTCTTAGCTGGAGATTTTCACTACCCCCATTCAGGCAAGCACCATGATAGAGAAGAAATGCTCTTGCTACTCAGTGGCACAGAGAACAGAAAACATGATTTTAACCAAGGAAAGACTACCAGTGAGGAAGTCTCTTCACTAGCACATGTGAAGAAGTGGGAATTCAATCTCAACAGACCTTCTTCTTCCCCAGAGTTTACTGTTATTCATATGACAACAGCCTGAATCATTTGCGTAGGCTTATGAAGGTTTTCCTTTCTGCATATGCTTTAATCACTGAGAATATTTTACTCTCCTGTGTAGTCTGCTCTAACTGCTTCTCTCCTGGGGTACAATGACACAGCTTCTCAACCTGGGAATTTGTGAGTGTCCTGTCCTTCCACTGGGATTCAGGGGTCTGGAAGAACCAAAGTGTTTCTGGTATGTATCCCCAGAGAAGTGTTTCTGGTATGTGGCCCCAGTAAGCAAGAAATTGGGAATCACAACAATTAAGGGTTGGTTCATAGAACCACTGAATGGTTGAGGTTAGAAGGGACCTCTGGAGATCACCTTGTCCAACACCCTGCTCAAGCAGGCTCACATAGAGCTGGCTGCCCATGACCATGTCCAGATGTTTTTTGAATATCTCCAAGGAGTGAGACTCCACAACCTCTCTGAGCAACCTGTGCCAGTGCTCAGTGACCCTCACAGTAAAAAAGCATTTCCTGATGTTCAGACAGAGCCTCCTGTACTTCAGTTTGTGCCCATTGCCTCTTGTCCTGTCACTGGGCACCACTCAAAAGAGCCTGGCTCCATCTTCTTTGTACCCTTCCTTCAGGTATTTATATATTTTGATGAGATGCCACCTGAACCTTCTCTTCTGTAGGCTAAACAGCCTCAGCTCTCTCAGCCCTTCCTCATAGGAGAGATACTCCAGACCCTTAATCATTTTACTGGCTCTTTGCTCGCTCATGTTCAACTTGGTATCCACCATGACCCCCAGGTCCTTTCCCGCAAAGCTGCTTTCCAGCACGTTGATCCCCAGCATGTGCATGCGGTTATTTCTTCCCAGCCACAGGACTTGGCATTTCCCTTTTTTGAACTGCATGAGGTTCCTACCTGCCCATTTCTCCAGTCTGTCCAGCTCCCTCTGGATGGCAGCATGAGCCACTCCTCCCAGTTTTGTGTCACCTGAAAACTTGCTAAGGGTACACTCTGCCCTATCATGCAGATCATTAATGAAGATGTTGAACAGGATTGCAGCCAGTATTGGCCCCTGGGATACACCACTAGTGACTGGCCTTCAACTAGACTTTGTACTGCTGATCAGCACATTTTTGGCTGTTCAGCTGATTTCAGTCCACCTCACTGTCTGCTAATCTGTCCCATAATTCATCAGCTTTTTTATGAGTATGCTATGGGTGCTGGCGTCAAAAGCCTTCCTGAAGACAGGGTAGACAATATCCACTGCTCTTCCCTCATCTACCAAGCAAGTCATCTCATCATAGATGTTTATCAGGTTGGTCAAGCATGACTTTCATTTTGTGAATCCATGCTGACTACTCCCAATCACCCTCTTGCCTGAAAATGGTTCCCAGCATCAGTTGTGCAGGGGTTGAGATGAGGCTGACGGGCCTGTAGTTCCCTGGGTCATCCTTCTTGTCCTTCTTGAAGATAGGAGTGACATTTGCTTTCCTCTAGTCCTCAGGCACCTCTCCCAGTCACCACAATCATGCAAAGATTATCAAGAGTGACCTTGTAAAGACATCAGCCAGCTCCCACACTTTTGGGTGCATCCCATCAAGGCCCATAGACTTATCTATGTCCAGTTTGCTTAAGTATTCCCTGACCTGATCCTCCTCAGCCAAGGGCACATCTTCCTCACTTTTCCCTGGCCTGGCATTTCTGAAGGGTGGTCTTGCTAGTAAAGACTGAGACAAAGGCGGCATTCAGTACCTCAGTCTTTTCCATGCCCTGTGTCACCAGGGCCCCTGCCCCTTTCAGTAGCAGGCTGACGTTTTCCCTACTCTTCCTTTTGTCACCTATGTATTTACAAAAGCCATTCTGTTGCCTTTGACTTCCCTTACCAGATTCTACTCCAGCTGGGCTTTGGCTTTCCTAACCCCACCCCTGCATGCTCAGACAGTGTTTCTATATTCCTCCTGGGTTAGCCTTCCCAGCTTCCACCTTCCATATGCTTCCTTTTTGTGTTTGAGTTTTGCCAGGAGCTCCTTTTTCATCCATGCAGGACTCCTGACACGTTTGCCTGACTTCCTACTTGTTAGGATGGACTGCTCTTGAGCTTGGAGGTGGTGATCCTTGAATATCAACCAGCTTTCTTGGACTTCTCTTCCCTCCAGGCCTTTATCCCATGGGACTCCTTCAAGCAGATCCCTGCAGAGGCCGAAGTCTGCTCTCCTGAAATTCAGGCTTGTGATCTTGCTTTTTGCCTGGCTCCCTTCTCTCAAGGATCCTCAACACCACCATCTCATGGTCACTGCAGCCAAGGCTGCCTTTGACCTTCACATCCCCAATAGATCCTTTCTTGTTTGTGAGTATGAGGTCCAGCAGAGCACCTCTCCTCATTGGCTCTTCTATCACTTGTGTTCAGGTTGGTCTATCTCAACCAGTTTTATATGCCTGCAATGGAGATACCTACATCTATGCTAAGAACCCAAGGGCCATTTTATAGTTAGTAAAAATACACAGGGACTTATGGGATGCGATCCATCCAATCTATTTTAAACTTCTACTTTATGCTGAATTGAACCCCAGTTAAAAGTGCATAATTATCTCCATCAACTATAAACAGTGCAGGGGGTAACTAACTCACAAGTAGACAACCGTATTTGGTCATATGGGTCCTATCCCCAAAGACTCTTTCTGTCTGTATGTTCATTCTACTTTGTTGAAGATTAAGTGAGTTTTCATGTTTCAAAATTATTTTTATTCTCTGTTGAAACCAGCAAATGCCCTTATATCCTCTCATTTGCCACTTAGATTTGTGTAGAAAATAGATAAGGCTAAAAAGCAGAAGAGTATCGAAGATGTGTGATAAATTCATGTCTGTCTAACGAGGAACGGGACATCAAAATAAGGACATGCCATTAACATGAAATCACATACACCAGATTTCACAGACTTTCACTTTATCTGTAATCAGCTGTTCTGATACACATAGCAAAATTAGCTCCAAATCCTCAACATAAAATGCCTAAGTCATACCATAATTCTGTGCATATATGAACACATAAACATCAGTATGAATATGTACAGATATATATCAGTATAATACACACACATAACAATATTCATGCACACATAATTATGAAAATGAAACAATTTTTAAAATTATAAGTTGTGCTAAACCAAAAAAAGTAAGTGCCATTTCTTTTGCTGTTTGGAGGTAGTACATAGAACAAAATAAGTTTGTGCCAATTTACATTATCCTAAAAATCCATGTCTAGCACTGGAGGAACATATTGACAAGAACAATAATTCACATTTTAAAAGCAAAAGACCATACACACAAACAAAACCATAAAAAATACATGATGTATAAAGTCTAGGCAGCACTGGCACATTTTAGTCTATTGAGACAAGCCATGGAATGCTTTAGAATGGTCATTATGTGAAAAGAAAAAGGAGACTGATAAAGTACATCAGAATAAATTAGATGCTTAGGCAAATAAGTGCATTTGGAAAAGATTTTCTAAAATAAAATTCTTTAGTTCTTCACTGAAATTTATGCTGAACACATTGTACTCATGCACTAGCTAAAACAAGAATCAGGCACAGGAAATGGAAAGCAATGTGCCTGTAGAATGTAACTTCCTCCCCTTGCTGAAAATGGACTGTTTTCTGTCTCACTGGTGCTATTACCAAATAGGTGTCAAGAAGGCATACCAAATTATTCCTAAAGATAAAGCCTAAAATTAACCTGAATTTTAGAATAGAATCACAGGAATCACAGAATGGTTGAGACTGGAAGGGACCTCTGGACATCATCTGATCCAAGCCCCCCTGTTCAAGCAGGGCTACCTAGAGCAGGTTGCCCAGGACAATGTCCAGATGGCTTTTGAATATCTCCAAGGAGGGAAACTCGACCACCTGGCTGTGCTACTTCATGTTCTCAATCTGTGATTATGACATGAATATAAAAGGTATTTCCAATGATAAACTAACATGATGCACTTTTAAATGCGTTTTCAATATACCTGAGAAAGGGAAATTATTAAGTAAAAAGTAGACCGTATGACAAACTAAAATATTATAGGCAGTAGCAGAACTCATATTAGAGCTGTCAGAGAATATTTCTAATAAGAAATGATTCCACAATTATATGGAATGGTAGAGCAACTAAACACTACACTTTGGCAGAAGGAGTCACAACAGGTGATAGACTGAAAGCCCAATGTAACTGCAGGTAACTGGCTCCATTTCTTGCAGTCACTGTATGACGATGGCAGATTTTTTACATACTTCTAGTCACTACTGTTGCAGAGTAGAGTCTGATGGGACTCAAACACAGTCTATGCAGTGGTGTATGCTTGGATCTGCAGAGAGCTCATATCAAGGATTAAACCCCCTAAATATTTGGATAGGTGATTTAGACTTAATTCTGTTGGGCTGAACAAGAAGTCCCCATTGCATTGCACAGTGGGTCCAACCCTCAACCAGGGCAGGGACTTTGCTGGATCTTGGCACCACTCAGAGCTCCTGCGTTTGCCCCCATCACAAAGATGTAAGAAGAGAGAGAACCAGTGCATGAGTAAGCCTAACTCTGCTATAGGGCCACATATCTGGACTAAGGATTGTAAAAATCCCACTGGATGTGCCAGTTTGGATGGGTTTTGAGACGTCTACTTCAGGACAAGCTATTGTTATCCTCAGAAGGTTTACACTGTTCCCCACCCTTCATGACTTTGCTGGCTTATTTCAGTAACCCTCTACATTCTGATTTCCAACAGTCTTCCTCTCTTGTCCATTATATGGGTGCACTGGGCGTGAGGCCAGCACTGATTTAGTTTCTGGTTTTGAAGATCAGAAACAGTGCTTGGTGGAAGAGTTGGGACTTCTTCTGGCAATTCATTGCCTGCCACTAACTCTCTAAATAAGTTAGAGAGAGCAGGGTCCCTAAGAGCTGTTTCAGGCCCTGGGTCAAATTGCCTTAGGCTTCTTACACTTCTCAGCAGCTCTGACAGAATCTTACCAGAAGTCCTCTGGACCAAGAATTGTTGTGATTATAGGTGACTTTAATATGACAAAATTGAGAAAACATTTTAACATGCAGTTGTTACATGCCACCACCCTATGCGCTTAATGTTTCTCCACTACATTGTATTATCTCCTTCTCCTTAGCTCTAACTGGCATCTGCTGTAAATTTGCTCTTCTTAGGTAACGTTCCATTAAAGGAAATTCTTGGAAGCTGTTGTGCACCTGAATTATCCTGGTGTAATTCTACATGTGATTGTCTTCCATGAAACCAGAAGTGAGCTTAGCCCCATCTGCTTAGGCTAGTCATCATTACTGTACTTCACCTCTTCTGCACAGATTTGTGTTCCTGCTAGCATGAGAAAGGATTCTGTAGAATTCATTAGGTTAGTGTACCTGACAGTACAAAGAGCAATGCAGGAATGCAAGAAGAAGATTAAGAGTTTGAAAGATGACTTTTCACCAAAAAAAGCATATCCCACCTAAGAATCACAACTACACTTAAACAGCTAAATACTTTTATAAATTTGTTTCTTGGTAATTCTGGCACAACATGTGCTTCTTTTTTTCCAAAGTCAACAGGAGCTTTTACCTAGGTCTTAAAAAATTCTTGTTATGCCCACAAAGGAACAACTATTAAAGAATCTAAGAAAATATTGATTAATCCCAGGAGGAAAAATGTTTCTCTGTGGTAACTTAGGGAGAAGAGCAAAGCTGTCTTTTTAGGACTCCTGATTCTCCAAGATGATAGGACCTGATGTGCTGCAGCTCCTAACAATGGATGAGGATAGGCAACAGCCTGCCAGTTTACAAAGGGAAAGATTTATCAACTGCAGTAGCCTCTCTCAAGCTTTCCCAGGTAGGACAGGAAATATTGAATGAAGTCAAAAAGACAACAAGGCAGATGTAGGAGACAAAGAGGAACAACAGGTCACTACCAGGCTGCCTCTCCTTGGGGAGCCTCTCATATCTAGCTGGATATTCCTTCAAAAAGCAAAGAAAAACCTGGTCTATTCTAGCTGGTCCCAGTAAAGGTGTTTCTCTTCCTAACTGCTATTTTTTAAAGTAAGATGTAGCAGAAGCAGCAAGGCTGGTTCAGCCCAAAATAGTTCATTAATTCTTCATTTATCTCTGATAGGGTCTTGCTCTGTTTAAGGTAAGTAACACAAATATTCATTTCAGGGTCTGCATTAGGTTTCTCATTAAGCATTCACCTTGGTTTGAAGCTCAGTAACTGATCATCATTGGTCTTTTTTCAGTCCCAGAACACAAAAAATGGCATCCTTGCCCTTCTGCCCTCCTGCAACTGAATAACAAAACAGCTGTGGCCGTGCTCGTTATGGGCACAGCGTGATGCTCCCTGCCACAAGCTACCTTTTCACTCCAGGTCCTTCAAAGCTTTATAATGTTTTCTCAAGGTATTGACATGCTTGGTATCAAGGACCACCTCTTTGTTTACTTTCTGTACAGCATCCGGCTGATGGGCCCCTGATCCAGGACCAGCTCTCACAGGTTTTATAGTGATGCTGTAATAAAAACAGCTGTAGTTAAAAGTAAATGCCACCCAGTTGCTCGGTTTGCCGTAACCAAGTCTACAGAGATGTTGTATAATTTCTGTCTTGGAGACTGTCAAGAAAACAATTTCCTTAGCAGGAATGATTAGGAAATATGTCAAACTTTCTTAAATAAATAGTCAAGGCTAACTTGCATGTTCCTTAGTTGCCCAAAGTTACCTGAAACACACAGCAGAAACATTTCTTTCTCTCCTTAGAAATGGCATCAGGCATTATCACAGCGAAACACTGATTGACATATTCCACCAGAAATCTAACCACAAACACCTTCAACCTTCAGTACCTTCTTTCTTCTGTAGTCCTAAGACCTCTTAGCACTTTCAAAGTACTAAGGACCACAGAAAACTGAGAGCAATCGGAGCCTATACATCATGTCCAGTCTCTTAAAAAAAAATCACAATTAATTTGCTTTCTGAATGCTATGAAAGGAAACATCAAAACTAGTGCCAAAATAATATAAATATTTCCTATGGAAATATGTTCAAAATTCAAAGTTTTAATATTAATAGTTCAAATTAAATTATTTGAAAATTTTAGATAGTGGAATGTGACGGGACCCAGCCAGCACTTTCAAATGGATTTACTTTTCACTCTATTAACTTCCCAGAAAGATCACAAGGCTTCTAAACTCAGAAATACAGGTCTTATTAGGATATGAATACTTCATAAATAAAGAAGCACTCGAAGTGACTGGGTGAGATGGAACAGAAGTAAAAGGGTTTATAAACAAATCTCTCTTCCACCCATTGTACCCTCACTTTCTGGAGCAGTTTTGGCCAACTCTAAAGCTTTCTGCTTGGGATCATACTGTGCCCATTCCTCTTGGCTCCCCAGGATGCCTTCCCTCCCACCTCCGCTGATGCTGGCTGTGTGCCGGCTGCCCGCTCCCCCTGCAGCCCCGGAGCGGAGGGTGTCCTGCTTGATGTGGTGCCTCTCCAGCTCCTCTGCTGGCTTCTCCACAGTCACCTCCAGGGCTGTGGGCTGTGGGCTGTGGGCAGGAGCTGGCCCCACGCCCCTGCCAGGTCCCAGCAACCTTCACCCTCTCGTGTGAGTGCAGCCAGCATGCTGATGGAGAGCAAAACAACGCAATGTTCCACCAGGACCCACCCCGAGGCGTTAACATATACAAAACACCAAGGCTACAAATCTACTTTGCACATCTCCCAGCCTCCTGGTCTGATGCCAGATGAGGTCCAAAATTGCTTGTACCGCATGTACAGTCATTTAGGATACTGCTTCCAAAATTGTTTTTGGCAGAGAGGTGCGGAAGGTGAAGGAGCAATGTTTGAAAGAAGAATAATCCTTTCCTTGAAGGGGTTAGTTTTGGCCATGAGGATTTATTACTATAAAACATACCTCTGTCATACCCTATCCAAAAAACTCCACCTCAATTATTCCAGATAATTTTAGGAATAAATAACTGAAAAATTCTCCAGCAGCACCTAACGAACAGAAAGCTTGGTTGTGTTTGCACTTTTGCTCTCTACTTCCATGGTCTCGGCAGCGTGGTGTGAAAGGTGGCACCTGAGAGCACTGCGTGGCTCTGTGAGACCCCGGCAGGAGCTGGAGTGAAGCAGGAGCACCCACCTGTCTGCAGGGGTAACACAGGCAATGTCGGCAGGTCTCTAACAAGTCAGCCAAGAAAAATTCAATGGAAAGTTTAGGTTAGAAGTATTCTCCAGCACACATGGCCGGTTCCCCTTGTACCCAGCAGCTATGTACTGTGAGGTCCCCGTGCAGCCGGGACATGGGCAGGCAGGACTGGTGCTGCCTCTGCCTTCTCCCCTGACCCTGTGCTTCTCTCTGCTTGGCATCTCAGCTTTAACGCCAGTGCCAGCTCCCACTCACATCACCTGCAGTATTTGGTAGAGCCCGTAGACTGAGCTTCCTGGCAGGTCAAAGAACGTGGGTTTGCTTGCTCTCAGGTTGTTAGGCGACCTACTATTTCCCAGCTATATCCTCTCAGATAACAGGGGATTACTATTTCCACATTTCAAAAAGAAAAGAGATTTCTTTTTTCTTTTTTCCAGGGATCAAGTCTGGTCAGGGGGCGGTGAGCGCTCCTACGGTTCATCTCTGGGAGATGAAGCTACAGCCTGACCCTGGTCTTGGACCTGGATAGCATTTGGGTAGGAACTACCTGGTCAGGCATCACCTGAGTAGGCGTACCCACACCTGCAATTCTGGGCATCAGGGAAAGCCTGGGGCAGAAATGGAAACAATCACAGAGGTTAGCTATTCCCCAGACAAAGCTGCTGCTGCACTTCAAGTTTGAATTTGTGGGCCTAAAGGTTACCTAAATCTTGTTTCAAGCTCCTAGGAGAAAAAGATTTCCAGTGATCCCAATGGGCAGGACAGCAAGCCCAAAAGTTCAGTAAGACAATTGGATCCTGCTTAACCTTCTCAGGAGAGTAGTCCCTCTGAAATAGAAACTACTCAAGTGTTCAAAATTGAGCATGTGCTTATTTATCTCACTGAACATGTGCACAAATACAGATTAGCTGGAAGGGAAGGAAGAGATTCTTTACACCATATCTTGTTATTGCAAAATGAAAGGAAACAGTTTCTACATCCCAAATTTGATCTGCATATTTCATTTAGCACTCATCTTGAGGAGATTTTTATATTAAACTGTTCATGTAAATCTTTTTGCCCTGGATTTTTCAAATATTGTTCACATTTGGGATTATACCTTTTCACTGCTTATTTGATAACCAGTACTTGATCAAATTCTGCTGCACTTATTACCTAGGGTTTTTTACAGACAGTACACAGTAAGCTTGGCACATAGCTAAATAAAGTTAATTGTTAATCTGGATGTCTGGTACTGATCAAGCATCTTTTCTCTTAGAAATGAAGATGCCAGAGAATGGACATATTCTGATTTCATTGTAGACATTAACTAGAGAACGAGACTAATTGCAGTTATAAGCAAGAGTACCTCAACATTTTTTTCTTCATTAATTAAAAATAAAATATTTGTCTTTCAAGAAAGGCCTATAATATTCATTATGTTGGGTGTTTTGGAGCTGCAGATCTAAGTCATCATTTTTAAGATAAAAGGTTTTCGATTCTCACTGGCAAAATCACCTGACAATGAAACACAAATATCTTGTTTGGACTAATATTTTTTTTTGAGATCCTAAATCTGACTTCCAAGCTTTGCCATTTGTAAATTCTTCCATACCTACTTAACCGTATTTTGTATTCCATAGTTCAAAAGGGAGTTTTGTAACAGTGATCCACTTTTGCTCTGCAAATTCACACGACCAAGAAAAGACAACTAGTGTGAGCTGGTTAGCTTTTTGTCCTGTCTTTTCATTACCTGTCTTTTGATTTCTGATTTCTTTTCTTCACATATTCAGTTATGGAAAATTTTCTTACAGGTTTCCTTTCTTTAAGTTTTTTCTAATGAGAAAAGATCAGATTTCTCTCCTTGGGACTACATGATATAGCTTTGTTCTGTTTGTTACTTTATAATGACTTTAACTATGCCGATTACTGTGCATTTCAACAATTCACTCCAAGAGAAACAAACCATGAAAGCCAGAATAAAAAATTAAAGTTAAGCTCTTAAACTTGTGCTTAGGTACCCAGATACAAGTTTTCACGTGATTTTCACAGGCCTGAGATGTCCTGACTGGAAAAGGTTTACTCAACAGTTTGGGGAGAGAAAAGGACAGAGAGCAGCTCACACCACTGAAAGCACCTACTACACTGTCATTGTCTTGCATATCCATATTTGCCTTGGCATCTGGCAGAAAAAATAATAACTGCTATTAAGGAAATCAATTCCTTGAAAAAAATTGAAAGATATGGAAAATCCTGAACTTTACCTGAACACTTCAACTTACTCACCCAAAAGCCTGGGAGACAAAAATACTGAATTTTAACATTACGATTAGAAAAAACACAGGATGAAGGACACTTAGTTAACCTTCTAGACAATGTGACTGTGCTGTATTTAAAATCTTTCAGTGTTAATGGTCTGAAACATAAGGTCATAAAGTGCACTTACAGTGGAGAGAGGGAAATAGGAATATAAAGTATCCTTCATATTTAATCTTGAATAAATTCGTTCTCTCTGCCAACTTTTCTGATGCATGGAGAAAACCTGAAAGAGAAGCAAGTAGCTGAAAATATCTTACTGATCAGGGGCTGACTGTAGCACCAAGCTTTGTATCACCAAACCTCAGAATTCTGTACTTTTGCAGACTTTACAGACCTTTAAAAAATTTAGGCCATTCCTCTGACACTGGACAAACCTCCAAAACTGTTTTGGTGGTGTCAGCACCCACATACATAACAGAACTCTCATTTGTTTGCTTTTTTTCCTCGCAGAATGAGTTAGTCTGAGAACTGGAAACATGGTTCATTGCCTTTGTCCCAGACAGACACACATGGGAAATGTACACTTCAAGCTCCCAAGGATCCAAATATAGATGACTTGGATCCCCAAAAACAACATATCCATGCATGTTCTTTACCTCCTGTCTTTATTATAAGTGCATCATCAGTTGAAAACTGCTATATGCCAAAGACTTGGGAAGTAAATTAACATAAGACCTTTCAATCAGAACCGGTTATTTAAGCCTGAGATATGAGTGTGAACTGTGTCTTATATTCCCTCCTTCCAGACAGCTTTTCAAGAACAAAATTAATTTGGATTACATAGAAATCTTTTTGGCACCATTGTTTTTCGCACAGATTAAAGATTCGTTAGAATGCATTCTTTCCATCCCTACGTGATTATGTGTATGTTGGCCAACAGTTTTACACACAGAGTCCTCAGGCTGAACATTTTAAAATATCTTTAAGTACTAAACACATGCTCTGACTTTCAGATATGCTGGGCAACTGACCTCACAAATTGCATAAAATCCCAATGTCTTTTTTTCCCATAAATAACTAAATACCAGTCATTAACTGTAAGAGAGCAGAATTCAGTATAGGCATATTTTCTTTTGAAATTTCCAGCTTGGCACTAGATGGTTACCTTGTGTGTCATCCTGTTACCGTTAAACAGCTCTTCTAGACCAGACAGTACTGAAACGGGTAAGATAAATTTTGTTGAACAGAGCTGTATAAAATCAATCTGCTATGGAGAAGAATATACAGCCAAAACACAATTATATTGGTTCAGGGAATTGAGTGATGTGGCTCAGGTTCAGCAATACTTTGGAAAACACAGAGCAAGAAAGAGACAGTTACAGTGAATCTCATGATTCATTGAAAGAATATATGGTGCAATGGTGACCTTTAAAACTGGTGAAAGCCCAACAGCCTCATTTAACTTTCTTGTGCTGTTTGCAGACAGCACAAAGAGAAAGCAAAGGTCCTAAGTACTCTGGTCTTTAACTGGTTTTAAGAATATACAAGGTAACAAGTACCCTTATTTTTAAATGGTGGAGGAACTTTAATCTGTGAGGGAAGTAGGGTTTAGAGTTCAACAAGCTTACATCTTCTTACCATTAACACTTACTGCTCCAAGTAACTTACAGTTGAAGACCCTCAATTTTACATACTTGGCAAATGACCAAACAAAAAAGAAATCCATGTAATTTGTTTTCTCTAACTCTCTCATTGTATCTTAGCTCAACATCTGTCCTTTCAGTCATAAGCTCCTAAGAGCAGGGACTTCTAACACAGTATCAAAGAAATTATGTTAAAAATCTAACAAATCTAAGCCAGCTGAACCTATTGGAAAGATTCTTATTATTGCAAAAAGCTTTGGACTCATTACTCAGTCTTCCAAAAAACACTATCTTTTTGGAAGCTCCAGCTGTTTTTTAAGGCTGTTAAATACACAAAAGTAACATTTCTCCTTCCCCACCCCTTATATTCAAAGACTTATATACTAAGTGATCAGCAGAAGTTTGGAAGCTGACTCTAGCAGAGTTCTTGTTTCCTGCACATCCCCAATGCACTCCTTGTCCCTCTGTCCTTTGTCCCAGCTTCATCCTCTCATACCTCCAGTTTCTCCCACATATACTCCCCTCCTCCCAGTACTCCTGTATTTATTCAAATACTCCCTCAAGCACTTTATATCTACTTTGCAAGTCCAATAATTTCCAGAGGGGTAAGAGGCAGCATGACCAGTGACTGGATTGAAAGTACATTCTTTTGACTGGCAGCCAGGAGGCCAAACGCAGAGGATAAGGTTGAGTTCACTCAGAGACCTTTACCTTAAATGGGACAGCAATGGGAACCATTCTTCACTAACCACTGACCAGTTTCTACAAAATCTGTAGGAATTTAATATCTTCCAGACATCTAGCTTTCTGTGAGAGCTTACTGGCCAGTGAATTAAGAAGGTCATCTGTAATCCAGAACTCCTCTGGCATCAGTATTTCCTCACTGTGGGATCCAGGCCATTGTATACAGGAGAGAAGACAACCTTCTGACCCTCCTGAGATTTGTTATTCTATTCTCTGCTTTGCTTCTCCACTTTGCTGTCCCACCCTGTACTCTCCTGTGCTCTAGTGCAGTGCTGGGATTCTTTCTCAAGTTCACTCTGTGGTATAACTCATAAATATTACCTCTCTCTGTTTCCCTTTCTATACCATGTGAGAAAATGTGATGTGGCTTAAAACCAAAAGAGTATACAACACATGTAATTAAAAATAGTGGACTACTTGGCTGGGGGGAGCAAAACTGAGTCTGGAGACAAGTACCTAGCACCTGGAGTAGAGTAAAGTTTATGGTAGATTTAGATCCCCTAGGGAAATCTGTCATTCTTGAGATGGTCTTAAAAGTCTTCCATAATTGATGAAGATAATCAAGCCAAATGCCACTACAGAAAAATATTATCTGGAACTTCAAATTCATTCCTGCACGAGTACCTCTGCGTAAGTCAAAGATGCTACTCATATATGCATGTGTTTGTTAGCATACGAGTTGTTAGAAAGGTCAAAAGCCTTATCATGGAGAATTAATGCACAATATAAGTCTATCGCAATCCACACCCTTGTAAGAATCTAAAATATTCAGCTTCAATTTCCCCATTAAGACTTTGTCAACTGGAATAACTTGGTCTTTTAAGATAAAGAGTGTTTAAATTGACCTCTTTCATGGTTGTTGTAAAAATGTGCAAGATTGTTCAAAAACATTAATGCCTGCACAGACATGGAGACAATTTTGAAGGACTTTTAAAACATAACAAAACATGAAACAGCTCAAGCAAGAATGGGAGATGTTTTAATTAAGCCTCAACTATGAGAAATCAGTGTCTTTCCGTTGTTTGCTCATCTTCTTCTCTAACTGTTAAGGGTGAAAAAAAAAATCCCATTAGACTCCACAGGTCTGGAGAGCGTGGTGCTGACTCTGGTTTCACTGAACTGGCCTTCTCCATCTTCTCTAGTATTGTGCTGGAGCTAGCAATTTCTAACTTACTTTAATTAGTTCTTGTTAGTTTTGGCGTTTGGGTTTTTTTAAAGTCACATAGAAAAGTTCTAGAAATCTTTTTTTAATAAAAGGCATGAGTTTCCTCTGGAGACCAATAGTGGGATAGTCCAGCAGAAGATATTTTTCATGGAACAGCAGAGTTTCAGAGGCTGTGAGGGGCAGTGCTGCAGGCTCTGCTAGGCGTGGGGAGACACGCTACGTGGCCCAAAAGCAGGCAGGAAGGAAGGCCGAAATGATGGTTTCATGGGGCCCTGCCTGGTGGAAATACGATTTTGCATCTGTTGCAGATGCGCTTGTAGGTGAGGGCAACAGAGGTGCCCTCATCTTGCCACATCCTCACCCAGGGTGGCCTGGGACGTGGCCCCATGGGCCTGATGTTGCAGCACCAGGGGCTCCTCAAGAAGGGCCCACGGGGTGCAGGGGGCCGGACCCCAAGTCCCCGGGCTGGTGGGCACCTGTAGGTGCTTCCTATAGGTGCAGTCACCTCACACACCAGCTTCTGTCCAGGTGTTTTGAGACGGAGGAGCGACAACTCCATAGATGACCTTCCCTGAGGAGGTTAGGGGCTGTGTGTTTCCATAGTGACTGCAGACCTCCCTGCGGCCTTCCCCCGTGCCGCCCACAGCTCCCCTGCTGTTGCCATAACAGCCCCGTGCAACATAATCAATGCTTTTATTGAAGTTCATCACAGACGCTGCGAAGACATAAACCCACAGCACTTCCATCACACGTGCTGCCTGGGGAGCACTGGAGGAGACAATGTCCTGCCGAAAAAAGCATGGTGGCGAGATCTAATTGCTCCAAAACCAAATAAAGCTTGATCTGCACACTCACCACCATGCGCAGGAGCCAGCGAGTGCCACAGCTCTTACTGGAAAACATTAATGAAATGAGGAGATGGGAAGAGAAGCAAGGAGTATGATTAATGGGGTAACATTTCAGCAACCTCTGAAAACAAGTTCAGGACCTGCTGCTGCAGCTGAAGTGACATGTGGAGCCAGCGTCAAAGCTCTGGATCAGGGAAGGAGAGAGGAGTTGCGTCTCTCCCAGCTGCCCTGTTCCTTGTGCCCTTGGCCAAATCCGGGCACTTCAGGTGTACAGTGGGGATAGCAACAAACAGAGCAACACAGGACACAGGTGACAACATCTGTGGTAAGTTCAGAAAATGGTAGCCTTACAGACCAGCTCATACAATGAACCCATTTATCGACCACCAGCACTAATGTCTACAGAACTCTATTATTTTAGGTAGTACCATAATATTAATACAAATATGGTCAACAACTATATTTTACATATATGGTTAGTGCATTTCCATGGTTGTTTTTCAACAGCCCACCTATTAACATGAACAAAACCAGTGCTTTTCTTCAGGAAGATGTCTTATGCTTGCTCACATTCATCTCAAGTGTTCTTCCCATATGCTTGATCTCTTGCCCATCTGCTGGCTAAGTGACATGGGTATGGGACATTTCCTAGCTAAAGCTTAAAAATATAAGTGGGAAAATAAGTTAACTACTATGACATTTAGCTAGTAAAATATGTGCCTTATTTTGCCCTGAAAAGACGAAGACCCAAAGCCACATGCCACGTGCCTGCAAGGCCAGGCATGACCTGCTCCTGTCTCAGCGATCTCTCCCTTTCCTGACATGGGGGCTCTGCACAAACCACAGGGATGTGGCTACACACTCTCACATCTGGCAAGCTGGCAGAGTGCTCTCCAGCTATCAGAGGGATGCTGCTGGGAGCATGACTACATCAGTTTTTTACCTTCAAGGTCAGGTTGGATGGAGCTGTCCCTGCTCACAGCAGGGGGTGTTGGGCTAGATGACCTCTAAAGGTCCCTTCCAACCCAAAGCATTCTATGATTCTATGAAACTTAAGAAGAAAAGGTTTTTCTGCATTTCTCCCCTTCTTCCTTTTACAGCTGTGTCAAACTCCCATTTCTGGTCACTATCACCCCTCCTCAGCCATGACCACCATTTTCCTCCTCACCTATATATTTCCATCTGTATTGTGTTTGCGTGGCAAGGTTTTGGTAGCAGGGGGGCTACAGGGGTGGCTGGAGCAAGTTTGCTGGCAGGACCGTGGGGCACCTACGCTGGAGCAGTCTGCTCCTGAAGGACTGCACCCCGTGGAAAGCACCCATGCTGGAACAGTTCATGAAGAACTGTAGGCCAGAGGAAGGACCCATGTTGGAGAAGTTCATGGAGGACTGTCTCCTGTGGGAGGGACCCCACACTGGAGCAGGGGAAGAGTGTGAGGAGACTTCCCCTGAGGAGGAAGGAGCGGCAGAGACAACGTGTGATGAACTGGCCACAACCCCCATTCCCCGACCCCTGCGCTGCTTGGGGGGAGGAGATAGAGAAAAATTGGGAGTGAAGTTGAGCCTGGGAAGAAAGGAGGGGTGGGGGGAAGGTGTTTTAAGATTTGTTTTTATTTCTCATTACCCTACTCAGTTTTGACTGGCAATAAATTAAACTGATTTTGCCCAAGTCAAGTCTGTCTTGCCCATGACGGTAATTGCTGAGTGATCTCCCTATCCTTATCTCGACCCATGAGCTTTTTCATTATATTTTCTCTCCCCTGTGCAGTTGAGAAGGGGAGTGATAGAGTAGCTTTGGTGGGCACTTGGCATCCAGCCAGGGTCAACCCACCACACCATCCCTTTGGTATAAACCCATTTTTCATATTAATTTCATATTAATTTCATATCCAACATCGGTTGCTTCTTTGCCCTTGGTATTCATCTTATTCTTGCACTGACCTTCTCATATACTCATCCAATCGTTCACATCTGCAAAGTTAATTTATCAGGCCACCTTCTGGACACCAACACTCACGTTTTACATTTTCAGACAAGAACTACTGTGCTTTCTTTCATGCTTATCTCTTTCCCCCATGCTCAGGAAATCTTCCCTAAATTCCCAAAATGCCTACAAAAATTTGATAATGTTTAGGTTCTTGATGCTGTTTATTAATATCTGCTTGTTTCTTCCATGGATTTCTCATCCGTCTTTCTCTGGTTCATGCTTAAGCTGCACTGTTTTAGAGGTGGGCAGTCCCTTTTTGCTCTGTATTTGAACATTGTCTGTCATGACTAGGTCCTGATAATGATACCAAGAGCTTCACCAATGCAAACAGTAAATTAATTTTCTATTAAAATAAAATCCATGGAGCTTTAGCTTTAGCAGGGGTTGAAGGCCTGATATTTAACTCTAATGTGTCTCTTGGGACACTCTAGTTTATACAGTGCATACTGAGACAGCAAGGCCTTGAAATGGGCCTACTACCCTGCTGAATGGAGGAACAGCTAGATGGTCTTGGAGCTAGTGTAGGAAGAACTGTTACCCAGGACCATTAGTACTTTGTAGAAACACAGACCAGATGAGATTGGTCAGGACCTCTGGCAATTGTCTAGTCTACCCACCATGCTCAGAGCAGGGTCAGCTACAGCAGTTTGCTCAGGGTCTTGTCCAGTCAGGGTATGAATATCTCCAAAGATGGAGACTCCATAAATTCTCTGGGCAACCTGCTCCAGTGTTCAATCACCCTCACAATAAGAACTGCTTCCAAATTAATTATTGTAGAGCTCTAGGCTAACACTTTCTCAGGCAGCATCTTGATAGTGTGCAGACGAACAAAGAGAGAACAAGGACGGGCTTTTCACCTCTGAGCTCCTGAACCCAACTGTGCTTTTAGCTCAAAACCATCTCCTTTTGGGGACACTTCTTGCGCTTTCTCTAGAGAGGGTGAAATCCTAAAACCTTTTAACACTACTGAGCTGGTCCAATGCAACTGCCCCAACAGTCCCATATATGCACAAACTTCCCCCTTGTAAGCTCCAGCAGCACCAGTGATGTGTAGAGGCTATCTGCTACTTATGACAAACTTGAAAAAGAGCATTACCACAGATAACAAAGCAGGTCATCTCTGATGCCAGACACATCAGCTCAACAGCCATGTGAAGCTCCAGCAAAAGGATCAAGACAGATTCACAATCTAGGTAAGAAAACCTATTCATGAAGGAGCTAGGTGTGCAATGCAAGCTTCCCTGGCTATTCAGGAGAGTTGATTTTCTTTAAACTATTGAGTGACATTTCTCCTCATTGAGGAGTATGCTTCTGTGAAAAAAATTTGACAAAAAGTTTGTCAAAATTTTGGTATAAACAAACCTTTTATCAGAAAAAGAAGAAAACCAGAAACATAGAGATCTTTCCTTTCCTCTTCCCAACACCTGCCTACACACACACATTCCCCAGCTAAAACACTTTTGGATTTGAGGTTTTCCTTTTAGACGGTGATTAATTATAGAATATTTTGGCCCAACACTGGTGAGCATTTCTGAACTCTGTTTTTGGTTGAAAACTTTTTCCATCATGTGTGAAGTTGCAGTTTTAAACTAAAAAAGTCCAAACAGTGTAAAATACCATAAATCACAGCCTAGGACATGTACCCTCTGTTTAAAAATAAATTAAAAAAAAACCACTGATCTTAAATTTTCATGGTTTTCATTATTTAACTGCTATAACCAGGTATTGTCAATGTATAAAATTAGACTTTAATACAATACATTTAGCACTACCTATCTGAGCACTGCTACCAGGGCACATTTTAAAGACAACCGATCATAGTTTTCAAAGAGTGTTTTACTCTTTCCTTTTGAAAAAAAATAAAATAATTTAATTGACTACATGGTCATCGTCTGTTTGTTTTGTATTCCTGTTGGGATTTCATATTGAATAGAAGCCAAGCAGTATGAATTGCATTAGCTGGTGTCAGTGTGATCATTTCACTCAAGCCTAGATATTCTTATCTCATAGAAAAAAATGTAATGAAATGAAGCATGTGTAAACTTTTTCTAGCAGTAGATGAGCTCTCTGTGGATATACTTTTACAGTTCAATTCACACAGAGGAGCGTTTATGTGATAAAGGAGAAGGTTTCTTGCTAGCCTGGGCAATCATGTTAAGTTGTTTTCCTGAGATCTCTAAAGTTTCATAAAGAAAACATATTGTGGATTTTAGATTCTAAATCATGTCTATCAGCCGTAGGCTTGCACTTTCACCACTGACTACTCTGCTGACTCATTGGCTGACTCATTCAGTGAGTTTCATGTTGTTCAATATTAATTTAGCTTAGGGAGAAGCATGGCATCAAACATTTGCCATCTTAACACACTCTCTCCCTCAACTTTGATTTGTAGCTAATAAGAAAAACCAGAGTTGGCCCAGAATGGGGAAATCCAGCATTTACTGCCCTGCAAACTTTGATCCTGTCAATGAACGTCACGCACTAGGGCAGGCACTTGGCCAGTCCCAGGAGTACTAGCTGTGAAATACAATGTCTCTGGGTGTTGTAGCTTAGCCTCAGTCCAAGTTGCCACTAGTTACAAAGTTCTACCGTGAAGTGAGACTTACAAAAATGGTGCTGAAATCCTTCCAGTGGCTACATTTTAAGCACTTTAAAATTTAATATAAAATGATGTTTTGAATATTTATGAATAGAATTATAAGTGGATGTTTCCCTGGATGGAACTTGATTTTCCTTTTCTTTTTTTTTGATGCTAATGTATAAACAAATAAAATCTGGGATTATAGCAAAGACAACAGTTCAACCCTTTGCTGTTTATGTGCTTCATATTAGAGCTTTCTGAAATTCTTAGTTCAGAAAGCACACCCAGTGAAAATAGGCAAAAATTATTTCAACAAATAGTACTGTTTGAACAGATTCTTATCACAGAAGGATGGTCATCTAATAATATTTTTTTAAGACCCCAAGTCAATATGAAATTCTGTTACATTATTTACACTGCTGCAGCTTTAACCTTCCTTCAACTCAAACTCAGCTTTAAAAGGCATCCAAAGACAACAGGAGCAGCATCCTCCCTCTAATTAAATTAGAGGTGGCCAAGACAGAGATCAAACTTTTTTTCTCAAAACATAGGCAGGGTTTCAGGCTGGTTGTGTTTCTGCCCCTGCTTTTTGTCAGTTTCACATCCACAATTTTTGGGGAGTGAGGGAATACATAAGTATTTGGAGACTTGCCCTCATCTGACCTTGTTTGCTCATGTAATCAAGGGAGGAAGAAACAGCAACCCACAATGGATGTGACTGCTCAGATGACACAAGAGGTTGGAAACTATTAAGGCTAACCCCTAACCTCAGAGACATTCCTACCATCCCATGTCCCAGGGACACCAAGATCCACTGCCCTGTATACAGTTGGTATGAAAAATGGTGATACTTAATTTGAAATTCCTACCACTTGAGCTGACACGGAATTCTGGGCTCCAATTTCTCAGAGCGTTTCCTTGGCTTTGAGGTAACACATCACATGTGCTCCTGAGAAGGGGGATCAATCAATTCCTGAGAGAAATTATCTAACTGCCACAATCCCATTTCTAGATGCCAGGCCAGCTCAGGAATAAGCCAAGTAACAAACTGCTCCTTGTCATAGTTGAGGCATATATAGAAGCACAACCCACAGTGACCCTGAGCCTCCAGTGTGATAAACTCCCTACAGCATTTCGGCACTGACAGGTTGGCTGGCAACTGAATTAGGAGGTTTCAGAACTGTAGTTTGGGATTTGAACAGCAACACCCCGCCTAAATCCCTTTTTCAAAGGCCACATCCTTCTGAATAGGTCAGATGTCCAAAGGCTAAAACTTTTACTCACGACCATGAATCATGTTCCTTATTTTCTGGTTGCTTGCTTGAGACCCCAAAGGCATGACATGGAAGCTGGAGAGAGGAGATTAAGTCTATGAGAAATCAGCCTCAAGTTTCTCATGATCAGGCACTGAAACCTAGTAGGCACTTCTGGGAGTCTGTATTGATCTTCCTCAGTGGTGGTGGAGCACTCTGGTGATGAAAGCACAGCAAAGTCCACAAAGATTTTAATAGTTTGTGCTTACTGGAGAAATTGGAAGATGGGTTATAAAATTTAGAGTTAGGAGAGAATAGAAACAAAACACAGCACAAATATTTTAATAGTTTGTGCTTACTGGAGAAATTGGAAGATGGGTTATAAAATTTAGAGTTAGGAGAGAATAGAAACAAAACACAGCACATTCCAGTACAAAAATAACCATTTATCATTGCTGCTTGAATAATGCTAGGTCTGGAGAAGAAGAAAGAATTCGTGTTTATGCAATTGGACTTTCATAACCATGCGCCCAGAGAAATCAAAATAAGATTGTACATACTTCATTCTTTTGTTTCCTCTCTTTTGACTGTTTTTACTGAGGAATCTTGTATTTTAGATAAATGTAGTTCTACACATAAAAGAAGGCAATCTCCCTGCAGACGCTCAAAACTATGCATGGAGCTGCACATACAAGAAGCAAAAACAGAACTGAGGGAAGGTCCATAGATAGATTAACAGAAACTGAGCAGCTGGGGTCAGCCTCCTACAATGCCACAGACGTTGTTTATCCCCTGTGCCTTAATTCTCTTTGAAAATGGATAAAATATCACTTCCTTACCTCCTGAGAGTCTTCAGGAAGAAGAACAATATACCCAGACACTACTGTAATGAGGCCGTCTAAAGGATATATAGATAAGAAAAACATCTGCTGCCTTCTATAACAGCCTTTCCTCTTTTCCCTATCTCCTAGGCAGCAAACTAAGTTGTTTCAGAGGCAGAGATTATTCAGCTTTATTCTAGTGTATGCAGAACTTTCGTCACATTTTGTCTAATCAAAGATGTTATCAGTGTATCATAAGCCACACCTGGTTCCTGTATAAGAAAAGCAAAATTTCTGGCAGTTTGTTGTCAAGCTTTGAGAACATTTGGCTCAAAATGAGTACTCCTTTCCCGCCTAGTCTGCACACACTCACAGTCTACCTGGCTTCTGCATGTCTGTAAGGTAACAGGAGAGGAAGAGAAAATCAGGTCAAGAGTTGTTTTTCCCTCTGCTCCCATTGCCAGAGGCACAGTTCAGTCTGACTTCTAGTTCACTTGTAAGGCTTCTACATAAAGCTCCACAGAGCTGTGCTGGTAGACTCTCTCTCTTCAAATAATACAGTAGATTCCCTTTATTTATTTAGTAACTTTTCTTCCACTTTACAGTGAAAGTCCCTGGTACAGTAAAAGGTGTTGTGACACCAGCTTTGGGAAAAGGTCTACCAGTCCAAGTCCAGAGGTCAGTAGGAGAATTAGAGTGCCAGACAGCTTCACAAGCCTTTAGCAAAATTTCCTTAGGAATTCAGATCTTCTTGTGCTGGGACTCATGTAAAACAGCTTTTAAGTTTCACTACTGCCAGATACATTTGTAATGTGATGTGAGCTGTAATACTGTACCACTGTGCTTCTTAATTTCTCAACATTTCTTAACTTTTAAGTAGTGGACTTTGCCAGCTTAATACCATTTTTAACACTGCTTTTTGATAGTGTTTGTATATTTCTATGAATATCAGTATAATGACCTGAACTGAAGAAATGGCAAATTCAAAACAGAAGCTATCTCAAGTGGAATTGTATCGATACTTAGGAAGGTCATCACCAAGGCTGGAAATTTTCGATCTACCACACAGACATCTGGCACTTGAGCTGCACAACAGGGCAATGTAGTAACAGCTAGCAGCATTAACTTGTTACTTACTCAGAAAACCAGCTCTAGTAGGGACAGAGGTATACTAATATAGAAATCTGTTCACAGGGAATAGGAAGGCTTAGGAATCACAGATTATATTCCTCTGGAAGCCAGCATGAACATGATTTTCCAGACTCTTTTTCACCAGCTTCATTTTTAATTACCTTTGGTTTCATCCCATGCTCATTGGATGGGGGACTGTTTAGCGTAGAGAAGAGGAGGCTGAGGGGAGACCTTATCGCTCTCTACAACTACCTGAAAGGAGATTGTAGTGAGGTGGCTGTTGGTCTCTTCTCCCATGTAGTTAGTGATAGGATGAGAGGAAATGGGCTCAAGCTGCACCAGGGGAGGTTTAGGTTGGATATTAGGAAAAATTTCTTCACAGAAAGGGTGGTCAAGCATTGGAACAGGCTGCCCAGAGAGGTGGTGGAGCCACCATCCCTGGAAGTGTTCAAAAAACGGGTAGATGTGGCACTTTGGGACATGGTTTAGTCTAGTCTACCCTTGATTGGTTTAGTGTGGACTTGGTAGTGTAGGTTAATGGTTGGACTGGATGATCTTAAAGGTCTTTTCCAACCTAAACGATTCTATGATTCTGTGATTCTATTGTCTTTTGTCAGCCAGTGTATAGCTTCTCATGCCCATCTCAATATTTTTCTACAGGAATATGAAGTGGTACAATCAACTTCATGCAACAATACATCTAATTTACAAAATGCTAACAGTATATTTAATGAATGTTTTATCTCTAATAGCATGCATTCAAATACCATAGACATAATTATGCTAGCCTTTTTATGTAGGGTAGGTCAACTTCACCTAAAAGGTTGTAAGAGACTTTGATTTCTGTCTTCTGACTTTTCAGCAGTGGTTTCTGCTTTATTCACTTTCAGGTCTAAGCCCTAAAAGAGTTTGCTCTCCTTTCTGTGCTGTTCTGTGGGATGGCAACTTCTAAAACCCTGACTAGACAGAGGTCTTTTTCTTACAATAGACAAATTGAATGCTAATTTCTAGTTGCATGAACCTTTGTAGTGTCTCTGATTAAATTTCTTGTAGAGTACAAAACTGTTTTTTAAACATGAAAAAACATGCCATTAGCAAAGGTTGTCTTGCTGATATTTTTATCTCCTATATTCTGTGTCATGCTTTGAAGTCTAATGAGGCAAGCCACTCTGCACTCCTTAGGTAGCAGCACGAAACAAAGGATTTGAAGCCTTCAGTTGCTTCACTTGCTTGGGAATTAGCTTCTTTCTTGCTAGGAAGGTGTTAATTTTAGAATTTTGAGTTTGCTCACTCCATTGCATTCATACTTCAGAATTCCATGGAAAAGCACATGGAAAGAGATAGGAAACACTGCTGCAACTAATAGCAAAAGTAAAGAGAATTAAACTCTAAAAATTTTAGCAGCCCTCAATGTAAATCACTCTAAATCCATATCTCCAGATTTGCTTTTCTAATAATTAATCATATTCAGATTACATCATTATTCACTATGAGAAGCCAGACTTGGAAATCTTGGAAATATACCTTGGTTTACATGAGCACTATCTATACTTCTTACAAAACTACAAGGTATACCATGCCACACAAGAACAACGGGGTTTTTGAGGGGAGGAGGAGGAAACTGCCAGACATGTTAGGGCAAAGCAAATCTTTTGCTGGGTCTGCTATTCATGATATTATTAAATGGGTTATATGTAGTCTTTTAAAGAAGCTGGGGATATGGATGTCAGTGAACAAAGTATAATTTACTGATATTGTATATCACAGAAGAACATTTTTATAACCCCAAAAGAAGTCTGAGGAATTTAACATGAACAGACTGAGAAGGGACAATTAGTTAGTGGGCTGTCTAGGCAGCTCTGAAGTACTGAAGGCACTTGGCTCCAACTAAAGCCATCTGGAATATTTCCATTTGTACTCAAACCTTAACTAGAAAGAAATGTCAGAGGGGGTAGGTAGAGTCATATAAACTTACGGAGCCATCTGGAATCCCTAGGAAATGTCTGAAGCCCCAGTTTTTGCAGCTAGGACATACCAGAAGAATGTAGGTGACAGGTATAGAAAATGGCTAAAAAGGAATGTTGTTGTTAAGTACAAATAAAAAAATGCATTTTTATATTTATCTTATTTGCAACTTTTGTCCAACACTGTCTCTAAAAGCCTGATGTTAAGTCTTGCTAATTATGTCTTTAATTATTTTTCCCACAGATCCATTCTGGTGCTGGGAACAAGATGAATCAGGGTGGTACCAACAAACATGGGGTATGGTATGGTAACAACAGGGAGAACCAAGAAAAGAGTGTGTGCAGGGCTCAGTTGCCCTGTGCATGGCAATGGACATCCTACTCACCCTGCGGTTGGGCAGCCAGGCAAGAGCTCTGGGAAGGGCAGCGCTCTTTCTGCAAGGAATAAAACAGAGATGCAACCCACAGCTCCTGTGTTCTAGCACTGCCACAGCCCCTTGCAGCATCGCCCTGCCATAAAGTTGTGAAGGGCTAGTTCATAGTTGAAAGAGGCTGTGCTGTACAAAATGCTGTAGCCCTCCCTGACCTGCAGAGCTGAAACTGCAGTGGAAAATGCCATGAAAAATGTCTGGATTGTGGGGTTTGTGCTGTGTGGTGGCTACACATTATCAGGTTGGGAAAGTAGATCCAGACTTTGGAGCAAAGCAAGGGCAGAAGGTTTCTTTTGCTAGCTTCTCTCTTCATTCCTCCCACACACGCACTGCTGCACTATCATCTACAGTTTTAAAGGAGTTTTAACAGCTCCTGAAGAGCTGAATAGGATCAAGCTCTCTTCACTCAGATCGCCTTGAGAGCTTAGTGTCTGAAGAAAACAAACAAAAAATGCAATTGCTTATCTATGATGGGAAGCTGACACAATATTTCCCTAAATTGGATCTACCTTTACTGGCTTCTGGAGGAACAACATTATAAGTTATTTCCAAAGCTTTTCAGTGGAACATGGGCATTCTGCCATTTATACATAAATGAATAAAACATACTCCAAAACTTAGCAAATACAAACTCCAGGTGGACTGGCCATATTTTGCATCTTTCCCAGCCATGGAGAGCAGCCCAGACCCTTTTCAACCTAGGAAATACAAAGCCCAGAAAGTACCACACTCTGCAACACTTTGTCCATACTGAAGGATGCCAAGCACATTGGTAACATGTGCGTATGTATAGTCACCATCCAACACTTTGGGAACAGAACACGTGGCCGCTCTAGGACCAAGTGATGCAAACTCCCTTTACTGCAGCAAAATTTCTTGTATAAATTAGCACAGCAAAGGCCCTATGCTCCAGATGGCCTAAACAAGGTATGGACTTCCCTCCATGCACCGAATTCCAAGCTTGCTAAATGTGGCATCCTGCCATGGGAAGCTGAGTCTCAGAGTTGACCCAGCTTCACCTTTGGCTGGTCAGCTACCTCCCAGCCAAAGCTGATCAGGGACCGTAACAGCAGGGAAAGAGAGAAAGTAAGTGTGCATGTTTATAAAAACCCTCTCCACCTCCCTTGCTCAAAACAGTGTCATCATCCCAATCCTTTAGAGCACAGTTTTATTGTTCAGACAGAGAGCTAGCAAACAAATGCCAAAACAAAGCTATTTCCTGGGCCAAAATGACCTAGGGCTATTGCCTGCAACCTCAAGCCAGTGAAGATACACTGACAGGGAAGAGACCTGATTTTGCTAAACCAACATACCCATACTTTAATTTCACTGCCAGTCAGGTTCATGTTTCAGCTCACTGACATAAATCATTGCTCTTGAACAAATACCCAAGAGAAAAACAGGCCTTATCCATTTCAAGTCCTAGCGCCACAGGCTTTGAGAGCCTGGTACATCAGCCAGTATTGAGTTTGGGCCTCGCTCAGAAAACAATTGAACTTTTGTCCTCCCCCTGGGAACGTACATAGCAGGGTGGGTGCGATTCATAGCACCTTAAAGGACTGGGCTATCTCTGGATGCAACACGATATAAAGAAAAACGAAGAACAACAATAGAAACACTCCGTGCTCAAAGTAGAGTAGCATGCCACACCCCAGCAGAAAAACGCAGAAATGTGTGTTCAGAATATCCGTGGGAATGCAACAGGACCGACTGCGATTTTGCCGATGTTGCGGGCATGCCAAATCTAGCAAGCTGCCTCTGGAACCACTGCCATCAGCAGCTGCCAAATATTGCCAGCCATCTCATTAGCAGCAATCTGCATCTGCCAGTGAGAGAAGCTGCTAGAGTGAGTTATAGCTGCTAAACTGTGAGCTTGCTGAGGGCTAGGGGGCAGTTAGGAAGGAGAGACACTGCCTCCATGTCCAGGGGAGCCTCTCCACTCCCCTCGAAGTCAGAAGCAAAGAGCTGGACTTACACACCTCATTTCCTTCTTCTCCCATACACACTACAGATAGTTCCAGTTTGGTTTCAAACAACTTTTCCCATGCAGGAAAAATATTAAAAAATATAGTATCTCAGAATATCCCCCAAAAGAAAACAAAACCAGTGCAGTAATCAAAGCAAAGTTCTAACTCTGAGAAGGAAAACTGGCAGGAGCTCTGTGAAACCAGCTAACAGCTACTCCAGGCTGTCCCTCCTGCTGCAGTTTTACACAGAAGGTGCTCAGAAGCATGGATAGGATGGAGGAGGCAGAAAGAAAAGACCCAAGAGTGACAAAACAAGTAGACAGAGCAGAAACTTAGCTCTTTCAGGTAAACTAATACAGATATTGATCATATAAACTGCTGCATGGAGATTAATGATAGACAAAATATTTACTCCGTGGTTTCTGATCATATTTCAAAAGCAAGTGATTTTAGGTGCTGCATAAAAGACAGATCCTGGCCCAAGAAATTTTCAGTCTTGCTCACCAGGATGTCTAAATAACAAGTATCATTTGCTATTTGTAGTAGTGCAGCACACAGCCACATATCTCCCCTAGTCACGAACTGAAATCCCACTGTGTTAAGAGGTGGAAATGCCAGGCTCTACTCAGAAAAGTGAAGCAGATGGAAAACAGACAGATATAGGGAAAACAAACAAATTAGGAGTAAATATTGCTGGCAGAGGTCCCATGATCACAATTTACAGTTCACATAGACTTTTGTAGGCCTTTCTACAAAAATGGATTGTATCAGGAGCCTGAAAGACCCAACATTGCCTCATTGCAGGTGATTTTAGAGAGCTCCTCCAAACATGAGGGCCAGGATGGAGAAGATCACACAAGTTGGTATTCAAACATTTTAGAAGGGGGAATCTGAAGAAGCCAGTTAGTGGTGGCAACTTGCTTTCAATGTTAGAAGACAGGGAAGACGCAGAGTAATGATAGGGTATGAAGCACATAAATCTGAGGGCAAGTCTCAAACATTAGATGCAGCAGAGAAAGGGGAAGTCTCTGAGCAACTGTGGGTTGCAATTGTAAAGATGTTGCAATAATCAAATAAGACAAAGGGCCTTGAATCACAGAGTAAGAAAAGCTAAATAATTTCACACAAAGTAAAATATTTTTTAAATAACCCAAGGTTGTAAAGCATAACAGAAATGTCCCAGTTGTATGAATATAAACATTCCTTTTACAATTTTTCTTATATGAATGTTCCTGTGGAAGGACCATTAATCAACTCACTAGCAATTCACATAGTGAACTGCTGCCTGAGGTTCCACTATCACCATGCTTTCAGTTTGGAAGGACACAAATGACTTTGGGGTGCCTTTGGAGTGGAAATAGTTGTTCCCCCAGAGAAGTTTCCAGGTACCAAAGGAAAACCTGATTCCCTGTAAAATTAAGTTTCAAATGTCCCACTTTAAATTAAAAGACTGGCATTCATATGCAGGACTAAAAAGACATAAAACGTGGCTTAGGGCCACAAATTATGTTTACTAAAGTACCCCAGGGGAACACACCACTGTGCAGAGTGGTCATGAACTGCTGATGCAGCTAGTGCTCCACAAGCATCTGATTGTGAGGGAATAACTACACTATGGCCTTGATGATGAAGCCAAGGTAGTAATTTCATTTCTGACTGCTAAGCAGTATTCAAAAAAGCTACAATATAAAAATCAGAGCATCTTACTCTGTATTTTCATCCTCTGTTAGAGAAGGTGAAGGTTATTTAATGTTGCTTGGGATTCAAAGATTTTCACAACATGAGTTGTGGGCTGTGAAAAATGGAACTGGAAAATAGCTTTGGGACTTCCAGTTACAGGCCTGTAATGGTTAGAGGTGTCCTGAAAGTTGGGACAAGCAGCAGCTGCTGAGCTGGCACGTTGCTCCTGCCACCCACGGAGAAACATTAGCGTAAGCGCTGAAGGCAGCTTTTAAGTGGCTTTGCCTGGTAGAGGAGAGCTGCCAAGGGATATATATAATTTGGGACCTTGGTAGTGACTCCTTCATGATGTGCCACTTGTGGATGATATACAGAGCAGTACAGAGTGCACCTATTTGGTGGAAATATTAACTATAGACCTTACTTGTTTGATTCAGTCTTCTTGTGATGTGCGAGGTGGAGCAGCATGAGGCTGGCTGG